>NC_091077.1:107185000-107810625 GCF_032405125.1 Capricornis sumatraensis | reverse complement strand
GCAATGAGTCCAGATATTTCTGCACTTAAAATAGTGACAGTTCATAAGGGCATGTTAAAACTCTAATTTGCGTCATTTCAGTCGTTCCAGCAGTGTTCAAAGCATCTGAGACTCCCTATTATTGCTCTGTATTTATTTGTATTGACAATAAAATTAATGCTTCCTTATTTACAATTCACTGGATATTCTAATACCATGTGAGAATTACTTCTTATATGTTTTTTTTCCCTATATAAGATTTATTTTACAAAACGTTTTTTAAATGCATCTAAGTTTGCAAAAATATGCAACAGTTTGGTATTGGGACCAGGCAGATTATTTGAAATTCAGAATGATTCCCCAGTATCTAACATAAAGAAAAGCAGAGGAAATAAAGAAAACTTTATATTGCTTTTTTAGACCTTATCTTCCTGCATTTGTAGTTAGTTCATTTCCATTTCTTGTGTGAAAGAACATAGTAGCTTATCATACAGCATTGACCAGAGGGAGGAAGATTCTTGTTTCTGTTTCTTAAAAAAGACCCCACACATGCGTCACACATAAAAAACTTTACATAAAAAACAAAGAACTGGTAATAAGGTACGAGTTATACTGAGTGGCTCTCTCTACTTGCCTGACTTCCTAATGACATGTCGTGGCTTTCTCGTCTTCCTTTCTCCCCTCTCACTGTAAATATCAGGGCCGATGACTGACTTTTACTGCTGCCTCTCATGCAGACTCCTAAGGCTTGCAAATCAGCTACTGACCCCGGGAACCATCTCCCTGTCTCCTGCCCTTGCTCACACAGTTTCTAATGGGGCTTCGGGGCCACAGAGGATATACAGACTTTGTAGAGCACACTGATTCGAATAGTAAAACTTGAATGGGTGGATGTTCGACTCACTGCATCAGCTCATTTCCGTCCTCTTGGCACATGGTACATGGCAGCCACCCGCTGAACAATTTGCCTGTTGAGAGGATGGCAAAAGGGCAACCTGTCAGGTGACAGCAGTGGAGAAGAAAATAGAAATGTTTGCAGAAATCTTCCTGTGAGCCAAAATTCTCCTCCCTACTTGGAATACTATTGCTCTTTTAAAATAACATTTGAAGATATTTTACCCTTCCAAAATGAGTTGCCTTTCCTAATAATGATCCAGTGTAACATTCTGATATATCTGTCCTCTAACCCTCACATAGCACTTTCCACTCACATTCTTGTTCTGCCTGACCAAAAATTGTGAAGCAGGTTTAGCGGATCTGTTGGGATGTGTGTGTATACACACACACACACACACACACACACACACACACACACACACACACACACACACACACACACACACATATATATCCAAATGCCATGTTGATTCAGAAACATGGAAGAATGAAATAACTATAGTGATTAGCATTTCTGAGAATATGATATGAGCCAGGGACTGTTCTCTCTCATTCACACACACACACATAAACACACACTCACATTCTCATTCGAAGAAGGCAGTGGCACCCCACTCCAGTACTCTTGCCTGGAAAATCCTATGGATGGAGGAGCCTGGCGGGCTGCAGTTCATGGGGTAGCTAAGAGTCAGACAGGACTGAGCGACTTCACTTTCACATTTCACTTTCAGGCATTGGAGAAGGAAATGGCAACCCACTCCAGCGTTCTTGCCTGGAGAATCCCAGGGATGGGGAGCCTGGTGGGCTGCCGTCTATGGGGTCGCGAAGAGTTGGACACAACTGAAGCGACTTAGCAGCAGCAACAGCAGCAGCAGCAGCAGCACATTCTCATTTAACACAATTTGAGGTAGATACTGTTGGCTCCATTTTCTCGGTAAGGAGGCTGAGACACAGAGAAGCTAAGTGACTTGCTCAGGGTCACACAGCAGAAGGTATCAGCGCAGGCACACTACCCAAACACAGTGCTCCGTTGCCTAAAACTGAGACGCTCCACACAGCCCCCCAAAATGATGCACTGTGTGTGTTCTTTGGGAACTCACTTCCAAACGTTAACTAAACTTGGGTGTTACTGCCAGACTTACAAATTTTGTGATAATTCTATCCCCAGGAAAAGTGAAATTTCTGAGAAGCACAGCTCCTCGAAACAAACTTCTAAACCTCACACTCTTGGACTGTGCCAGCCAATGTGATAGCAAGTGGCTATTAACATTGAATTCAGATTAACGTAAGGCCCCTAGTTGCACCAGCCTCATTTCAAAGGCTCAATAGCGGCACACGTCTAGTGTCTGCTCTGCGAGCCAGCGCAGCTCTGGGACGTTTCCACCATCAGAGCAGTACTGCCCCAGGAGACAGATAATTGAGGAGACACAAAAGAGTAAATGATCCTTGGGGCCCTTCTAGAAAAGGAACTGACGTGTGTTTCCAAGGAAGCACATTTATCAAGTGCCTGCTGCGTGCTAGATGCTGAGGGCGCAATGATCCATACAGACCGATGAGGCAAACACGGTCTCTGCCCCGTCTGGAACTCACAGTCTGTCTGAGCCAGGCACCGGGATGAGCCCTGCGGTGAGAGGGAAGGTCTGATGTGCCAGGAGACATAGAAAACCCAGGAGATGTGGGGTCAAGGGTCAGGGAAGGCTTTCTGGAGGAGACAGGAGTCGAAACTAAGGCCTTGATTGTGAGCAAGCTGAAGGCACAAATACAAGAGGAAAAGACCAAAGGAACAGCCTGTGTGAAGACTCTTGACGGGGAGAGAGGGTGCCATGCTCTGGAGGAGTTTAAACAAGTCGGTAAAATTGCTTTCTCTATTCTGTCTCTCAGGATCAGAGCTTGAATTAAAGAAAGAAGAAAAAAAATGTCTTTTCGCAGAGTCAGTTGTTTGGCACAAAGGAGGGCAGCAAAGAAAGAAAAGGCAAGGGGCAGCTTAGAGCAGCCTTGCAGGGCCAGGGGTGAGGAGGAGCTCTCCCACCTCCACCAGGGCTGAGGCGCTCCCCGTGTGAGAAGCAGGTGTGGGCGGAGCCTGGCGATGAGAACCACAGCCGGGCGCTCTCGGTGAGGGCCATGTGCCAGGCACCACGCCGGGCAGTTCGCTAGCATTGTTTCCTCACTCCTCATCCTAAGCCGAACTGTTTACTTCATTTACATAATTTGAAATTGGTAGAGCAACCCATGAGACAGAACAGCAGGACTCATAAGCTGTTTATTTATTTGCTGAGATACCAGGCTGCACAGGCTCCCCAGTTCCTGCCTCTTCCCTGCCCCAGGCTGGTACACCCCTGAGATGACCAGCTAGAGGAAGGATTGAACTGACGTGAAGGCACGGAGGCTGAGCCAAGGTGAAAGCAAGAAAACCTCTGCTGCAGAGAAATTAGTTTGCACCAAACTAAAAGTAAAGAACAACCCCTCCCTACCAAACCCGGAAAGAAACACGTGACTAGGGGAAACTCCCTCTCTCTTTCAGAACTAACTCCTAATAATGATTAGCCAGTTACCAATACTGATTAACCCCAATAGAAGAGTTGTGGTTTTTAAAATATTCCAGAAAAGCCTTAAACTAGGAACACTTGTATTTGTAGTCTTATCCAGCAATCTTCAGACTGACTCAAAACATTTATGACTTACAGTGAGATAGTTCAAGCCAACTTTCTTCACAAACTTCCCTCTAAGATTGCCTCAATCTGTTGAAAACTGTATTATGACTCAACCCAGCTAAAATTTCAGCAGCGCATGTCTTCGGATAAAATGCTTCATTCACATCAAGCAGTAATTAAATGTGCAGGGCATGAAATAAGCAGCAAGTTTGGCTTCAGAGCCATCTTGCAATCTGTAAGCGATCCAAGATAGACCATATGCCTTTAAATCTAGATGACTGCATATGTATCCAAGAGAAAGCTAGCTGCCATTTCTGCACAAGACTCATCAAAAGAAGAAAGAAGACAGATTTATGTTGTTGCTTGTCTGATAAATGTATGTTAATATATATGTCCATTAATATTTGGTAAACTGCCCTTAACTTTCCCTTTCACATTCTCAATTCCATTCTGCTTGAGGAAACATCCAAACTGACATCTCAAATCAGCGTTATTTTTAAGGAGCTCATTGCATTGAACTGAGGTGGCCATTTGGACAGACAGAGGTTTTGTCTCTCTAGCAAGGGTGGCCCCCTTCTTTGGTTTTTTAAAGAAACTTTCCCGCCCCCTCCATACTGGGACTGTGCCACCCTGACTCTTGCACACGCTCGCCGTGCCTGGGTAAGGGGAGTGGGAAGCTGGTTCAGTCATAAACATGTGACATATGGAGTGTGTCCCAAACTGAACCTTCCTTGGGATTGCTATGTACACATGGGAAGGAGAAGTCTTCCCTCCGTGGGCTCACTAAGCCAGGAGGACGTGAGGGTGGTGCTGGTATCATCTTGCTGCCGAGTGAGAAGAGCCTCTATGGGGACAGTCAGGGAAGAAAAGCAGAGCTGGGGCACGGAGACCGAGGCCTGCCCTCACTGTGGGGCCCCAGGGCTGCTTCACGTCTGATGCCAGCTCGTGAGCATTGCATGAGGTAAGCCGTGTCTGCCAACCCAAGAGGTGCTCAGTGAATGCTATTTCCCGCCTCTTTCTTCCCTCTGTGGCAGCTGCCAGACAAGGATTGAGACCATCCACGGCAGCCAGCACTTCTGTTCTTTCATTTAGAGGAAAGCCAGCCAGACAGACCAGACAATGATGAGCACACAGTCAGCCCCCCAGAGTAGTGCACGCTGCCTCCACGCCTGACAGGTTCTGTCTTCAGAAACAACCACTCTTTGCTCCGTGCCCTCCCAGAGCTTAGACAACAGCCTACTCCCAATCAAGCTGGTACAAAAGCGGCACTTTATTCCCTAAGCAAGGAAGGAGTTGACTGGCCAAACCATGAAGTGGAAGCTACTATAGGAAGCAGGCCACATGAGCACCTCAGAATGCAGTTTCCCAGTGGCCAATTGGGTGAGGGTTCCAGTCAGGGCTTGTTCAGCCATGTTCCAGTGGCACCATTCTGTAGAAAGCAGACAACCTAGGCTGTTGAAAATATAGAATTCAGATTTGACACCGTGCTTAACCTCATGAAAACCACGCATCATGGGTGGTGCACGCGTGCATGCTAAGTCGCTTCAGTTGTGTCTGACTCCTTGCAACACTATGAACTGTATAGCCTACCAGGCTCCACTGTCCACAGGCTCCTCCAGGCACGAATACTGGAGGAGCCTCCAATCATGGGTGGTCGTTAGTGCTGAATATTAAGTGACCTAAAATTCAGTTAAGATCAGGCAAATAAAATCATCACTGCTGAGTGATGTTTGCAAAATATGCATCCTCCCATCCCTGCACAGTTGTGCAGATAAGTGATTTGCTTGCACAATAAATGCTGGTGGTTGGTTATCAAATTGGATTGTTTATGGGATGCAATCTGTGTAGTATGACAATCATAAAGGTAATTTCTGAGACCTTATGTTTGTGATATTTTCAGACTCAGTAAGTAATGTCATAAAATATAGAATTTAGAACTTGAATGGATCTTATAGATGAAAGAAGTCAAGGCTCAGAAAAGTTTGATGAGTAGTTAAATGGTGAGGTGGAGACCTTAAGCCGTGTCTCTGGTTTGCAGTTGGACCTCTCTGTCGTACAGCGCTCTCTCCTAGATGAGAGCATAAAACATGAGGGTGGCGGAGGATCCTTTAAAGCAGCTAGTCCAACCTGCTCATTTATAAGAATAAAATGGGGCTCAAAGAGATGAGATTCTCGCGGAGGTTCAGTAAGGAATTAAGCTAAAAGTTATTGATTCCTGCACCAGTGTTGGTTCTTGACTGCATTGGATAAGTATGCTTTATCAGACTTAGTTGTAACCACAAGGCATCCCACCACTTAATTTCTGTCAGAGGGCAAGCAAATTCATAAACACCTAGTCATCACCAGAAAAATCTGGCAGTGGGTAAAGTCTGGAAATAAAATTTTTCTTAGAGAAACAGGGTCTATTAGTCAAGAAAGTATGTGGTGAAGTATAAATAAGCAGCAGAGCTGAAAGACTAATCTGTCAGGCATGTTGAGGTATTTTATTTTTCCCATAGTCACTGAGAGCTAGAGGCTGTGGCTATTTTTGATAATGAAACCTTACTGGCTTCAGTGAGAAGGCCTTTAAATTGCCTACAGCGTCCCGTCTCTTCTCGGTTCTTGGCTCCAAGTTTACTCTGATGTGGTGGACAGGGTTAAGCAAAGAACTTTGTCTTGTTACAAAGTTCAGTGCTTTCTACAGTCCTGTAGGATATGTGTACACCAAGTGGAGTCTGCGTCACTGTAAATACGTCTCTCTGTTCTCCAGCCCCCAGCCCTGAGTCTCCCTCGCTGTCTGAAAATCAGAAGAGTTCTATCTAAGGAAGTGGGGGAAGGTGGAAAGCAAGCCGCCGAGTTGCCTGTCCGCCTACAGACGCACATTAACATTGTTAAGCAGCGTTCCAGGCTCGGCTTGGCTTCCCAGGGAGTTGGTAGGTAGAGACAGAAAGCATTTCAATCCTCTCCACGCAGTGCTGTCCTGGGTGATAGCCAGGAAGGAGGGGTGCTTCTCACTGATACCTTTCAGCAACCTTTGTACCGTCTTCTGAGTTGCTAACAGTAAGATCAAACTCGTTAAATAAAGTCGTGTCAGGCTGATGAGGAATTATCCACTTGGCCTGTGCTATGCCCAGCATCGTCCTGAGTCCTACTAGAGTGGCAAAAACAGTGTCATCTTTGCCCTTGAAGGGCTCACTACCTTCTTGGAACAACAGTATTTGATAACAAAAATGACACAAGATTGTTCTCCCTGGTAAACTCTCCTAGTAAATTCTGGTACTGATGACCTTTAGCCAGTGGGGCTTGACTTGTGGGAGCAGTCCAAAGGCCAGGGATGAAAGAAGGTTCCGATGAGCCAAAGACAGACGTGAGGGCTGTTTCACGTGAGCTCATGAGGAGAGTCGCTTCTGGGGTTTTTGTTTGTTTATTTGTTTGCTGCGGCTTCCTGCACCCAAGGCTCTTGAGGCTGCACTGTAAAGTGTCTCATCCCACACGCTACCCCTTGGTCCGTGTGTGGCTTAGAAAGCGGTGGTCCCAAAGCCTCAGAGAGACAGTAAGAAACAGCCCCTTGGTTATCTTGCTTAAACACCTTTGGCCCCAGACCCAGGGATTGTTATGGGTCTGAATAGATGCCTTCTCTGGTCCTGAGTGATTAGCCTTAGATCAGACCTGCAGTCTTGACTGTTTCATTATGAAGAATGAGAACATGGTTTTTATTGTTGCTGTCCCTATTTTTTTTCCCTTCCACAGCCTATGTCTTTATCTTTCATACAAATAATTCCCCTGATGGATCCACCCTATTTGTTCTTCAGTTATATTCTGATTTATCTAAGTCTTGGGTAAACAAAGCTGAGGCAACAGTGACAACCCTTGAACAAAGAATAATAGTCAATCCGCTCATTAATCCTGTTGGAACAAAACAGATGTACCTGCCAGCTCCCCATTCTGAACTGCGTATCCAGGCTCCGGTATGGTTACTGTAAGGACTTGGGAGGCACACTCCAGCTAGTGGGCCTTCCCAAATAAGTTATTTAACTTCTCAGAGTGTTTGATTCCTCATCTCTAAATGGAAACAATAGTAATCCTACCTCCTGATGATGTCAGGAGGGTTAAATGTGGTGCTACAGCAAGGTGCTAAATACTGTGGATGAGCAACCTGGGCTTTAATTTTTAATCATTTTCCTTCATGCTGATCTTAATGCTCTTTTCAGTTGAATTTTACTGTGTCAAAAAGTGTTTGAGGTAAGTCGGAGGAAGACCACAAAACACTCTGCTGTTAGTGCAGTGCGGTGCGGTGCAGCTGCTCAGTTGTGTCCGACTCTGCGACCCCATGGACTGCAGCAACCAGGCCTCCCTGTCTGTCGCCAACTCCCGGAGATCACTCAAACTCATGTCCATTGAGTCGGTGATGCCATCCAGCCATCTCATCCTCTGTCGTCCCCTTCTCCTCCCACCTTCAATCTTTCCCAGCATCGGGGTCTTTTCCAATGAGTCAGTTCTTCACATCAGGTGTCCAAAGTACTGGAGCTTCAGCTTCAACATCAGTCCTTCCAATGAATATTCAGGACTGATTTCCTTTAGGATGGACTGGTTGGATCTCCTTGCAGTCCAAGGGACTCTCAAGGGTCTTCTCCACAGTTCAAAAGCATCAATTCTTCGGCGCTCAGCTTTCTTTATAGTCCAACTCTCATATCCATACATGACTACCAGAAAAACCATAGCCTTGACTAGATGGACCTTTGTTGGCAAAGTAATGTCTCTGCTTTTTAATATGCTGTCTAGGTTGGTCATAACTTTTCTTCCAGGGAGTAAGCGTCTTCCAAGGAGTAGGCTGTTGGTATAAGAAGAGGCAGTTCTGAGTTTGGGCACAGGCCTGTGCCAGTTGAACTCTGACAGAACTTTTACCATTCGGTCAGTAGTACAGTCATGCCTAGTGAAAAAGGGTAGCAAAGTACCTGCTGCTCCTCCTCACCCTAACAAATCAGTCATTATTTTTCTACGTTCTTTTTCAAATTTGTCCGTCATCAAGCACAATTTTGCAGTTGCACATATAGCAGCTGGGATCCATTCAAAAAAGCAAATAAATCCCCTGACAGGCAGTTACCAACCACCTACAAAGTGCCACTGTTCTAAGGTGCTGAGAACACGAAGAAGAATACACCTTGAAAATTGATAGCCAATCTAATTAAAATATTGGTTTTTATTCTGGTTTGTATTTTTTCTGAAGCATAATAGTTCTCACGTATTGCCACAGAGGAATGGAGGAAAAGTCAAGAAGCTGAAGATAATGCTGATCTCAGAGCTGGTAGTAAAATAGAGAAGTGGCTGCAGAATGGCCTGCTCCATCGCTGTGTGACAGCTGAGTCCATTCTAAGAGGCACAGGAATGTCCTGCACTGGGAATTATTTACGTAACAGAAAAGGTGAAAATAAGTTCATGTAACACATGTATCTTGGGGTATCTGCAATAGGGATGACTCAAGAAATAAAGCAGTCAATAAAAGAATGAAAAGAGACTGTTTATGAGATCGACACCACTAACAAAATGAAAGAGATGAAAACCTAAAGATAAAATTGTTCCTATTCACTATTAGTTTTATGCTAGTAAATACCACAAAATAAGGGAATGCCAACCAAAAATGAGAAATCTATCCATTAATAGAAAGGTAAGAAGTCAATTACCATTTTAAAAAATTGTATAACACTCAAAAGCAACAAAACCCAAAAACTCTACAAAAATAAATGAGATAAGTGGGAGGCATTTGGAGCATTTTGTTGGAGATTTTTTGAATCCTCTTTTTCACTTTGAATTATCTCGCTGCTATTATTGCATTTCGTATGGGAATCACACAGACAGTTATGCAATGTACACAGGCTAAGCTGAGATCTTACTGAGCCACGGCCTTTCTGGTAAGCATTCATTGTCATCAAAAAGAAAATTATCTAATGGCCATCAAAATAATCAGTTTTCCTGAATCATAGCAAACTCTCACCTAGAAACAAAAGCATAAGTACGTTTCACTGACAAGAGTAGTGGTGCTCAGAAGGCTGTTGTTTTAGTTAACTGGCTTACCAAGCACTGCCAGAGAAGCAGAGTATGGATTGTTATTGGGACAGAGGCTGGCGTGGGTTGGATATTGGTGAATTTCAAGTCTCTCCTCTGGTCAATTGATAACCATTACTCAATTACTCCATTACGCCATCCAGGATGGATAGTTTAATTGATATCCATCATTTTATTAGAAGTAATCTAGCATATCCCATGCTTTGGATTGGAAGAATTAATATTGTTAAAATAGCCAGACTCTCAAAGCAATCTATGAATTTAATACGATCCCTATCAAATTATCCATGACATTTTTCACAGAGTTAGAACAAATGATTGCAAAATTTATATGGAATCATGAAAGACTCAGAACCATCAAGCCAATCCTGAGGAAAAAGAACAACCCTGGGGGCATAACCCTCCCAGACTTCAGACAAGATTACAAAGCTACAGTAATCAAAGCAGCATGATATTGGCACAAAATCAGACTTATGGATCAATGGCACAGAATAGATGGCCCAGAAATAAATCCACACACCTAACATCAATTAATCTTTGACAAAGGAGGCAAGAACATACAATAGAGAAAAGACAAATATTGTTAGCAAGTGGTGTTGGGAAAGCTGGACAGCCACATATAAATGGATGAAGTTAGAACACTCCCTCATATCATACACAAAAACAAACTCAAGTGGCTTAGAGACTTAACTATGATGCCATAGAAGAGAACACTAGCAGAACATTCTCTGACGTATGTTGCAGGAGTATTTTCTTAGGTCCATCTCCCAAGGCAGTTGAAAAAATAAGAAAATGGAATCTAATCAAACTTATAACCTTTTGCATAGCAAAGGAAACAATAAACAAAATGAAAGGGAAACCTACAGACTAGGAGAATATATTTGCAAATGATGCAACCAACGGGGGCTTAATTTCCAACATATACAAACAGCTCATACAACTCAATAACAAAAACAAACCCAGTCAAAAAGTGGTCAGGAGACCTAAATTGACATTCCTTCAAAGAAAGTATGCAGATGGCCAACAGATATGTGAAAGGATGCTCAGCATTAGAGAAATGCAGATCAAAACTACAGTGAGGTACCACCTCACAGCAGTCAGAATGGCTGTTATCAAAAAGTCTCCAAATAATAAATGCTGGAGAGAGTGTGGAGAAAAGGCAACCCCTCCTACACTGTGGGTGGGAATATAAATTGGTGTAGCCACTATGGGAAATAGTTTGGGGGTTCCTCAAAAAAATAAAAACATTTTTAAAACTTAAAAAATAGAGTTACCATATGATCTAACAATCCCACTCCTGGGCATATATCTGGAGAAAATTAATTTGAAAAGATACGTGTACTCCAGTGTCCATAGCAGCACTGTTTACAATAGCCAAGATATGGAAGCAATCTAGATGTCTACCAACAGATGAATGGACAAAGAAGATGTCTGCTACTCAGAAATAAAGAATGAAATAATGCCATTTGTAGCAACATGGATAGACCTGGAGATTATCATACTAAGTAAAGTAAGTCAGACAGAGAAAGACAAATATGATGTCTCTTATTTGTGAAATCTAAAAAATTATACAAATGAACTTGTTTACAAAATATAGACTCATAGACATAGAAAACAAACTCATTGTTACAGAAAAAGAAAGGTCAGGGAGGATAAATTAAGTGTTTTGGATTAGTAGATATAAGCTGCTGTTGCTGCTGCTAAGTCGCTTCAGTCATGTCCGACTCTGTGCGACCCCATAGATGGCAGCCCACTAAGCTCCTCTGTCCCTGGGATTTTCCAGGCAAGAATATTGGAGTGGGTTGCCATTTCCCTCTCCAATGCATGAAAGTGAAAAGTGAAAGTGAAGTTGCTCTATATATAAAAACACAAAGTCCTACTGTATGGCACAGGGAACTATATTCAATACTTGTAATAAACTATAATGGAAAAGAATCTGAAAAGATTATATATAGCTGAATTATATATAACTGAATATATATATATAATACTGAAGATTATATATATATATATATATGAATTGCTCTATGATACACCAGAAATTAACACTTTAAATCAAATATACTTCAATAAAACAGTAATCTACCAAAGAACTTGTAAATATCTTCAATGTTGATAAATTGAAGACTGAAAATTATAGTACATCCAGTGCAATGCAGTATTGATCAGCTATTAAAATAACACATATACAAATACATATATTTATACATATATTTAAATATTTTACAGAAATCTCATAAGTAGCATGGATAGATAAGATGTAGATACTCAAGATATAGAGAAGTATTCAAGATAACTATTAAGTAAAAAATAATTCTAGTTATATACTGGATCATATATATACCTTTTTAAAGGGAAAATACATATCTAAATATAATTATTTCTGGAAGGATACATAAGAGATTGTAAACAGTGACTACCTCTAGGAGATAAACTGTGGTGAGAGGTATATTTGTGCTTTTCAGAGTATATACATTCATATACTTTAAAGTTTTAGCTATGAGCATGAATTAATTACCATAGGTAAACCATAGGCAAATATCAACTATATCAAAGAAAAAACTGAAAACTTAATAAAGGGAAATCATCTAGTCAAAAAAGTGAGGTAGATAATTTTCAATGGAAATAAATTTATCTCATAATTCTAAAAACAAACAGAAAATAAATGCTGAACGATACGGTAAACACATTAGTTGCCATGTGTTAACAGTACTAAGTTAACAACAAAACTGTGAAGCTAATGGTTCCCTTTCGGTCAGTTGCTTTAATTATCAAGAATCAAATATGTAAGTGAAACTTTTCTCAAAGAGCTTCATGAGTCTTCCCATGAATATGCATCTGAAAGACAGAAGGCTTCTTCCCTCCTTCCTAACTACACTCACCCGAAGTCCTGCCATCCCTGTCAGCAGATGCTCACTACTGAAGGGAAATGCAATTTCATGACCCACTTAGAATATCAGCATCTAAATGTAGACATTCCTTTCACTGGAATAACTGCTGTGACCATCCTCTTACGTGGTAAAGGCAAATTCAAAGGGATGTATACACTTTTGGAGTGCATCAAATGGTACTTTAAATGTGGCACTTGGAAGGGGTAGGCTTTGGGGTGGGAGGCGCTGTCTCCTTGCTTCACCTATTCTGGCCCAGTACTTGTTATCAGAAGTGTCTACTACTCTCCTTCCAGTATTCGTGCTAATATCACAAGGGATTCTTGTAATGTGGAATTTTGTGATGACAGTGGAAGGGGCAAGATAAGAATGCCTGAATCCACACTGGGTAATGGAAATATGGGGTCATAAATAATTAATTAGGCATACAAATACTATTTGGTCCTATCAGTAACCCCAAATCTTTCTCTTCCAAGGACAGATGATGTCTAGAGCCTGGTCCCATTTGGATGCTCACTTTCTTACATGTCTTCCACTGATCCTCATCCATGCCCTTTAACTGTTATCAGTAACTACTATTATTAACGATGATTCTTGTCACCATATACTGGGAACCTAGCTTATGTCAAGCACTGAGCCAACCACATTGTATATATTTTCCAATCTCTTATAATTCCACCAGTGAGGGCTCAGAGAGGACACTCAATTAAAAACTGTAGAAGCTAAGATGGGAACCCTGGTGTGCCACTTAGGGTTCTCAGTTGCAAACACAGTAATTCTGATTCTGGTTAACATAAAGTAAAAGGGTAGTTCATTGAAAGACTATCAAAGACCTCACAACATCTTTCCAGAAATTATATATATGTGTGTGTGTGTGTGTTTCCCCTTTCATAAAAGTACAATATTATGCAGAGAAATAGGCTCAGAACTAAGTAGAGGGTTAAAGGGGAGGCTAGGAGATTCTCAAGCTCAGCCCAAGTCATGCCACTTGTTCATAATAGAAAAAGATGCGAAGATGGCGAATGGCCATCAAGGAGAATGGGTGAATAAATTATGATGGAATTAATTGAATATAATGCAGTCACTAATTAAGATGAATAATGCTCTCCCTGGTACCATGGATAGATTTTCATGAGCAATTGCTGAATGAGAAAAGCAAGTTGCAGAGAAGTACTTGTACCAGAAGTGACTGGCTGAGGCAGGAAAAGGCTGGGAGTTAATGAAATCAAGCAGAAAAGGCAAAGAAAAAAACCTGAAAAGATACACCACCCGTATATAGTTACATTTCTGCATGTATATGAAGCCGTGTTTCTGTAACGCATGTGATAAAGGGTTTTTAAATGCTAAAGGGAGGGTCTGGTTAGGGCTCTGCAACTGCTGCTGCCACCCTCAACATGAGCTCTCCGCATCTGAGCCTTTTCTGGATTCCTGGCTCCAGAAGGAGAATATCTAAGGAAGGAAAGCATCTGCTTGGGTCTGGGCAAGTGTATCAGTCAGTGCAGCTGTGTAACAAACTACCACAGGCTGGGTGGCTTAAACAACAGAAAACAGAAGTCTGCTTCTGTTAGTTCAGAGACTGTGAGTCGAAGATCAAGACTTGGCCAAGTCAGCTTCTGTGAGCGCCCTCTCTTTGGCTTGCAGATGGCCTGAAACTCAGAGCATCCTTACACGGCCTTTTATTAGTGTGCCGGTGGAGATTTCTCTTTCTCTTTCCCTCTCCCCTGCCACTCTCTGTCCTCCTCCTCTCATAACACCACTAGTCTTATTAAATTATGATTTCATCTAACCTTAATTACCTCCTAAAGATCACTATCTCCAATTACAGTTACGCTAGAGTTAGGATGTCAGCACCTGAATTCTGTAGGCACACAATTCAGTCAGTAACAGTAAACCAGCTTATTTTTCCTTCCATCATGGGAATCTAGATCCTGACTTCCACTTGACCTATACATACAGTGGCAGATTCTTCAAGCATGAGAAAGGGATTTGGCAGGATGGCACGAGCCACTTGACGAAAATGCAGATCTCCAAAACCTGTGCAAAGTTTTCACAGTTAGACAATTTCTGCCAGGAAATTTGGTCTCTGTTTCAATAAGGTATATTCAGGCTTCAGCTATGGAGTCTTGAGCAAGTTTATGTCTGTTGAATTAGCCACCAAAGTTCCAATTTGCTCTTGTACAGACCAAACCTAATCTGCTTCTAGAATTAGCACCTTTGAGAAGTAACACCGAAAAAGGTGTACTTATCATCGTAGGGGATTGGAATGCAAAAGTAGGAAGTCAGGAGATACCTTGAGTAATAGGCAAGTATGGCCTTGGAGTACAGAATGAAGCAGGGCAAAGGCTAGCAATGTTTTCCCAATCTTCCAACAACACAAGAGAAGACTCTACACATGGACATCACCAGATGGTTAACACCAAAATCAGATTGATTATATACTTTGCAGCCAAAGATGGAGAAGCTCTATACAGTTAGTAAAAACAAGACCAGGAGCTGACTCTGGCTCTGATCATGAACTCCTTATTGCCAAATTCAGACTTAAATTGAAGAAAGTGGGGAAAACCACTAGACCATTCAGATATGACCTAAATCAGACTCTTATGATTATACAGTGAAGGTGGCAAATAGATTCAAGGGATTAGATATGGTGAACAGAATGTCTGAGGAACTATGGATGGAGGTTTGTAACATTGTACAGGAGGTGGTGATCAAAATCATCCCCAAGAAAAAGAAATGCATAAAGGCAAAATGGTTGTCTGAGGAGGCCTTACAAATAGCTGAGAGAAGAAGAGAAACTAAAGGCAAAGGAGAAAGGGAAAGATATATCCAACCGAATGCAGAGTTCCAGAGAAAAGCACGGAGAGATAAGAAAGCCTTTTCAGTGATCAGTGCAAACAAATAGAGGAAAACAATAGAATGGGAAAGACTAGAGAGCTCTTCAAAAAAATTAGAGATACCCAGGGAATAGTTCATGTAAAGATGGGCTCCATAAAGGACAGAAATGGTCTGGACCTAACAGAAGCAGAAGATATTATGAAGGGGTGCCAAGAATATACAGAACTGTACAAAAAAGATCTTCATGACCCAGATAATCACGATGGTGTGATCACTCACCTAGAGCCAGACATTCTGAAATGTGAAGTCAACTGGGCCTTAGAAAGCATCACTACGAACAAAGCTAGTGGAGGGGATGGAATTCCAGGTGAGCTATTTCAAATCCTGAAAGATGATGCTGTGAAAGTGCTGCTCTCAATGTACCAGCAAATTTGGAAAACTCAGCAGTGGCCACAGGACTGGAAAAGGTCAGTTTTCATTTCAATCCCAAAGAAAGGCAATGCCAAAGAATGCTCAAGCTACTGCACAATTGTGGTCATTACACATGCTAGCAAGGTACTGCTCAAAAATCCTTAAAGCCAGGCTTCAACCGTATGGGAACTGAGAATTCTCAGAGGTTCAAGCTGGAGTTACAAAAAGCAGAAGAACCAGAGATCAAATTGCCAACATCTGTTGGATCATAGGAAAAGCAAGAGAATTCCAGAAAAAGATCTACGTCTGCCTCACTGACTACGCTAAAGCCTCTGACCACGTGGATCACCATAAACTGTGGGAAATTCTTAAAGAGATGGGAATACCAGGCCATCTTACCTGTCTCCTGAGAAATCTGTATGCAGGTCAGGAAGCAACAGCTAGAACTGGACATAGAACAAGAACAGGCTGGTTCCAAATTGGTAAAGGAGGACGTCAGGCTGTATATTTTCACCCTGTTTATTTAACTTCTATGCAGTGTGCCATACTAAATACTGGGCTGGATGAAGCGCAAGATGGAATCCAGGTTGCTGAGGAGAAATATCAACAACCCCAGATATGCCGATGACACCATTCGAGTGGCAGAAAGCAAAGAGGAACTAGTAAGCCTCCTGATGAAAGTGAAAGAGGAGAGGGGAAAAGCTGGCTTAAAACTCAAGATTCAAAAAACCAAGATCATGGCACCCGGTTCCATCACTTTGTGGCAAATGTTGGTTTAGCCACTAAGTCGTCTCTGACTCCTACAACTCCATGGACTGCAGCCCTAAAGGAAATTAACCCTGAATATTCACTGGAGGGACTGATGCTGAAGCTGAATCTCTGATACTTTGGCCACCTGATGCGAAGAGCTGACTCATTGGAAAAGACCCTGATGCTGGAAAAGATCGCAGTCAAGACGAGAAGGGGATGACAGAGGATGAGATGCTTAGATAACAGCACCGATTCAGTGGACATGAATTTGAGCAAACTCTGGGAGATAGTGGAAATCTGAGGAGCCTGGCATGCTGCAGTCCATGGGGTTGCAACGAGTCGGATAAGATTTATCAACTAAAGAACAACAACGTAATCTACAGTGCAGTTGCTTTTAAGTATTGGGATTGAAGGAGAGGCATTTGAGAGATATCTATTATATTTCTATGCTTTTTCTCTTTGCTTGCTGTGATAGTGGGAAGGATTATTCAGACCACCCTGCCTTTCTGGAGAAAATATTAATTCATACTTAAAAAAAAAATTCTTATTCTGGTCAGGAGTTATTTTTCTTATCTCACACATCAAATGCCTCCTAGCTAGTCATGTGAATTTTTGCTATTTAATTATTTCATATCCACCTCAATGGATTAAGTTACTATACCTAGAAATTACAGTTTTTCAGGACCCCTTGGTAAGCCAGAAATCCAAAATGACTCCTCAGTGTCTAGTCCAAACATAATTTCTATGAGGCTAAGACTCATGCAGTCATTACTCATGATAAAAATTATTGAATCTTGAAAGTCTATTGGGCATATATGCAGCAGATGGTACATAATGGATATGTGTGTATGTGTGTGTGTGTGTGTGTGTGTGTGTGTGTGAGTCACTCAGTTGTGTCCAACTCTTTGTGAGCCCATGAACTGTAGCCTACCAGGCTTCTCTGTCCATGGAGTTCTCCAGGCAAGAATACTGGAGTGGGTAGCCATTCCCTTCTCCAGGGATACTAAAATTCAAAACTATATTTAGCAAAATGCCTCTGAAAAAAAATAAGCCAGAAAAGTGCAAAGAAATATAAATGCTATGCTACCATTTGTGTAGAAAACAAGGGAAATAAGACAGCATTTATGTATCTACTTATCTCCACAAAAATAAGCATCAGTTCAGTTCAGTCGCTCAGTCATGTCCGACTCTTTGCAACCCCATGAATCACAGCATGCCAGGCCTCCCTGTCCATCACCAACTCCCGGAGTTCACTCAAACTCATGCGTAGGTATGTATTATTGATTGAATTGTGTCCCCTTAAAATTCATATACTGCAGTACTAACCCCCAGTATCTAAGAATGTAACTGTATTTGGAGATAAGACCTTTAAGGAGGTAATTGAGTTAAAATGAGACCACCAGGGTGGACCCTAACCCAGAGTGGATTTATAAATCCATTCAGATAAATGGCGGTGCTTTAGTGGGGGAAATGTTCTTGGTATACAGCTTGACCTAAAATCAAAGGACCTGCACACCACTCCAGATTGAGCACTTCCCTATCGAAAGCACTAATATCACATGGCTTGCAGAATAACCATCAGAGCTGAACCATCTGATTAAGAACAAATACCATTGTTTTTCAGATTAGTAGAAATGCACTGTTTATAATATCCATCACAACGTGGTGAGGTCAAAAACTCAAAACCCATCACCCACGCTTTGCTCCTTTCGGGGGCGCTCTGGGGTGGTGCTGCACTGAAACAGAGCAGCGGCAAGCTTTTGGCAAAGGCTCATCGCAGGCAGTCACTGAAGGTGATTCACATTGGTTTCCAGCGACTGCTGACCACACAGAGTGCCGGAGAACAGCAGGGGTGCTGAGGGAGTGCGTCCCCTCCGGGACATGAGAAATGCAGCGGGTTAGGCATCTGAGCAGAGAAGAACCTGCAAGGGCTGGTGAAAGCTGGGTTTTCTGAGGGCTCTGTCGGAAGGCTGTCGGGTTGGCAGGCTGATGAAGGGCTATAAACGGGGGTGCAGCAAGTGCCTGCCCAACAGGAGCTGGGGTTCCAGCCCCGTGTTGGAGTTGTGAGACTCCCTTTGAGTTTTGCTGGCATTCTTGTCATCTGTTGTAAGCTGTGAGAATCTCTCCGGGTTGATGTGAAGCGCCAGCTGGGCATCCCTGGTGGCTCAGTGGTGAAGACTCTGCCTGCCAGTGCAGGGGACGCAGGTGCCATCCTGGGTCAGGAAGATCCCTGGAGAAGGAGATGGCAGCCCGCTCCAGTGTTCTTGCATGCAGAGTCCCATGGACAGAGGAGCCTGGAGGGCTATGGTGCACTGAGTCACTAAGAGTCGGATAAGACTTAGCGACTAAACAACAGCAAATAACAGAGTCTGACTGGTGTCCTTAAGAGGAGGGTGTTAGGACACACAGAGATGCCAGGAGCTCCGGCTGTCCGTACAAAGCAGCAGCAGACGGGCAGCCAAGCCTGGAGGCCTCAGAGGAAGGCAGCATCGCTGGCTCCTTGGTCTTGGACTGCCACCCTCCAGAGCTGTGAGAAAAGAAACTTCTGTGATTTAAGCCAAACAGCCCGTGGTGTCTTGTTATGGCACCTCTCCCAAACTAAAGCCGAGGGATGAACGAGAGAACGGTGGACCTGGTTACTTACACCGTGGACAGTAAGTAGGGTAGGGGAGAGACGAAAGGCGCTCCACGCCTCTCATTATACCTTTCAGCACAGGTTTGACTTTGGGAAGCATACTGCTGCTGCTGCTGCTAAGTCGCTTCAGTCGTGTCCGACTCTGTGCGACCCCATAGACAGCAGCCCACCAGGCTTCGGCATCCCTGGGATTCTCCAGGCAAGAACACTGGAGTGGGCTGCCATTTGTGTGCTACAAATTGAAAATAAAATTATCTCACCAAGATGAAAAGGGGGAAAAGACTATAATGGAAAACCACCTGCTGTAAACAAATAATTGTTTCAAACGTATACCATAACTACACTGAAGCAGGGAAAAGTTCTCATCACTAACATCCCTTAGTGCAAGGATCAAGGGCTTCTTAGAGAAAGGGCTGTTTACAGGACAGAAGCAGAAGAGGTGCAAGATGAACCGATAATATTTTGTCATGCCAGAAGTAAAGGAAGTGATTTAAAAAATAATAGAGGTCAGTTTGAAGGTGGTAACACCAGCCAAACATGGTACAATTTTTGTGCCAAAATAACTGAGTACAGTGATGAATTATAAACAATTATGATAGAAATACATGTGTTGATACTGATAATAGGTGGGTAAATCGAGGGAATAAGGAGGGCTCTTGCTTATAGTAGAGCGCTGAGTATAGAGTGGCAAGCATGGAGGGGAACTGAAGCTGGATAAATATTAATTCCCAAAGATTGTCCCAGGATACAGTCACCAGTAGATGCTGAATATAGGGGCAGTTTTGAAGGGGAGCAGGATATTTGCATGGTCTTCAAGAAATCCTCACAGGTGGCTTAATAGTTACAAGGTAAAAACTAATGACTCTCTAGTAACACATATATATGGAATTTAGAAAGATGGTAATGATAACCCTGTATGCGAGAGAGTATAAGAGACACAGATGTGTAGAACGGACTTCTGGACTCTGTGGGAGAGGGAGAGGGTGGGATGATTTGGGAGAATGGCATTGAAACATGTATACTATCATATAAGAAACGAATTGCCAATCCAGGTTTGATGCAGGATACAGGATGCCTGGGGCTCGTGCACTGGGATGACCCAGAGGGATGGTATGGGGAAAGAGGAGGGAGGGGGGCTCAGGATGGGGAATGCATGTACACCCGTGGTGGATTTATGTCAATGTATGGCAAAACCAATACAATATTGTACAGCAATTAGCCTCCAATTAAAATAAATACATTTATATTAAAAAAATAATACAACACCTTTTCCACATAATCAGAATTAACATCACCAGTGAAGGACAAATAGACATCATACCCCTCTAGATACAATCTATTGAAAAGGATACAACATTACTTATGTGATATTCTGGTCAATAATGTATAACCTGAATCAAATCAGAGGAAATATCAGACAACCCTAAATGAGAGACATTGCTGTGTATTCTTATATATTTCAAAAAAAATCAGTAACATGAAAGAGGAAGCCTGTTTCAATATTCTGTTGAAAGGCTGATACATAAATGCAATATTTGGTTCTCTACTGGATCACATGCTGGAGGTGAGAAAATGCTATGAAGATGTTATTTTGTTAATAGGTAAAATTGACATAAGGATGGTAAATTTTTTCAAATGTTGTTTCATTGTATATTTATTGAAGTTGGAAACTATTGTGGTTGTTTATGTAAAAGAATGTCCCTACTACTGTGAAACATATTAATATGCTGAAGTATTTAGCGATAAAGAAGGTGATGGTCACGTTACCCTCAAGTTGGTGATGAAAATATTTTATGTATACATACACACATGCATACATATATATGCATATTCACAAGAGGGATGGGTGGGTAGAGGGATAGATAGGAAGTAAAAACAAAGCCGTGGAGTAAAACGTTAACAGCGGGTGAATCTGAGTGAGTGAATGCTGGGTTTTTTCTGTAATATTCTTGTATCTTTGTATAAGTTGAAATTATTTCCAAATAAAAAGAGTAGGTTTTTTTGTTTGTTTGCTGGGACTTGTATATATTTCTTATACATTTAAGAAAGATACTTTAAGTAAAGGGCTTTTTCATCTGAAAAGGGATTTCCTGTTTAAGAATTGGTCTGAGTAAACTGTTTTTCTGTCTTTTAGAGGACACTGATCTTAGAGAAGATGGCAGTAGGTAGGAAAGCAGCTAAAGAAGCTGATTGTGAGCACTATTTTGATCCAGGATAAGACATTTTTTTTCTTACACTAATAAGTTGTTAGCTTAAGAATGAATAAATTCTAATGGGAAGAATATGAGATTGTAAGTTATAACAAATTTATTTATAGCTTTAACATTTTACTTTAAATAAATGACAATGTGTAAGAGAAAACAAACTACTTTACTTTCCAGAGAACAGGTATGGTGCCTTGAGGGAAAAAAAAAAAGAATTCCGTTGCTTCCTTAGAAGCCACCGTTGTCCTCTAGCACTCTTCCCTGAGTTGTGTAAGGAATAAATTCAGTTTTTGGCTCCGTTGTGACTGTTCAGAGTCCACTCGGCTCAAGCCTCCCTTCCCCTCCTCACTGTGAGTTAGCGATGAGGAGAGACTCTATGAGGCCGGAGCAGCAAACTCCCACTTGCTTACACGCCTAGACTTGTCTAATTTCAGTTACAAGACCTTGCGACTGTAATTATTTTAAGCTATGAATTTGTAATTGAACTAGTGCCAAATGAAGGGCTCATCTCTAAGATAGTTCTGTTAGAATTTTTACAAATAGTCAATTCAGGTACATACATTGATTGGAATGCTACAAACCTCATAAAGACTACCATATCCTAAGGCATTTCATAAAATATGTGTACTCTTTTTCACTTTAGAATATGTTTTACTTGTAAGACTTTTTTATTATGAAAGTGTTCAAACATTCACAAGAGTAGACAGTGTTGTATAACGACCTCCTGTATACCAGTCACACAGCTTCGACAGGCATCAGCACATGGGCACCCTGGTTTCACCTATAACCCCACCTTCCACATATCTCACCCCCAACTGGATTATTTCTGAGGCAACTCTCAGATACTGTGTTTATAAATGCTTCAGCATGTAGCCTTTTGGAAAAATACCATTATTACCCTGAACAATAAGTATTTAAAGGCAATTTTAAAGTAAAATTTTATTTTCAAGTAATTGGTTTTTCCCTGCTTGCTGGCATTTCTTCTTGATCTGTCTCTTTGGTCCCTAAACCTTTCTGTACAATATTAAGACAAATAAAGGGAAAGGCAATGCTTAAAGTCCAAGAAACTACGCCCCCAGATTATAGTTTACAGAGTTATGTTCATAACCTAAAGCTATATATTCTTTAAATAAATTTAACTACTTATTGTAAAATGAAACACATACAGAAAACTAAATAAATGTAGAGCTTAATGAATTATTACGAGGCTAACATCCTTGTGACCTCCTCACGGGTCACCACAAAACCCTCTCCACATGAGTTGTCCCAACATCATCTGTCCTGTCCCTCGAAAGCAGCTGCTAACTTTATAACTATCTCCTGAACGCTTTGCTTCACGGTTCTATCACCGAAAAGTACTCCAGACCCTATAGTTAGCCTTGCGCATTCGTGCTTACTTTGGTGAACCTTTTTGAAGCTACATGTTCTTTAAGACAGGATACATGCTTCTCCCACTGACTATCCCCTGCTTTCCCCATCCATGAAAAGTAAGTAGCTTTTAAGCGTTCTGCCTTTCAATGTACCACTACCATAAAATGTATTCAGCTAAGCCCACAAACAAAATAAAAGCAAATACTTCTTTTTCCTGATGTAAGCAGACAGATTAGTCCAAACTGCTTTGGTCTTGATTGAGGTGGGAGGCGCAGAGCACGTTTTCATCATTTCAGCCAACACTGGAGAGCCTGACAGTATTTCATTGTGTTCCGAGTAACTTCTGGTGGCAACATCTCCTCTTAGTTGTCATGACGACATTCACGTTCTTTACAATGTGGAAGCAATTAAGAGAGAATACTTGGGAGATAAAGAAAGAAAAAAAAAACTTCTAGACCAAACACAAAGGTGTTTATTGAGGATAATTAGGGTGAAATAAAGACTAATACATTTTGATCAGTTCCAGGGAGAACACTTTCTTGAAAATCCTTCCATCTCTGTTTGCATTGGTTAGGGAAACATTATGGCCTTGTATCAGCTATGCGATTGAAGGAAAATATAAAAAAGAGCACACCTTAAAACATGAGTTCCCGTTTTGTATTCTGTCTTTTCACTAAGTCTGTTATGGTGACCCACCATAAGGTAAAATTTAGAAATACAGCTTATGCTGCAGAAAGGGTGTCCATTTTACAAATGGTGTCAGCAAAAGCTTCCTTTCAATAAGATAATAAATAATTTTAACATATTTTTCTTCATTTATATTTCATAGACTTAGGCTAGAAAGAAACTGAAAAAATCTCTAGTGTTAACAGTCATATTTGGTAAATGATAGTAGCAGTCACATTCCCGCTGGGGATCTGATTCTTGTTAAATGCTTTGTATCTTGGTGAGAATGATAGACCCTGGAATCCCATTATTTTGTTTTCCTTCAGTTTTACTTCCTGCTTTATTTCTAGATTTTCAGAAAAATGATCTTGTGTCATTGATTATCCACTAGCTATTAACTCAATGATTAATGTGAAAAGTAATTTTCATTCTTTTAAAACGGTTTTATAAGACCTGAAAAAATAATCCAGATTATAAAAAGTCTTGAATGTTTTAATAAAATGCACCATTGTTTAATTTGCATCATATTTATTGCCCCAAAGAGAATGAGCTGGAGAAATAAACAAGCTACTGTTATCATGCATTTACATCAAAGAGTTTTTATGTTAACCTATATTTTTCCATCAATATTATATATGGCAATAAAGGTCCAACTGAATAAATATCTGTCCTTGTGCAGTTATGAAGCATTGTTAAACTATGCTCTAAATTTAATTCTCACTGAATCATATCACTTGTTTTCCCTCAGAAATTTAAAGATTAGAAGTCCTTGTTTGTGCAGTCTTAATATTACCTTAAACTCTTGAGGATCCTAACCAAAATGTGACCTCTGTCCCAAGTTTTATATTTCAAATTCCTTTAGGAGGAAAAAAAAATGACTTCAAGATCTAGGCACCATTTCTCAGCTGTCAAAACTGTCTTTTCTTTCTGGTGGTAAAGAAATGTCACGCTGCACTGCTCCATTTCAAGGTCGTCTGTCAAGAGTCTCAACTTACCTGCAAGTCCTGATGATCTTAAACATCAACAAGCGTTCACTCCTCCTGTGCAATATAAAACTGAGCCTGTTCTTACATCATTAATAAGACTGTGCACGCTTTTTAGCAGTTTTAGAAGTAAACACTCGAAAGCATTACAGCTAGTTCTCTCTTCTTTCTCTCTCGAGCAAGGACGAAGACATCTCCTCCAAAGCAACAGAAACTCCCCCGGCATCTTCTCTGTCAAACAGCTCTGCTCCTAAGGAAGCGCCAGCATTTCCATACACTGAACCTTAGTTTCAAATACGGTTTGTTTCTCTGTTGCTGTTGTGAGAGAGACCGTGTCCCGCCTGGGCTGTCGATAACACATCCCTTTCGTGTGCATCCCGCCTGTTCCCGTGGAATTCAAAGCATTCTTTACGTTGACACACTAAGCAGCCATCTGAACTCCACAGTAGTGGGCAGTTTATTAAAGAGAAGTTTTAAACAGGAGACTGTAAGCACCTATTGAATTCTTCATATTGCAAATGTAAGGACATCAAATGTCAATGAATTAATTTTTCTGTGATTCTTGGTCCCTTTTTGTGCAGAACATAAGCCCAACAATTTTTCTGTGAAGTGGAAATTCTCATGTCCATGCCCAGGAACTCTAGACAGGCTAGGCTACAACTGGGTAAGTTATTGAATGCATTTTCCATAATTATCATTAATGCTGATCATGGCAACATTTTGCAAAATAACTCTATTTTATTCACGTCAGTTCAGTTCAGTCACTCAATCGTGTCTGACTCTTTGCGACCCCATGGAGTGTAGCACGCCAGGCCTCCCTGTCCATCACCATCTCCCAGAGCTTCCTCAAACTCACGTCCATCAAGTTGGTGATGCCATCCAACCATCTCATCCTCTGTCATCCCCTTCTCCTCCTGCCTTCAGTCTTTCCCAGAAACAGGGAAATGAGTCAAATGAGTCAGTTCTTTGAATCAGGTGGCCAAAGTACTGAAGTTTCAGGTTCAGCATCAGTCTTTCCAATGAATATTCAGGACTGATTTCCTTTAGGATGGACTGGTTGGATCTCCTTGCAGTCCAGGTGACTTTCAAGAGTCTCCTCCAACACCACAGTTCAAAAGCATCAATTCTTCGGCGCTCAGCTTTTTTTATAGTCTAAGTCTCACATCTGTACATGACCACTGGAAAAACCATAGCTTTGACTGCTGATGCTGCTGCTAAGTCACCTCAGTTGTGTCCAACTCTGTGCGACCCCATAGATGGCAGCCTACCAGGCTCCCCCGTCCCTGGGATTCTCCAGGCAAGAAGACTGGACTGGGGTGCCATTTCCTTCTCCAATGCATCAAAGTGAAAAGTGAAAGTGAAAGCGCTCAGTTGTGTCCGACTCTGTGAGACCCCATAGACAGCAGCTAGATGGACCTTTGTTGGCAAAGTTTTGTCTCTGCTTTTTAATATGGTGTCTAGGTTGGTTATAGCTTTTATTCCAAAGAGCAAGTGTCTTTTAATTTCATGGTTGCAGTCACTATCTGCAGTGATTTTGGAGCCTAAGAAAATGAAGTCTGTCATTGTTTCCATTGTTTCCCCATCTT
The DNA here is from genome assembly GCF_032405125.1 of Capricornis sumatraensis. Taxonomy (NCBI): domain Eukaryota; kingdom Metazoa; phylum Chordata; class Mammalia; order Artiodactyla; family Bovidae; genus Capricornis; species Capricornis sumatraensis. The sequence goes on along the minus strand of NC_091077.1, from coordinate 107,784,727 downwards.
TTTTCATGAACTGATGGGACCAGATGCCATGATGTTAGTTTTCTGAATATTGAGTTATAGCCAACTTTTTCACTCTCCTCTTTCACTTTCATCAAGAGACTCTAGTTCCTCCTCAGTTTCTGACATAAGGGTGGTGTCATCTGCATATCTGAGGTTATTGATATTTCTCCCAGCAATCTTGATTCCAGCTTGTGCTTTATCCAACCCAGCGTTTCTCATCTTGTACTCTGCATATAAGTTAAACAAGCAGGGTGACAATATACAGCCTTGACATACTCCTTTCCCGATATGGAATCAGTCTGTTGTTCCATGTCCAGTTCTCACTGTTGCTTCCTGACCTGCATACAGATTTCTCAAGAGGCAGGTCAGGTGATCTGGTATTCCCATCTCTTTCAGAACTTTCCACAGTTTACTGTGATCCACACAGTCAAAGGCTTTGGCATAGTCAATAAGGCAGAAGCAGATGTTTTTCTGGAACTCTTTTGCTTTTTCAATGATCCAGTGTATGTTGGCAATTTGATCTCTGGTTCCTCTGCTTTTTCTAAATCCAGCTTGAACATCTGAAAGTTCACAATTCACATACTGTTGAAGCCTGGCTTGGGGAATTTTGAGCATTACTTTACTAGCATGTGAGATGAGTGCAATTGTGCGGTAGTTTGAGCATTCTTTGGCATTGCCTTTCTTTGGGATTGGAATGAAAAGTGACTTTTTCCAGTCCTGTGGCCACTACTGAGTTTTCCAAATTTGCTGGCATATTGAGTGCAGCACTTTCACAGCATCATCTTTTAGGATTTGAAATAGCTAAACTGGAATTCCATCACCTCCACTAGCTTTGTTTCGAGTGATACTTCCTAAGGACCACTTGACTTCCCATGCCAGGATGTCTGGCTCTAGGTGAGTGATCACACCATCGTGATTATCCAGGTTGTGAAGATCTTTTTTGTACAGTTCTTCTGTGTATTCTCTTCTAAATCTCTTCTGCTTCTGTTAGGTCCCTACCATTTCTGTGCTTTATTGAGCCCATCTTTGCATGAAATATTCCTTTGGTATCTCTATTTTTCCTAAAGAGAGCTCTAGTCTTTCCCATTCTATTGTTTTCCTCTATTTCTTAGCACTGATCACTGAGGAAGTCCTTCTTGTCTCTCCTTGCTACGTTTTGGAACTCTCCATTCATGATGAGCGTGTGTCCTTCTACTCCACCATCCTGTAGGCCCCATTTTCCTCGAAGCCATTATCTTTTATCCAACAGAGGGCCAGAAACTTTATTTATTTATTCTGCCATCAAACACGTTTACGAATGACTTTCTACGTGCATTGGGTTTGCCAGATGGCTCTGTGGTACAGAATCTTCCTGCCAAGCAGACTTGGTTTGATCCCTGGGTCGGGAATTTAACAAGGGAGAAGGAAATGGCAAGCCACTGCAGTATTCTTGCCTGGGAAATTCTGTGGCTAGAGGATCCTGGCAGGCTACCGTCCATGGGTTGCAAAGAGTTGGATACAACTGAGTGACTGACACTTTCATTTTTACTTTCCTAAGTGCAAGATAGTCTTCTTAGTGTTAGAGAATATTTAAATGCGCTTTAGAAAAGACCCTTCCTTGCTTTCAAGGACCCTATCATCTTACAGAAACAGTAAGACCTGCTCTCAAAAACCCACAATAGAGAGCCATGCTATTTGAGTGATAAAGGAAAGGAAATATGTATTGATCATCTAAATGCATTCACAGTTCTTATGGCCATCCTCCCCAAAGAGTATTACTGTCACTTTTTTTTTTGCCTAAAAAAATAAAAAAAATTGCTGAAGGTCATGGAATTTTAAAGTGAATCTGTCTGAGTCCAAAGCCCATAGTTATTTATTCTAGTAGGAACACAGTCTTATACTTTCTGGAAAGGAAAAGGTCATTTCAAATTTTGGTTGTATGGGATAGAGGAGGCTCCAGGAATAAAGCACAGTGAAGGGTGTGAGGCAGAAAGGTAAGGGTTCCCTGGGGGACCTCCATGCAGCAGTGCTAATGAGTAGCGGAACAGGAGGCTGGAACTAGCAGCTGTGGGCCTGAGCAGTACGGCTCTCCAGTGGTGGGCTGCGGAAGCTGCCCTGTCTGCTGCATCCAGAAGGCCACCGGAAAACTGTGATTAAGGACATGAGATGATCAGTGTCAGCTTTCAGAGAAGCATGCTGCCATTAGGGTTCAGAGGGAAGAGGTGCAAGCTATTCTTCATTCCCACTGCGAGCCACACTTCTGGATTGGCCCAGGAAACTGCCAGTTATGCCTTTTGTGGTCTGTGAACATGCTCCCTTCTTCCTGTGTGAGATGCACACTTCCTTCTTAGTTCTAAGTGTGTCACAAAGAAGTACTTCTGTGGCTGACAGTGAAGCCAGAAAAAGGAGAGACTTAAACTAATTACACTGCAGTGAAAATAGTGATTTTACTCTCTGCTTAAAGGACTGGACTAGTAAAGCAATTATCCTCCAATTAAAAATAAATATTAAAAAAATTAAGGACAAGACTAAGCTCAGCTTTGTGTGCATTTTTTTTATCTCACAATGAGGCAAAATTTCACTGTGAGGGGATGAGTGAGAGAAGAGATTCTGAGGTCATGGCAACTTCATAAATACCTTTCAAAAATACATATGTCACCAAAGTATTAGTGAGTCTAAGTGGGGAGGAATGGAGAACTTAAAAGGGCAGAGAATTATCGAAGCTTCTGTAGCATATGATTAGAGGTTGAGTGTAGGAGTACTGCAGACAGAGAAGTGCCCAGATATTGTAGGAGTGCCCAAACCCTACACCTAAACTACCTTTGATTGTCCTATCAGTTCAGTCCAGTCTCTCAGTCGTGTCCAGCTCTTTGCAACGCCATGGACTGCAGCACGCCAGGCCTCCCTGTCCATCACCAACTCCCGGAGTTTACGCAAACTCGTGTCCATCAAGGCGGTGATGCCATGCAACCATCTCATCCTCTGTTGGCCCCTTCTCCTCCTGCTTTCAATCTTCCCCAGCATCAGGGTCTTTTCCAATGAATCAGCTCTTTGCATCAGGGGCCAAAGTATTGGAGTTTCAGCTTCAGCATCAGTCCTTCCAATGAATACCCAGGACTGATCTCCTTTAGGATGGACTGGTTGGATCTCTTTGCAGTCCAAGGGACTCTCAAGAGTCTTCTCCAACACCGCAGTTCAAAAGCATCAATTCTTTGGCACTTAGCTTTCTTTATAGTCCAACTCTCACATCTGTACATGACCACTGGAAAAACCACAGCCTTGAGGAGACAGAGCTTTGTTGACAAAGTAATGTCTCTGCTTTTTAATATGCTATCTAGGTTGGTCATAGCTTTTCTTCCAAGGAGCAAGCATCTTTTAATTTCACAGTTGCAGTCACCATCTGCAGTGATTTTGGAGCCCCCCCAAAATAAAGTCAGCCACTGTTTCCATTGTTTCCCCATCTATCTGCCATGAAGTTATGGGACCAGATGCCATGATCTTTGTTTTCTGAATGTTGAGCTTTAAGCCAACTTTTTCACTTTCCTCTTTCACTTTCATCTAGAGGCTCTTTAGTTCTTCTTCACTTTCTGCCATAAGGGTGGTGTGACCTGCATATCTGAGGTTATTGATGTTTCTCCCAGCAATCTTGATTGCAGTTTGTGCTTCTTCCAGTCCAGCGTTTCTCATGATGTACTCTGCATATAAGTTAAATAAGCAGGGTGACAGTATACAGCCTTGACGGACTCCTTTTCCTATTTGGAACCAGTCTGCTGTTCCATGGCCAGTTGTAACTGTTGCTTCCCGACCTGCATACAGATTTGTCAAGAGGCAGGTAAGGTGGTCTGGTATTCCCATCTCTTTCAGAATTTTCCACAGTTTGTTGTGATCTACACAGTCAAAGTCTTTGGCATAGTCAATAACGCAGAAGCAGGTGTTTTTCTGGAACTCTCTTGCTTTTTCAATGATCCAACGGATGTTGGCAATTTGATCTCTGGTTCCTTTGACTTTTCTAAATCCAGTGTGAACATCTCGAAGTTCTCATTGCACATTAAAATCACCTCAAAAGTTTTGAAAAGAAAAATACCCAGATCCAGGCATTCCTGCCGCCAGATCCTGAATTAATTGCTCTGAGATTTTTTTTCCTATTGTGAAAATTGAGTTTAATGTATAGAGGGGAGCACATGCAGATTTTAGTTTAGCATTGTTCTGTGGAGATTTAGTTCTTAAAATTGAGGTGCCATAAAATTCAGAGATGTACAATCTTTGACCTTCGTGTGGCACATTGAATACCTATATGGCTAGAAGAAATTCAGACCTAATAGAAATGAGGATTGTTATTAAAATTACCTTTAAAATATACTTTGGGCTACATTTACTCAGAAGGTACAGTTTGACAAGAGTCACAGTATACAATTTTTAAAAAAATTTTTGAGTATATAGAACCTCAAATTAATGGTGCCCATCAGTGAACTCTGAGGAGACCATGCAGCCAGATCTTTCCCCTTGAAATCCACCTCTGATACGAACTCAAGTCCTGCTATAGAGGGAAAGGGCTGCATCAGAAGAACGAGTGGAGACAGCTGCTCCTGGTGTATGATCTGGTTCCCAGGGCTATAATAGAGCCCCTTCTTTGGTCCTGTTATTATGTGTGGAGGGTATGTGTAAGGAGCCCAGGAATTCTACCAGCACCGGCCCATCTGAAGGAAAAAGACTCATCTGGTGTCGTGCTTCCAAGAGTAAGATCCTCTGCATGACAAAAATCCTAGAGAATACCAAAACGTCAAATGCAAAAGGGCATGAAAGAGGGACAAACACAGCCAGGAGTTTAACACAGTGTTCAGTTTTCCTTATCATGATTAAAACTGATTCAGAAACACTGATAAGAGAGAGGATCAGGAATTTATTCTATCAGTATGAAAAATAGTGATTTGGTCAACATGGAAACACTTAAACATGCAAGATACGACTGTACTCTCTGATGTTCGTTTCTGGCATCCTTTCTGGGAGAACTGATGACACACTGAAACCTAATTTCTGGAACCAGTTTTTGGCAGCTCAGATTTTAAATTCTTAACTGGTTACTAAAAATAAGCAAAATTTTTTTTCATTCCATTTGGTTCTTTGTTAAACTTTCTAGGACCTTTTTTTATACAGAATTTGAAGCAGCTGGTCAAATACACCTCCTAACACAAACTAGCAGTTTGAATTTGAGATAGAGTGGACAACATTCCCAGTTATATTTGGGATATAAATATCCCAGGATAGAGCTGAAGATACCGTAGTTTTAATCTTTCATTCTGTTGATATAGTATATTACATTTATTGATTTGTGTGTGTTGAATCATTTTGTATCCCAAGGATAAGTTCCACTTGATCGTGGGGTATGAGTCCTTTAATGTGCTCTTCAGTTTGGTTTGCTAGCATGTTATTGAAAGTGTTTACATCTATATTCATCAGTATATTGGCCTATAGTTTTCTTTTCCTGTAGTATCTTTATCTGGCTTTGGTGTCAAGTAATGTGTACCTGGCAGGATGGATTTGGGAGTGTTCCCTGCTCTTCAGTATTTTGTAGTGATTTGAGAATGATAGGTACTAACTCTGCTTTATGTGTTTGGTAGAATTCCTCTGTGACATGCCTGGTCCTGGAGGCTTGTTAGCTGGGCGTTTTGTTGTTGTTTTAACAGATTCCTTTTCACTACTAGTGAGTGGTCAGTTCAGATTGTCCATTTCTTCCTGATTCTGTCTTAGAAGATTGTATGGTTCTAGAAATGTATCTGTTTTTTCTCAGTTGTCCAATTTGTTTGCATATAACTGTTTACAATATTCTCTTATGATTTTTATGTCTCTGTGATATCAGTTGTTACTTCTCCTCTCTCATTTCTTATTTTGTTTATTTGGGCCTTTTCTTTCTTTCTTGATGAGCCTGGCTGAAAGCTTATCAGTTTGTTTATCTTTCCCAAAAGCCAGCTTTTGCTTTCATTGATCTTTATTATTTCGTGGTCTCTATTTTATTTGTTTCTCTCTGATGTTTATTATTTCCTTCCTTATGCTGACTTTGGGCTTTGTTTTTTCTTTTTTTCTAGTTCCTTTAGGTAGTAGGTTAGGTGTTTCTTCGAGATTTTTCTTGTTTCTTGAGGAAGTCCTGTATCATTATTAACTTTCCTCTGGGAATGCTTTTGTTATGTCCCATAGAGTTTGAAAAGTTGTGTTTTATTTTCCTTTGCCTCACGGTATTTTCTGATTTCTTCATTGACCCTTTGAGTTTTTTACTGAAATGGCGCTTAGTTTCCACAGGTCTGTGCTTTCCCTATCTTTCTCCGTATAACCGATTTCTAGTCTCCTATTGTTGTGCTTGGAAAAGTGCTTGTATCACCTTTGATTCTTCATGAACTCCTGAGGTAGACAAAGCATGAGTAACATTTTTGCTTATACGTGAAGACTCCAAATAACCTGGGAGTTGCATGTTCTCCTGAAATAACACAGGAATCGTGTGGCTAAACGGTCCTGGAAGCCAAGTTTTCTGAAAAGTTAATGTTGTGAAGTAAATGTTTCTTCTTCACAAATTTATATGTTGAAACCTAAGCCTAAATGTGATGGTTCTAGGAGATGGAGCCTTTGGGAGGTGCTGACGTCATGAGGGTGGGACTGTCATGGATAAAATTAGTGCCCTCATAAAAGAGACTCCCAAGAGAGCTCCCTCACTGCTTCTGCCAACGTGAGGACAGAGAGAGGACGGCAGGCTGTGGACCAGGACGCGGGCTCCCCAAGACAGCACGTCTGCTGGTGCCTGACTGTGCACTTGGCTGGAGAACCAGGAGACGCCCCTTTCCGTCCTTTCTGTGCATTCAGGCTACAGTAGCACACTACAGCAGCCCAAGCAGACTAGAGCACTGCAGTTCTTCATTTGCCCCTCACTTTTTAAGAGCTCATTCTGTAGGGCATTCGTGAACCTATCTGACTAAATGGAGGAGGTTATGGGTGTGAGACAGGAGTTGAGCAAGCAGTGACCTCCAGCTACAGGAATTAAAGTCCCAGAATGAGCAGCTAGGAGGCAGCTACTACTAAGAGGCAGGCAAAGAGGGGCCAGGAGGAAACAGGCCTGCACCTTTTTTTTTTTTTTTTTTTTTTGACATTTCAGTAAAGACCGAAACAAATTCTACATACTGTGTAAAACACCTCTTCTGTCTTCAGCTTATTCATTTACTCAACACACACTAAGTGCGTGTGTAACGTGCACCAGACCAAGGGATGCAGAAATGAACAGAATAGATACAGGAGGGCTGGACACAGACTCCTGCTGCTGCAGGAAATGCAACCACGTGCCAGTCCCGGCTCTCCCCAAAGCAGCTACGGTGGAAGGGGGACAGCTAACTTGTGTAAGTTTGTCTGAGTCATTCCCACCTGTGACTAAGCTGCCAAGGTAATGTCGGCTGACTCACAAAATGCCTGAGACTTTGATACCCAGTCCTCCAGGCTCAGCACAGCGCCAAATCCACCTCCCGTTCTATCCACCCTTCCCTTGCATAGTTAACAGCATGGACTCCTCCTCACAAATTCGGAGGTGGCTCAGTGGTAAAGGGTGTGCCTGCTAATGCAGGAGAGGCAGGTTCAGTCCCTGGCTTGAGAAGGTTCCCTGGAGGAGGAAATGGCAACCCACTCCAGTATTCCTGCCTGGGAAAGCCCATGGACAGGGGAGCCTGGAGGGCTACAGTCCACGGGGTCACAAAGAGTCAGACCCGACTAGCGACAGACTACGCACACATGCACAAATTCTGAAAGGTTTTAAACCAGGAGTGTGATTCCAGCACTGGGACAGTGGCGCCGAAGTTGGGAAATATGGCATACTTTGGTTTTCTGCCCAGAGCGACCGGAGTGAGGGCAGGGGAGTCAAGCGACCCTTCCAAGCATGCTTGTGGGCTCAGAAACACGGCGGGAGGGGGACCCCTCTGGAAGGCTGCTTTCTCCACGGCTTAGCTTTACTCGTTCAGGCCCAGTTTCTTGTGGAAGATCTTTAGCTGTGAGCTGTCACAGGGTGATCCATGAATGCGGATCAGTAGATCGTGCTGGGCTGCGTTTTGCTGAGAATATAACCTTAAAGTCGTTAAAAAGTGTTTTGGACAGAGAGCAGGGGTTAGGCTCAGGGGGCATGAACCTTGCTGGGAGGGAGTGTGACTGAGACCCTGGAAAGCAGAGTGGGCAAACACCAAAGCGTCATGAAGCCCGCTTTGTGATTCTGCCTGGGGCTGGTAAAATGTGCACGTTTTGAGCTATCAACAGACATAAAGTGGTAGCGGTAATAAAATCAGGTCAAAATATAAAGTAAGGTGTCTTGGAAAGATTTCCTACCTCCTATCTTTTCTAATACCCTTGCAAAAGACATCTGACAGCAAATAAGAATTTAGGCATTACGCCCCCCATAGAGATTAAAGGCTACTCTTGGCAATACTCTGCAGTACTTAGCAGCATGTGTGAAACGACTCACGGAAATGCTTCGCGTTTTCAGCATTTATTTATTACTTTTTTAACTGTAGTATGAGACAATTCTTTCTAGATGCAGTAACATGAGTCTCCAGATTGCTTTCAGTGATAGTACAACACTTTTTCCCATCTAACGAAGAAAATCATTACAAGTGATATCTGGTACTATATCAGAATACCTGAAGACATGCTCAATTGGAAATTGTTTATGTAATGCCTGAAGGTGTTTAGTAATCAGAAAGTGTGGCAAATTCATAATGAATAAAGTGGTCAAATGAGTTAGTAATGACAATATATTTAATTCTTTTTTAATACAGGCTATAAGATTCAGTAGTTTAATATTTTTACTTGATAAACAATGACCACGCCCCCCCCCCAAAAAAAACCCCAAAACATGGATGTGATTGGATTTCAGCATGATCCCCTCCAGGATAATGCCATATCTATAACAGAAGCTGAAAAGATGGGGGTAAAACAAAGGAAAGTGAAGTTTCACTGTGACATTAATGGTGTCACAATTTCAATACAGTAGTTTATCAACATCTATTTGCCACTAACATCCACAATAGAATGGGAAAGACTAGAGATCTCTTCAAGAAAATTAGAGATACCAAGGAAACATTTCTTGCAAAGATGGGCTCGAGAAAGGACAGAAATAGTATGGACCTAACAGAAGCAGAAGATATTAGGAAGAGTTGGCAAGAATATATGGAAGAACTGTACAAAAAAGATCTTCACGACCCAGATCACAATGGTGTGATCACCAACCTAGAGCCAGACATCCTGGCATGGGAAGTCAAGTGGGCCTTAGGAAGCATCACCACGAACAAAGCAAATGGAGGTGATGGAATTCCAGTAGAACTATTTCAAATCCTAAAAGATGATGCTGTGAAAGTGCTACACTCAATATGTCAGCAAATTTGAAAAACTCAGCAGTGACCACAGGGCTGGAAAAAGTCACTTTTCATTCCAATCCCAAAGAAAGGCAAGGCCAAAGAATGTTCAAACTACCACATAATTGCACTCATCTCACACACTAGCAAAGTAGTGCTTAAAATTCTCTAAGCCAGGCTTCAACAGTGTGTGAACCGTGAACTTCCAGATGTTCCAGCTCGTTTTAGAAAAGGCAGAAGAACCACAGATCAAATTGCCAACATCCACTGGATCATTGAAAAAGCAAGAGAGTTCCAGGAAAACATCTATTTCTGCTTTATTGACTATGCCAAAGCCTTTGACTGTGAGAATCACAATAAACTGTGGAAAATTCTGAAAGAGATGGGAATACCAGACCACCTGACCTGCCTCCTGAGAAATCTGTATGCAGGTCAAGAAGCAACAGTTACAACTGGACATGGAACAACAGACTGGTTCCAAATCAGGAAAGGAGTCCATCAAGGCTGTATATTGTCACCCTGCTTGTTTAACTTATATGCAGAGTACATCATGAGAAATGCTGGGCTGGATGAAGCACAAACTGCAATCAAGATTGCCAGGAGAAATATCAATAACCTCAGATATGCAGATGACACCACCCTTATGGCAGGAAGCAAAGAGGAACTAAAGAGTCTCTTGATGAAAGTGAAAGAGGAGAGTGAAAAAGTTGGCTTAAAACTCAACATTCAGAAAACTAAGATCATGGCATCCAATCTCATCACTTCATGGCAAATAGATGGAGAAACAATGGAAACAGTGAAAGACTTCATTTTCTTAGGCTCCAAAATCACTGCAGATGGTGATTGCAACCATGAAGTTAAAAAATGCTTACTCCTTGGAAGAAAAGCTATGACCAACCTAGACAGCATATTAAAAAGCAGAGACATTACTTTGCCAACAAAGTCCATCTAGTCAAAGCTATGATTTTTCCAGTAGTCATGTATGGATGTGAGAGTCAGACTATAAGGAAAGCTGAGCGCCGAACAATTGATGCTTTTGAACTGTGATGTTGGAGAAGACTCTTGAGAATCCCTTGGACTGCAAGGAGATCCAACCAGTCCATCCTAAAGGAAATTAGTCCTGAATATTCATTGGAAGGACTGATACTGAAGCTGAAACTCCAATACTTTGGCCACCTGATGCAAAGAACTGTCTCATTGGAAAAGACCCTGATGCTGGGAAGATTGAAGGCGAGAGGAGGGGAAGACAGAGGATGAGATGGTCGGATGGCATCACTGACTCGACGGACATGAGTCTGAGTAAACTCTGGGAGTTGGTGATAGACAGGGAGGCCTGGCGTGCTGCAGTCCACGGGGTCCCAAAGAGTCGCACACAACTGAGTGAGTGAAGTGAACTAAACTGATAATAAGAGAGTTGGTAAACTGTTCTGATAACTTCTGTTGAACAGAGTAGCTCAAGGACATTTCCAATATTATCTTAATAAACTGACCAAATTAATGTAATCTTTCCTGATTATTTGGTGGAAAGAGCCTGGACTTAGGTTTTAGACAGATATGGTTTCAAATGCTGGCTCTGCCACATAATTCATGGGTTAGAGGACCTAAGTTGCCTGAATGAATGTCTTAGTATCTGAGCATCTCTGCTTGGAACATGGGGAAAATAACATAGCAGGGGTTTGTGACTATTAAATAAGACCATAGATTTGATCATTTGAAGCAGAGTTAATTGCATACAGTAGGCACTCCTCAGTCAGAGTTTTCCTCTCCTTTCCAGAGATCAGCTTAGGCCCTGGCGTAGTCCAGTCGTTTAAGCACAGCCTTCTGATTTATTAAAAAGCAGAGACATCACTTTGCTGCCAAAGGTTCGCAAAACCGAAGCTATGGTTTTTCCTGTAAGCATGTTTGCATGTGAGAGTTGGACCATAAAGAAGACTGAGAATTGAAGAACTGATACTTTCAGACTGTGGTGCTGGAGAACTCTGGAGACCAGTCAGTCCTAAAGGAGATCAACCCTGAATATTCACTGGAAGGACTGATGCTGGAGCTGAAGCTCCAGTATTTTGGCCACCTGATGAGAAGGGCTAACTCATTGGAAAAGAGCCTGATGCTGGGAAAAACCAGAAGCAAAAGGAGAAGGGGATGGCAGAGGATAAGATGATTAGATAGCATCACCAACTCAATGGATGTAAATGTGAGCAAACTGTCGGAAATAGTGAAGGACAGGGAAGCCTGGGATGCTGCATTCCATGGAGTCAAACTGAGAGTTGAACGTAACTTGACGACTGAACAACAACTGTTTTTTAGAGAACGTTTAACATTTGTGAAATGGCTTTAGTCTTCTAATTTTAAAACAGTCATAGCAAGTAGAAGTTAAAGGCAGTCTAAAGTCTAGAAGTCCCTAATGCCCCATTACTCTGAATTACATGAGATCAGTTTGGAGATGACTGTCCTTACTGCCAGTGTGCAGCTGATCTAACAGAACAATAGCTTCACCTAAAAGACACAGCCTAGGTCTCCCTTACACACATAAGACAACCCAACAGCCAGTCCCTCAGAGCTCAGATTCCCAGTGATAGGACTCAACTGTAGAAGTAAATTACACGGTGCTTACAAGGCCAGTGAAACCCGATCTGTCAAGATGGGATCGCCAAGCTTGTACCTCACAGCCAAAATGCATGTGATTGAAACAAGTTTCTTTGCAGATTCTTATTTCAGGTTCTGACATTTTGCAACAGTTTGTTGTAAAGTTTTCTGAAGTAACTGAAAAATATAATAATTGTATTTTTGGCAACATAGAATTCCTAGGAAAGCACTTCAAATGTAGCAGCTGCTGGCATAGGAAGCAGAGCCTTTGCTTGATTGTAGATATTCTGCTAGAGATTTAAAAGTATTTTTGTACACTGAAGAATTGCAACTTAATCATCTTACTTTAGATAGTAACACCTTCTTTGCCTTCAACAGAGAATGCTGATAATTTGCTGGTCTCCCAAAAATTCTTCACCAGCCTAGTCTTCTCATAATACATAAATGAGTAAATGTAGGTGGTTGTCAAACTGTCTGATCTTTTCCTCCGTGATAGCTGAAATGTTGTCCTTCCCTGTATCAGCTGCGCGGCCAGGTGTGGACGGCCCCAGCTCCCCTCTCTGGCATCTGATAAGTCTCCGCAGGGACAGGGTCCAGGCCTGACAACCGACCTCCTGGCGCCGAGGTGCGGTTCCTCATCGCATCTGCAGCTCCTCCGTGGGGCCCTCGCTCTCCACGCTGCCCTCAGGCAGAGGTCCAGATGGTCTGCACAGCGCTGTGTGGGTCACAAAGGCTGGAGCCAGGGCCGCGGTGCCCAGGTGTGTGGGGCGCCCAGGTGTGTGGGGTGGGGCGCACTGTGTGTCAGGGCTGGAGAAGGTGGTCCAGATGGAGAAACGTTCCTCCTTCATCCTGCTCCCTCCCCTCCCACCAACACCTGTTCACTAGAGACAATGAGGGAATCACACAGCACGAGCCTCACCCCTGCTGCGCTGCTGCTGCAGACTAACGGAGGTGCCTCGCCTTGGGGCCAGTTAAACAAGCAGGGTGACAGTATACAGCCTTGATGGACTCCTTTTCCTATTTGGAACCAGTCTGTTGTTCCATGTCCAGTTCTAACTGTTGCTTCCTGACCTGCATACAGGTTTCTCAAGAGGCAGGTCAGGTGGTCTGGTATGCCCATCTCTTTCAGGATTTTCCACAGTTTATTGTGATCCACACAATCAAAGGCTTTGGCATAGTCAATAAAGCACAAATAGATGTTTTCCTGGAACTCTCTTGCTTTTTCCATGATCCAGTGGATGTTGGCAATTTGATCTCTGGTTTCTCTGCCTTTTCTAAAACCAGCTTAAACATCTGAAAGTTCACAATTCACATACTGTTGAAGCCTGGCTTGGAGAATCTTGAGCATTACTTTACTAGAGTGTGAGATGAGTGCAATGGTGCAGTAGTTTGAGCATTCTTTGGCATTGCCTTTCTTTGGGATTTGAATGAAAACTGACCTTTTCCAGTCCTGTGACCACTGCTGAGTTTTCCAAATTTGCTGGCATATTGAGTGCAGCACTTTCACAGCATTATCTTTTAGGATTTGAAATAGCTCAACTGGAATTCCATCACCTCCACTAGCTTTGTTGGTAGTGATGCTTTCTAAGGCCCACTTGACTTCACATTCCCGGATGTCTGGCTCTAGGTGAGTGATCACACCATCATGATTATCTTGGTTGTGAAGATCATTTTTGTACAGTTCTTCTGTGTATTCTTGCCACCTCTTCTTAATATCTTCTGCTTCTGTTAGGTCCATACCATTTCTCTCCTTTATCGAGCCCATCTTTGCATGAAATGTTCCCATGGTATCTCTGATTTTCTTGAAGAGATCTCTAGTCTGTCCCCTTCTGTTGTTTGCCTCTATTTCTTTGCATTGACCACTGAAGAAGGCTTTCTTACCTCTTCTCGCTATTCTCTGGAACTCTGCATTCAGGTGCTTATATCTTTCCTTTTCTCCTTTGCTTTTCGCCTCTCTTCTTTTCACAGCTATTTGTAAGGCTTCCCCAGACAGCCATTTTGCTTTTTTGCATTTCTTTTCCATGGGGATGGTCTTGATCCCTGTCTCCTGTACAATGTCACAAACCTCATTCCATAGTTCATCAGGCACTCTATCTATCAGATCTAGGCCCTTAAATCTATTTCTCACTTCCACTGTATAATCATAAGGGATTTGATTTAGGTCATACCTGAATGGCCTAGCGGTTTTCCCTACTTTCTTCAGTTTGAGTCTGAATTTGGCAATAAGGAGTTCATGATCTGAGCCACAGTCAGCTCCTGGTCTTGTTTTTGTTGACTGTATAGAGCTTCTCCGTCTTTGGCTGCCAAGAATATAAGCAATCTGATTTCGGTGTTGACCATCTGGTGATGTCCATGTGTAGAGTCTTCCCTTGTGTTGTTGGAAGAGGGTGTTTGCTATGACCAGTACATTTTCTTGGCAAAACTCTATTAGTCTTTGCCCTGCTTCATTCCGTATTCCAAGACCAAATTTGCCTGTTTCTTGACATCCTACTTTTGCATTCCAGTCCCCTATAATGGAAAGGACATCTTTTTTGGGTGTTAGTTCTAAAAGGTCTTGTAGGTCTTCATAGAACTGTTCAACTTCAGCTTCTTCAGCGTTACTGGTTGGGACATAGACTTGGATTACTGTGATATTGAATGGTTTGCCTTGGAGACGAACAGAGATTATTCTGTCGTTTTGAGATTGCATCCAAGTACTGCATTTCAGAGTCTTTCGTTGACCATGATGGCTACTCCATTTCTTCTGAGGGATTCCTGCCCGCAGTAGTAAATATAATGGTCATCTGAGTTAAATTCGCCCATTCCAGTCCATTTTAGTTCGCTGATTCCTAGAATGTCAACGTTCACTCTTGCCATCTCTTGTTTGACCACTTCCAATTTGCCTTGATTCATGGACCTGACATTCCAGGTTCCTATGCAATATTGCTCTTTACAGCATCGGACCTTGCTTCTATCACCAGTCACATCCACAACTGGCTATTGTTTCTGCTTTGGCTCCATCCCTTCATTCTTTCTGGAGTTATTTCTCCACTGATCTCCAGTAGCATATTGGGCACCTACTGACCTGGGGAGTTCCTCTTTCAGTATCCTATCATTTTGCCTTTTCATACTGTTCATGGGGTTCTCAAGGCAAGAATACTGAAGTGGTTTGCCATTCCCTCCAGTGGACCACTCTACCACGACCCACCTGTCTTGGGTGGCCCCATGGGCATGGCTTAGTTTCATTGAGTTAGACAAGGCTGTGGTCCTAGTGTGATTAGACTGACTAGTTTTCTGTGATTATGGTTTCAGTGTGTCTGCCTTCTGATGCCCTCTTGTAACACCTACTGTCTTACTTGGGTTTCTCTTACCTTGGACGTGGGGTATCTCTTTACGGCTGCTCCAGCAAAGCACAGCTGCTGCTCCTTACCTTGGATGAGGGATATCTCCTCACGGCCGCCCCTCCCGACCTTGAACTTGGAATAGTTCCTCTAGGCCCTCCTGCGCCCGCCAGCCACTGCTCCTTGGACATGGTGCAGCTCCTCCTGGCCACCACTCCTGGCCTCTGGCGGGCGTAGCTCCTCTCGGCTGCTCCTGCACTGTCGCAGCCTGGCACTCTTGGCTGCAGCCCCTGACCTCGGACGTGGCGTAGCTCCTCTCGACTGCCGCCCCTCAAGAATTGCTTTAGCATTCATTAATTCATTTAATTAATGATTTATCAAATACCTATTCCATTGCAGGCATTATGCTGGAGGTCTGGGAGCAACACAGAAAACTACAAAGTCCCTGTCCTCAGGATGCTTATGTCTCCAGGGCTTTTCCCAAAGTGCGCCCCGAGAAAACACTTTCCTGCGGTCGCCTTACTCCCCTCTGTCTCTCTCTAAGTCTCTCTTTCTCTGACTAGGCATATTTGGAAAATGCTATACACGGGGTCAACATATTAGAAGCTCTGAGTGTTGGGGGGTAGAGAATCTTATTTAATTTTATTCAATTATTTAACTTATAAATTATTTATTATTTTGATTCAGATGAATTTAGATATACCTTTTGTGTAAAACCTATTGACAGTCCAAGAAACTAGCATTTCTCAAATGACCTGTGGGAAGATCATTTTCTGAACATCCTTCCCATTCTGGTGGAGGAAGAATTCTCAGATTTCCCAGATAGGTTACTGAACTTGGAGTCTTTAAGGAGATACTGTATTATATATTTGACAGAGTTGAATATGAGTCCCAGCTATGCATTATTGTGCATTGACGCCATGTAATTGCATTGAGAAATTCTTAACTCCTACGAGAAAGGTTTAAAGGATTGTCCTAACAGATCACCTTTCCTCGAAATTTTATCATTGTGCTTCACTGGTTTCCTCCTAACTATGCCAGTCTCCAAATGCTGTAAATTACCTGGGCCTTTGTTGTAATTAATAAATCTCAGGAAGATCCTTTGTTTAGCTGGTTGGCATGGGGTGGAAGCAGAATTCTCCACCCTTTGGGGGGCGGTTACTGTTTCCCAGAGCCTGGACCACGTAGAGGGGCTCCTGGCAGCACCTGGCTCTGCCACTTTCTTCCCACTTGAAACGCCTTTGAGCAGCTGCCCCCACAGCAGGGTGGCTGCAAGTGACGGGCTGGGGCCCTGCTGTAAATGCCAGCAGCAGAGCAAGTCTGGCCATGGCTACCAAGAGGCAGAAGTTGTGTGGAAACATTATAGAATTTCCATTGTCCGTCGCGGCAGTGTGTTTGTGACCAAACAAAGAGGGCACCAGTTGAATATCGAAAAAAAAAAAAAAATTGGATCCACTCTTTCAAAATCCTCACCGATGGCCTTCCATTGCCAGAGAGGGCAACAAGCAAATCAAAGCTTAAGACACATTGACTGTCCCAGCCCCGGCCTCTGTGCCTAGTTTACACACCCTTCACAGAGAAACTGAAGGCAGCAATGCTCTGATACCACGACTGCTGACACCTGCCGCCTGCGGAGCACGCGCCCCGCGTCTGATGCCACCACCTGTGCGTGTATGTTAGTCACTCGGTTGTGCTCTCTGCGACCCCATGGACTGTAGCCCACCAGGTTCCCCCATCCTTGGGACTCTCCAGGCAAGAATACGGGACTGGGTTGCCATTCCCTTCTCCAGGGATCAAACCCTGGTTTCCTGCATTGCAGGCAGATTGTTTACCATCTGAGTCACCAGGCAAACCCGCCAGCACCTGTAAGCCTTATCTGAATTTCTCCTCTCAACACACTTACGAAGTAGCTTCCTTTTTGGGGATGAAACAACGGAGTAGCTGAGAAGTGAATAGCTTACCCTCAGCCGTGTAACCAGAAGCTTGTGAGACAGAGATCCAAACTGATACCTACTCAAATGGGGGCTAACTTGAAAGTGCATGGCAGTGACTTAAGGCTGGATGAGTTTCCAAAGGCCAAGAACAGCGGCTGTTGTGTAAACCAACATAGCGTTTCCCAGCACTCTGATCAGATCACAGCACTGGTGCGAGGTGGAATTTCCAACCAAAGCTGAACAACAGGAAATAAATTTAGTAATCACATTCCATTTTTGACAGCTAAATTTCAGTGTAAACTCTAATTCTTGGCAAATAAAACTAGAGATACTAAGTAATCTTTGTGGACATAAATGACTACCCCGTATATCCCAGTTTCCTAGCTTCCTTTAAGGTTAAGGTGGCTTGGTTATCGTTTCTGAATCTCAAGCACCATCGTGTCCCCTGACTGCACCGACTGAAATAAGGATCAGTCAATCCCTCGTCCCCCACAGAGAGGGCAGGGTTGAGAAGCGGTGGATGTATGTGAATTGGCCTGACGTTTGTGGAATGCAGTTGTCACGGGAGGCGAGCCTTGGAAACATCATGATTCCTGGGAACCCCGTGTGAGGAAATGCCACTCACCTTTCCATCCACGTTGAAAGTGCTGTTTTGGTGCTGAGAGGTGCGTTTCTTAGGAGTACTTTCCTCTCCGAGCACATCACAGGATTTTCTTTATGGCTGCTCAAAGACTTCCGTTTCCCTTCTTTGAGAGATTAAAAGGGGGTTTTACTTTTAAAGAGCTGGGTTGCAGCATGAGAAATAGCGATGCCCTGTTCTATCACACGTCTCTTAGAGGAGAAGCAGACTGCAGACCCTGCTATTCATCTTCCAGCCACTGTAGGCGGGCTGACGGGGGTGTAGGAGGCCTCAGGAGTCCTCTAGACAGGTCAGAAATGCCTTCTCTGAGATGGTGAGGTGAGGGGCTCGGTGCGGACGTAATCACGTTTCTCCCCTCCCCGCAGGTGTCGCAATTCATCCCGATCTCTTCATCGCGGAGTTTGGACTCCGAAGTTTCCTTGCGGGTCAGGCTGAAGGCTGGGGGCCGCGGCTCGCCATTCGCAGTGCAGCCAGCGCTCGCCTGTGGTCAGTATCTGAGATAAACGTTTATGAGAGAGCTTCTCCCGCCGTACCTCAAGGCCTTTCCGTCAGGGAATGAGACACATTCATCTCGTGCTGATTTAATTGCAGAAAGGAAGGCTGGTTTTATACGCTATGAAGCCACTTGCAGGGAAGAGGGAGCCTCCTATCTACCGCGAGCGGGCTTCATTTTGTTGAAACCCTCGGTTTCCCTTACCACTGCTGGAAGTATAATGCAGTTTCCCTCCGAGCCTCCCGGAATGGGGCCTGGTTTACCGAACCACAGTGACAGGGACAACGTCCAGGCTGGAGCTAGCGCAGCCCGGCTCCCGCGGCAGTTCACAGGGTTTGCACGCTTGTCTTAGAAGTGGGCTCCATAAGGTCCATGCTGCCGCCGGAGGGCCGCCCTCTCCCTGACCACGTGGTTTCCTCCTGCGCAGCCGCTCCCCGGCCCCTTCTCGGCGAGTTGGCATTAAGCCCCTGGCAAAGCGCTCTGCAGGTCTCAGCCCGTCTACCCGCCTCTCGGAAGCCGCCCCATGTCTGAACCTACGTGGGCGCAGCGCTGGGCCCCTGGACCGAGTCTGCCCCCGGGGGAGAGGCCAGCGCCCCAGGCTCATCTCTGCCCACCCCGCGGGTGTGCCCCGGGCTCTCGGTCGGGTTGAGCTCCACCGCCGCTGCCCAGGGCCGCGTGCATCTCAAGCAGGACTTCGCCCCCCGCCCGCGGGCCAAGAGGGGCTCCGCCAGCCCCTCAGCCACCGGGGCCGCCGAAACCCAAGATCCATTTTTTCTTTCCAAAAAGAATTTTTCACTGGAAAACAAAGTCAAGAGCACACGAGTACCGAAGCACAGAAGCTGACGCGTCTAAGACCTTTGACCTGGCCCTGGTCCTGGCCTTGATCTTTCCGAATCCGTGTTTCCTACTGGACTAGTCACAGAGGCCTGTTTCCTCACATTAGGAGAGGAAATGCTTGTCCTACATCCAAGCCACGGATTCCACCCGTCTCCCAAGTTTCTCTTAGCGCATTTCTGAGATATGCCCAGAAGAAGTCCTTTTTCCAATTCATCATTAATCATCAGTTCAGGCGCTCAGTCGTGTCCGACTCTTTGCAACCCCGTGAATCGCAGCACGCCAGGCCTCCCTGTTCATCACCATCTCCCGGAGTTCACTCAGACTCACGTCCATTGAGTCCGTGATGCCATCCAGCCATCTCCTCCTGGGTCGTCCCCTTCTCCTCCTGCCCCCAATCCCTCCCAGCATCAGAGTCTTTTCCAATGAGTCAACTCTTCGCATGAGGTGGCCAAAGTACTGGAGCTTCAGCTTTAGCATCATTCCTTCCAAAGAAATCCCAGGGCTGATCTCCTTCAGAATGGACTGGTTGGATCTCCTTGCAGTCCAACGGTCTCTCAAGAGTCTTCTCCAACACCACAGTTCAAAAGCATCAATTCTTTGGTGCTCAGCCTTCTTCACAGTCCAACTCTCACATCCATACATGACCACAGGAAAAACCATAGCCTTGACTAGAAGGACCTTAGTCGGCAAAGTAACGTCTCTGCTTTTGAATATGCTATCTAGGTTGGTCATAACTTTTCTTCCAAGGAGTAAGCATCTTTTAATTTCATGGCTGCAGTCACCATCTGCAGTGATTTTGAAACCCAGAAAAATAAAGTCTGACACTGTTTCCACTGTTTCCCCATCTATTTCCCATGAAGTGATGGGACCAGATGCCATGATCTTCGTTTTCTGAATGTTGAGCTTTAAGCCAACTTTTTCACTCTCCACTTTCACTTTCATCAAGAGGCTTTTTAGTTCCTCTTCACTTTCTGCCATAAGGGTGGTGTCATCTGCATATCTGAGGTGATTGATATTTCTCCCAGCAATCTTGATTCCAGCTAGTGTTTCTTCCAGTCCAGTGTTTCTCATGATGTACTCTGCATATAAGTTAAATAAGCAGGGTGATGATATACAGCCTTGACGTGCTCCTTTTCCTATTTGGAACCAGTCTGTTGTTCCATGTCCAGTTGTAACTGTTGCTTCCTGACCTGTATACAGATTTCTCAAGAGGCAGGTCAGGTGGTCTGGTATTCCCATCTCTTTCAGAATTTTCCACAGTTTATTGTGATCCACACAGTCAAAGGCTTTGGCATAGTCAATAAAGCACAAATAGATGTTTTTCTGGAACTCTCTTGCTTTTTCCATGATCCAGTGGATGTTGGTATTTTGATCTTTGGTTCCTCTGCCTTTTCTAAAACCAGCTTGAACATCAGGAAGTTCATGGTTCACATATTGCTGAAGCCTGGCTTGGAGAACTTTGAGCATTACTTTACTAGCATGTGAGATGAGTGCAATGGTGCAGTAGTTTGAGCATTCTTTGGCATTGCCTTTCTTTGGAATTGGAATGAAAACTGACCTTTTCCAGTCCTGTGGCCACTGCTGAGTTTTCCCAATTCACTGGCATATTGAGTGCAGCACTTTCACAGCATCATCCTTCAGGATTTGAAATAGCTCAACTGGAATTCCATCACCTCCACTAGCTTTGTTCGTAGTGATGCTTTCTAAGGCCCACTTGACTTCACATTCCCGGATGTCTGGCTCTAGATTAGTGATCACACCATCATGATTATCTGGGTCGTGAAGATCTTTTTTGTACCATTCTTCTGTGTATTCTTGCCACCTTTTCTTAATATCTTCTGCTTCTGTTAGGTCCATACCATTTCTGTCCTTTATCGAGCCCATCTTTGCATGAAATGTTCCCTTGGTATCTCTGATTTTCTTGAAGAGATCTCTAGTGTTTCCCATTCTGTTCTTTTCTTCTATTTCTTTGCACTGATTGCTGAAGAAGGCTTTCCTATCTCTCTTGCTATTCTCTGGAACTCTGCATTCAGATGCTTATATCTTTCCTTTTCTCCTTTGCTTTTCACCTCTCTTCTTTTCACAGCTATTTGTAAGGCTTCCCCAGACAGCCATTTTGCTTTTTTGCATTTCTTTTCCATGGGGATGGTCTTGATCCCTGTCTCCTGTACAATGTCACAAACCTCATTCCATAGTTCATCAGGCACTCTATCTATCAGATCTAGGCCCTTAAATCTATTTCTCACTTCCACTGTATAATCATAAGGGATTTGATTTAGGTCATACCTGAATGGTCTAGCGGTTTTCCCTACTTTCTTCAGTTTGAGTCTGAATTTGGCAATAAGGAGTTCATGATCTGAGCCACAGTCAGCTCCTGGTCTTGTTTTTGTTGACTGTATAGAGCTTCTCCGTCTTTGGCTGCAAAGAATATAAGCAATCTGATTTCGGTGTTGACCATCTGGTGATGTCCATGTGTAGAGTCTTCCCTTGTGTTGTTGGAAGAGGGTGTTTGCTATGACCAGTGCATTTTCTTGGCAAAACTCTATTAGTCTTTGCCCTGCTTCATTCCACATTCCAAGGCCAAATTTGCCTGTTACTCCAGGTGTTTCTCGACGTCCTACTTTTGCATTCCAGTCCCCTATAATGGAAAGGACATCTTTTTTGGGTGTTAGTTCTAAAAGGTCTTGTAGGTCTTCATAGAACCGTTCAGCTTCTTCAGCGTTACTGGCTGGGGCATAGACTTGGATTACTGTGATATTGAATGGTTTGCCTTGGAGACGAACAGAGATCATTCTGTCGTTTTTGAGACTTCATCCAAGTACTGCATTTCGGAGTCTTTTGTTGACCATGATGGCTTACTCCATTTCTTCTGAGGGATTCCTGCCCGCAGTAGTAAATATAATGGTCATCTGAGTTAAATTCGCCCATTCCAGTCCATTTTAGTTCTCTGATTCCTAGAATGTCGACATTCACCCTTGCCATCCCTTGTTTGATCATTTCCAATTTGCCTTGATTCATGGACCTGACATTCCAGGTTCCTATGCAATATTGCTCTTTACAGCATCGGACCTTGCTTCTATCACCAGTCACATCCACAGCTGGGTATTGTTTTTGCTTTGGCTTCATCCCTTCATTCTTTCTGGAGTTATTTCTCCACTGATCTCCAGTAGCATATTGGGCACCTACTGACCTGGGGAGTATCTCTTTCACTATCCTATCATTTTTCATTTTCCTACTGTTCATGGGGTTCTCAAGGCAAGAATATTGAAGTGGCCTGCCATTCCCTTCTCCAGAGGACCACATTCTATCAGCTGTCTCTACCATGACCCATCATTAATCATAAGACAGCAGAAGTATAGGTTCTATAAGTACATCAGATGTTATTTCAATCTAGGTTTTTAAAATGGGTTCCTTTTCTCTACCCCCTCCAAACATGAGCCTCCACATCTCATTTCATTTAGTGGGGTACTCTGGCACTTTCAATTTCACTTTCTTCTACCTTTTGTATCAACTGAAACTGCAACTGTTTCAGAAGATTTTCTTTGGTGTCAAGCCTTCCTCTAACTCCTTCTTATTTTACTCCAATTGATTGGTCCCAATAATGGAAGAACCTCAAAAATGTCTGTGTCAGTTCTTACTTCATTCCTCTAAATAATCAAACTTATTATGGTCACAGGCGCTGGTTTCTGAAAAAATCTCCTGGTCAATTATGTTTAGGCAGATTTTCCTCTGTGTGGAAGGTCAGGGATGTTTGAAATCCAAATCAAGGTATTTCTCAGGAAGCTGTTCTGCATTTCCTTTAGCACTTGAACCAATGCTTGAGACCTCATTTTCCGCAGTGAAGGGTAAGCCAAAATAAGTGTGGACCTCAAAACCATTTAGGCTTAGACAAATGGCTTCCCCAGTGACTCCGGGGTAAAGATTCTGCCTGCAGTGCAAGAGCTGCAGAAGACATGGGCTTGATCCCTCAGTTGGGAAGATCCCCTAGAGGAGGGCAAGGCAACCAGCTCCAGTGTTCTTGCCTGGAGAATCCCACGGACAGAGGAGCCTGGCAGGCAACAGTCCATGGGGTCACACAGAGTTCGTCATGACTGAAGTGACTTAGCACACACACAGCAGAATATTTTTTAAAAAACGCTTATTTTCATGCATATACGGTCTATACAAAGAGTTCCTTCAAACCAATAGCAGAAAGTTGAACATTAGAAATGGGGTCAAAGGTTATGCCCAGACAGTTCACAAAACGACTCTTTGTTAATAGAAAAGATGGAAAATGATCCACTTCTCTTATAAGAAAAATGCAAATTGAAGTTATTTTGATATATTTTTTAAAAAAAATCTACCAGACTGGTAAAGATCCAAAAAGTATACAGAATACAGGGAAACAGGTACTCATACAATACCAATGGAATTGCAAATGAACACCTTTGGAAGACAAGTTATCAGTACCTAACAATCACATATCATTTGATTCAGCAATGCACCTTCTAAAAATTTAACGCACAGAAATGTATAATGTTACTGCTGCAGAAGTGTTTGTAATATCAAAATTTGGACAAATATAGATGTCTATGACATTTAAATCCCGTCTTAAGGTAAATGGCTTGCTGGTGAGCCTTCTGCCTCCATGGGTACAAGTGCGGTGCCAGGTGGCTTTGCATATTTACCAACTCTGTAGAAATAATCGCCGTTGGCCGCTCCTGCACTGGCGAATACAAGCAAAGGCCGCGATCGCAGTTTGTCTGCTCTTAGTGGGAAGCTCACCCCTCCCTCACGGCAGCAGAGTTGAGCCCACTGTTTTCCTGAAGAGTCTCCCACATGCCCCAGCTTACCACTGTTTCTGCCTAACTCCTGCCTCTCCTGGTCTTGGCCTACACATCTCTTCTTCCAGAGAATATTCCCTGACCTCTTCCTCAAACACACTGGGGTGGGTTTCCTTCCCATTTGATCCCAAGTACCCCCTTATTAAGGGATTCCCAGGTAGTCCAGTGGATAAAGAATCCACCTGCAATGCAGGAGACCCAGGCTTGATCCCTGTGTTGGAAAGCTCCCCTGGAGGCATGCAAGGCAACCCACTCCAGTATTCTTGCCTGGAGAATCCCATGGATAGGGGAGCCTGGTGGTTACAGTCCACAGGGTCATGAAGAGTTGGATGTGACTAAGCAACTGAGCATGGAAGCATCCCTTATTCACCATGATAGTGATCTGAATCCTTCTAGATTATAGTAATCTGCTCATCTGTCTTTTTCCCTCAGGACTCTGAATTCTTTAAGGGGCAGAGACAGGATCTTTTACTCACTCTCTGTTGTGTCCTTGACATCTGTCATGGAACTCTCCCTGTGACTTGCATTCAATACATATTTGCTTAATGAAAGAATGAGGGGCATTTTCGTCCCTGAATGTGTGTATGTGTTAGTCCTCAGTAGTGTCTGACTCTTTGCGACCCCATGGACTTTAGCCCGCCAGGCTCCTCTGTCCATGAGATTCTCCAGGTGAGAATATTGGAGTGGGCAACCCTTTCCTTCACCAGGGGTTCTCTCAGACCCAGGGATCGAACCTGGGTCTCCTGCACTGCAGGCAGATTCTCTACCCTCTGTGCCACCAGGGACACCCACTGAGGGTCAGTCTTGACCCAGGATAATAAAGCCATTTTCTCAGCTCTCACGTATTTTGGGAGAGCAAGGAGAATAGGTGGGAAGATGCTGAATTTCTCAAAAAGTAAAATAAACCCTGCAAAGCCATTATTATATAAGTTTACCAGAAAGTAACTTTAAGTATGTCTTTCTTTTATGTTTTAAAAAGTGTCACTATATATCTTGATTCAGGCACTTGTATTTCTCTGATTCTGGGGTGAAGAAAGTTGATGGTGACTTTGGTGTACACTCTTCCCCTCATTCCCAGGGTACCCTAGACAGGTAACCAGGAGCGCTGTCTGTGAGCTGATAGTTTGAGTATCATTCTCACCATTTTTGTATCCATTCTTTTCAAATAAATGTACCATTAATTTGAAGCATGGTATTTGGGGGAGTTAAATAAATCTATGGGAGTGCACTTAAAATTAATGTTTAGATTTATTGTTAGAGGACTTATTTTCCTCCAACTGAAGCTTATGCATCAGCAGACCAACTACAAATCATGCCAGGGCACGGAACCAGTTTCTCAGGCTTTCAAACTTCAGTGCTGACAATAATATTTGAATTTTATGTTTGTACACACATGCGCCCTTCCCAGTTTGGCTGCTGCTCCCTAAAAACCTGCTGAGTATATGCCTGACCAGTGACTCTAGGCAAGGCCAGAAAAACAGAGGAACCTAGGCAGATGGACGTTATAGGACCCAGAGCAAATTAACATTCACAAGCCCTTTCTGACATCTCCCTTTAAAATCAAACCACATGTATTAGGGAGAGGAAGAACACTGTGGATGAGCCCTTTGCTCTGCTGAGAATATTCCCAAGAACAGGAGTTAGTTCAAAAGCCTTGCTTTGGTGCTGCAATTTAAGAATGGCATTTGCTTACCTCTCATGTCTGAAATATGTGTTCCCTTAGAAGGGAACTTCTTAAACTAACCTAATTGTCCTTTCTTGGTTGACCTGTCTTTGCAATGGAAGTGCAGTGGAAAAGATTAGGGATGTCTTTATGAACATCAGATAATCAAAGCTAGCTTTCTTTCAACCATCTTTACAGCGGTCAGCCACCTCTGATACCAAAATCTGGAAGCTCTCCTGTCCCTTGTATAAAACTGTACAGTATTTGCTGACAACTGAAGCACAGCATCCTGTATGCTTTCAGTCATCTTCAGATTGTTTACAATACCCAGCACAATGCAAGTGCTATGTAAATGGCTGCTTTTGTTTTGTTGCTGTTGCTGAGTTCTTATGTCGCGTCCAACTTTTTGAGACCCCATGGACTGTAGCCCGCCAGGCTCCTCTGTCGGTGGGATTTCCCAGGCAAGGATACTGGAGTGGGCTGCCATTCCCTCCTCATGGGGCTGTTCGTAAGCCAGGGATCAAACTTGTGTCTCCTGCAATGACAGGCAGATTCTTTACCACTGACCCACCTGGGAAGCCCAAATAGTTGCAGTCATACAGCACATTCAAGTTTTGCTTCTTGGAACTTTCTGGAATTTTTTAAAAGGATTCTCAGTTCTTGG
This sequence comes from Capricornis sumatraensis, assembly GCF_032405125.1. Classification (NCBI taxonomy): domain Eukaryota; kingdom Metazoa; phylum Chordata; class Mammalia; order Artiodactyla; family Bovidae; genus Capricornis; species Capricornis sumatraensis. The sequence goes on along the minus strand of NC_091077.1, from coordinate 107,758,420 downwards.
TTTGTTAATTCCAAAAATGCGGAGCCCAAAGATATGGAGGGTCTCTGTACTCTTTCCCCGGCTTTACTTTCCATCAATTTTTGATATTGACTTTAGCTACTGCCAGAGGGTAAGCACAGAATGAATGAAGAAGGTGCCGACTCTCTCTGCTTTCACTCACCCTCAGGAGGCGTGGCAGGCGTCCTCTGCGCCATGGGAGGACCGCACATTCTTTCCCCGCTCCCTCCTGCAGGAATCTGTTCGTTCCCTAGAAGTTGGATCAGTGTTTTGAAACAGGCAGTGTGACGGCTGAAACTTGGAGGAGAGCCCATTATGAGTTGAAAAGGATTCCCAGCTGCGTTTTCACCAGTCCCAGATCCCAGCTGCAGCAGCACACAAGGGACTTCGTTTCTTAAGCCCCGTGTGTATATGTGTGCGTTCACGTCAGTGCAGAAGACTGCATGGCTTTGAAGCAGCTGGGAAGCCCTGAACTTTAGAGACGAGTTAATTTTCTTTGTGACACAGACCTGAGTGGCTACAGGTATAAAGGTAAATACACCATACTTCTCTGTTTATTAAATTAGAAAGAGTCTCAGCATGATTTCAAGCATTAGGGGCATCAAAAGAAAGCTAAAGCATGGGTCTTCATGTCAAAGCAGGTAAGGGCAAAAAGGCCTGGAAGCAAAAAGATAATTCAAGATAGGCTGAGGAGTGTCAGCATACATTGCAAAACCGGCGATGAGGGTGGAGGTAGATTCAAAGTGAGTCTCCAAAGGGACTGCTTCTCCCCGGTCTGGAATAGCACAGAGCAAGCTTGAATTTCCTCCTTATGGGAGAGCTGATTCTCATAAATATGTATGGAATCTCCTTTCAAGGCTGCACATAAGTGGTGCTGGTGGCAAAGAGCCCATCTACCAGTGCAGGAGACGGAAGAGAAGTGTGTCCGATCCCTGGGTCAGGAAGAAGACCCCCTGGAGGAGCAAATGGCAACCCACTCCAGTGTTCTTGCCTGGAGAACCCGGTGAACAAAGGCGCCTGGTGGGCTTAGTCCATAGGGTCACACAGAGTCGGATACGGCTGCAGCAACTCAGCACACATGCAGGGAGAGGTAATTACAAGGAAATGAAAAGGAGAATTTGAAAGTCAGGCGTGGAGGGAAGGCAATGTGCTTCTGAAGAAATAGGAAAATTAAAATTTGGGGTGGCCCTCGCTTTTCACTGGATTAACAGCTAATGAGGCTCAGGAGACTGACCTGAAGACAGTCGGAGGCACAGGAGTGCTGTGTCCTGCTCTCTTAGACCAGACTCACGCGATGGCCGGTAGAGCCCATCATTCGCCGCTTTGGTGACAAAGCATGATCGGTCAAAATACAGGCTTCAGCTCCAGCACCCCTCGTCAAACAGGAGGCCATCTGTGTCCTGACCTGTGGTCCTCATCCCCGGCACCGGCAACCCACGTCAGGTTGCTGAGCGCCTGACCGAACGGCCTCAGCTTCCTGTCTTGAGCTTTGAACGCTGGTCTTCCTCAGACCCCGGGCTCGATGTCCGTTCTTTCTGTTTCCCGCCTCACCAGAGCCATCGTCATCTGTCCCTGTAGGAGCTTGTCAAATGTTTGATCCCTCACCTTCCTCCTCCCTTGAAAATCCCAGTTCATGAAACAAGTCTGAACACTAAAAGAGCAAACAACAAGCTCAGCAAACAATGAGGGAAAATCAGAACAGGGGCTAAAATGGCCACGTGTCTAAATGCCCTTGAACCCCGGGCAGGATGGAGGAGGAGGAAAGCAGTCCGGGAAAGACGCTGCTGTGCCTGGAAAGGCAGCCGAGGGCTCGGCCCTGATTGCCTGCAGCTTTCTGCGCACTCATCATGCTCAGTCACAAGCCTGGTATTATTTTGATGTCATTATTCTGCGGCTGGCCTTGTTTTTATTTTTTAGAATACAAGAAAGGGACAAAAAGAATCTCTTTACAAGCCTGTCTGGCACACTGTCCTCTTCTCAGAGGAAGGGAGTGGTTGAATTTACATCTGCAGAGCCATTCACGACCCACGATTTCCCTAGAGCCGGAAAACCGGGGTCCAGGGGATGACTTACAGTCCTCAGGATCAACAGTGGGGTCAAATCTGGGGTCTGGTTTCTGAGTCCATGTTGGGCCACAACTCCTTGGCAGCAATTTTATGAGGAAAGGAAAACACGCAGCTGACTAGGATTTAAGAGATTTGCTCAAGGTCAAAAGGGACACCTTTACGTGACAAGCTTCCTGTGAAAAGCTCAGGGCACCAGCGGAATCAAAGCTATTTGTTAAGGCGCATCAGGCAGCCAAGAGCTTCCATTAAGCCCTGTTTGTAGAGAATTTAGGGAATTAAAATGAAATAGAAGGCATGGCCCCTTCCTTTTAGGAGTTTGAAGTCTAATGGAAGGAATAAAATACACGGGCCAGAAAATGGGACAGCTACAAATGAAAATAGATAGGAACACTTACAGAAGGGCAGCAGAAACATGCAAAGACGGTCACTGTTAATTGGACACGTACAGATACATACGGTTGAGCTAAAACAGCCGGCGAGTATCTGGGGGGGGAAAACAGAAGCCTCTGTAACATTCACAGTGTAAGTGAGGGTTTTAGAAAGATATTTCAGCCTCGGGTCAGACCACTCGATGACCCAGCACCGCAGCCTCCAGGCTTCAGCCCTGTGCATCTCGCTGCTCTCGATCTGGTGTTGAGACTGACTGGAACTTATGCTGAAAAGTGAAGCAGGAGGGCAAGCCAGATGCTTTGGGTGGAGTGGGGACTGGTGTGAGAATCTGTCGACGATTATCAGGATAGATGAGTACAGCTCCCCAAAAACCTAGACCCCTGTCCGCATTCCTGTCGATAAGACATGGAAACGAGTTAGTCAGACTAGAGACGCCGCGCCGTGGATTCTGTCCAGGCGGTGATATTATTTTAATCTAAGGTGCAGAACCAAGAATCGCTCTAAGGAGTCTTGGCAACATTTGCCTGGGGACGCGCCACTCTGCTCTATTGCTACACCCCATGCCTGGTCTACAGACACACCCAGCTCTTCCAGAGTGGAAGATGGAGGAAGTCAGGACCAGACATAAAGGGTCCACCCGTCCACGGGCCAGTAAGAAAGGCCCTCTGCCCACCCCACCTGCTTCCTGCCTTGGCTGGGCCGGCGGGCCCCGGCTGCAGAGATGCGGCCGCTCGCTCAGTGTCGGGTGTGCGACAGAGAGCAGCTGCCCTGGTGAGGGATGCTCACTGCAGCCCAACAAATGCAGTTTTGATTGCCTTTCCTGACATATTGCCCCAGACCTTTCTGTACAGTTTGCACAACAGGCTGGCATTCAGTGGACAAACATAGCTGATGATGCTAAAATCGTTCCACTTTTTGTGTTAGAATTTCATCCTAAATGTGATGCTTCATTCAATATGCAACCCCCCAGGTATAAGCGTTAGAAGAGAAGGGAGAAGGCCTACAATTCCTCAGGTCTCCCTCTTTCCAAGGCTCCACCGTGAAATGACATTTTTGTCCTAAACTCTGGGCGAGAAAATGGCATAAAGTGTCCTGTGAGCCCTCTCCAGCAAGTTTCCATTTCCGCAAACCCTGCCTGATAAACTTTCACAGGTGTGTATCAGAGTAGGAAAGAATTCTCATTATGGCCAAAAAGGGTATGTTAAGTGGTTGCTAAAAGTATTATCCAATTTATCTTCAAATAAAAACCCCAGAGTGACCGCAGGGAAAGGGTTCCTCCTCTTCCATTGCCTTTTTATACAAAACCAATTCCTTCAAACTACAGGCGCAGATCAAATCCACACCGTCCTCAGAAAAGGCGTACTGGAGGAGTTACATGTGCATTCTTGGGAAGCTGCGCCTATCAGTGCTCTCTTTATAGACTGTTGTTTTAAAAGCTACCTTCGTGCTCTCTTTTGTGATATGTGCATTTCAGAGCGCAACTGCAGTCTTTTCTTCACTTGGGGTATCATAGGGCAAAGAACTTATCCTAGCAATGGACGAGTGCTTTGGAACTCCTGCTTTTGCAAAAATGAAGCATTACAGTGACATCAGGAGTAATGAATCGCCAAATAGTAGAGGCAAAAATCCCACAGACCTTGCCCTGGAGGGTTAGGATGACCACAAACTTCCCTTTGGGTCACCAGCAGCCTTCACCCTGCTGTGTGGTGAGAGCTTTGAGCCCCACTGCGGGCTCTGCCCCACCATGCAAAGAATGGTGTGTGCAGAGCAGATGTCAGGAAGCAGCCCAGAATCCGTATAATTTTCTTCACAATTAAAATTTCCTGTTAAAAGTTTGTAAGTGGAGTCACAAAAGGTTAATTCTACAGAGAGCAGTAGGGCAATAGCTATTAAAAAGAGGACAATCACAAGTCACCACAGGAACATTTGTGGACATAAAATTTTGGCCCAAGGTACATATATTGAGCTGTGGATTATAGCCTGTAGTATAACTGTAGCCATCTACAATTAATTGAAAGGAAGTTATTTCCTAATTAGGATTGTCATCCATCTAGAGCCTGGGGTTAGAAAGTAGGAAAGGGAAAAAGAAAAGACAAGAAAAAACCATCTGCACACCAATTTCACGAACTTGTCCATTTTTAATGCTTAGCCAGTTTAGAGCAGCTCTAAAAAACTGAGATCTGCTCCCTAAAAAATGTGAGTATGGAACTGATGCCCTTTTGTAAAATTAGAGTATTGATCCTCTAAACATTTGGTTGCTAACTTGCCCTTGTCCCTGGGATTGAGTCTCATTACATGACACCAAGCAGAGATGAAAATCAAGAAGTGCTGAATTTCACTGCATTTTTTTTCCCAAGTACCTAAATATCGAGCATTTGTCCTTTGGAGCCCAATCTCTTCTTCCTCCCTTGAGGAGCGGTAGACAGCGTGGTAGAAATAACCCTGGCTTTTGTGTCAGAAGGTGGAGGGTTCAGATCCACCCCTAACTAACTCTAGGCCTTGGACGATTCACTTAATTCCTCTAAGCCTTGGTTTCCATATCCATACAAAAGGGATAAACCTGTCATAGAGACTATCTTAGAGGTCATAATGAAGGTTAAATGGTTCGGCACAAGCAGAACTAACAGAGGGGAGCAGACCCCTTGGTTTGATGGCTGCAGCCCAAAGCTGTGTATCCCTACAGCCCCCAAACCTGTGAAGCAATAACAGAAAAGACGGCAACGGGAACAGCAGCAGCTGCTGTCTGTTGATCTGTGTGTTGGGCACCTTTCTTTAATTTCCTTTTTTCTTTCTTGTATATAAGATGTACCACATCTTACTCCTTGGAAGAAAAGTTGTGACCGACCTAGATGGCATATGAAAAAGCAGAGACGTACCCAATCAAAAAATGGGCCAAAGAACTAAATAGACATTTCTCCAAAGAAGACATACGGATGGCTAACAAACACATGAAAAGATGCTCAACATCACTCATTATCAGAGAAATGCAAATCAAAACCACAATGAGGTACCACTTCACACCAGTCAGAATGGCTGCGATCCAAAAATCTGCAAGCCATAAATGCTGGAGAGGGTGTGGAGAAAAGGAAACCCTCCTACACTGTTGGTGGGAATGCAAACTAGTACAGCCACTATGGAGAACAGTGTGGAGATTCCTTAAAAAATTGCAAATAGAACTACCTTATGACCCAGCAATCCCACTGCTGGGTATATACACCGAGGAAACCAGAATTGAAAGAGACACATGTACCCCAATGTTCATCGCAGCACTGTTTATAATAGCCAGGACATGGAAACAACCTAGATGTCCATCAGCAGATGAATGGATAAGAAAGCTTTGGTACATGTACACAATGGAGTATTACTCAGCCGTTAAAAAGAATTCATTTGAATCAGTTCTGATGAGATGGATGAAACTGGAGCCGATTATACAGAGTGAAGTAAGCCAGAAAGAAAAACACCAATACAGTATACTAACACATATATATGGAATTTAGAAAGATGGCAATGACGACCCTGTATGCAAGACAGGAAAAAAGACACAGCTGTGTATAACGGACTTTTGGACTCAGAGAGAGAGGGAGAGGGCGGGATGATTTGGGAGAATGGCATTCTATCATGTATACTATCATGTAAGAATTGAATCGCCAGTCTATGTCTGACGCAGGATACAGCATGCTTGGGGCTGGTGCATGGGGATCACCTACAGAGATGTTATGGGGAGGGAGGTGGGAGGGGGTTTCATGTTTGGGAACACATGTAAGAATTAAAGATTTTAAAATTTAATAAAAAAAAAAAAAAAACCAGAACCAGAAAAAAAAAAAAAAAAAGAAAAAGCAGAGACGTCACTGCCAACAAACGTCCGTCTAGTCAAGGCTATGGTTTTTCCAGTGGTCATGTATGGATGTGAGACTTGGACTGTGAAGAAAGCTGAGCGCCGAAGAATTGATGCTTTTGAACTGTGGTGTTGGAGAAGACTCTTGAGAGTCTCTTGGGCTGCAAGGAGATCCAACCAGTCCATCCTAAAGGAGATCAGTCCTGGGTGTTCAATGAACGTACTGATGTTGAAGCTCAAACTCCAATACTTTGGCCACCTGATGTGGAGAGCTGACTCATTTGAAAAGACCCTGATGCTGGGAGGGATTGGGGGCAGGAGGAGAAGGGGACGACAGAGGATGAGATGGTTGGACGGCATCACCAACTCAATGGACATGAGTTTGAGTAAACTCTGGGAGTTGGTGATGGACAGGGAGGCCTGGCGTGCTGTGCTAGTGGTTAAGAACCTACTTGCCAATGCGGAAGGCACAGGAGACTGGGGTTTGACCCCTGGGTCAGGAAGATCCCCTGGAAAAGGAAATGCAACCCACTCCATTATTCCTGTCTAGAGAGTCATATGGAGAGAGGAGCCCTGTGGGCTATGGTCTACAGGGTCACAGAGAGTCAGACATGACTGAAACGACTTAGCACACTGCAGCTGGAAGTATGGTCAGTGCGTTGACAGCACCTTGATGAGGGATGCCAGAAATACTTGCCAAAAAGGGCTGCTAAAAGGAGATGAATACTAGGTAGAAAACATTAAATATTCCCCAAAGAGTTTTGGATGTAAGCTGTAATTGAACCTCTCAATAAGCTTTTAGTTCAGAAGGAAAGAAAAACAGGTGTGAAGGGCCCTCAACAACAGTCCTGAGCACAGCAGGTTGCTCACTGCCTACCTGGCATCAGTGTGCCCACAGGCAGGCTCTGGCCAGCAAGGCCCTGCTCCTTGTCTTCTCCTGTCCTGTGTTGCTCCTTGGCTTTCTTAATCCATCCGTCTGTCCATCCTTTCAACAGATACCAGAGCATCTACCTCGAGGCATGCATTGCTGGCCCTGGGGCTTCTGGGGTGGACAAGATGGGTGCGTTGCTGCTCACCTGGAGCTCACAAAACGCTGGAGGGCCGCTGCTACTGCACAGCGGAACAAGCAGACACCAGGCGAGCTCTGGCCAGGAAAGCACAGAGTGATGCACAGACTGTAAGCGGGAGAGTCTCAGCCAGGCCTGGGGCCAGCGGGATTTGCAGGGTTAAGTGGCGTGGACTTGAGACTCAGAGGGAAAGGGGGAGTTGGCTAAACAAAGGTGGGTGCCAGCAGGACTGCAGAAACTCTGGCCCATGAGCAATCTGGCTAGCTCTTTTCTGTAAGCCCTGTGGTGGTGGCCTCAAAGCCTGAATTGACTTACACTTGCTGTAGGTTAGGGAAAACTATGCATTATTAAATCATGCCCTGGAAGCATGAGGGGGTTCCCCAGAGGTCTCGGGGCTCAGTGAGTGGAGGTGGGGGATGGAGGTGCAGGATCCGTGCCTTTCAGAGGCAAAGACATTGAGCAGGGGGACTCCCTGACCTCCTCTCCCTGGTTTGACCAGCCCAGCCCTGCCTTTGTGCTTTATACAGTGGAAAATGCAGGTATAATTTTCAGGGTGCTTAAAAATAAAGTTTGAATAGCCCTGAGATAGAATATGGATTTATTGTGCTGTGCTTAGTCACTCAGTCATGTCCAGCTCTTTGCGACCCCATGGACTTTAACCTGCCAGGCTCCTCTGTCCATGGGGTTCTCCAGGCAAGGATACTGGAGTGGGTTGCAATGCCCTCCTCCAGGGGATCTTCCCAACCCAGTGATTGGACCCATGTCCCCTACATCGCAGGCAGATTCTTTACCATCTGAGCCACCGGGGAAGTCCAAGAGTACTGGAGTGGGTAGCCTATTCCTTCTCCAGGGGATCTTCCCGACCCAGGAATCAAACCTTGGTCTCCTGCGTTGTAGGCAGATTCTTTACCAGCTCAGCCACCAGGGAAGCCCAATAAGCCATGGGTTTGTTAGAGTTTCTTAGTTTCACTGCTTTGGAACCTTTCTTTATATTTGCGTGTCAGTCACTTCGGGCGTGTCTGACTCTTTATGGCTCCATGGACTGCAGCCTGCCAGGCTTCTCTGTCCGTGGAATTCTCAAGGCGGGAGTACTGGAGTGGGCTGTTCTTTAGTCAGTGGATAATGAGGAGCTATAAGATTTTTGAGTAAGGAGATGAATTCTAATGGGTAGTAAAAGTTAGTTTGACGGCAGATTCTAAGATGGAAGGAGGCAGTGTGAAATTAAGGGCACGGAGATTAAGTAAGAGACTACTTGGATAGTCCAAATAAGGATGCTGAACTCTGGCAGGGGCAAATGGGCATGGGTATGTGCAGTATATGAGAGAATTGTGAAGACCAGGGGCGTGTAACTTGAGGACTGATTAGAGATGGAGGGTGAGGGACAGCTGGGAATTAAGGGAATAGTGATGCTTACTTGGAAAGAGACCTTGGGAAGGGAGCTGGTTTGAGTGGAGTTCAATTTGGAGCATCCTGAGCTTTAAGTGACAGAGCATTTGGGAATAAAATATGAAATTGGGTAGGTAACATATGCCCTTGGCTGAAAGAGGGGCTAGGAGAAGAAATAAAGATTTGGAAGTTAACAGCTTAGAAGTGGTGGTTGACCCCTTGGCAGTGAGTAAGGTCTCGAAGGGAAGATGCAGAAGGAAAGGGCAGAGGGCTGAGCAGAGCAGCATGATAGCAGCTGTGTCTCAAGGATGAAAGAAAGGGAAGGAGGTGGGGGAACGGGGTGGGGAGGCAGAGATTCAAGGAGGAAAAAGCAAGCTGGAGTGAGCGCATCTCAGGGTGGTCACAGGATACCAAGACATGTAGGCTGAAGACAGAGGCCTCCCACTCTGTCCCTCAATATGGGAAGAGCAGGGTTCCATGCAGTCTGCAGTTTATCATCCCCAAGACCTCGGCCACTTTGTCACTCTACCTGGAATCCCGCAAAAGCCTTGAAAACAGGAATCTTTTCTATCTTCAATTCAGTTCAGTTCAGTTGCTTAGTTGTGTCCGACTCTTTGTGACCCCATGGACTGCAGCATGCCAGGCCTCCCTGTCCGTCACCAACTCCCGGAGTTTAGCCAAACTCATGTCCATTGAGTCGGTGATGCCATCCAGCCATCTCATCCTGGGTCGTCCCCTTCTCCTCCTGCCCCCAATCCCTCCCAGCATCAGGGTCTTTTCCAATGAGTCAACTCTTCACATGAGGTGGCCAAAGTACTGGAGTTTCAGCTTTAGCATCATTCCTTCCAAAGAAATCCCAGGGCTGATCTCCTTCAGAATGGACTGGTTGGATCTCCTTGCAGTCCAAGGGACTCTCAAGAGTCTTCTCCAAAACCACAGTTCAAACGCATCAATTCTTCAGCGCTCAGCCTTCTTCAGAGTCCAACTCTCATATCCATACATGACCACTGGAAAAACCATAGCCTTGACTAGATGGACCTTTGTTGACAAAGTAATGTCTCTGCTTTTAAATATACTATCTAGGTTGGTCATAACTTTCCTTCCAAGGATTAAGTGTCTTTTAATTTCATGGCTGCAGTCACCATCTGCAGTGATTTTGGAGCCCCAAAAATAAAGTTTGCCACTGTTTCCACTGTTTCCCCATCTATTTCCCATTTCTGTGTTGCTCACTGCTAAATCCCCAGCACTGTGCCGGTGCCTGTGTGTAAGTCCTACATAGCTCATTAGCTGTTCAAAGCACACCTGTTCAAAGACCCTCCACAATCTGAAAAGCAAGTTGCTCTTTCCTGCTTCCCTGCATGTGATTTTTTTCCCCTTAATACTCAGTACCTTACAGTTGAGTATGAATCTCTTAGTTACTAGAATCAACTGTAAAATCAGGCGAATTACAATAACCACGATGATTGTCCCTAATTGTTCACTGTTTACACCTAATCTCGCTAACATTGCTATTGCTTATCATCACTGCGGACTTACTCTATAGAACATAAGAAGGAGAAAATAGATAATGACTTCACTTTCCTTTTTCAAAGGCACAGGCTATGTGTCTAGGCTTCTCGGGAATGTGTCTCTCTGTGCCTTGCTTTTCATGAAGGTCTCACTGGTAGGCTGCCGTCTATCGGGTCGCACAGAGTCGACGACGGGAAGGCCGTGCCTGTTGCAGCGATGATCATGACATGCGATGAGGGCAGCCGAGCAGAGTTCTGCAGCCATGTCCCCGAGTCCGAGGAGTGCTTGGAGCCAGGCTGCGGGCAGCAAAAATAATGCACAGAGAGCTTTGATGAGGGCTGCCGAAGCCAAGGCAAGAGCCGGAGGGGAACGAGCGTCTGTGTTGTGGTCCTGGGTTCTCTGGGCTCGAGACACGTGGGTCACTAGGAGACAGTATGGATCTGAATACACAGCCCTGTGGATCACAGTCAGACAGCGACTGGACCGAACGAGCTCTTCTGGAGAACGAACACCAGTGTGGGAGTCAGGGAAACTGACGCCTAGAGCCCAGGAAAAAGCAGCGTTATTCCCCGGGCTGGAGACTCCTGATCTTGGTCCAGTGCGCATGCAGGGCAAGGACTCGGGTTGGGGTTTTAAAAGGAAGAAGAATATAGTTGTCCTCTGGAGCGTGGCCTCTTTGAGGTCATCCAGGAGTCATGTGGGAGTTTCTCTACCCTCTGAGCTTTTGGTAAACTTTCCTCAAACCCCCGTGCTCACAGCTGGAGGTTACTGAGGACTCAGCCCAACTGCTATTAATTTCTAGGCTTGTTTTTATTCTGTCTCCTCTCCTGCATCCAGTTTACAATGAATTAATAGGTCCTCATCAAACCAAAGGTCTAACTCAGGAGCAATACCCCCAACCCCTTATCAGCGTTCATAAGACATAGAATCACACAGAGTACACCGCAAGTTTTGTAGTGTTATTGAACAATTGTTGGGACAAAGGGCAGTGGGAAATCACATCTACCTGTTTATTGAGCATCTACTGTCTTTTTTAGATACAGCAGTGAACAGGACAGTTTGGCTTTCTAGAGTTTCCAATCTGACGAGAGAGATGAACTCCATGGAGGCTGTGACCGCCTGCCACCTCCTGGCTCCCTAGCCGTTCCACCACCTCTCCCTCAAGGCCGCTCTGTCATGCTCTGCAGCCCTCTGACGCCTGTGCCCTCATGTGTGACCACCACAGCCTCTCCACTTCGCTCTATCTTTCACAGTCCTCCAGCCTTGGAACCTTGGCAGGCATAGATATCTCCATCTTGTTACACAGGGCTCTTCAGTTCTGCGGAGCTAGGACTTGGCAGGTCTTCCGACTGGAAATTTGGGATGAAGTAGAGCATGATGGGGAGAATAGAGAAATTGCTGTCAGCCAGCTCTGGGGTCAGATCTCTCGTCCTCTTGACCATGTTCCTTACTCTTCCTGGGCCTTCATTTCCCTCATCTGAAAGGTGGAGCCACTAGGAACATCCTTTTAAGATGAGGGTAAATTTCAAATGTGATAACAAAGTTTCCAGCTCAGTAAAGATTGAAGGTGGGAGGAGAAGGGGACAACAGAGGATGAGAGGGTTGGATGGCATCACTGACTCCATGGACATGAGTCTGAGTAAACTCCAGGAGTCGGTGATGGACAGGGAAGCCTGGCGTGCTGCGGTCCATGGGGTCGCAGAGAGTCGGACATGACTGAGCGACTGAACTGACTGAACAGATGCACAGATATGACTGGCTCATTTCCTTCAGGTTCTGGAGAGATTCTGGAGAATAAAGGGAAGAGAAATCAATCACACCTCGGCCCCAGACCCAAGAGAGTCACTCGGGCTAATGTGAGAGAAAGGAGGATGGCACCTTCTGCACTCAGGGCTGGAGGGGTGGGCAGCACAAACATTCATAGGTCACCCCAGGGCCCTTCGTTGAACGGCAGGCTGACCCCCCTGTGGGGTGAATTGGGGGGACGTTTAGACATGAACGCTGCTTCCCTCAGACCTCAGGGCTGAGTGAATAACTCTCACGCCCGCTCCAACAGGGTGGGCTGGCGGTGGACCCGGAGCCAAAGGGAGGCCGTCCGTGGGCCCCTGGGTGCAGGTGTGGCAAGGACAGCGGAGCAGGCTGAAGAGACCGCAAAGCTGCGCGGACGGTGGAGGCTGGGTGTCTCGTGTGGTAAGGGTCGTGGTCAGGAAGTATCCCCAAGAGCAGAGGACGCCCGGCGTGGCTAGCCTGGCGGAACATGGACAGCTGCGGGAGGAGGGAGCCCCTGCCTCTCAGGGGTGGCCCCTGGGCTGGAAAGCTGAGACGCTCAGACCCACCAGCGGCTCTGAAGGGCCCTTGAGCCCAGGGGTCCCCACTCCTGGCCCCTGGCCTAGCACTACTGAATAAGCGCCCAGGTTGGAGGCAGGCCAGGCGTTTAAATACTTCTCAGGGGACTCTTCTGGCTCGGGTGGGGCCCGGAGGGTCTTCAGTACTAATTGTTGTGCTGCCGGTTCATGGGCCACACCTGAGCAGCAGGGTCCGAGCCTGACTTCCCAGCAGACGCATCAGTCTTCTCTGCGGTATTCCATCAAACGGTTGTCCGACCTCTACTCGATCATCTTCTAGGAAAGGAATCTCTTCACCTCTGATGAGGCCCATTCAAACTGTATCCCTCCCGGTTAACAGCATATGTGTCAGTGTGCTTCCTAAGTCCTGCTACAGATATTTCTAGACTACTCTATCCTTTGGCAACTCTGCCAATAAACCCTTACTTATGTTTTTCTACCATGTATCATTTTAAAGGCTATGTCACTAACTGTAGGTTTTTTGGTAGAAAATACAGATCCATAGAGAGGAAAAATTCATAACAAGGCTAACACCCCCAACTAGAGAGACGTGCTGTTAGAATATTAGTGTTTCTTCTGTTTCTTTCTCACTACACTTTGAAACCTGACTCCTGTGTTTCTCTCCCACAGAGTCTCCGAGAGCGAGGCTCAGAGGCGTCTCTATTTTCTCTGTCTGCTTCCGGCATCGGGCAGCGGTTCTGCTCCAGTGCCCGCCCTTCTCAATGACTCTATAGCCCCCTCTCCAAACTCGAGCAGATTTTGGCAGAGATGAGAGGGAAGACCACTCAGGCCCTCTGGGTGAGCTGGCACCGCTGGTACTCACTGAGTTGGGGGCTATTTTTCAAGTCATCAGAACGGCTTTACAATGAACCATTCTATCTCCTTGACTTGATACCGCTTGTCACCAATAAACAAACATTTTAAGGACTCTGTGCCCACAGAACAGACTATTTCTCACTTGGCAAAGTCAGCTGGCTCTCGGCCACTCGTGCCCTCAGCCCTGCCCACTGTCATTAGTCTTCTGGTCAGCTGCGTATGGGCCCCTGAGTTCCAACACCTACATCCAGACCCTGTCTCCATCATCTCTCACTAAATCTGCAAAGTTGGGCGGATCACTTTGGCCCTCTATGCCTCAGTTTCCTCAATTTAAATGAGGACGATACTGCTACTGATACGATTCCATAGAGTTCCTATGTGGATTAAATGTGTTAATCCACATGACGCTTTCAAGATGGTGTCTGACTCATGAAAAAACTCGATAGATGATATCCAAACTGCACACATACAGCCACAAAGTGATTTTAGTGGCAGGATAGATTGAGACAAGGAGGTAAGCTTGGTATTAAGACTCATTTCTGTATTTTACCCTTGAGAAAGACTTGGCTAAGAAAAGAACCACAAAGTGCCTGGAGCCAGGGTCTGTCTCAGCACACCACACTGTGACGAGGGGTCTGCTCTGCCTGGGGGTCGCGGCAGAGGTGGTCACCTGCGGCCCCGCACCCACCCAGAAGAGGCTGCGCTCTGAGCCGTGTGCCCACAGCTGGGATGGAACAGGTGCTCAGTACACACCAGGCAGTGCGGGTCTGTTACCACGCCCCTCTCTTACTCGCTCTGCCCAGTGGGCAGGCTTAGCGATAGCCCAGGTCACAGGTGCGGAACCTGCGAAAATTGGACATGCTTTTTAGTTAGGACAGGGTCTCCCTGGGACAGAGCGTTGAGGATTCCATGTCACTCTCTCCACAGGCTGCTGAAACCTCTGGTTGAGGATCAGATACCCCGGGAGCTGTGCTGAATCCCCAGGGAGTCACTGGCTTCACTCTGGGCAATTAGTGCATCACTGCAGTTATGGCTGAGTTTCTAGAGAGACCCTGAAAGGGACTCTGATGACTAGAAAAGGATGATTTTCAACCCTATACACCTAACTTCCTATTAGAGAGTTCCTTAGGCACTGGAGACGATCTAGCTCCTTGATAAATAAATGCACTTTTATATTTTCTAACCCAAACTTTAACTACTAACCCTTGATTGTAGCCCCCGTTCCCTCTTTGTGTATCCCTTTTTTATTTTTAGCCGTCAAGCTGAGATAGAATTGATATATAACATAGTACCAGTTCCATGTATACAGCATAGTCAGTTCATACTTGTATGCCTTACAAAACGATCGCTCAGCTGGTAGAGAACCTGCCTGGGATGCAGGAGACCCCGGCTCATTTCCTGGGTCGGGAAGATCCTCTGGAGAAGGGGCAGTCCACCCACTCCAGTATTCTTGGATTTTCCTTGTGGCTCAGCTGGTAAAGAATCCGCCTGCAATGCAGGAGACCTGGGTCCAATCCCTGGGTCGGGAAGATCCCCTAGAGAAGGGAAAGGCTACCCCCTCCAGTATTCTGGCCTGGAGAATTCCATGCACTGAATAGACCCTGGGGTCGCAAAGAGTCGGACACGGCTGAGCGAATTTCACACACACGCATACACTGCAAAATGATCACACAACAAGTCTACTTAATACTCATGACCTTACCCTTCCTCTTTTATAAAACAGACATTAATGCCATAAGTTTCCCAGAAGTGAAATTACGTAGATTAAACTGTAGTTTTTCTTTTTTTATTCAGTTCAAAATGCTTCCTAATTTTCCTTTTGATTTCTTCTTTGGCCTGTAGTTATTTGGAACTGTTTTTACTTAATTTCCAACTTTGGGGATGAATTTCCAGAAATATTCTGTCATATTTTGTATAACTGGGTCATTTTTAACTTTGCTGAGACTTGTTTTATGACCCAGAATATGGTCTACAAGTCCTGAATATGTTTTCTGGCACTTTACAAAGGTCAGTAGGTCAAGTTTGTTAATACTGTTTTCAAATATTTTGAATATTTGCAAAACTTTGTCATCTTGTTCCATCAATTACCGGAAGATGGATTTTGAAATGCCCACTGTAACTGTGGATTTTTCTATTTTGGCTTGAAATTCTATCCATTTTTGCTCCATGTAGTTTGATGTGTCATCTGAATAAATTGATCCCTTTATAATTACAAAATGAGCTTAGTAGTATTCCAAGTAGCATTTCGCTGCTCTGACATCCACCTCAGTTGATAGTAATATAGTATAGCAGATGGTTGTTACTCCAACTTTTCTGTGTGCAGCTTTAATCTTGGTATATCTTTCTGTATCCTTTTAAGTTTAACTCACGCGTGTCTTTATATTTGAGGTAAGTTTCCTGTAAGGCAACACTCATTTAGGTACAACAATTGTTGCCGTTTAATTGGAGCGTTTAATGTGATTGTTGACATGGCTAGGCTCACGTTCATCATCTTGTAATTTGTGTTCTATTTTTACCACCTCTTCTTGCTCTCTTTTTCCTTCCTTTTTGCCTTAGGGTAGATTATTTAAATTTTTTATGATTTTATCTCCTTCGTTACATTACTAGCTGTAGCTCTATTTTGTCATTTTAGTGGTTGGCTTGGGGTTTATAGTGCCCGTCTCTAACTTGTTACAGCCCACTGTCAACGGACATTATTCCAGCTCATATACTGCGTGAGAATGTTTAAACAGCGCATTTCCATGCCTTGCCTTCTGGTCTCTGTGCTTTGGTTGGCACACCTTTTATTTCTTGTATAAGCCACACAATATATTGTAATTAGTTTTGTTTAAGTACTCACTTATCTTTTAAAGAAATGTAAATAATAAGGAAATAAATTCTATATTCACCCACATAATTATCATTTCTGGGGTTCTCGCTTCCTTTCTGTACATCTGTACTTCCATCCATCGTCATTTGCTTTCTGCCTGAACTTTGTCTTTGAATTTTCTTTCAGGGTGTGTCTGCAGGTTAATATTATGCTTTCAGCTTTCGTGTGTAGTGTAATAATAACATGTGCCTTTGTTTCGAGAGACTCTTCCCTGAGCAGAGGCTCTGTGCTGACAGTCCTTTCCCCTCAGCACTCTGCATGTGTGGCTCCACCGCCTCCTCCCTCGACTGCTTCTAACGAGGACTCTGTTTTCTCTGTCCCCCTCTGCACGATGCACCTTCTTTCTCTGGCCGCTTTTAATGTTTCCTCATTGTCATTGCTTTTGAGCAAATCGGTTGCGATGTGTCCTGGTACCGTTTTCTTCATGTCTCTTGTATCTGAGGTCCACTGAGCTTCTTGAATCTGTAATTTTCATTAAATTTATAAAACTTCCAACCCTTATTTCTTCAAATATTTTTGTCTTTCCACCTTCACCTTCAAGATTCGAGTTATACAAATATCACTCTGCTTGGTGTTATTCCCAGCTCAGTGATGCTCTGCTCATTAAAAAAAAAAAAATTATCCTTTTTCTCTAGGTTTCATTCTGGATACTTTCCACTGTTAGGTCTTTCAGTTCACTGATCTTTCCTTCTTCGATGTCTAGTCTGCCAGTAACCCCAGCCAGTACATTTCCTCACTTATACATTGTAGTAGCATCTCCAGAAATTAGATTTGGGTCTTTTTTGTATCTTAACTTTTTGAACATATGGAATAGAATTACACCTGTTTTAATGTCCACATCTGCTAATTCTAGTATCTGTGTCAGTTTAGGCGGATTGATTTTTCTCCTTGTTATGGATAGTATATGGACAGTATTTTTCTTTTTTTCATGCCTGGCAGTTTTCTAAATATGCCAGATCTCATGAATTTTATCTTTTTGGTCCTGGATATTTTTGGATACTTACAAGAATACCTGAGCTTTATTCTGGAATGCAGTTGTTTGATCCTTTCTTATCTTGCTCTTAAGATTTGTTAGATAGAACTAGAGTATGTCCCAGAGAAGGCAGTGGCACCCCACTCCAGTACTCTTGCCTGGAAAATCCCATGGACGGGGGAGCCCGGTGGGCTGCCATCTATGGGGTTGCACAGAGTTGGACACGACTGAAGCACCTTATTAGCAGCAGCAGCAGCAGAGTGTGTCCACTCTAGGGATATTTATTCCCCGATACTGAGGCAAGGCTTTCTTGTGTATTCTGTTTAGTTCTCCATGAATTCTGAGGTTTTCCAATCTGGCTAATAAGAAAAGACACTATTTCCAGATCTACATGAGTGCCAGACACTGTTACTGCTAATCTTTTTGAATGGTTCTCTTCACTCAAACAGTTCTGCACAAGCATGATCTGCTCAAACCTCATCTGAGGCAGACCCTCTCCACATCTCTGGACTTTCCACCTGCACAACTCTCCTCAGGTACACTCTCCTATGTCCACTGATTACCTTGATGTCTCTGGACTCCCAGCTCCATCTCTTCAACTCCAGGAAGCTCCTGGAGTCTCCCTGGGCTCCCCTCCCTGTGCCATAGCCTGGAAAAACACTCATGGCAGGAAGCTGGGGCAGCTGCAGGGCTCGCCTATTTGCTTCCCATCTCTCAGGGATTACTGTCCTTGGTCACCGTGCATCCAGAGTTTTTCAACCCACTCTTTCATATATGTTGTCCCTTTTTTGGTTGTTTAATGCAGAGAGTAACTCTGGTCTCTGTTACTCTATCTTGGGTGAAAGTGGAAGCCTCTACCATTCCTTTTTAAATCTACTCTGATTATTTTCGTTTAATTGACAGATTACCTAGCCCTTCACCCCTGAGTACAGTTTGTTGAAAGCCTGAGATACGTCATTTGTATCTAGCTTTTGTATGAATCCCTAGGAGTTACTTTAGACATTAACAATATGACTTGGAATGTGTTTCATTTCCCTAAGGTCTTTGTTCCCTTACTTCACCACTTAGCTGATGCCTCCTCCAATGGGTTCCCCCTTACATTTGTTACATATGTGTCAACTAGGCTAATTGTGTATAGCACCAGAGCTTTTAAGTTGGTATTGATTTTTTTTATCACTTAAATAAGATATATGTGTATGAAATCATTTATTTGATTAAGTGTGTAATAGCCAATGTCCTTGTCTAATTGACAAAAACATCTGAGTGGATTAGGAGACAAATATTTCTGTATTATATGTAATATGACAGTCAACATTGTACATATAACCAAATTACTATTATTGAGGGGCTTGTTATTGCCCAAGTACTGAACTGGTTTTTTTCCCCTCCACACTATCTTAATTATCTTTATCTCATAAAGAAGATATCCCCCACCTTACTTTTGCAGGCCAGGAAATTGAATTTCTGGGCTTCCCAGGTGACTCAGTGGTAAAGAATCTGCCTGTGATTCAGAAGATGTAGGAGACTCCACGGGTTCGATCCCTGGATTGGGACGCTCTCTTGGAGAAGGGCATGGCAACCCACTCCAATATTCTTGCCTTGGAGAATCCAGTGAAGGGAGGAGGCTGGCGGGCTACAGTCCACGGGGGCGCACAGAGTCAGACAGGACTGAGGCCACTGAGCCCACAGGCACACAAAGGCTAAATAATCCCTGAAAGGCATTTGGCCAACAAGTAATGTTGCTGTTCAGTCGCTCAGTTGTGTCTGACTCTTTGCCACCACATGAACTGCAGCACTCCAGGCTTCTGTAGCCAGGATTTAAACTCAAGTTCAGTTCAGTTCAGTCACTCAGTTGTGTCTGACTGCGACCGCACGGACTGCAGCATGTCAGGCCTCCCTGTCCATCACCAACTCCCAGAGTTTACTCAAACTCATGTCCATGGAGTCGGTGATGCCATCCAACCATCTCATCCTCTGTCGTCCCCTTCTCCTCCTGCCTTCAATCTTTCCCAGCATCAGGGTCTTTTCTAATGAGTCAGCTCTTTGCATCAGGTGGGCAAAGTATTGGACTTTCAGCTTCAGCATCAGTCCTTCCAATGAACACCCAGGACTGATTTGCTTTAGGATGGACTGGTTGGATTTCCTTGCAGTCCAAGGGACTCAAGTTGTCTGATTCCAAAGTCCAAATTCGTTTTCTTCAACATATTGGCCCAAGAAGAAATCGACTGGTTACTGATCTCTAGACTTTCCTCAGTAGTGGGCCCAGCTGGAGAAAGACACATCAAAATCTTCTCAGAGAAATTGCAATATCACAATCCTTTGAGGTAGAATGTTTTATCAATGCCTTTCTTTCAACCTTAAATTCTTTAAGTGGCAAATAACTTAGCAACTACAAGTAATAAAGGCAGTGAATGAGACGGAACTCATTTCCACTTAGAAAAAGGTTTATTTGGATTCTCCGGAGTCAGCCCCCAAATAAATGCCATATGAATTAAATATCTATGCATAAAAAAGTAACAAAGTATCAAAATGAAATTAGGTAAATTTTTAAAATCTGAATTTGGGAGATGCTCTTCTAAGAAGCAAAATCTGGAAACCGTAAATGAAAATAACTGATAGATATGATGATATAATTTTTTAATTTACGTCTTTACCAAAAACAATCCAAAAATTCCCCCAGAACTGCTCAAACAGCACAGCTGGGAGGAAACATTTGTGGCCGTTGTTAACAAGGAGTTTATGTTCTTACTTGGACTGTGCTCCACTTTACTCCCTCATGGCCCTCAGCATCAGCTTCAAACTGAGGCCCTTACCATGGAGAACGCTTTCCCTCAAGCCACCAGCCCTGCTTAAGTTCCTGAGTCTGTCTGCATCCAGAGTTCCCAGGACTGTGAAGAGTGTTAACCAGGTCTGGGCAGAAGCTCTGGTTCTGCTGTTCACAAGCTACATGACCCTGGGCACGTCCTGCAGCCTCTCCATGTCTCAGGGTAAGAGCACAGCGGGGATGGCAGGAGTACTGAGCTCATGGGGGATGGTAGGAGTACTGAGCTCACAGCGGGCATGCCAGCAGTAATGAGCTCACAGCAGGGCTGGCAGCAGTACTGAGTTCACAGCAAGGATGCCAGCAGTACTGAGCTCATGGCGGGGATGGCAGGAGTACTGAGCTCACAGAGGGGATGGCAGGAGTACTGAGCTCACAGCGGGGATGGCAGGAGTACTGAACTCACAGCGGGATGGCAGCAGTACTGAGCTCACAGCGGGGATGGCAGCAGTACTGAGCTCACGGCAGGATGGCAGCAGTACTGAGCTCACGGCGGGGATGGCAGCAGTACTGAGCTCACGGCGGGGATGGCAGGAGTACTGAGCTCACAGTGGGGATGGCAGGAGTACTGAGCTCACAGCGGGGATGGCAGGAGTACTGAGCTCATGGGGGATGGCAGGAATACTGAGCTCATGGCATGGATGGCAGGAGTACTGAGCTCACAGCGGGGATGGCAGGAGTACCGAGCTCACAGCAGGCATGCCAGCAGTAATGAGCTCACAGCAGGGCTGGCAGCAGTACTGAGTTCACAGCAGGGATGGCAGGAGTACTGAGCTCACAGTGGGGATGGCAGGAGTACTGAGCTCACAGCAGGGATGCCAGCAGTAATGAGCTCACAGCAGGGCTGGCAGCAGTACTGAGTTCATGGCAGGGATGGCAGGAGTACTGAGCTCACAGCGGGTATGGCAGGAGTACTGAGCTCACAGCAGGCATGCCAGCAGTAATGAGCTCACAGCAGGGCTGGCAGCAGTACTGAGTTCACAGCAGGGATGCCAGCAGTACTGAGCTCACAGAGGAGATGGCAGGAGTACTGAGCTCATGGTGGGGATGGCAGGAGTACTGAGCTCACAGTGGGATGGCAGCAGTCCTGAGCTCACAGTGGGATGGCAGCAGTCCTGAGCTCATGGGAGATGGCAGCAGTACTGAGCTCACAGTGGGATGGCAGCAGTACTGAGCTCACAGTGGGATGGCAGCAGTACTGAGCTCACAGCGGGGATGGCAGCAGTACTGAGCTCACAGCGGGGATGGCAGCAGTACTGAGCTCACAGCGAGGATGGCAGCAGTACTGAGCTCACGGCGGGGATGGCAGCAGTACTGAGTTCACAGCGGGATGGCAGCAGTACTGAGCTCATGGCGGGGATGGCAGCAGTACTGAGCTCACAGTGGGGATGGCAGCAGTACTGAGCTCACGGCGGGGATGGCCGCAGTACTGAGCTCCCAGTGGGGATGGCAGGAGTACTGAGCTCACAGCGGGGATGGCAGCAGTACTGAGCTCACGGCGGGATGGCAGCAGTACTGAGCTCACGGCGGGATGGCAGCAGTACTGAGCTCATGGCGGGGATGGCAGCAGTACTGAGCTCACGGCGGGATGGCAGCAGTACTGAGCTCACAGCGGGGATGGCAGCAGTACTGAGCTCACGGCGGGGATGGCAGGAGTACTGAGCTCACAGCAGGGATGGCAGCAGTACTGAGCTCACAGCGGGGATGGCAGCAGTACTGAGCTCATAGCGGGATGGCAGCAGTACTGAGCTCACAGCACCTCTCTGAGAGTCACCGAGCACTGTCCAGTATACACTAAGTGTTCAGTGTACGGTAGTCATTGTTCCTGTTCCACACCCAGTACAAGGGAATTCGGCACATAAAGACGCCCAATCCGTGTTTATTGAATACACAGCTTCTACAAACGAACAAGAAAAGGATGTGTGAACTGTGCTCAGTCGCTCAGCCGTGTCTGGCTCTTTGTGGCCCTGTGGACTCTAGCCCATCAGGCTCCTCTGTCCAAGCCTCAGAAAAATGAGCACAGGGGACGGTAGGAAACACACAGGAAACGCACTGTCTGCAAACGCGTGGAAAGAGGCTCAAGCTCAGCAGTGATGGTAGAGACACAGATTAAAGCAACATTATTGTTTTAACCTCTGGATTGAAAAAAAGGTTTAAATGGCTGACTGATTATATCCAGTGCAAGTAAGGTTGTGGTGGATTCTTCCTACACATGGTTGATGGAATAGAAAGTAATAGAATAGCCCTAGAGAAATATTTGGCAATAATTTTGAAACCTTAGGTATACACATTAAGGAATCCCACCTCTAGGTATCTAGCCTGCAGAAATAATACATGGGTATGGAAAGATACTTCTTTAAGGATGCTCATTACACATTGTTTGAAATTTAAAACATTAGAAATAACATAAATGTTCATCAGTTAAAAACTACTTTAGAAAATGGTGATGCATTCATATAAGTAAATGAAATAGATTTAAAAAACGTCCATGATATGTATTCTTAAGGAGATATATTTAAAGAGAGAGCAAATTGCAGACCAATATAATAATAGCTAATATTGGTTGAGCACATGTTAGGATGGTAAGCAATCTACATGAATTACCTTATTTGGTCATCTATACTACTTCAGTTTCTTCAGATGTAAAATAAGGGATAAGACCAGATAAGCTCTAAGATCCTTCTCGTCCTAGCTCTAAATGCTACCTATACTAAGGTCCTTTTTTGAGAGCCATCTCCCTTGGAAAAGGCTGGGGCATGATGGTGCCTCTGGGAGCTGGACAGTCAGATTGATGTCTATTCTTACGGTTTCTACCATGGAAACTCTGTAGGAGATGATTCTGCTTCCTGGAAAATATTCACAGTCTTGTCCTCAGACATTAAACAAAGTGAGATCACTGCTAATTGGTGAAGAATGACTTTCTTACATTAAGTGACCTGGCTTCCTCTTACAGCCCGCCTTTAAAGCAGGGCGACCTCAAGTCTCTTAACTGTGCAGGAGACACCAGCCACATGCTCTCCTGAGTGTCTAATTATGGAGGGGCAACACTTTTCATCACCTCCCACATGCACAGAGCTTGACCTCCCAGTGGCCCTGGGGCTGTGATGGTGGCGAGGGCCAGCTCTCACCCTGGTGTCCGGCAGCGGGGGTGGCAGTGAGGTGTGCCAGCTGGAGGCAGTTGCCCGTCCTAGCAGAGCCTCGTGCTTGGTCCCCTCACCATCCACACCAGGCATGTGCAAAGGAGTGCCCCCCGTTCTGTCCTGTGGAGAAAGGGCAAATTTAAGGGCTGAACATGTGTGAAACAGTCTGGGAGTATAAGAACATGAGTAGTGAGTTCAATATTTTGACTGTGCTTTTCATATTTTTAGAAAAATCTTATCTTTTGTGAAAACATAGCAAAAAGGTTACTCCTACAACTGCTCTAATTTTAAGTTTTATTTCAAAGCAGAAAAAAGTGTCTCTAGTATCTGAGAAAAACAATGTATTTATTAGTAGGTACAAATTCAAAGTACAAAATAAACTCTGATTTTTGCTTATTTGATAGAGACTCTTCATCAAATAAAAACACTTATTGCATAATCCTATCCCAGACAGTATCACCTCTGTTGTGAAATCTGCTGGGACTTATTTGGATACCATTAGAAGCTCTGGTGGCAGAGGATGAGGTGGTTAAATAGCATCACCATCTCAATGGACGTGAGTCTGAGCACACTCCAGGAGGCAGTGAAGGACAGGGAAGCCTGGCGCGCTACAGTCCATAAAGTCGCAGAGAGTCAGACGTGACTTAGTGGCTGAACAACAGGTAGCACTGGTGAGAAAAACGTCCATCCGGGCGCTGGAAAAATGGGAACGATCTAGTCCAAGAGAGAATGAAAGCCAGCTTCTGGCATGTGTCAGACAACTGGGTATCAGTTTGGAAGCCGATGACTGTCTGTTGCCAAGGTCAGAGGCATGCATCCTCTTACATGGCCTGCAAGAATCCATGCAGACAGGGTGCTTAAAATTAAAAAGAAGATGAGGCAGGAGAACAGAACACAAGTGTATTTTCCTCTTCTGGAAATTTTTGTTTTCTGTAACAGGTTACTACCAGCTCTGACTCTCAGAGCAGTGTTAATATGCAGATGTTGTATCAATAATCAAGTTTCTACATTACACCTAAAAAACCATCTGCTGTCTTCTGCACCAAAGCCTGAATAAAGGCCAATAAAGTCACAAATAAACTAACACTATTCCTGAAGGATTTTCCCCCCAAGGCTAACAGAATCGACAGTGGACTAGCCTACCTATTCCCTATAAAAGATATTGGCTTTGAGAACTGCAGAGTGCAGACTGACTATCTGGCTTTACTCCATTTTTGTGTCCAACAATCTAGCAAGTAAGAAATGTAAACCTACAGCTCTAAAATGAGACCGAAGCTCAGCGCGCCGCTTCTGTCTCTGATACTGGCTCCACGGACCTTCAGGCTCTACAGAGACATAGCTTGGGCTTCCCTAGCGGCTCAGTGGTAGAGGATCTGCCTGCCAGAGCAGGATACGCAGGTCCGATGCCTGCTCTGGGAAGACCCGGCGTGCCAGGAGGTAGCTAAGCCTGTGCACCACATCTAGGGAGCCTGCACTCTGGGACCTGAGCTCTGCAGCGCGTGAAGCCACCGCCACGAGAGGCTTGTGCACGGCCGCTAGAGACAAGCCTGAACAACAACGAAGACCCAGCACGGCCAGTAAATAAACATTCAAAGAGCTTTCTTTAAAGAAAGACCTCGCTTGTTGCTACTTTGAACTCACGGCCAGAGTTCCACTTTGTCCGTCACCACCCTCCAACACCGACTTACTGGAGGGAGTAAAATGCTCCGCCCCCGTGTGGGTGCTCCTCCGCTCCTCCGCGTCCTCCCGAGGGCTGCGTCCTCCCGGAGCCTTGGGGAAACCCCGGGAAGAGACAGGGGTGGAGGCCAGTTTCGGAACGGCAAGAGGACCAGCTCAAGAGTGCACGCACGTGAGCCGTTTTCTCTAAGACTTGTCTTCAGCGGCAACGCGTGTGCCCAGTGCTGACTTCTGTGGTGTCCTCCTCATGCAGGTTCTATCCGTTGTCTGTTCACAACGAAGTTAGCCCCCTGAGGCTCCTGTACTTCCTCTGGAAAGCCCACCCGCCTCCTGGAGAAGGCTGAGCACCCCCAGGTATCCTGGCCTGGATTCTTATACTGGGGACTCAGCCACACAGTAAGAATAGGCGAGTAACTGAGTCAGGAATTCCTGTGCCTGAATTCTGGAGAGGGGAATAATTGAGGGAAATACTGGTTATTCAGTTTATTTTGAAAAGGGTAAGTTTTTAGTTTAAAAATTAGTGCCCCTCTTAGCCAACTTGCTTAAATGTTCTAGGTCTGTTGAAAAACTAGTATACCTGCTCTTATTTCTCCAGGTGGAAGAATTCATTACTCTTAGTTTTCCCCTTCCAGTTCAAACACAGACGGTCTTCCAGAGAGGCCCAGGGAGACCGATCCATTAAATCCCCCAGGGCTGTCAACCGCGGCTCTGCTTCAGAATGGGAAAGAAAGACACAGCCATCCTTCTGTCAGAAGGACTTTGGAGAGAATAAAAGAATCCTCTAGACACCATTTTCTGAACTTCAGCGTTTACTTATTTCTGTTGCATCACCAAATGATTTCAATTTGGGGTAGTATTCTAGTATATTTGATATTTGAAATTACACTGATTGGCATATATTTTTAAACATATAAATAAGACAGCCATTACTGTTTGACAGTTTTTTACACAAAATGGATTGTAAGAAACAAGTGAAAGGGAAAGTGTCAACAAAATTTTTAATAAAATTTAAAAGACAAATGCACAGAATTTCAGTAGGTGTATTAAGTCCATGTGGAATTTAAAATGACTTTTGTGGTTTATAATCCTTTTAAGATTCAATCTGGAAAATTGCTTTGGAACAATGAAAACATGAAATCAAATCATAAAGCAGACTAACGGATAAAGACTATAACACAAATGGACATATTTTATCCTGTCTGTTCACGATGAGAGCATATTTCTATTTCTTTTATGAGCACAAAGAAGGGCCTACATTAAGTTGCCTCACAATATTCATGACTTCTTTGGCAATATCCTAAGTAATTTTAAAGCTCTAATCTGATCATATATTTTTTTAATGTTCACAGTTGCCTACTGGTTCAATTCTTGTATATATATAAAAAAAAAGGTCAAAACCGCAGAGGTTCTGATGGCCCACAGACCAGCTGCTTCGAGGATTAGATCGTAGGTGCGGCCTTTCGCGCATTTACATTTTACTTTAAAATTATCGTCTTTGGATGTGATAATCAGTGTCTGCCAGGCACAGACTAGATAGACGAGATCAGAAACCACATCTTCTCATTGAGGTTTATTCCCTCACTATTTCTGTGCAACTTTTCAGAGCACATTGAAATTCTCTGCTGCAGTCGCCATGTGACTGGGTTTTAATGTACGGCTGCATGTCCCAAGGGCAGAGCAAATTATGCTCCCTGAACCCTTTATCTGTAGGCAGCAATACAACAGGGTAATGTAAAATAGAAGACAGATTTATTTAGACATAAACAATGTAAAAAATATTATTCGATACAAGAAACATAAAATCCAATATCCCAATAAATCTAGCTGGCAAGCCTCGCCTTATTGCTAAATGATCGCACAGAAGAACAAACTCCCTTTAATGTTTCCAGGTTGACAAATGCAGTATGTTCTGTCTACAGCCTCCTAACTTTGTCAGGAGCTATAAAGTCCTTCCCTCTTGGGTGCCAATATTTCTGAGGAGGTTTACAGGATTTCAGAATCTATCCTGTTGGAGCTTTCGGGAGGCCCTGGCCTTGTTTTTATCCCCCAATATTTATGGAAAACAGTGGGCACTACTGGAGTGTAATGTTCTAGAGTTGCTTCTATTTTGTCTTAAAATTATAATCAGTTATAAAAATGATCTGGGCCAGCACATCTCAGACCTTAGTGTGCTTATATATCACCTGAGGATCTTGTTAGAACGCAGACTCTGAGTCAGTTGTTCTGGGTGAGACCTGGGAGTCTTTATTTTGAACAAGATGTAGACAGTACTGCCTGTCTCAGGGCCTGTATCTGGTGTTGCAAGAATCTAGATGCCCTTGTTTCCAAAGGAGAAAAACCTGACCCAAACTGGACTGAGAAACTTGAGTTTGCACAGATCCTTAGGACAGTTGTGCCGGGAGGTCTATGACCCTCTTCCTGTGTGCGGGCCTGGGTCAGGCCCAGGGGCACAGGTTAGGGTGCATGGCGCCTCCTTTCTCTTGGTGCTGGTAGGGTTGTGGGGAGCCCAGGCCGGAAGGGGAGGGCTGGCGGAGCTCATCGAGGGGGCCGGAAGTCCACTTCCTCAGTCCAGCCCGCGGTCCTGCCAAGCCCTGAGGACTTCTGCATTCCTTCTGGCTCTCTCATGTGCTACCTACCTCCTCCCAACATTCCACGTTCCCCAGACTTTATTGTTCAGTTCAGTTCAGTCGCTCAGTTGTGTTGACTCTTTGCGACCCCATGGACCGCAGTACGCCAGGCCTCCCTGTCTATCACCAACTCCCGGAGTTCGCCCAAACTCACGTCCATTGAGTCGGTGATGGGCTTTATTGTAAATCTCTGCATCCCAGAGTCCTTTTTTTTTTTTTTTTTTTTTACTTTATTTTACTTTACTATACTGTATTGGTTTTGCCATACATTGACATGAATGAATGACTCACTGTTCCCTGATGATGGACCCGAATATTATCCTGACAGTGAGGTGGAACCCTGCAAAGTTTCTAGCAGGGAAACGGCCCTGGAAGAGCTAGAGTTCGGTCTGAGCTGTTGAATATCACACCAGCAGCGCCTAGGGCAGTGGCCGGCAGTAGGACTTCAGTGAGCGCTGCTGAATGAAGGGATGAGTGCGTCCATGCCTGTTTCCATTTCGGGCTGGCTTACTGCTTGAAGGGCCAAGAGTGACTTAGGGGATGTGAGAGTCTCACCTGTTCCGAGTCCCTACACTAAGCTCCGAGGCTGACCTCATTATTTCGTTTTATGAAATCCTTCCCAAAATCAGAGAGCAGTAAGTACAAACTGGTTTCTGTCTGGGTTTGAACCCAGAGCTCTCTAACCCCAGCACCTTTATTTTTAGCCCACTGCTCTTTCTGCTGCTGCTAAGTCACTTCAGTCGTGTCTGACTCTGTGTGACCCCATAGACAGCAGCCCACCAGGCTCGCCCGTCCCTGGGATTCTCCAGGCAAGAACACTGGAGTGGGTTGCCATTTCCTTCTCCAATGCGTGAAAGTGAAAAGTGAAAGTGAAGTCGCTCAGTTGTGTCCGACTCTTTGCGACCCCATGGACTGCAGCCCACCAGGCTCCTCCATCCATGGGATTTTCCAGGCAAGAGTACTGGAGTGGGGCGCCATCTCTGTTGCCTATAACTGTGCCATGCAGAGCAAGTGCGTTTCGGATGAAACTATAAAATGGCAACAGAAAGTGGGGCAAAATAATTAAATTCTCAGGAGGCTTAGGAGCCGATCAGATCTGGTTTCAAATTTGCTTCTTTCACTTAATAGTGACCTTGGGCAAATTAGTTGCCCTCTCTGTGTCTGATTTCGCTTCCGCCAATGGCAGTAACAAGGCCTGCTTCGCAGAACTCTGTAGCACAAACATAATACAGTGGAGGAAGGGTTTAGCAGACTATTCACCATATGCACAGTGCTCAGAGCATGGAAATTCTATTATTTATCTTTATTGTTGTTAACAAATGTGCTTA
This sequence comes from Capricornis sumatraensis, assembly GCF_032405125.1. NCBI lineage: Eukaryota > Metazoa > Chordata > Mammalia > Artiodactyla > Bovidae > Capricornis > Capricornis sumatraensis. The sequence continues at coordinate 107,729,574 of NC_091077.1, read as the reverse complement.
CATTTTACTTGGAAAGATATAGACTGAATAATTCAGGAAGATTCTTTTTAATTAGGATGTTGTGAATAAGCTAGAAATTTCTCAGAATAAAATGCCGGATGGCTTATTGCTGATGACTTAATTATAATCTTGCCTAAGGACCACGGCCTGAAAATGCTTTCTAGGCACACAATTCTATTTTTTCCATGTTTTCTCAGCTAAATAAAGAGGGCAGTCATAGTACTGACCTACTTCATAAGTTTTTTGAAGAATGTCAAACTTGAGTGTCTTAAATAGTTTGAAAATGCAAGTAATATATACATTCTTATTAATAATTATCTTTTCTTCTGAGGTCCAATCCAAAACTACTTTGGTAAGCCACTGACTGAACAGTCTTTCTCTATCAGGCACTTGTCAATTGGTAGAACGGAAATTCCCCCAAGTAGTGTTGGAATATATTTTGGTGAGTTTCCATGGCAACCTATAGACTGCTTTAGAACGCCTTGACTCCGTAAGACTCACTTCTGTTACAATCAAGATAATCAATCACAATATTAGACCAACTTGAAGTATAATTCAAGCCAATTTCCATTTTTATTGAGTATATCATACTTTAATAATTTCTCTTCCTAGTACGCCTTTCACCTTATGTGAAAACACAAGTAACTTGCTTCATCTGGCAACTGCCATCTCACCGCTCATACACAACCACATCTCATGGATAAATATTGCTTAAACATTTCTTTTTCTTGGAACTATTTCCTTGATGACACTTGCCAGGCCAAAATTTTGGAATTCTGTTAAGTTCCTCAGTGTATTTTTATGCGAGACTAAATGAAAACCTGGCTTTAGTATTAGAACTCTTGCAAGAAAAGCGGATGATCATTTGATGAGAGTCATATAATATTTTCTTTGAACACGATCTTCTGTTAACCTGATTGATAATTTCTACTCAGAAATCTAGTTACAGAGAGAGAAATCGAGGACAATGAAGTCATTAACATTTTAACAATGCACTTTCCTGGCTGAGAGGAAGGTGCAATTAAGTTGTTTGGATTAATCTCAGGACAGAAAGGAAGGCTGTTCAGAGTAATGGGGGCCTGCGGGCTGAGGCCTCAAGTAGAAAAGAACAGTTATGTTCAAACCACTGTTTAACTTCCAGGAAAATGTTTCCATCATTCAGTGAGTCACACCTTTAGGGCACCTGTCAGTTGCGTATCTCTGCCCACGTTGGACAAATACTAAAGTCCTGTGGGCAACTTTAAATATATTTGCCTGTAGTTTGTATACCAACTTTCACTCCTTCCCTCTCCCTGTGGAAAACTCATAAATAATAGTTGAGGGATTTTATTTTCTCCTCTTATCCTTCTTTAAAAATAAAAAAAGACCTGCTAATTTTTAGAACTGTGATAATTTTCCTGATATTTATATAACAAGAGGAAAAAAATTTGTCAGACTCCCAAAACTCCCTGGGAGTTTGAGGTTAGCACATGTAAACTGTTATATATAGAATGGACACACAGCAAGGTCCGCGCTGCACAGCGAACTGTGCTCAGTCACCTGTGAATAGCCATCGTGGAAACAATATGGAAAAAGAATATCTACGCATGTGCATAACTGAATCACTGTGCTCTACAGCAGAAGTTAACATTGTAAATCTACTATGTTGCTGTTGTTGCTGAGTTGCTAAGTCGTGCCTGACTCGCTGCACCCCGTGAGCCCACCAGGCTCCTCCGTCCATGGGATTTCCAGGCAAGATTACTGGAGCGGGTTGCCAGTTCCTACTCCAGAGGATCTTCCTAACCCAGGGATCAAACTCTCATCTCCTGCTTGACAGGTACTAAACCACCAGGGAAGCCTGTAAATTAACTTTACTTCAGTGCCTGGAGAATCCCAGGGATGGGGGAGCCTGGTGGGCTGCCGTCTATGGGGTCGCACAGAGTCGGACACGACTGAAGTGACTTAGCAGCAGCAGCAGCAACAGCGGTGGGGAAAAAAAAAAGTTGTCAGAATTCCAGAGAAAATGTTTTTGCCAGGCATCTGAGTGAGGCAAGAGAGTAGAGAATGCCTTGGTGTCACCCAGGTTCCTTCGGTCGGAGCCTTACTGACTTACTAGTGGCTTAAGTAGAAAGAGTCAGTGGGGAGCTGAGAGAATGCGGGGAAACGCGTTAGAAAGGAGAGGAAGAAGAGCCCCTCACAGGCGATTTCTCGGGTTCTCGGGTTTGCAGCTCCGGAGGAGGCGCTCCAGCCTCCTGAGACACCGGAAGAGGGTAGCTGACAAGGGGCCGAGCTCCGAGGCTCTTTCCCCAGGGCCCTCAGGGCCCCCAGGGCGCCGTGATGGACGGCTGGCCTGAACCAGGCTGCAGTGGTGCGGGAAGGGGGACAGAGGTACCATTACTACAAGAGGGGGCCACGGAGAATAAGGAGTCAGAACGGGCGTGGAGGACTCTAGAGCTAGTCCTGGGCTCCATGCAGGAGGGAGCGTGTCTGGTGGAAGGAAGGCAGGCTTTGGGAGTGACAGCTAGAGGAGAATCTGAGAAAAAAGATGACCAGGGAGGGTGGGGGCTGTGCAGGGCGTGGGATGGCCCAGGCTGTGAGTGTGGTTCTGTCCCCAGGGCCCACGGGTCTTCAGGAACCCCCTTCCCCTCCCCTGAATCATCACATACCTGGTGGGTTTGCAGAAGTCAGAAAGAAGTGGCTCTGTGAAGGTTTGGTGCAGAGAGCAGAGCATAAACATCCAACGAGGGTTCCGAAGGGGAAATTCAGAGGATTCCCAGAGAGAGACAGCTGGGACTGTGTGGATTCTGCGAATATGGTGATAAGGCGTTGGGTGAGTTTCAGTTGCCTTCCAGTAACAAGGAGAAAGAGCCTGAATTTGGGGAGAGTTTAGGTGAGTCTGTTCCTTTCCTTGTAATTGTTTCCAGGCAGGAAGAGGTCCAGAGTGATCCGAGTGAGTCCTGACCCAGACCCAGTGATCCAGGGACTCAGGGCCTGAAAACAGTGTTCACACAGTAATAGCCGTGCTAACATCGAGGACGCGTCTGAAAGAACGTAAGCAGTGTCTGACGTTAGGATGGGGTCTCCTGGGGTTCACTCTGGCAGCAGTGCGTGCATTTCGATGGGTGTTGTGTGTTACTGACTTGGGTCCTGGGATCCTTTAATCAATATAAACTGATGAGGAATTCAGGCGAGGCTTTATTGGGACTCATGCTGTAACACAATGGAGCAAACACGGAGTCTCCCTTGCCGGCTCCCTGGGGAAGGCAGCTGTTGCTGGAATGGGCTGATGGCGGGGAGAACGGCAGGGCCACCTCCTGGCGGTGCTGTGTGCAGGGGTCTACCCTGCTTTCTGGCGTTCCGTGTCTTATTATTCATATGCACACAGTTACTTTAGTCTCTTACAGTTTCTTCTTATTCTGTGGCTCATGTAGACGTTTGTTTAGGTGCGAGTGCTCCAGTGAAGGGTCCCAGCTCCCAGCCTATCTCGTGTCCAAACCTCCACTGTTTGTGAGCACAAGTTGCTGGGGACCCTTCTACCCGCCTTCTGTCCAGCTGTCACCACCATGCCCCTCCATCCTCACTTAAAAGGGTGAGGTGGTGGCCCTGAGTTAGTATACCCTACACAGGAGTCTGTCTGTCCCCATTATATTTGTATGGAGTCTATGAATTTTCCTCTGGGCAGTACTTGGGAAACTAGACAAAGCGTCCACCTCGGGGACTGTCTGCTTTTCCAATAGGCACTTGATAAATTATTGGCAAGGGTTACGGAAGGAATCTCTTGGCTCTCCTCTTCTGGAAACCTTAGGTAGGTAGCTTGCCACCTTGACAGGTTTCGGACGCTAAGATCCAACCTTTTGGACTGTAGATACCTTCTCTATTTGCTTTATTTTATTATACCAAAGCATTCTTCTAAGAGTATGTTAAGGCATGTCTCTTTAAAGTTAATTAAATTAGAGTATATTTTGAAATCCCCTTGTGATTCCCTCAATTAAATGGATGTCACAAAAATAAATGAAAATTCCTGGTCTGGGGCATTCACTTGCATGAACCAAACAAATGAGTCAAGTCTCTTTGTAGTTCTAATATTCTAATAAATTTGTGTCAATATTTAGCTTCTATTTTATTTGAGGTATATTAGTCTTGGCATTTAGAAAATGAATGTTGAATAGTTATATTGGTTATACGGGATGAAGAGAAAAGCATCCTGACAATGATAAGATCTTTTGAGACTTGTAAACACTATTTTAGTGACCTAAAATAGATTTCAGGACTAAAAAAAAACGGGTTTTCATTCAGCCAGGAAACACCTACCAGTGTTCACCTAGGCACAAGTCTTTCCAGAGCTAAGAACCACTAAATGTTGCCTGATTATAACAAATTGTTCTCTTAGTTTAAACAAATAGTCTTTTCAGAGCAGTCAACCGTATCTTTATGTGAAACCTGAAGCTGTGTGTAACAGCTGTTTCATATTTTTAAAGTACTGAAACTGGCTGGATGCCACGTGCCCATGTAATACACCGTCTCTGTGTTGGAGCTGTGGTCTGCCAAGGAGGACACCCCAGTCACTGAGCTTCGGGCAGCCCAGGTGACATGTCCACAGAGGCAGCAGGGTCTGGAAAGGACGGGCTCTGGCTCTTCCTATTCCACGTAGCCACCGGATTCCCAGTCTAGCTCGGAGGAAAAGTCCTGTTCCAGTGTCGGACCCACACACGTGCTGCAGCCAACAAACTAATAACTTGGCACTCCTTAGAATCTGTATTTCTTTCTTCACACTTTGAGTACTATATTGGGGTACAGCTGATTAACAAATGAAGCAACCATTTCAGGTGAACAGTGAAGGGGCTCAGCCGTCCATGTATCCACTCTCCCCCAGCCTCCTCTCTCATCCCGGCTACCACAAAGCGCTGAGCAGAGTTCCATGTCCCGTACAGCAGCTCCTTGCTGGTTATCCATTTTAAACACAGCAGTGTGTCCCTGTCCATCCTCAAACCCCTGACTACCCCTTCCCTGTCCTTACCCCGGAAGCCATAAGCTCGTTGTCTGAGGCTGTGAGTCTGTCTCCGCCCCATAAGTACGTTCACTTGTACCATTTCTTTCTAGACTCCACATGTGAGGGGCACCATGCAGCATTCCCCCTTCTCTGTCTGACCCCCTCACCGGCGTGGTACTCTCTAGCCCATCCACACTGCTGCACACGGCGTTCTCTCGTTCTTTTCAATGGCTGAGTGACATTCCATTGCGTACGCGTGCCCCGTCGTCTTTATTCGCTCCTCTCTCGACGGGCATTTAGGTCGCCCCCTGTCTTGACTGGTGTGAGCAGTGCTGCAGCGAATACTGGGCTGCGTGGATCCTTTCAGATCATGTTTTGCTCTAGATATGCCAGGAATGGGATTGCAGGGTCGCATGGTAGCTCTATTTTTTGTCTTTTATGGACTGCAAGGAGGTCCAACCAGTCCCTTCTGAAGGAGATCAGCCCTGGGATTTCTTTGGAAGGAATGATGCTAAAGCTGAAACTCCAGTACTCTGGCCACCTCATGCAAAGAGTTGACTCATTGGAAAAGACTCTGATGCTGGGAGGGATTGGGGGCAGGAGGAGAAGGGGACGACCGAGGATGAGATGGCTGGATGGCATCATGGACTGGATGGACGTGAGTCTGAGTGAACTCGGGGAGATGGTGATGGACAGGGAGGCCTGGCGTGCTGCGATTCATGGGGTCGCAAAGAGTCGGACACGACTGAGCGACTGACCTGAACTGAACTAAAGGAACCTCCATACTGTTATCTATAGTGGCTGCACCAAGGTACATTCCCACCAACAGTGCAGGACGGCTCCCTTATTTCCACACCCTCTCCAGCATTTATTGTTTGTGGATTTTTTGGTGATAGCCATTCTGGCTGGTATGAGGTGGCATCTCATTGTAGTTTTGATCAAATCTGTATTTCTTACATATCGTTTTCCTCTCTGAAGATTGCTGGGGGCAGACTCAGCTCTTCCTCACTCTCCCTAGGCGATTCAGTCCCTGCCTAGACTTACACACCCAGCTCTGCGAAGGACACCTACCTTGCACTAAAGTCGACTTTGCACCATCCACTGTTCCTCAGGCATTCTTCTGGATATAGCCTTGAAGCTAAAACAAGTAGAACCCAGTAAGACTCAAAGAGAAAACAGGGTGGTTTTTTCCCTCCAAGTTCCCTTAAACCCTTTGTGTGCGTTAGGTCTTTCCCTATCAGTGGATGGAATCTTGGCTTTTACGTTCACTTGAAGACAATGTTTTAAAAGTCCTCCAGGAGCTTCTAGTCAAAGCACAATATCAGTAATTAAAATGTTTATTCCAGTATAGTAGTCAAAGCTGCAAACTTCAATCAAATGGAAAGCTTCTCTCCCTCTGTGTTGCGCTACTTCCAGCTGGATGCCGATGGTGGTAGAATGCATGCCCGGTCAGTCTCTTTATTCTCTGACTTATTCTTATTTTAAAGCTTTCCGATTCAATCAGCCTGGCTCTGACTTCTGCTCTGGGGGTGGGGTTAGAGAAAAACATGAGGCGGTAGGAAAGGTCTGTGCTGCTGCTGCTGTGATAAGATGTTGTGTGGTCTCTGGGCTTCCTTCATGCTCAAAGCTGACTTTTCCCCTGCTGGGTGCTTCTGAATGCTTTTCTGATATTTACGTACTGAAAATATCCAACTGCCTATTCATTTAATTTGGAGATGAGTCTCTTCCCCCTTGCATCTCAGGATTCCTGGTCATGTTCACATAGTTAATCTCCACTCTTGGGACTCTCATCCATCCTCCAAGCTGTCTTTTTAGGCAAAATCCAAACAGTTCCCAAAACAGCCTTCTTTTAAGTGTCATACCAAGGCGCACTTGGGTAAGCTGCGCTCTGGCACCCTGACAGCCTGTTCTCCACAGAGGCCACATGGGCAAAGGCCCGATCACAGTCTATCCAAGTTTTGGCTGGGTGCCCTGTGGTTCCCAGAACAAGGGGAGATAAACAGTCATGTGAAGAACCGTTCAACGCATTTTTTCATCTGCCTTCCTGTCTTGTGAGAGACTTCCATGAGACTGTTTCTCATCCTGATTTCAGCCAAGCACAGGGCTTTCTATTCACTTCTCTTCTCCCTCCTTCAGTTCAGTCGCTCAGTCGTGTCTGACTCTTTGCAACCCCATGGACTGCAGCAGGCCAGGCCTCCCTGTCCATCACCAACTCCCAGAGCTTGCTCAAACTCATATCCATCATGTTGGTGATTCCATCCAACATAGCATCCTATGTCATCCCCTTCTCCTCCTGCCTTCAACCTTTCCCAGCATCAGGGTCTTCTCAAATGAGTCAGTTCTTTGCATCAGGTGGCCAAAGTCTTGGAGTTTCAGCTTCAGCATCAGTCCTTCCAATGAATATTTAGGATTAATTTCCTTTAAGATGGACTGGTTGGATCTCCCTGCAGTCCAAGGGACTCTCAAGAGTCTTCTCCAACACCATAGTTCAAAAGCATCAATTCTTCAGTGCTCAGCTTTCTTTATAGTCCATCTCTCATATCCATAGATGACTAATGGAAAAACCATAGCCTTGACTAGACAAAACTTTGTCAGCAAAGTAATGTCTCTGCTTTTTAATACACTGTGTAGGTTCATCATAGCTTTTCTTCCAAGGAGTAAGTGTCTTTTAATTTCATGGCTGCAGTCACCATCGGCAGTGATATTGGAGCCCACGAGAGTAAGGTCTCTCACTGTTTCCACTGTTTCCCCATCTATTTGATATGAAGTCATGGAACCAGATGCCAGGATCTTAGTTTTCTGAATGTTGAGTTTTAAGCCGGCGTTTTTACTCTCCTGTGTTAGTCCATAACACTGACTGGCTATAGTTCAGGGTTGACTCCTTAGCATTTGACTGACCACCCTTCTTATTTGGTATCATCTCCCACCTGTCCTGTGGGAGAGCGGAACGGAGAACCGACACCGTGGTGGCCCTGACTTTGCTGTGCGAGCAGAGTCTATGCACCTGAATCCGCTGGGGCTCACTGTCACACTACCAGCCAAATCTCCGGACGTGCGGAGGCCAAGCTAGCGGTTTCCATGGTGACCCCAGGGCTTCAGCAGTTTCCATGGTGACCCCAGGGCTTCTGCCCACCTGCCACTACCCAGAGACTGCTTAACTGCTGGACAGTAACAAGCCAGCCATGCTCTCTCATCTTTATACTTTTCCAGTCTCTGTTCCTGACAAACTTCAAGATATAAGTCAAACTTTTAAGTCGTTTTCCTGAAGTTCTTCCTTGAGGTAGAGGAGTGGTGCAGACCAGCCTGACTGAATACGAGGCCCCAGTGCTCCGACAACTCTCCCACCACAGCAGTCCCCTCCCCAGCATCTTCACCAAGCTTGTTACATCCGCAGATATGCGTCTGTCTGCGAGACTGGCCAGCTGTCTTTCCATGCAGGCTTAGCGCTTTATTGTGGACTGGGAGCACAACTTGAAACCTGTAACCTGTTGTTTTAGTCTCAGTTTTTGAAGCATCAGTTTAAACGAAGACGGAACGATTCTAAGCAAAGTCTTTGGCGTTGACATCAACCCTGCATAGCACATTCAAATTATTCCTTGTGATAACCAAATAACCTTCCTGAAAGAACTTTCGCTCGAAAGCAAAATCACGTGTGCCCGTTTTGTTGCATCATCACTAATGATTTACCGCCCTTTACAAATTCCAACTCTTAGATACTGTCCTGACTGGCCCCCGCTTGATCTGGCTCTGGCATCAACCACGGGAAGGGTTAAATTCCAGGGTCCGGGCTCTGCCCTAGGCCGCCACGCGGGCAGCTTTAATGTAGAGCGCTGGCTGTCTGCTGCTCCCCTTTGCAGTCGCTTGTGAAGGCGAGGGTTCACTTCTGACACATTAGTCTCAGTCGCAAAGTTGCTGAATTTATAACCCTCTTACTTGCCATAATTAAATAACTGCAGAACCCGAAAATGCACAAGCTTCTCAAGAGCTCGAAGCCCTGGGAGCTTTCATATACCTTATTTGTCTCTAGTTAAATGTAGCTACAGCAGAGCCTCCGAGGTATGACCGTCTCTGGGACAAAAGTCGTGAAATAGCTGCTTTGGTTCCGGCACCTCTAGGGTCCCCTTTTGTTGCCTTCCCTCCCCTCAGGAGCGCCTGACGCTCTTCTGCTTAACGGAGGCAGAATTGCCGTATAACATTCTATCACTTTAGGTGTGCCGCATGGTGATCACTTATATATGTGGATATAGCTGGAATCACCAGTGTCCAGTCACCGCCCATCACCATACAGTTACAAAGAACATTTTCTCTCGTGCGATGAGGACATTTAAGATTTACTCTCCGAGCAGCTTGAGAGTAGTGCGGTGCAGTATTATTGACCAGAGTTGCCATGCCGTATATTGCATCCTCAGGACCTTTGTTTTGTTATCAGTTTGCACCTCCTGACCCCTTCACCCTTTTCTCCTGCCCGCTAACATCTTCAGTCCCCTGGCAACCACCGTTCTGTTTTCTGTGTCTGTGCGTTTTGTTTTGATGTTACTTTGTTTCGTTTCTTAGAGTCTGCACATAAATGAAATTATATGGCATTTGCCTTTCTCAGGGTACACCCATGTTGTCGCAAATGGCATTTGCCTTTCTCAGGGTACACCCATGTTGTCGCAAATGGCGACGTTCCACCCTCCGTTTGCAGGTGAGTGATATTCCGCTGCATGTGTGGACACCACGTCTCCTCCATGCGTTCATCCGGCAGCTGACTCTTGAATTGTTTCTGTATCTTGACTCTCATAAATAACCTACAGTGGACATGGAGGTGCATATTTTTAGATTAGCATTTTCATTCTCTTCGGATAAATGTCCAGAAGTAGGGAATGCGGAATCGTGTGGCAGTTCTACTTTTAATTTTTTGAGGAAACTTCATATTGCTTTCCATAGTAGCTGCAACGATTTGCATTCCTGTCAACTCTGCACAAGAGTTCCCCTTTCTCCACCTCCTCCGTAACACTTTCGTTTGTTGCCTTTCTGGTAATGGCCATTCTGACAGGGGTGAGGTGGTATTTCGCTGTGGTTTTGATTGGCATTGCCTCGATGATTAGTGATGTTGAGCATCTTTTCATGTGCCAGTTGGCCATTTGTGCCTAACACTCACATAGTTTCGCTAAAACACACCCTCTGAGGGCTGAGCCATGGCTCAGAGCCACACAGTCTCCCCGCTTCCCACTCAGACTCAGTCCTGTCTTGTTCTGACAGGTGCCTGCCTTGAGTTGATAAAGAGGGTCCTGGCCTTCTGTTCTGATTTTCCTCGCTTCTCCTACCAAGTGGGAGATTCTTGCTTCTCCATATATATTCTTCTGGACTTTTATAAGAATACAGGGAAAGAGGGCAGGGAGTGAGACAGGAGAAAGATGGTAACAGCTCATAATAACATTGTAATGCTCACTCCCCATGTATTCAAAGAAATTAGACCCTAATGGTAAAATTTCCAAACATTGCAAGAAAATGGAAGAAGCACAACCTAAGGCTATGAATCTTCATATTAAGACAAGAAATGTATATTTATGCCAGGCTTCTGTTTCCACTTAAAATAAGGCTTTGCTGGAAAGCTCTTTGAGACCTTTTAACTTATTAACATTTATTTATAGTATTATTCCTATAATAGGATAGACACTAACTGCTGAGCACCTCTGAATTAGCAGGTGCTTTCACTTTTCACTTTCATGCATTGGAGAAGGAAATGGCAACCCATTCCAGTGTTCTTGCCTGTAGAGTCCCAGGGACGGGGGAGCGTGATGGGCTGCAGTCCATGGGGTCGCACAGAGTCCGACACGACTGAAGCGACTTGGCAGAAGCAGCAGCAGCATACTTAGTATTTAACAAAAATTAGCCTCTGCAAACTGATAGCTGGCTTCTAGTGTATTCTCTCCCTCTTCAATAGTAATGAAGTTTCAGACAAGCACGGGGTTTTCCGCCTTGAGAGTATTTCTCAGCCTGCCTTAAGCAAGGTAGGTGGCCATGCAACTAAGTTCTTGTTTTCTAAGAATGTGGACACTGTGCAATTTCTGCATCACTTAAATAAAATTTTCTTATCCTTTGTTGCCTGACTCTTGCCCTTTTCCTGCTGGGTGACTCACAGATGTGTCCATAAACGAGCTTGGCCACACACAGAGCAAGAACCCAGGGAGCGCAGGAGCAGCACCGTGGAGCCATCTGGGCCCCTGACTGGCCGCGCCGGGCAGCGGTGTCTAGCTGTTCTGGACCAACTAGACCTTCCACAGAGACAGAGACGACTGGCCTTGCTTGAACTCCTGCCATTTTTATCACACTGTTAAGCATGTTCGCCTACATTCTAGGTAATATCTAAGCATAATTCGGCTTAACCATTTTAATTCCCAAGATATCTGTATCATTATTTCTGTTCTACAATAAGGAAATTAAAACTAAGAGGTTAAGAAAAAGTATGAGTATAAAAATAACAATCAGTTCAGTTCAGTTCAGTCGCTCAGTCGTGTCCGACTCTTTGCGACCCCATGAACTGCATCACGCCAGGCCTCCCTGTCCATCACCACCTCCCGGAGTCCACCCATGTCCATTGAGTCAGTGATGGCATCCAACCATCTCATCCTCTGTTGCCCCCTTCTCCTCCTGCCCTCAATCTTTCCCAGCATCAGGGTCTTTTCAAATGAGTCAGCTCTTCACATCAGATGGCCAAAGTACTGGAGTTTCAGCTTCAACATCAGTCCTTTCAATCAACACCCAGGGCTGATCTCCTTTAGGATGGACTAGTTGTATCTCCTTGCAGTCCAAGGGACTCTCAAGAGTCTTCTCCAACACCACAGTTCAAAAGTATCAATTCTTCGGTGCTCAGCTTTCTTTATAGTCCAACTCTCACATCCATACATGACCACTGGAAAAAACATAACCTTGACTAGACGGACCTTTGTTGACAAAGTAATGTCTCTGCTTTTTAATATGCTGTCTAGGTTGGTCATAACTTTCCTTCCAAGGAGTAAGCATCTTTTAATTTCATGGCTGCAGTCACCATCTCCAGTGACTTTAGAGCCTAGAAAAATGAAGTCTGACACTGTTTCCACTGTTTCCCCATCTATTTGCCATGAAGTGATGGGACCGGATGCCATGATCTTTGTTTTCTGAATGTTGAGCTTTAAGCCAACTTTTTCACTCTCCTCTTGCACTTTCATCAAGAGGCTCTTTAGTTCTTTACTTTCTGCCATAAGGGTGGTGTCATCTGCATATCTGAGGTTATTGATATTTCTCCCAGCAATCTTGATTCTAGCTTGTACTTCATCCAGCTCAGTGTTTCTCATGATGTACTCTGCATAGAAGTTAAATAAGCAGGGTGACAATATGCAGCCTTGACATACTCCTTTTCCTATTTGGAACCAGTCTGTTGTTCCATGTCCAGTTCTAACTGTTGCTTCCTGACCAGCATACAGGTTTCTCAAGAAGCAGGTTACGTGGTCTGGTATTCCCATCTCTCTCAGAATTTTCCACAGTTTATTGTGATCCACACAGTCAAAGGCTTTGGCATAGTCAATAAAGCAGAAATAGATATTTTTCTGGAACTCTCTTGCTTTTTCCATGATCCAGCGGATGTTGGCAATTTGATCTCTGGTTCCTCTGCCTTTCCTAAAACCAGCTTGAACATCAGGAAGTTCACAGTTCATGTATTGCTGAAGGCTGGCTTGGAGAATTTTGAGCATTACTTTGCTAGTGTGTGAGATGAGTACAATTGTGTGGTAGTTTGAGCATTCTTTGGCATTGCCTTTCTTTGGAATTGGAATGAAAACTGACCTTTTCCAGTCCTGTGGTCACTGCTGAGTTTTCCAAATCTGCTGTCATATTGAGTGCAGCACTTTCACAGCATCATCTTTCAGGATTTGAAATAGCTCCACTGGAATTCCATCACCTCTACTAGCTTTGTTTGTAGTGATGCTTCCTAAAGGCCGAGTTGACTTCACATTCCAGGATGTCTGGCTCTAGGTGAGTGATCACACTATCATGATTATCTGGGTCATGAAGGTCTTTTTTGTACAGTTCTGTGTATTCTTGCCACCTCTTCTTAATATCTTCTGCTTCTGTTATGTCCCTGCCATTTCTGTCCTTTATTGTGCCCATCTGTGCATGAAATGTTCCCTTTGTATCTCTAATTTTCTTGAAGAGATCTCTAGTCTTTCCCATTCTATTGTTTTCCTCTATTTCTTTGCTTTGATCACTGAGGAAGGCTTTCTTCTCTCCTAGGTATTCTTTGGAACTCTGCATTCAACTGGGTATATCTTTCCTTTTCTTCTTTGCCTTTCACTTCTCTTCTTTTCACAACTATTTGTAAGGCCTCCTCAGACAGCCATTTTGCTTTTTTGCATTTTTTTCCTTGGGGATGGTCTTGCTCGCTGTCTCCTGTACAATGTCATGAACTGCCGTCCATAGTTCTTCAGGCACTCTGTCTATCAGATCTAGTCCCTTATGTCTATTTCTCACTCCCACTGTATGTCTATTTCTCACTCCCACTGTATAATCATAAGAGATTTGATTTAGGTCACACCTGAAGGGTCTAGTGGTTTTCCCTACCTGTTTCTTAGTTTTCTTTTTTCCCCCTACAAATTTACATTAGAAAAGTCTTTAAATACATGTTGGGAAACTACCAAGTTCATGGTTTAGAGTAAAGATTTTCAAAGTGTTGTTTTTTACATGAAGCCTTGAATTTTTGTCATTGGCAGCGTACAGTGTAAATTGTTTTTCTTGAAGTGACAGGCTCGTTTTGTTCATTTTGGAGATCATATCTGCCAAATGCTCACGTCTGAATAAGGAAGGTTTGTCAGTCATTCGCTTAAGTAAAAATGATGTTGTGTGTAAAATGCTAGTTAGTTCAGCTCCCCACTCAGTGACAGAAGTGCTCTTCCTCGAGATAGCATCACGCTTCTGCATGCAGCAGAAGCAGTTTCCAGAAGTGCCTGGCATTTTATTACAAAGAAAACGAGAATGATAGATATGCAAGGATTAATAGCTAATAAAGTAACATTTTTATTACTTCATCAAGGATTATTAAGTGAAAGTGGCATTTGAATTTTATTTTTAGAATGTGAGTACATGGTGCCCAAGAGTGTACTGACTGAGACAAGAACAGCCTGGTGCCCTGCTTTGAATCTTGCCACATTGCCAGCAGTTTTACCCACCGTTGCTTTTGCACACCTGTAGAAATTTCATCATGGTGAAAAATCCAAACAATGTTTTGGTATTATTACAAAAATAACGCTGGAAAGCTCTTGGGGAACTTCAGGGGTCTGTGGACCTCCCTTGGAGGGTCTCTGCGGTAAACAGGCATACAAGAAAATGCAGCAGACAAAGGAGTCTCAGGACGATTAAAATGCTTTACTTGTGAAATGCACAGATGTTTCACCAAACGCGTCTAAACATCCTTTTTCCCTCCCACCCCAAGCTCTCATATTGCTGCTACTTTTGAGCCTTCCTCTCCAACCTCCCGAAGTCCCCCCCCCAGTAACTGCCCATGATCCTTTAATCCTTCTCTACCTACCTCCTACCTCCTAAAGGCGCAAAATGACTGGCTCAGAAATGTGAGGAGAAAGGAGACACAGACCACTGGGAAGCTAGAATCCTCTGCTTATTGAAAGGCAGTTGGAAAAGTTGAAAGTCCATATACTAATTTTTGTTGCCACATTTAAAGTCTTTTTGAGAAGCTGGTGGTTATCTGCTGTGTCAGATATTGACTGTTTATACTCAGCATGATCTCCATCCACCCAAACTCTTCCCTGTATTATAGTGCCTGGAAGTCTGGACAACACCACGCTCAAGCTCCCTCATCCCCTCCTTTAGGTTCTGCCAATGAAAGGCATCTTGCGGAAAATGTGGAAGGTGAAGGAGGAGACAGCCGTTATTCTCCCCCTGACTGGCTGGTGGATGTGTGCGTTGATAGTGGGCATGAACTGTACAGACGCTTGTGGGTGAGCTCCTGTGAATTTCCTACCTTGATGCTTCATGGGCTGTAATCACCAATCCCTCACTGTCATTCCTAGATTTCCAAATTCCCTTAAAGCCGTCAGGGTGTTTCCATGAGCCTGCAGTTCTCCTAGAAATGTTGTGAGTTTGTGGTTCCCTTTGTATTAAATCACGCCTTCTTCTGTAAACTGAAGAGGTAAGTGCTTCCCTGGCAGAAGCTTGACTGATGAAGCAGTGTTTGGTTTCTGAGTTCCCGGATGCAGAACCCCAAAGACAGGAATCTTGGATTAGTTCTCTGCCTTCCTTAGATTAGAAAGCAGTTAAGACTTCATTGCCCGTGAAAAATGGAATACTAGTAGTCTATAGAAATCAGTGGTAAAATATTTATCTGTAGTTTTCTGGAATGAAGTGTTTTTTTGCAGAAAATCCTTCAAGAGACTGCTGTTCCAATAGGATGTTTAGAGGGAATAAGGACTGATGATTAATCCATGCCAACAATTTCATCTTCTTAGTTCTTTGACTTTCTTATTATACAAATTATCTTTAAGGAAGACCACTGTTGGGTCCTCACTTCAGTTAACCAATAAGGCGAACTCTTTTTAGGGCTCTTTGCAGTCACTCAAAGTGAACCATGAATCCAGAATAGCTACGGTACTATTGGTACCATGGTTAACTGGTACGATGGTTACTGCACCCACGCTAATACATTTGCCTGTACTCAAAATGACCTTTCTCCATCTCTTGTCTAAAACCATTAGTTCCCATTCCCAATAATGCTTTTCAGGTTGCTGAGATCCTCCCCGGATCTGCTGGGCTCTGACCCTAGTTATAAATGAGTAGTGGAGCTGGGCCAGGAAGAGAATCTGGATCCCTGTGAAAGGTGCATCGTCAGTACCTTTAGGCTGGGGAGGAAGGGCAACTCAGTGGGACTTGGTAGCTGGTGAGTCTCAGAGTCATTGGAATTCACCCAAATGTCCTCATTTTTTGCTCCTTCTCAATCAGTCTCTAAACTTTCACATAAGACACCTGGCAGGTCTGTGAATTCTATTTGGGTTATAATTGTGCAACCTACAGAATAAAACAATCTTTATACACTAGCCACACGGCTATGAGATATTTTTAGGGCAGCCTTAGATCTCTGATTCTCTGTGCCTTGAACTGAAATCTGAAGTCCTACCCTTTTATTTAGAAGAAACCAGTCCTTCAGTTCAGCTCAGTTCAGTTCAGTCGCTCAGTCGTGTGTCACTCTTTGCCACCCCATGGACTGCAGCACGCCAGGCCTCCCTGTCCATCACCAACTCCCGGAGTTTACCCAAACCCATGACCATTGAGTCGGTGATGCCATCCAACCATCTCATCCTCTGCCATCCCCTTCTCCTCCTGCCCCTGATCTTTCCCAGCATCAGAGTCTTTTCAAATGAGTCAGTTCTTTGCATCAGGTGGCCAAAGCATTGGAGTTTCAGCTTCAGCATCAGTCCTTCCAATGAACACCCAGGACTGATCTCCTTTGGGATGGGCTGGTTGGCTCTCCTTGCAGTCCAGCCCATGCTATGATCTTATTGTCCTTATTCCTCTAAAAACCCTATTGTAGCAGCTAGTAGTCTCTTGAAGGTTTTTTCTGCAAAACAAACACTTCATTCCAGAAAACTATAATTATTTTGCCACTGCCTTCTGTGAACTACTGGTATTCCATTTTTCACTGGCTCATCCACCCCTTACCAGAGTCCTGAGTAGAGTCCAGAGGACAATTCCATCATGAAATTATTGAAAAGTATATTAGTAAGGGAAGCACCAGCATCCTTGAACATCGCAGTGGAGTCTGTCCCTTTTCAGATTAGACATGAAAGTGTAATAATAACAGAAGGATTACTGGGAATTGTAGAGGCCGGCTGACACAGCACTCAGCCACCAGAGAAATCAGGTAGCCAAGATTACTGTGCTGGGCAGCAGGCCAAAGTTCTAACCTGAAGGACTTCATCCACAGAGGTCTTTGGCAGTGACTTTTGGTCATAGTGTCCCTGGGACCAAAATGGATGGCCAGGCTAATAAATCCTTAGTTCATTTGCAAAATGTAGAAAAGTTAAATCTGGGTGAACAGGCATCTGATTTAATATTCACAGTAGAGAGACATGGACTTCGTCCTCAGACCTCAGCTAGTTTACAAGGTCCCTTAAAAAAAGAGGAGGAGGCGGGGCCCTTTGAGGAAGAACCCAGTGCGATTGTAACAAAAACGTAAAATTGTAAAATGTTCTGCTAACTTTCCCCCAAGGAAGTGCATTCGTCTATCACGGTGATTGTATGCTCTGCAGAAAGGGAGATCTCCAGATATTGCAGAATTTTGGACATTGGCTCTGAAATCACCCCCAAATTTTAGGTTCCAGCAGTGAGTGTGGGGACTTAGGAATACTGATAATGAATGGACGTGGAACTTGAGGTTTTCTCCCAGAGGGCTCAGAGGGTTTGTAAACCTAGCCTTGTTATTTCCCAAGTTTCCAAAAGCATATTTGGCAACTGGTCAAACTCTCACTTCCTGGCTGTTCACTTGAGGGTGATTATGATGGGAAGGGCCAAGAGGAAGCCCCTGGAACTGTCCCCTTTCTAAAAGTAGTAAATTAATAGTGCTACAACCCTGGGGAACCTTCAGAGATTAATATTATCACCAAAGGCTTGAAAGATACAGGGGTGATGATTCCTATTGCATCCAATCAACCTCTCCTGTTTGTCTTGTGCAGAAGAAAGATGAAGTTTGGAGAAAAACAGTGCATTATCATAAACTTAATCAGGTTGTGACACTAATTACAACTCCTGCCTCAAACGTGCTATCTTTTCTGGAGCAAATTAACACATCCTCTGGCATCCAGTTATGCCACTATTGATCTGGCAAAGGCTTTCTTCTCTGTACCAGTGCATGAAGGCCTCTTGCTGCAAATGGAAATGCTTTATTAAGCCTCTGACAAAGCCAGATAAGAGAATTACCGTGCAAGCATCGGGGTTTTTGAGCAAAACATGCTCTCTTCGACAGACAATTCCTCTTTTGAGAAACAGCTCTTGGAGTAAGTCTGGATCCAAGTAAAGAGTGAATGACAGAGCCTTCAGGCAACAGTGCGGCCTGAGCTGCCCGTCACGAGCTGGAAGTTGCTGAATTCACTGAGCCACCGTGGGGCGTGGGGCGGCATCACTCCAGAGTCGAGTGGAAGTTTACAAACGAGACCATGCTCCCCGAGGCTCGAAGGCAGAAAAGCTGTGTGAGCAGTTGGCTCAGCTTTCTCGTGGCTCCTCCTCCGGCCTCTTGGTTAGCTCTGCCTTGACCCACGCGTGCAGTCCTTGGTGGCATTGCCCCGTGATCATCTGGCTGATAAACGCCCACAACTTGGGCCTAATTTGGGGATAATTCTGCAAGGCCTACTGGCACAATCCAAAACTGGAGTGGTGCTACATTTTCACCTTAATATTCAGGGGCAGCCTGGAAAAGTAAGGTGAAAGGGTCTATCGTGGCTGTAAGAAGGAGCCACCAAAAGGGTGAGATAGAGGTCCTCGTATTCAGTTCAGTCAGTGCAGTCGCTCAGTCGTGTCCGACTCTGTGACCCCATGGACTGCAGCACGCCAGGCCTCCCTGTCCATCACCAACTCCCGGAGTTCACCTAAACTTATGTCCATCGAGTCGGTGATGCCATCCAGCCACCTCATCCTCTGTCGTCCCCTTCTCCTCCCGTCTTCAGTCTTTCACAGCATCAGGGTCTTTTCCAGTGAGTCAGCCCTTCCCATCGGGTGGCCCCCTCATATTACTCTTCGCACCCTCATCTTAGTCTTCCTGAAGCCATATAACGCACGCGACTTGACACATCGGAGGTTGCAACTTCAGCATCATCACCCCCTCACGCCTGCCCTCACGGCACCTCACTCTGCCGCTTATTCCATTCAGACTCACTAAGCGCTCTCCCCCTTCAGGACTTGGTTCAAGACGACACTTTCCTCTCAGTGACCTTTTCTGTGCTGCCCCCCGTGCCGCCAAGGCATTGAAGCCCTTTCAGATTTTCTACTATCACTCTCTTTATGTGTCTTATCACCCCATGCAATTTCTTCTATCTCTTCCTCCCAGTTTAAACCAACATCCCCTAAAACAGGGACCCCACACTCACATGCTCAGAGAGGGGAAGCAGATGACTGAAATCAGTGCTGAAGGTCTACCAGTTGCTTGTTAAACGCACTGGGTTATTTTCACTTCTCTAGTGGGACACTGTCTCCGCTATTTTTCTTAAAATGTGACCGTTTCGACCACAGAAAATTTTCCCTAGTGTCTTTTCAGACTCGTTGGTAAATGGGCACTAAGACTCACCCTTAGTGTCAGGAAGAAAGGGGCTGATGAAGACCAATGCAGACTGTAAAGCTCACACCCTGATGAGATGAGGAGGCTGCCGTTCAGGGTCAGGGTCGGACCCACCAGGAAGGCGGACTCACAGTGCCCGACATCACGACCTTTCTGTAGAAACTGCATCTCACCATTTCAAGTTTAGTCTCAAAGCTGCTGCAGCAGTTTGCCAGAGTGGGCCTGCAGGCCCCAATTTGCGAGCACTGCCCTACGGTACAGTGAGTTCCCTGAGGGCATGGAAGCAGCCTTCTTCACTTGTGGGTGCACACAGCCCAGTGCAGTGACTGGCCTGCAGTACCTTCTCCTTAGGTTTAGGTTACCTTGACTTAGATTTTAAAAATCTAATACCATTGTGTATTGTCTAATTCTATAGGTAGAAATCCTTAAAGAGATCTTTTTCTTTAAGTCTTGTTGGAGGATAGTTGATTTACAATGTCGTATGAATTTCAGCTGTCAGCAAGGTGGATCACCTCCTCTTTCAGATTCTTTTCCCATATAGGCCACGACAGAGTGCTGAGTAGAGCTCCCTGCGCCCTAGGGCAATTGTTAGAAGCCATCTCTTTCATATACAGTAGAGCATATATGTCAACACCAATCTCCCAGGTTATCCCTTCCCTCTCACCCCCCAGAAACTCCAGCTTTGTTCCTGTATCTGTTGCTCTGCTTCCGCTGTGTCCTGCTTTTAGATTCCACGCATCAGCAAAGGCTTGTGCTCTTTGTCTTTCTCTCTGGCTTGCTCCTCTCAGTATGGCGATCCGTGCAGCAATGGCGTCCTTTCGTTCCTTTCTGTGGCTCGGCAGTGCTCGTGTACCTGTGTGCCGCCGCTTTGTCCATCGCCTGTCAGCGGGCGTTTGGGTTGTCTCCATGTCTCGGCTACTGTGAGCAGCGCTGCTGTGAATATAGATGTGCGTGTATCTTTTTGACTTACAGTTCTTTCTGGATATACGCCCAGAAGTGGGATTAGATCAGGTGGTAATTCTATTTTTAGTTTTCTGAGGAACCACCATACTATTTCCCACGATGGCTGTACCAACTTACGTTCCCACCAATGGTGTGGAAGGGTGCCCTGCCCTTTTTTCCACACCCTCTCCAACATTTCGCTATTTGTAGACTTTTTAATAATTGCCATTCTGACTAGTGTGAGATACCTCATTGTGGTTTTGATTTGCATTTATCTAATAATTAATGATATTGAGCGTCTTTTCATGTGCCTATTGGCCATCTGTATCTCTTCTTTGGAGAAATGTCTAGTAAGGTCTTCTGCCCATTTTTAGATTGGAATTTTTTTAATTGTTGTATGAGCTGTCAGTATATTTTGGAAATTAAGCCTTTGTTAGTTGTGTCATTTGCAAATATTTTCTTCCATTCTATGGGTTGTCTATTTGTTTTCTTTATGGTTTCCTTTCCTGTGCAAAAACTCATACGTTTGGTTAGGTCCCAGTTATCTATTTATTTTTTTTTAATTTCTGTTGCCTTGGGAGACTGACCTAAGAAAACATGGGTATGATTTATGTAAGATTTATTGCCTATGCTTGAGATTTTTTTCCCAACTCTATTCATAGACAAGCAGAGCCTATCATATCACTTGTACATAATAGATGTTCAAACATGATTTGAGTTGTTGAAGGGAGATACATCAAGTGTTCATGAAGAGTTTAGTTTGTTTCTTTTATTAGATGTGTGGCAAGATATCACCGAAGACTTCAAGGTAGAGAACATTAAGACATGATTTTAATAAGGAGAATTAGGTCAAAAGAGATAATCAGTGCTGCCCTCAGAGGCGCAGTGGAGCAGCTCAGGGCTTTCTGAGCAAGAATGGGGGTGTGGGAGAACCCTGAGTGTCTGGGCGTTTGGTAACACAGTAAACTTTGCTTACTTGATATCTGTGGC
Source organism: Capricornis sumatraensis (assembly GCF_032405125.1). Taxonomy (NCBI): domain Eukaryota; kingdom Metazoa; phylum Chordata; class Mammalia; order Artiodactyla; family Bovidae; genus Capricornis; species Capricornis sumatraensis. The sequence goes on along the minus strand of NC_091077.1, from coordinate 107,708,380 downwards.
TCAGGGTCATAGCAAGGCCCAGGGCTCTGCTTGGGCAATACCGAGCAACTGTGGGGCTGTCTCTGCTGGAGGCCACTCTCAGGAAGGCTCCTCCGATATCTGTGGCTCAGGGTCACAGCGAGGCTCAGGGCTCTGCTTGGGCAATACCAAGCAACGGTGGGACTGTCCCTGCTGGAGGCCATTCTCAGGGAGGCTCCTCCCCCAGGGTGGCCACCTTAAACATCACTGAAATGTCCACTCTGAGAAAGAAGCATAGTAAATGAAAGAAAGCTCTGAATAAAAAGCTAAAGAAACAGACTTGCTTTTTGAATTTTGTAACTTGAGAAAAAATGCTCAACATAATAAATGTTTTCAAAGATTAACAACTGCAAAGTAGTTGCTTTTGCAAATATTAGTAAGTGGTGCATTTATAAGGGAAACCAAATAAATAGTAACTGCCTATCTACTCATGTATACTACTGCTATAAAATGTAACTTTAGAAAAACGAAGACAAGAACTATTTTATGTAAACTTAAAAAATGATTGATAATTTGTTGAGTAAATATTGATTTGCATCCAATTTGCTTAGAAAAAAGATCAGTTGTGAATGTTTCCTGTTAAATTATCATGCCATAATTTAAGTGATGTATTTGTCTTGTCTAGTATATAATGAAAACGTTTTTTGGCAAACATTTGCCACATATGTTAAATAATGCACTTTATGATAATGATAATATTTAATTATGCTTATATAAAACTCATATGAATGTGAACAGCATTTAGAATATGGATAAGTTAGCGAGCAAAACTTTTCTTTCAAAATGCCCTTAGATAGGACTTTTAGATAGGACTTTGCTTTTATTTCTTTGAGATAATCAGCCACCTACACTTCCCAACACACAGTCCTAATTTGATACTGGATAAACAAGAAAATATTCAATTGTTGTATAGAACTAGGTAATAGGTCCTAGTGTATGAACTTTGATCAAAGTATTTAACACCTCACAGTAGTGATGCTATCTTATAAATCAGACCACATATTTTTAAAAGCTTCACTCACTGGTGTTTACTGAGTGCCTCTCGTGTGTTGGACACTGTTGCATTGAGAATATCTCAGTGACCAGACAGAGACGTCAGTCCACCTGGAGCTGAAATTCTGCACCATTGCAACACTAATAGCCCCGTTTTGTATTCTTCTGCGTGTTAGATATTCTGAAGTAAATAATAATGATAACACTAATTTACATTTATGAAATACAGTGTCTGACTTTTCAAAGTACTTTCAGATATATTGCGAGTTAACCTTTACACTCCCTTGGCCTTGAAATAAGCTTGGCAGAGGTCACTACCTCCGTGTTACAGATGAGGAAACCGGAGGGTAGGGTCTCACAGCCACTGTCTGAGGACGAGGCTCCTATCTCTGCAACCTGCACAGCTGTGTGAGCACAAGAATAAGGCAGAGGCAGAGGCTGAACAGGTGGAAGAACTTCAGCATCAGCGCCGTGGAGAGAGGAAGCTGACTGCCAGGACATGAAGGACGCCGGAGTGGCTGACGCTGGTGGCCGTGGCAGTCCCTGGCTGTTGGTAATCGCTCACGCTGGTCTCTCATCCTTCCTGGCACGTGGGCAAGGTTGCACCTCAGCGTCGTGAACTCAGGTCGGTGCTCTTGTTGTTAGTCCCTCAATCGTGTCCGACTCTTTGTGACCCCATGACCTGTAGCCCACCAGGCTCCTCTGTCCATGGAATTTTCCAGGCAAGAGTACTGGAGTGGGTTGCCATTCAGGGATGGGGAAGATCCCCTGGAGAAGGGAACGGCAACCCACTCCAGTATTTTTGCCTGGAAAGTTCCTGGCCACCTGAACTCCTTTGGCCAATCTAAGATGAACAGGAGGCTTTCAAAGCGGATGCATCTGCTGCCATGTCTCCCACCCCTCTGCTGCCATGCTCTGGGAGGCAAACTCAGGCGTGGCCTCCATCCCAGTGAATGTCTGAATGATGGAGGACAAGCAGGCCCCATTCTGGACTTGTAGCATAGATAAGAAATAAACTTATATCAAGGCGCTTCCCTTGTAGCTCAGTCAATATAGAATCTGTCTGCAATGCAGGAGACCTGGGTTCAATTCCTGGGTCAGGAAGATCCCCTGGAGAAGGAAATGGCCACCCACTCCAGTATTCTTGCCTGGAGAATCCCCATGGACAGAGGAGCCTGGCGGGCTACAGTCCACGGGGTCACAAGAGCCAGACACGACTTCGTGACTAAACCACCTCCACCACAAAGTTATATCAAGCCGTCGGTGTTTGGCATTTGTTGTTTATGTTTTGCTTCGCTTCACCTTGTTTCATGGTGGTTGTTACTGCCACGTAACCTGATCTCTCCTGGTTGATAGAAAGCACGGGCTTATACTGACATTAGTTTGTCAGATTATGTCCTTTCTTTTTCTACAGCTGTCTCAGCAGCTCAAGTATAGGTGTGAAAAGCAGGTAGTGAATTCATCCAGGGTTGAGATTTTGTCGGGCGGCTACAAAACTGTGGACCATGGTATCTAAGCTTAAGTCGGAGGGGGTCAAGCTGGAGAAGGCCCATGAGTGAAGAGAACGTAGAGGGGTCAACTTCTGCTATTTTATAATGTGGATGATCAATTATAGAGGAAGTAAATGAATATTTACTTTTCAAAAATAGGAGCTGTGATTGAAGTGTAGGATGGTATAATCAGAGATTAGGAAGTGGCCAGATTTCAGGTCATGACAGGGTACAGCACCAGGTGACTCAGCAGGAGAGAAGATGTTGGAAGAGACAGCAGTCGCGGGCCCGAGAGGCCGAGCGCTGCGCAGGCCGGCCGCCTGGCCGTCTGAGTGCTGTAGGACAGCCGCAGGGACTGGGGGAGGGAGGCAAGGGAGCTAGTCAGGCTGAGGACTGCGTCCAGTGGTCACATGCTTCCGAGAGACCGGCGCTTCCATTTATGAGACACGAGAGGCAGAAGCAATGGGCTGACACTCTGCGTGCAGTGGTGATCTACACAACGTGTGGAAGAGAAGACACAGCCGGCACTCGAGACGCTTGTAGGCCCAGGGGCTTCTCAGGGTGATGGCCAAACGCCTGTGCAGGTGAAAAGACTGAAGGAAGGTCGCTTGAAGAAGTTGAGGGTGTAGGTTACGCTTTGGCCATGGAAAAGGAGTTGTAAAGCGTTGAAGGAGAGCTTGGTGGCAGAGGAACAGGGGATTGGAGCAGGGAGACCAACAAAGCACTGATAGAACGAAAGTGAGAGGCGCTCAGTCGTGTCTGACTCTTTGCGACCCCGTGGACTACACAGTCCATGGAATTCTCCAGGCCAGAACACTGGAGTGGGTAGCCTTTCTCTTCTCCAGGGGATCTTCCCGACCGAGGGATCAAGCGCAGGCGTCCCACATTGCAGGCGGATTCTTTACCAGCTGAGTCACAAGGGAGACCCGTTAGAACGAAAGTTAGAGGTTAAAGCATAACTAGAAGGTGTCCTCGGAGAAGGCGATGGCACCCACTCCAGTCCTCTTGCCTGGAAAATCCCACGGGCGGAGCCTTGTGGGCTGCAGTCCATGGGATCACGAAGAGTCGGACACGACTGAGTGACTTCACTTTCACTTTTCACTTTCATGCATTGGAGAAGGAAATGGCAACCCACTCCAGTGTTCTTGCCTGGAGAATCCCAGGGACAGGGGAGCCTGGTGGGCTGCCGTCTCTGGGGTCACACAGAGTCGGACATGACTGAAGTGACTTAGCAGCAGCAGCAGCAGAATGTGTCCTTAGGAAAATAGGCATTTCAACCTGGGAGGACTTAGGTAGCTGTGATACTGTGACTTATAATAAGAAATATCCCTAGTGTTTAGTCTCCCTCTCTGGCGGCTCACATGGTAAAGAACCTGCCTGCAATGCGGGAGACTGGGGTTCTATTCCTAGGTCAGGAAGACTCCCTAAAGAAGAGCATGGCCACCCACTCCAGTCTTCTTGCCTGGAGAATTCCACGGACAGAGGAGCTGGAAAGACACACTCCATGGGGCCACAAGGGTTGGACACAACTGAAAAATTTTCACTCACTTTCACTTTTCCTGCTTCTTGCCTAGAGCTTCTAAAACTCTTGCAACTTGAGAACAGCAAAAGTATCTTTTGTTATGTTAATGGCATAACAAAATTAATGTGACTTTTAGGAAGCACCTAAGGATAAAGGAAATGGTACCCCACTCCAGTGTTCTTGCCTGGAGAATCCCATGGACGGAGGAGCCTGGTGGGCTACAGTCCATGGGGTCGCAAAGAGTCGGACACGACTGAGTGACTTCACTTTCACTTTCACTTTCACTAAGGATGAGGGCTGGTTTACCAGGAAACAATCGTGTGATTAAAAGGTTGGAACTTGCAGTCCCAACCTTAACTTCCTGAATGGCAGAGAGGGGTTGGAGGTTGATTCCGTTGCCAGTGGTCAATATTTTCATCAATCCTGCCTATGTAACGAAATCTCTATAAAAAGAGACTTGGGTTGGGAGGCCTTCCAGGTTGGTGAATGTTTGGGCCTAGAGAGGGCATGGAAACCACAGTCCTTCCAAAATCCCTTGCATCTCTTCCACTGGATGTTCATCTGTGTTCTTTACCATATCCTTACTGAACTGATGAGCGTAGGTGTGTTTCCCTGAGTTCTGTGAGCCTCTCAAATGATCAAACCTGAGAAGGGAATGAACAGAACCTCTGATGTGTGGCCTTGGTCAGAAGAACAGGTGACAACTTGAGCTTGGGAACAGAAGTGAGTCACATCTGACAGGACTGAGCCCTAACCTGTAGAATCTGATGCTGTCTCTGGGAAGATGGTGTCAGAATGGAGTTGAATTCTCGGGCATGCTGCTGGTGTCTGAGAATTGCTTGCAATTATGTGGGAGCCCTCCCCCTTTGCTGTAGCCAAACTCGCAGGAAATACTCAGAACTAAGGCTTTAGATGGTTTTGCACTGGTTATATCATAGAATCCAGAGTTTTCAGAACAATCTGGTAGGAAGTGATTCATCCAAAACCTCCTCCTTCTGAGATGAGTGACCCGAGGTCCTGTGACCTGCCCCGAGTGACATCTGTGGCCTGTCACAGAGCTGAGTCTACAGCCCAGGTCTTCTGACCCCAGCACTCGCCCTGCTGTGGGCGTTCAGCCTCCTGGAAGAGCAATGGCAGGCCACTGCCGCACAGCAGTTGCCCACATTCACAGCTAATGCTCACAGAGGACTCACAAATAGCATCCGGCTCATTCTTCCGGCAGTACTGCAAGAGGCAGACACTAGCATTATCCCCATTCTAGCTTCACAGGTGGAAAATAAAGGCTGGAGAAGGTACGTAACCAAGGCACACAGCTACGGAGCTGCAGCCTCGGGTCTGAACTTCCGTCCTCCCCGCCAGAGGCCTGCCCCTGACCAAGAACGCACTTTATCACTCGCTGTCACACGTGTTGCGGTTTGCCCCTCCCCTCCTTGTTAGCAGCATTAGCAGAACGGTGTCCCCCGCTGTACATGCCATCCCATGTGCCGGCCCCTGCCTGTGTGCAGGAGCAGATACCGTGTGTGAGACTAGCTCTTCCCCGTCACCCGTGGCCATCCGTTCCTGAAGCTCCTCGCCTCTGGGGAATGAAGCCAGAAAGAAGGATAAAAATGCAAGGGTGAGGAGCTGGGGTTTTACATTTTATTTTGATTTCCTAAATGACCGTAATTACCTAAAAGTGATACCTGTCTGCTCTTCCGCTGTCAGAAAGTAGCTGAAAGGCTTCGTAGCTGCTTAATTTGCGGGGTTCTCAGGCAGGCTAGTTCGATAGAACGGCGGGAGCCGCACCGAGTCACCTCTGCGGTAAACTGGGGCATGTGGGCCGGTCTCACACATCCCCTGCGCCTCGTGTTTCCTCGGGTCTGGGCAGAGATGGCTCTGGCTAGCGGGAGGGAAGGCAGGTTTATTCCGCTCCGGGCACAGGGTTCATTCACTAGGCCACAGCGTGTAAGTTCCCCCGTGTTCCAGGCGTGTGCGAGGTGACCGTCAGGAAATCAGGCTTACCTGACAAACCAGTGGGAAATGGACACTCGCGGTTCCACGTGGTGATTCCTGCAGGGCAACACATCCGGGCGCCAGGGAAACCTGGAGGAGGGGCTTGAACGTCACGGTAGGCTGTTCCCAAGAGATGTCGTGGGGCCGGAATGACGCAGAAGCAGCTGTTTCCCTTCAGAGAGGCGGAGCGGCAGTGCTGTCAGGGGGTGTGGCCGTGTTTCTTCTTTGGAGCAGACGTCTGCGTGCAGACCAGGGTGCCTGCAGCGCCCTGGGGGAACTCGGTGAGGGGGGCTCTGCGCCCCGGCCCCAGGCTCGTCGTGGTGAACGGAGTTCCCCGCTGTTGCTGCCCTGCCACTCTGGCAGTGCGGGATGGCCTCCAGGTTGGTTTCATGACGCGCTGGTTTGTTACTCTGAGCAGTCCCTACTTCAGGTGCCAATTCGCTCTTTCTTCTTAAAAGAAGAGTTGGAGGAAAAGAACGAGAGGAATGGCTGAACAGTTGCAGATCCGGCCTGTTGAAAAGGTCACCGTACTACTTCCTAAATGTTTCAGGCACTGTAAGTCCTTTCCACGTTCCATTCTACTGACAAGCACTGAAAGGGGACTGGGAAAGGGCACCAATTATTCATCTGCTTGTAAACCATGGTGGAGAGAGGAGGAGATGGTGCCCAGGCTATCCATGCCTTCTGCAGGCTTCACTTGGAGGCCTGTTTCGCACATGCCTTCTTGTGAGAAAGCTAACAGGGGTGACCTTGCGGGGTTTACCACAGAGATAAAGGAGAAACCAGGTGTACTAAATGAGTGAGCATTTGACCTTTCTCTTCTTATATATGTTCCTCCTTCTCATCTACCATCTACTCAGTGACCAATTTACTCGCAGGAAGCTTTCAACTAGAACACTCATAACTAACATTGGCCCAGAGCTAGCACTTGACAAAATGCTCGTGGCAGACACTGTTGATTATCTTATCCAACCTCCTTCCCTGCCCAGCTCTCTCCCACTATAGAGGCTGAACACCAAACACTTGCTTAGCCTTCCAAGTGTAGATGTGGCCGTGCCATTGAGTTCTCAGCTCAGTTCAGTTCAGTCGCTCAGTCGTGTCTGACTCTGCGACCCCATGAACCACAGCACACCAGGCCTCCCTGTCCATCACCAACTCCTGGAGTTCACCCAAACCCATGTCCATCGAGTCGGTGATGCCATCCGACCATCTCATCCTCTGTCGTCCCCTTCTCTTCCTGCCCTCAATCTTTTCCAGCATCAGAGTCTTTTCCAATGAGTCAGCTCTTCGCATCAGGTGGCCAAGGTATTGGAGTTTCAGCTTCAGCATCAGTCTGTCCAATCCTTCTAGTCCTTGGTTCTAGAGACTATGAAATATAAGTGAAGTCTGCTAAGAAGGCTCTGAGAAGATGGGAACAGACAAAACTCACGCACACTTCTCGGGTCACTTGGGACCATCTAGAGATCCAGCAGTCAGGCTGTGAGCCTGAAGCGTAATGCCCGCTTTGCTAAGGAAGTTGGAATGTTAAGATAAACGGGTCCTGAAACTCTGACGATGTCATCAAGCTGCTATACCTGCCAACCCCCCTGCAGATGTCTTGTTACAAGCACAAAATAAGCTTCTATTTGTTTCAAGTACTAGAATTTTAATTTTCTGTTCCTTGTAGCTGCAAGTATTTCTGACTGATGAGTGCTTTTATAGACAGTATCTGATTTGAGCTCCATGATAAACCTGTACTAGATTTTTAATATCCCCGTTTTACCAACGGAGAGAGAGAAATTAGTGTCAGTTGAGAGCACACTGGATGCAGGCCAGGACTTAAGTATGAGAAATCCTAAATTCTCTGAGCTTTCCCCACCATTCTTCCATCCCTATCTTGGATAAAAATTCAAACTTTCATAGGAAAGAAAGACAATCCAATAAAGAGTTATCTGATCCATCTACTAAGTGAATTCAGGTTCTTCTCTCACTCTTCAGCGACCAAAGTATTAGACAGTGTGTCGTGCTTTTGCTGTCTCTAAGTGTCTTACTTGCATAATATTTTCCCTGCAAAGTTAAAACTGAATTAGAGCTAGGAATATGTAAAATGTCTCTGAGTGTAGAAAACACAATGAACCTTGCTCATAACCAGAAAGATGGACAATATTATAAGTGCAGCTTTTGAAACTGAAGGCAGTTTTTTTTTTTCTTTTTAACTTGAAGGTGAACAGTCTCAGCATGAGCAGTGGTCCTCCTATAGTGCACGCAGTCGGAGGCCATCCCCAACCCTTTCCCCGTTACCATGTTGGCAGAGTAGGTGTCTGGGTTTCTTTCCTTCCAAATGCCTAAAGAAAGAGAACTGTCCCCCTCTGTAGGGCTTCGATCAACCGATCACAGCGGCTCCATCCCCCTCACCAGTGTTGGCCTAGGGCGGAAACGTGACCTAGCAACAAACCATGAGAAAAGGTCTAGAAAGATGGTTTCCACTTTGGACATTAGACGTTAACTCCCAGCTTGTGCATGCATGCTCAGTCATCTCAGTCGTGTCTGACTCTCTGCAACCCTATGGACTGTAGCCCTGCAGGCTCCTCTGTCCGTAGGTTTCTCCAGGCAGCAAGACTGGAGTGTGTTGCCATGCCCTCCTCCAGGAGATCTTCCTGACCCAGGGATCGAGCTCACATCTTCTATGTCTGCTGTATCGGCAGGCGAGTTCTTTACCGTGGGACCGCTGGCAAAGCCCCACCTCCTAGGTTGTGACAGGACGAATCCACTTCACTGTGAATGGCAGAGTGACAAATGGAAAGAGCCTGGATCCTTCTTGATAATCTTGAGCCACTGAATTCAATCTTGGAGTATCCCTATCTTTTGTCCATCTAGTCAAAGCTATGGTTTTTCCAGTAGTCATGTGTGGATGTGAGAGTTGGACCATAAGGAAAGCTGAGGGCTGAAGAATTGATGCTTTTGGACTGTGGTGTTGGAGAAGACTCTTTGAGAGCCCTTTGGACTGCAAGGAGATCCAACCAGTCCATCCTAAACCAAATCAGTCTTGAATATTCATTGGAAGGACTGACACTGAAGCTGAAACTCCAATACTTTTGCTACCTGATGCAAAGAACTAACTCCTTGGAAAAGACCCTGATGCTGGGAAAGATTGAAGGCAAGAGGAGAAGGGGACGACAGAGGAAGAGATGGTTGGATGGCATCACCGACTTGATGGACATGAGTTTGAATAAACTCCAGGGGTTGGTGATGGACAGGGAGGCCTGGCGTGCTGCGGTCCATGGGGTCTCAGAGTCAGACGTGACTGAGCAACAGAACTGAACTGATCCCTACATTTGGGCTTCTTGATGAGCCAGAAAAAATTTTTTTGTTAATTATTTACGTGAAGCTGAGTCAGCTAAAGGTGTAGTAACTGCATAGTTTCCTGATCTCAGGGGGATTTGGCCCTATTTGAAAGCATAGGAGTAGTTTAGTTGTCATCTTTGGCCACTGGGTCCAGGCAATATTGGGAGACTCCTCCTAGGCAACGCCTGAAAACTTCCCTGCATCTTGTTTCTCTCCCGGGTGGCCCGAACATTCATGACTATGTACACAGAATTCATAGTGTGACCCCAGGCTGGAGACCTTTAACAAAGACAAATTGAAAACCCAAGCCTAGTTATTGTGAATTGGGATTTCTTAAAATAGAACTGTTAATGCTGTTAACTGAATTGAGTTATGTTGTGGAAAATGCTTTATGTGTGCACCAAGATGTAAACATTTATCTTTTTCAGAATGAAAAGTACTTTGGGATTTTCTCTCTGGAAAACAGTATTGTGCAGAATATAGCAGTCTCGGTTCTGAGTGCAGGCCACCAGAATCCAACTTGCATATGTCTCACTAACCAAATGTGTGGCATGGAGCAAGTTACAACATGTCTCCGTGCTCCAATTTCCCCACCTGTGAAATGGATACAATAATAGCAATATGTGAACCAGGAACTTCCAGATGTTCAAGCTGGCTTTAGAAAAGGCAGAGGAACCAGAGATCAAATTGCCAACATCTGCTGGATCATGGAAAAAGCAAGAGATTTCCAGAAAAACATCTATTTCTGCTGTATTTTCTATGCCAAAGCCTTTGACTGTGTGGATCACAATAAACTGTGGAAAATTCTTCAAGAGATGGGAATACCAGACCACCTGACCTGCCTCTTGAGAAACCTATATGCAGGTCAGGAAGCAATAGTTAGAACTGGACATGGAACAACAGACTGGTTCCAAATAGGAAAAGGAGTATGTCAAGGCTGTATATTGTCACCCTGCTTATTTAACTGCTATGCAAAGTACATCATGAGAAACGCTGGGCTGGATGAAGCACAAGCTGGAATCAAGACGGCTGGGAGAAATATCAATAACCTCAGATATGCAGAGACACCGCCCTTATGGCAGAAACTTAAGAAGAACTAAAGAGCCTCTTGATGAAAGTGCAAGAGGAGAGTGAAAAAGTTGGCTTAAAGTTCAACATTCAGAAAACTAAGATCATGCCATCTGGTCCTATCACTTCATGGCAAATAAATGGGGAAATAATGGAAACAGTGGCTGACTTTATTTTTCTGGGCTCCAAAATCACTGTGGATGGTGATTGCAGCCATGAAATTAAAAGATGCTTACTCCTTAGAAGGAAAGTTATGACCAACCTAGACAGCATATTAAAAAGCAGAGACATTACTTTGCCAACAAAGATCCGTCTAGTCAAAGCTATGGTTTTCCCAGTGGTCATGTATGGATGTGAAAGTTGGACTGTGAAGAAAGCTGAGTGCCAAAGAATTGATGCTTTTGAACTGTGGTGTTGGAGAAGACTCTTGAGAGTCCCATAGACTGCAAAGAGATCCAACCAGTCCATTCTAAAGGAGATCAGCCCTGGGTGTTCATTGGAAGGACTGATGCTGAAGCTGAAGCTTCATTATTAGGCCACCTGATGGAAGAGCTGACTCATTTTAAAAAACCCTGATGCTGGGTAAGATTGAGGGCAGGAGGAAAAGGGGACGACAGAGGATGAGATGGTTGGATGGCATCACGGACTCAATGGACATGGGTTTCAGTGGACTCCGGGAGTTGGTGATGGACAGGGAGGCCTGGCGTGCTGTGGTCCATGGGGTTGCAGAGTCAGACACGACTGAGCAACTGAACTGAACTGAATAGTGCTTACCTGGTGGGATTCTTGTGAGGGTCTATCAGTTTTCATCATGTAATAGGCTCCAAGCAGTTGTTAGCTATTTTCATTATTTGCTGACTGGATTGCAGGCATCCTCTGTCTACTTCTTCCCTTTCTTTTTTGGGTGATATGTAATACTTTCGCTTGATTTTGGGAGGGTTTCCATGATTCTTCTGGAAAATTTTGACTATAATATGACTTCCTAATTCCTTCAGAATGACAGAAAATAGTATCTTGAAAAGTAGTTATACTACCTTCTACGTTTTTGTAACGAATATTGTTTCTACTAACACCATAAGTACACAAAGAGTGCTCTCAGTCACAGAATCCTCATGCTCTGTACCCTGGTGAACAAATCCTGGGTTATCTTAGTGTCCAGACTGTGTACGCGATACTGATTTCAGTAAATAACTCCAGTAAACTCCCTGTCTTTAGCCCACACTTCTCAGTGACTCCGTATTCTTATCGTAACTATCATTCACTTGTATACTATAACTTTAAAACTTCCTCCCAAGTGCAGCCAGTTCAGTTCAGAGAAGACTCTTGAGAGTCCCTTGGACTGCAAGGAGATCCAACCAGTCCATCCTAAAGGAGATCAGCCCTGGGTGTTCATTGGAAGGACTGATGTTAAAGCTGAAACTCCAATACTTTGGCCACCTCATGTGAAGAGTTGACTCATTGGAAAAGACCCTGATGCTGGGAGGGATTGGGGGCAGGAGGAGAAGGGGACGACAGAGGATGAGATGGCTGGATGGCATCACCAACTCGATGGACATGAGTTTGAGTAAGCTCGTAGTTGGTGATGGACAGGGAGGCCTGGCGTGCTGCGATTCATGGAGTCGCAAAGAGTTGGACATGACTGAGTGACTGAACTGAACTGAACTGAAAGGGTTGCACTTGGGGGGGAAGTTTTAAAGTTATAGTATACAAGTGAATGATAGCTATGATAAGAATACTGAGTCACTGAGAAATGTGAGCCAAGACCCTCACAAATGTTTTCGCAATGGGGTGTCTTTCCTCAGCAGTTTAGTATTTTATTCTTCTTTGCATATAATTTAACTTTACTATTTTTAGAGAATTATCTCTAAATATCCTGTGAGCAAAAGATTCTGGAAGGAAAGTTATTATACCTGATTTTTTTTTTTTTTTTGCATTTGAACTGAAGAATTCTGTAGCAGAATAAATATTCTTGTTTGTTATAGGCACCTTATCTGCAGAAAACAGTCCTCACGGTTTCAGATAAGGCCACTGGATGTATCAGTGTTTAAGTCATAATTATGATGTGAAGATTAACCTCTGACTTTTTTGCTTAGATTTTTCTCTGATACAGCTTCACTTTACTTTTTCATAAGTTCTCTACCATAAATAAGCATAACTACTGAAATCCTTTTCCTGCATAAAAGTCCTTTACTTATTTATTCATTCAAAGTTCTGCTGCTTACTCTAGCAGGGACAGAAAGATAAAGAGAACATAGGCTGTTTTCTATTTTAATAAAATTATAATGAAAATGTTCATGATCACCTCTTAACAGTTAAAGTACAGAAGGATGGCATAGACAAATACTATTTAAATAAAATGAAAATGTTTTATTAAATCACTAGCTTTTACAAGAAGCATCTTTTTCTCAATGTTAACACACAAAAGCTGCACTGTCTTGTGTTTAACTGTGCCAAAGAAAGTATCTAGAGCGGATTGAAGAATGATTCCTAAAGAAATTCAGATCAAGAAGATAAAAACGTGACAAGACTGAGAAGGTAAAATAACCTGAAAATCAGGCAGTAGACACAAGGCCAGGGGAAGCCGAGTCACAAATGGAAAATATTTTTTAATGGAGGGTACAGAGAAAAATGGCCACGTTTCCCCTCAGAGGGGAAAAGCTGAGAGAGCCTGACAGACTCAGTAGATAACGAATAACATGAGATTATCTTTGAGAGATACAGAGCATTAATTAAAGTCATCATCCTGTCAGCCAGGAAACACTGGCTACAGGCGTAGCTTTAACCGTAGAGTTCTGGAAGCGAGCAGTCCCAGAGGCGCTGATCCCGGAGAAAGGAAGAAAGAAGATGGTGGTGGGGGTGATGATGATAAAATAGAGTCGCCACCTTGCAGGGCGTCTGCTGTGTGGCAGGCACTCTGCTCACGGCGCCCCTGCCACTTCGTACCCTCCTCTGAATGGCCCCTGGCGAGCGCGGAGGATGCGCCGTGGGGCAGAGCGGCGGCGGGGCTCGCGCTCGGTCACCGTCGGATCGGTCGCTCCTCGCCCCTCTCCCACTGGGGCCTCATCGCGTCTGCACCCCTCCTCCACCGCACCGGCAGCTCTGCACCCTCTAGGGGACACGCGTCCAGGCCCGGCAGGGTCAGCAAGGGCGCAGCTGTACGACGCCGCGCCCCTCTGCGGGCGCAGGAGCCTGACTCCGCCCGTGTAACGGGCAGACAGATCCTGCTTCTGCGGCAGCACCGTCCACGCGCTCGATTCTGCGTGCGACACATTCCTTAGATCACGAATAGCTCCTGGAGTCAGCGATGTCGCCCGTAAATAGGGCTTCAAGCTGTGTGTTTAATGACTGTTGAATAAGAAAGTCGTTTTACTCAGGTTGTTTCTGTTTAGCTTATTTCCATATTTCACATCGAAAGCGCCTTTCTGCAGTAAGTAGCGGCCTACCTGGGGAGGCCCGGGGAGGTTAATTGAGGGCCCAGAGCCACGGAAGTGATTTGCTAGCAGAGCAAAACAGACCGGAGAAGCACTCGTCCCAGCCGATCGTCGCCTTTCTCCGTGTGAAATGTCAGTCTCCGGCCGACCTGCTTTGTTTTTCCGTGCATGCACTTTTCCGGTCATAACGGTTTTCATTCTAGGATGCCTAACCAAACACACGTTTCCTAGACGAGCTTGACATGTCCTATATAAGGAAGATAGCATTTGTTCTTGAATATTTTCCATTTGAATCCTAGCATCTCAATCTAACTGGATGGCATCAATAAGCATTGTTACTGATCAAGTTTCAGGCAAACAACTCCATTTAAAACAATCACATTTTTTAAAAATTGCCTAAAGGAACCGTATATAGATTTTAAAAATAAAGCTAAATAATTTCATATGATTGCATATGGATAGTGGTAACACACCATTAAATGTAAGACATTATTTGGCTTCCTATGTATTCCTAGTTTAAAAAAGTCAGCTCTATGAGACATAAAAATTCATATGTAAATAGCAATAGAAAAAATGCATCTTTTTCATAAGTGGTTAGTAATATCTTGTCTTAATGCAGTAACTAGTGTTCAAGATGATCCAAAGTAATTTTCTAAAAAAGAAAAATTGGTAATTGAGCCTTAAATTTTATTAAAAGTAACAATGATGAAATATAATAAATTTAGTATTCCTTTTCCCCGCGTACTAGTGAACTAGAATTTACATATAGAATAAAAATGACATGTCTCCTATAGCTTAATGATTGTTTTTCTGCCAGTCACTTTTTTGTTCATCTAAATGAACTTCTGCAACAAATGGTATCCTGTATAAATGGAATTTTACCTTTTCATCAAATGAAAGCGATTTAATTTTCTGCCTCAGAGAGAGTCCAATGCAAGGTAGGGCCAGCATAATTAATATGTACCTTTATAACTCCAATATCACAATATTTTGATTTTGCTTTACATCAGACACGTTGCCAGCTGGTGGGCAGCTTCTGTTTTTAGCTTTGTGGATTACATTAGTAACAGAGAAAAGCGCTATCATACACATTGTGATAAACTAATGAAACCAACATTCTGGTGTCGTTTGAGGAGACGATAATACAGCTGTTCGATAGTCTGACCTGCTTTGTTGTAACTCTTCATACTCCAGGTGCAGGGGGACTTACAATTATTTATAGCACGCTGGGGCTTAGGCAGCAGGGGCAGAACAGAAGCCCAAGGTGGGTATCCAGGAAAGGAGAAAGACTTAGGAAAGACTGATGAGGAAGACAGACAGCAAGGGATGAGTCAGAGCAGATGATGCCGACCGAGTGCTCACAGTCGGGACCAGTCGAGGGACAGATGACGAGAAGCAGGAGGCGGCCTGCAGAGAACACCTGAGTCTTTCCTAGGGTCAAAGTCTAAGGGAAGCGGCAGTTTCCCGCCTCAGTTTCAGGCCTCCACTTCTCAGGCGAGCTCATTCTTCAATGTGGTGCATATGAATCCCCTGAGGGTCTTTTACGATGCAGATTCTGATTTAGGAGTTCCAAGATGAGACCTAGGGTTTCCATTTCTGGCAAACTTCTGGATGATACTGATGCTGCTGGTACAGGTATCGTGTGTAATGCAGCAGAGTCTCAGGCCAACCCAGAAAGAGGCAAAGCAGATAACTAGAAAGCTAGCTGGAGTGGGCAGCAGAGGACTGGGGGGCAGTGTAGTTCCTAGCCGAGGCAGTCTTTGCGAATTTAATGTATTTCAGCTGAAAACCACACTTTGTTGGTGGCTGCTTGTTGTAGAATTTGAATTGCCCTTCAAAAAGATGCTGTCAAAATCCTAACCCCTATCAACTCAGAACGTGACTTTATTTGGAAATAGAGTCTTTAGCAAGGTTATCAAGTTCAAATGGGGTCATTCGGATAAGATCTAATCCAACATGACTAGTGTCCTGATAAAAAGGGAAAATCCAGACACAAAGACAGACATGCATGCTGTGTAGACAGACAGAGAGACGGTGGCCACACGACAGGAGCGATCCATCAGTGAGCCGGCAGCGCCGAGGGCCGCCGGCCATGCAGAGGGCTGCCGGCAGCGCAACACCGGAAGCCAGAGGAGGCCAGGCAGGGCCCTTCCCTAGAGCCACCACAGGCATGGCCCTGCCCACGCCGCGAATTCAGGCCCCTCGCCCCCAGAGCTGCCAGACAGAAAGCTCCTGTTGCTTTAGGTCACCTGGCTTTTGATATTTTGTTACAGCAGCCTAGTACATGTCTAACTGATAAGAATATTGGCTTGCCACATTTTTTAAAAATTGAAGTATAATTGACATATGATACTGTATTAGTTTCAAGCGCATAATATAGTGATTCATTATCTTTGTACATTACAAAGTCACCACAAGTCTAGTTATCACGTGTCACTGTGTAAACCTATTTCCGTATTAATAACTGCATTCCCTGTGCTCTAAGCTACATCCCCACGAGCTCTGTGCTTCACAACCTCCCGGGCTCCCTCGCCCATCACTCATCCCATCCCTCTCTACACTGGCAGCCCCACATAGTCCTTTGTATCTATGATTTAGGTTTACTTGTTTTTCAGATTCCACATATAAGTGAAATGGCACAGTATTTGCTTTTCTCTGACTCATCTCATCTAGCACAATACCCTGTAGGTCTCTCCATGTTCTCACAAATGGCAGTATCTCATTCTTGTTACGGCTGAGTAATATTCCGTTGTGTACGCACACCGCTTCTTTATCTGTTTATGGGCACATAGGCCGTTCCCATACCTTGGCTGTAAATAATGCTGAAGTGAACGTGGGAGTGAAAGTGTCTCTTCAAACGAGTGATTCTGTTTTCTCAGAGAAATACTGGAGTGTGGAGGCTCTACCTTCAGCTTTTTGAGGAGCCCACACGCAGTTCTCCATAGTGGCTGTGAAATTTGTGTTCTCACTGACAGTACACAAGGCTTCTGTTTCCTCCATTTCCTCACCAACACTCGTTATTTCTTGTCTTTTTGATGATAGCTTTTCTGATAGGTGTGAACGGGTATCTCGTGATTCCGAGTCGCGTCTCCCTAATGATTAGTGATATGGAGCATCTTTTCATGTGCTATGAGCCATCTGCATTGACGTCATATTTACACCTTTTTTGTTCTGGTTTCCATTGAGACTGCTTATTGTGGCTCTGTGCCACTCTCGCCTTCTGCCCTTCCTTCCATCGTAAGTGTTGACCACTACCTTTCCTGTGTGTTTGCCTTTACCAATGAGAATTTTCCTTTTGTAATTTTTTTCATATTTAGTTGTGGTCTTTCCTTTTCTACTAATAGAAATCCCTTTAAAGTCTATTATAGAGCTGCTTAGTGGTGATAAACTCCGTTAACTTTTGCTTGTCTGTAAAAGCTTTATCTTTTCTTCAAATTTAAAGGATAGCCTTGCTTTTGTACTGTCGTGTTGGAGGAGACTCTTGAGAGTCCCTTGGACTGCAAGGAGATCCAACCAGTCCATCCTAAAGGAGATCAGTCCTGGGTGTTCATTGGAAGGACTGATGCTGAAGGTGAAACTCCAATACTTTGGCCACCTCATGTGAAGAGTTGACTCATTGGAAAAGACCCTGATGCTGGGAGGAATTGGGGGCAGGAGGAGAAGGGGACAACAGAAGATGAGATGGTTAGATGGCATCACTAACTTGATGGACATGGGTTTGAGTAAGCTCCGGGAGTTGGTGATGGACAGGAAGGCCTGGTGTGCCGTGGTCCATGGGGTCGCAAAGGGTAGGACACGACCGAGTGACTGCACTGAACTTGTCATGTAGAGTACTCTTGATTGTACATTCAAGGGCTCTCTTCCCTTCATCACTCTGAAGGTATTAGGCTGCTCCTGCAAAGTTTTTTCTAAACGTTAGGTGCTGCTCATATGGGCATTCCTGTGCACGGAACTCAGTGGTTTTCTCTTGCAGTTTTTAATATTCCCTATTTTATCTTTTATTTTTGCCATTTTAATTGCCGTGTATCTTGGCATGGACCTGTCTGGATTCGTCTGGTTTGAGACTGTGCTTCCTGGATACCTGTTCCCTTACACAAGTTAGGGAAGTTTTCAACCATTATTTCTTCAAGTAAGGTTTCTGCCTCCACCCCTTCTGGGGCCTCTGCAACGTGAATCGATGTTGTCCTAGAGGTCTCCGATACAGTCCTCCTTTCTGTACCTTTCTCCCTCTTTTCTGTTCGGCTTGGGCGATCTCCAGCAGGAACATGTGCAGGCCCGCTCCTCTGCACCGCCCAGCCCACCGTCGCTCCCCCAGCGTTTCTCCTCCTCTTCCAGCTGCCGCACTCTCCAGCTCTCCGGCTCTTCTCTACACTCGGTCACGGTGCTGAAACGCCGCTGTTCGCCCACTCTCCCGAGCTCACCGAGCACGTTCCCGATCACTGCCCTGAGCCCCTCCTGGCAGACTGCTTACTTCCACTTTGCTTAGCTCTTCTTCTGGGGGTTGGTTTTGTTCCTTCGTTTGGAACATATCCCTCTGTCTCCCCATTCTGCCAAATTCTCTGCTTTTCTTTCGACGTCTGAGATGGTTTTGTCATCTTTTCACATCTTAGAGAAGCAGCCTTCTGCCGGGATAATCCGTGGGGCCGATCAGCACACTCCCATCAGTCACCAGCAGGACTCGCTCTGGGAAGGGGCCCCCCTGTGGCTCCCTAGGCCCCTCTGTTGAGTCAGGGGCAACACCTTCGGGGGCTCCTGCAGGTGGACACGCCCTGGCCTGAGTGCCGGCCGCCACCCACTGGGGCAGGGCTGGGTGGTAACAGGCTGCGGGGCCTGTTGGCCCTCAGGGCTGGTGGCTGGCCCTGGTGGGAAGGTCAGGGCTGGCAGAGGAGCAGGGGAGTCCCATGAGAAGTGCTGCCTGCTGGCAGGCAGCAATCCCCTGATGCTAGGAGGCCAGAGGGAGGGTCCCAACGGCGCTCGCCAGCACCAGGGGCCTTGTGGTGGAGTGAGCTCTCCCAGACAGCTCTCACCAGCGTCTGTGTCCCCAGAGCGAGTCCTCGCTGCCTCCTGCCTTGCCTGATGCCCTCCAAGACCAGCAAGTGGGTGTGACCCTGGCTCCTTCCAAATTACTGCCCCTGTGCTGGGACTTGGAGCACGTGAGATGTTGTGTGTGTCGTTTAGGAAGAGAGTCTGTTTCCCACAGACGTCAAGCTCTTCTGTATGCAGGCCACCAGTGAAAGCTCCACTGGCCTTCAGAATCAGTCTAGCCTGCAAGAGCCCCGGGCAAGGGAGACGAGGGTGGGCTGGGACCTCCTCCCCTTCGGGAGCATCTCTGCACTTACGACGCTATTCCCGTGACGGGCCACCTCCCTGGGGGCGCGGGTCTTGCCTATACCGCCTCTCTGCCTTTCCCTCTCATCTCATTGGGAGTCCTCATATCTTCAGTCGTGGGAAAACCCTTTCTGATAGTCTTCAGCCCGTCTTCATAGGTAGTTGCTCTGAAAACTGTTTTAAATAGTCGTAATTATAGTGTATCTGTCGGGGGAGGTGAACTCAGGGTCTTCTCACTCTGCTGTCTTGACCACATTTTGACTTGACACATTTTTGAACAAATATTCAATGAGAGGAAAACTAGACATAGAAATACTTAGTTCGTTGCCCAAGGTATACAACTACTTCATTGAAAGAAGGCTTGGAAACGCGATCTACTCGTTGTTAGTCAATGCCTTTCCTCTTCAGGAGGCTTCTTCCCAAGAGCACACACAGATGAACTCACCAATAAAGCAATACAGGTTTCCCAAACCTGTATTCTGCAGAACCTTTTCCAGGGTTTATTAACTGGTGCTGCTAAGAGTTTATGGTTAAACTGCAAAACACCTTAAATTCAAATACGCATTGACTTAAAGATCTAGGTAAAACCTATCAAAACCCAAACCATTAGAAAAACTTACAGAATGTATGAAGTGCGAAAAGCCAGCAGCCCCTGGTTTCTACAGTATAGGATCCCTTCTCCTCCCTGCACTGCTTAGCATCCTACAGAACACCACTTCAGAAAATGTAAGATGAGAGAGTGAGATTCACTCCAAATGAGAAAATCCATATGAGAAAATCCACGCTGACATAACAGCCACTTTAAGATTAATTGCGTCTCCCTCTAAGCTATCCAGCAGGCCGCCTGAGTTGCTGGTTGTTGTTTCCTCAAGGCAGAAAAGACGCTGCCCACTGGGCAGTATTTAAAAAGTGAATTTAAAGGTCTACCACACAAGGGAAGTAAGAGGTCAGTCGGAGTGACATGGGCAAAATGGAATCGAGCAAAACTGATAGGGTTTGCGAGGAAGAAATGGGAACAGGAAAGTCAAATATTTAAGGCCTATCTATGAGGTTACAGTCTTGCTTCAGAAAAATCCAACGAGCATAAAGCAAGATTTTTGACATTTACTATCCTTCCTATCCTAGTGAAGAGAAACCACGGCCCGAGGACCCGATGGGTGGCACTCTTCGGTGTTATGTTCAGTAACTGTGGTACCTCCCAAGGCTACTGTGACCTTGTGTGGGCACCGTGACACCACCGGGGGACGCCACTCACGGTGTGGACGCTGCGGACTTGTGCAATGATTAGAGCACTTTCGGCAGCAAGAGTCCAGCAAAACGAGCTCTGTATTATGACAGTTGCAAACAGGAGCAAAGTATCCTGAGGAAGGGGGAGCTTTTTCAAAGCTTCCCATGAGTTACCTGAGTTAGCAGCACCCCTGGCATCATTTCTCACAGCCTGTCTCATTCAGAACCCCATTTCAGCCAGGAAAGCTGTGCCATCCCACCATTCGACATTGGGATGGCACCAGAATGCCATCGGAAAAACAGTGTGGCTCCATCCAGTGACCCAGGCCGTGTGCCGTTGCCTTTAACCTGAGGAGCTAAGACTCCAACTAGACAGGGAGAGTACGTCTCTCTTTCAGGTACGTTCACAGACTCTTCAACAGTGTTCATTGCCCTGATAGGAAAAAGCAGCAGCTATACACGGAATTGAGTTTTGAATGCCATTTTCACACACAAGGACAATGCATTTTGAAATGTTAAAGGTGAGGATTTTAAAGACATGAACTGTATTACTCATTCAACACTGAAATTAAGTCACTACACTTGAGACATTACCTTAACTATTGGTGATAGCAGGATCAAAACAGGTGCAGTTCCACCTCCTTGGAGCTTATAGTCTGGTGGGGAAGACAGACTCCACAAGTTGTCGCACAAATAACAACACAATTACAACTGTAAAAACTTTAGGAGCTGAAATTACAGAGTGCGCTAAGCACTTGGAGCTTCCCTGGTGGCTCAGATGGTAAAGAATCTGCCTGCAGCACAGGAGACGCCGGTTCAATCCCTGGGTTGGGAAGATCCCCTGGAGAAGGAAATGGCAACCACTCCAGTGTTCTTTCCTGGAGAGTCCCATGGACAGCGGAGTCTGGAGGGCTACAATCCGTGGGGTCACAAGAGTCCGCACGACTGAAGTGACTTAGCACACACCGTTGCTCAGCACTGAGGCCCCAGGGCCCCTGTTAAGATGAGCGGGTCAGGGAAGCCCTGGGTGAGGAAGGCCCCGTACACTGCGGTGTGACACTGAGCAGGAGTTAGACAGGAAAGGCCTGGAGAAGGACGTCCAGGCGGAGGAGAGCTATGTGGCCCCCCTCAGGCAGGGGCGCCCTGGGGTGTTGGGGAAACAGAGTGAGCTGGAGGGGCCGCAGCGTTGACGGGAGAGGACGGGATTGAGTGTAGGGGCAGGTAGATTAGATGGTGCAGGCTCCTCCGCGGTAGGCTGGAAGGGTTACATGCTTTCAGGAGAGCGAAATGAAGCCTTTGAAGCTTTTTAAGCAGGAAAGGGATACCAGGTGCTTAAAAGCCTGCTTTGGTTCTGGGTGTGGCAAGATCGAAATAGGAAAGAACAGAGCTTGGAGACCAGTTGGCTATCGTATTTGTCCAAGTGAGAGGTGGTAGTTTCGTCTTGAAGGATGTCAGTAAAGATGGAGAGAGGTGGACAGGCTAGAGATATATACTGGAGGCGGAATCTAAGGAAATATAATCGGATATGAAACTTGTCATTTGTGGTAATAAAGGTACGTGAGTGAATATGAGATAATCCAAACAAGTGTGTATTTACACGGTGTTATACGCAGTTTATAATAAATGACATTTCATGTTTCCATGGTACATGGAAGTTTACTAAGCATTTTCTCAAAGATGAAAACTATTGAGCACCTGCTATGAGCCGGACACTGTTTTAGGTTCTGATGGCACAGCGGAGACAGGCCCAGGCCCTCGCCGAGCCTGCTTTCTGAAGATGGGGGCGGCCAGTGCAGTAAGGGGAAAGGGCATAGCCGGCGGCACTCACGTTTATAAGCTGAGGTGAAGCAGAGTGGCGAGCTGGAGGGGGCAGGCCAGCCTCTGCTGGCCACTTGCCGTGCCAGGGACGTCCTCCCTGGTGAGGCCACCTTCAGGGAGATAGCAAGTGGAGTGAAGGAATTTCGGCTGCAGGGATGTGGGGAAAACGGTAGGAGATACGGTTGGGGAGCCCGGCGGGGGGCCTGCAAGACGCTGCTCTCAGGGCATTTGTTCACTAGCGCCTTTCTTGTGAAACGATTGTGAACTGGCTGGATTTTTCTGCCAAAGATCCCTGGTCTCTCAGAGCGGTCTGCCTGGTACAGTTAACTCTGTCTTCCCCCAGGACCGAGGCTGGAGAGCTGTGATTCCTGAGCCCTCCATTACCATGCCCCCATCTTTGTAATCAGTCCTTTGTGAATAAACCCTCCTCAGATTATGCCAGTGTGTGCCAGCTGTCTATTTCCTGTTGGAACTCTGGTTGATGCAATGTTCAGTGAGTGTTTAAATAGAAAGTGAGATGGAATGATGGCCCAGACGTGCATTTGGATTTCAGCTTTTACGGGTGAGACACAAAGTTATTCTATAGACATTGATTCAGGGTTGATAGGACTCTAGGGAGATGTAAACACCAACCCATTTTTCCTTGAGGGCTTTAGTTTTTTCTGTTAACTTTAAAGAAGAAACATTTAAGATGCCTTTAGATTTCTCCATAAAAACCTTCAAGTTTTCCTTTGGTTCTGATTTAGAACATTGAACACACCAAGTCATTTTCATTTCTACATTAAAATTTTCAGCTTTTCCTCAAGTCTTCTCCCATGTAAGAATTGCTTCTGATATAAAGAAGCAATTTGCTGATGAAAAACTGTTCAACCTGACTGATAATCAAAGAAATGCATACACCAAATAATAAAATTAGTCAAAATATTGTAAAATTATAATATTTACCAATATTTAGTTATGATGCAAAGAAACAGGGAACCTCATTACATGCTGATGTTAGAATACTTTGGCAATACATTTCTGCAGGATGATTTGGCAATGAAAAGCCCTCAGTTAAAACAAACCAGCAGGTTACTTCTAGGAATTTAATCACAGAAAATAATCAGAGATGTAGCCATAGATACTTGCTACAGTATTTCTAATACCCCAAAAAAGAAAGTGAAAGAAAGAAAGTGAAGTCGCTCAGTCATGTCTGACTCTTTGCCATACCATGGACGGTAGCCTACCAGGCTCCTCTGTCCATGGGATTTTCCAGGCAAGAGTACTGGAGTGGATTGCCATTTCCTTCTCCAGGGGATCTTCCCAACCCAGGGATTGAACCTGGGTGTCCCTCATTGTAGACAGACGCTTTACTGTCTGAGCCACCAGGGAAGTCCAATACCCAAAAAAGGGGACCATAAATGTCTAATAATAATGAAAACAAGTTAAAATATAGTCCATTCATATGATAGAAATCTATGCATCTATTAAGAGAAAAAGACTCTATTAATGCATATGTATGGAATCCAGAAAAATGGTACAGAAGAACCTATTTGCAGGGCAGGTTAGAGACACAGATGTAGAGAGTGGACTTGTGGACGCAGAGTGGGAAGCGGGGAGGGACGAAACCAGAGCGCAGCGTTGCCATGTGCTCAGCACCACGTGTGAAACAGCTAGCGGGGAGCTGCTGCAAGGACAGGGGTCAGCTCGGCGCTCCATGATGACCGGGGCAGGGGCCGGGGAGGGAGGGAGGGGACAGGTGTGTACACGTGGCTGACGCTCAGTGTCGTACAGCAGAAACACTCAACACGGTGAAGCAACCGTGTTCCAGTCAAGTGAAGAGGAGACAAAGCATGGCCTCAGTCCTGGTTCTGAACTGAGGTCTAGTGGGAAACGTTCTTAAAAGGCCCACATCTAGGTCTCAGGAAGGAAAGAACCGAATCGGTAGGTTGGAAGTAAGATCCAACTTGCTCTATTTTTTAAAATCCACACAGGGGGTTCACTGCATGAAGAATTTAAAGCCATTAAGTAGAGGGCAGTATCCAACAACATGGGAATGTGTCCCAAGCATAAAGGTAAAGGTAGAAAGCTTGTTGTATACAGTAGAGCCTGCTTAAATAAAACCAAGAAAGTAAGTTCTAACAATGGGTAGGTACTGACCTCTGGGTCAGGGGACCATAGATGATTTTTGTTTCCTTTCTATTCCTTCGTGTACCATCTAAATTCTCTATCCCCAAATTGTCTTCATTTTCATTTTTAGAGAAAGACAGCATCTCTTCTTCGTTCATTTTGTTTCATGCTTGCTCAAGACCGTTCACACCTCATTCCTATCATTCAATTCTTGCTTCCCATTTTTAGCCAGTTTTAGAAAGCTCCTGCTAGTTTCAGGGACATTTAAATCCTAATTCTAAATGATGCATTTCTCGTTTGCTTGTTTTATAGCAAAGCAAACACTTTTATCTCCATGGCATATGAATTTTTATCTCCTGGACACTCTTCAGTAGCATCACAAATGTGACTGAACCTGAAATACTTCCTTGCTTCCTTTTAAGAATATAGTATTCCCAAGGAAATAGTCACAACCTCCTTGAATATACATTTAAGAAACTCGATAAAGAGCAAAGGAAATGTAAACATTATGAAGTATTTTCCTATAATGTACTATTAGCTTGCACCCTGCCTTTCTGATGAAAGAAATAAAAACTAGTAAAGTTGTCTGTTTCCACTATTCAATTCTGTCAGAATTATTCTATTTATTATTTGGGGTTAAAAAACTTGGAAATGGAAAATAATCTTGTTGTTCTGTGATCCCTTTAAGTGGGAAGTGCTCCTGTCTGAGTCCCCATTAGTTTTACTCAAACAAAATTTTACGGATGTAATACACATCTATGCAAACGTGTAAAAATTGTAATTGTTCTGTCTGATTAATTCTGTTATATGAATATGCCTCTGTAGTTGCCACAGAAGTCAAGAAACAGCACCTTCACTGCACAAGAGAAGCCCTAGCAGACGCCAGCACTGCCATACCCTAAGGCAGCCGCCGTTCACACCAATACCACAGACTGGCCTTAAATGGTTCTGAATTTTATGTGAATGGAATTATATACTACTTGTTCTTGTTTTTTTGTTCCTTAACATAAACATCTGTGAGATTAATCCACGTTTTACATGGATCAGTCATCTGCTCTTTGTTACTACAGCATAGTATTTCTTTATACGAATACACTGCAATGCATTCATCCATTCCACTGTTGACGGACTTGTGAGTTGTCTTCAAGCTTGGACCATTATGACTGTGAATAATGACGGTACCTTTTCCAATCCTGACGTCTTTTCCTTACTTTTCTTGACTTATTGCCCAGGCTAGAACCTCCGAGACAGTGTCAAATAAAAGTATAGGTTGCACATGTCCTGCTCTCATTCCCAACCTCCAGGCAGTGCTTTCTGCTGTTCACTGTTTGTTCTGAAGCTGGCGACCGGCTTTTTAAATAGATGTTGCTGTTGCTGTCCACTCTAAGTCACGTCCGACCCTTTGGACTATGTAGGACTGTGAACACAAAATAAATCTCAAGAGAAGATTTAAATAAAGAATGAAATAAGTGTGATAAAAGGGTGAACGAGAAAATTACTGTCAGTTATATGTATTTAACCGGTTAATTTGTTTACATTCAACAACCTGCAAAGCGTTAGTTATCTTGTACTTGCCGTTGTTTGGTCACCAAGTCATGTCCAGCTCTTTTGCACCCCACGGGCGTGGCTCCTCCGTCCAGGGGATTTCCCAGGCAAGAACACTGGAGTGGGTTGCCATCCCCTTCTCCAGGGGATCTTCCCGACCCAAGGATCGAACCCAGGTCTCCTGCATTGCAGGTGGGTTCTTTATTGCTGAACCAACAGAGAAATCTTTTTAAAAGATAGAGTTGGTCAAATTAAGGAAGTTTCCTTCTATTATGCTGAGAGGTTTTTTATTTTTGCTGTTTTTGAATGGGTATTAAATTTCATCAAATGTTTTAAACAGTTCTATGAGATATGATGTTTTCTTTGTTCTTTTAATGCAATGAATTATACTGACTGTTTCTGTGTAACTAAACCAAGCTTACCTCATTGACCATGCTGTCTGCGTCTTTTCTGCATATCACTGGCTTTGGCTTGCTAGCATTTTGTTTACATCCATGTTCATGAAAGGGATTGACTCTAATTTTTCTTTTCTGTAATATTCATATAGGCTTTTCTTCTCAAGATTATGGTGGCCTCAAAAAATAAGCTGACTGTTGTTTTCTGTTCTCTGGAAGTGTTTGTATAATATTAATATTATTTTGTCCTTTAATGTTTAGGAGAATTCATCAATGGTGTCATTTTGGCCTGGAATTTTTTATGGGATGAGTTTTAAATAGAAATCTGATTACTTATATTTAGTGATAATCATATATTTTTTCTTCTTATATCATTTTTTGAAAAAGGTTGTGTTTTTTCAATCAACTTGCCTATTTTATTTGACTTTTCAATTTGTTGGCAAAAAGTTAATACTATTCCACTATGTGTTTGTAACAGATGAAGAATTTATGTGATGTCATCATTTCTACAAGTGGTGTTAGGAATTCTCTTTCTCTCTCATCATTATTGTCAAGGGTTTATCTTTCTTATTAGACTTTTAAAGGGACTAGTTTTTACATTTGTTTATTCTTATTATTGGATTTAATGCTATTTCATTGTTTTTTTGAACTTTTATATATTATTTTTTCCCTCTACTTTTGGTGATTCTGCTGTTTTCTTTTCTTTACCTTTTGGGGCAAACGCTTAGATAATTGATTTTGTCTTTCTTTCTTTGAAATATATGCACTAAAAGTTATACATTTCCCTTTTAATGTAAGTTGCATTCTATAAGATTGGATATATTCTATTTGATATATTTAGAATATATCTAGAATATATCTGTATATTTAGAATATATTTGCTATATTCTGTTCATACACTTCAGTCCAAAATATTTTATAACTTTTATTGATCTCTCCTCTTTAAACAACAGATTTTGTGTAAATACACTCCAAATCTAGGGGCATTCGGTGGCTCCCTACTTTTTAGGTAGCTTTTTGGCTTCATTTCACCGTGGCCAGGAGTATGCTCACTATTGCGTCATTTGAAGTTTGCAGGGACATGTTTTATGGTCCAGTGTAGCTCAATCTGTAAATAACTCAAAAGCACTAGAAGCATTGTTTCTATTCTGAAGTTTGGGGTGCAATTTCCTAGATGCACCAATAAGTTCCATTTTGTAAACCATGTTGTTAAGTTATCTATATTCTAGCTAAAGTTCGTATGCCTCGTCAGTCTGTTACTGAGAGACGTAATTGAAATCGCCCTCTGTGATTCTCTCTAGTTTGAGGTGATTACAAATAAAGTTACTGTGGACATTCATATACAGGTTTTGTGTGAATGTAAATTTTTATTTGTCTTGGGAAAATAAATAGGAGTAGGATTGCTAGGTCTTATTTTAAGTGTATGATTAGTCTTATAAGAAATGGAAACCCTTTCATTTCCCAAACTGACTGTGCCACTTTCCATTCCCCCCAGAAATACATGGACGCCAGCAACTCTAGTGCATCTTTGCGAGTATTTGACTTTGTCTCTTTTTTTCATCATTGTAACTAGAATGTGTGGCATCTCGTTGTGATTTTAACTTACGTTTCACATCCTTAATAACTGAGGATGGTGAGCATTTTTCATGCACTCAGGTGTCATGTATATGTTGCTTTTGGTGAAGTCTCCTTTCAACTCTTTTGTTCATTTTTAATTGAATGATTTGTTCTCTTATTATTGGGTGTTTTGAGAGATCTTTACATACTCTGGATTCAAGTCCTTTATCAGAAATATAATTTACAAACGTTTCCCATCATTCTATAGCTTCTCTTTCTGTCCTCCTGAAAGTGTCTTTCAAAGAATAGGAGGTTTCAGTTTTGAGAAAGTCTAATATATCAATTTATTCCTTGATAGATTGAGCTTTTGCTACCATGGCTAAGGAATTTGTGCCTAACCTAAGTTCACAGACTTTCTTCTATTTTTTTCCTGGTAATTTTAAAATTAAATTCCAGACCTTGTCTTTGAAAGACTGTAGATATACTTTGAGGCTCTGGGTGATGTCGTCTTCCTCCTCAAGAGAATAAACTTCAGCTTCTGTTAGGCAGTTAGGTTAGAGGCAGACTATTTTAATCTAATTGGGGTTTGAAACAACTCAAATCTTGGTTTCAATTTTTGTGAGGGCAAGTATGTTCCCTCTTGCCCTAAAGTTTAAGCCTCCATGGGCCTCCCTGATAGCTCAGTTGGTAAAGGATCCATCTGCAATGCAGGAGACCCTGATTCGATTCCTGGGTTGGGAAGATCTGCTGGAGAGGGGAGAGGCTACCCACTCCAGGATTCTTGGGCTTCCCGTGTGGCTCAGTTGGTAAAGAATCTGCCCACAATGCGGTTGACCTGCGTTCAATCCCTGGGTTGGGAAGATCCCCTGGAGAAGGGAAAGATTACCCACTCCAGTATTCTGGCCTGGACAATTCCATGGACTGTATAGTTCTTGGGGTCGCAAAGAGTCGGACACTACTGAGAAACTTTCACTTTCACTTGAAGCCTTCATAGGGGCTCATTGAAAGTATAGAGTTTTTACCAGCCCTCTTCTCTGATGGGGCTTAAACTCAAATTTTTGTCTCATCAGCCTTGTGAGCCTGCCAGAAATTCTGCTTAGTTTTTATTCATTTCATCCATTGTTGGCAAATCAGCAAACGGCTCAGGAGAAATGTTCAACCAAATGTCAGGCTCTCCCTAGCTTCCCTTTTCTTCAGCATCACAGCTCTTCAAGCACAGGGGAAAGGCTCTTGGAAGCCCTTGGATGGCTTCAGATGTTTTCCTTATGCAGCTTTTATGATTTTAGTCAATGAGAGGTTTGGTCTGCTATATAAGCTAGTCTGACGTAATCAAAAGCCGAATTCCTCACCATCAGGTTTTCACACTGACAGTTCTAGAAGCATCATGTTAACTCCGTCTCAGAGATTAAGTTTCCTTTCTAGCAATCAGCCTATACTGGAAGCTAAGACATTATAGCACATAGGGTCGCACAGATGTAGGAAATGACTTTCTTTCCCTACAGAAGCAGAGATGAAGAAGAGGGCTTCTCTCTCCAGTGTTTCTGGGAAAATGTGTTTTACCAGCTTAGAATGAAAGAAGCTGATAACTTAACCACCTGTGCAAACCTGATGTAACAGTTTCTTTGCCTGAGCAGCATCTAAACTGAATTCCTCCTTCACTCATTTTATGTTTATTGCCCCACCCCCTGTGCCCTCTAATGGCTCACCATAGCAAACACGTGGGTCAAGTAATAGTTAGCATTCTATCCCGGACTTAAGGTGTGGTTCCCTAGGATGACCCAGGATGAAGGGACTTATCTTCAAAGTGTCAGATGAGAGAAAGCTTACATAGTCAACATTAAATCTTTGACAGCAGCTCAAAAATAACTGAAATGCAAGAAATACCAGACATAAATGTATATGTGCCAGCTTTCAAAATTGAAAGTAAATCCTGCTACGGATCCTAACTGGAAATGCTATAGAGTTTTTCAAGGGCTGCACCAATGGTCACACCAAGCTGAGTAAGGTTACAGGTAAAGCAAGCGAAGGTGAGCTTTATACAGAATGTGTGTGTGCACGCTCAGTCGCTCAGCCGTGTCTGACTCTGCGACCCCATGGACTATAGCCCGCAGGCTCCTCTGCCCATAGGATTTCCCAGGCAAGAATACTGGAGAGGCTTGCCATTTCCCGCTCCAGGGGATCTTCACGACCCAGGGGTTGAACCCGAATCTCCCGCATTACAGGCAGATTCTTTACCACTGTGCCACCTGGGAAACCCTTGTATACAAAATACAGAAATGGAAAAAGAAGGAGAAAGGGGGGACTCTTAAAAGAAATGTTTAGGTTATAAGGATAAATGAAAGGTTTAGCTTAATAATAAGCAACTGGACTAAGATACACAGCTAAAACAAAGACTCGTAATGTAAGGCTATTCTGAGCCTTCTAAACTGAGCATCTTTAAAAGATAGGTAGCAGGTGTCATCTGTGTCCATTTGCTCCACGCACAGAGGACAGAGTCGGTGGGATTAATCCACAGAGGAAAGGTCGGATCTCCAGCTCTGCTGCTAAGCCATGGACTGACCTTGGGAAGCTCACTTTCCCTAGGCCTCTGCGAAATGGCAGGTTTTCAGTGACCTTAAAGGCCTGTATGAGCCTAACCCAGCACTGGCTGTTGATATGAGGGAGTACTGGACTTATATTTCCCGGACATTTCACGCTCAGTGGAATTTACTAGGGTGGCATTCAGGCTGCTTTTTAAAAAAATCATAGAAGTATGGATTGTATAAATTTTTTTTACTCTTAATCATCAGTCATTTAATATATACAGATCAAACTGTAAATACAAGTACATACAATTTGCAGAGAACCTGGATTCATAAGCCTAATTGCCCATGGAAGTCATTACTTCAGACTCACACTGAGCTAAGTTTTGTGGATGATTTTACCCGCTGTGTACTCACTTTTGGATAAGTAGATATTTACCTCACTCAAGGAGAAAAGAGACTTTATCACCAAACAGTTATGTTAAAACTAAAATTTCCTATCAATTGTTTTAAAAGATACAGTGCTAACTCCATCCTTTACCTGGTATCACCCTAACTCTCTTTTTATTATTATATTTCTAGTTTAAAACAAAAATCTATATAGTGAACTATTTAAAAAATTTTTAAATTGGGGTATAATTGCTTTCCACTGCTGTGTTAGTTTCTGCTACACAGCTATAGGAATACACATATCCCTTCCCTCTGCACCTCTCTCCCAAGCCCCCCCTGCTCGGCCATCACAGGGTGCTGCCCCACTAGCTGTCTTCAATAGTGAAGCTATAATAACTCAAAAGCAGCCTGTGAAGCCAATCTTAGAAACGTCCATGCTTCTTTCACAGATGTCTTAGTAATTTATCTTATTTTTAAACTCCAACCCCCTCACTTAAAAGGCAGCTAACACTAGAGTACCCACCTGCAGTTATCTTAACATTTCACAAATGCAATTTAGTGACATTCAGGGGAGGCGGGAGCCTTTGAAGACAACGCAGGCCAGCCCTAACGTCAGACAGTTAAGGGATCAGAAACTCCAGACGTGGAAGTCACTTATCCAAGAAAACACTGCCTTATTTCTAACAGAGTCCTGTTCTCCTGTCTCTTTGCTAACTGCTCCTTGAGTCTAAGTTTATCAAATGTCCATGTAAGTGAAAACCATTTTACCAGTTGTTTAGACAGAGTTACAAAGCAAGAAAAACTCAGTTCTTGTTCTCAAAATCGGAAGTCCCAGGACAACCCGTCCCACCTGTTTCTCGTTCGCCCGTGTCCCTCAGGACCTGGTGAGAGCTCAGCCAGGGCATCAGGCGAAAGGGGACAAGATGGCCTAACCAGGAGCGGGCGCCCTCGGTTCAGAGATGAAGGCAGGCCGTGGGGCAGAAGGAAGCTGAGGGGAGCGCTCCGGGGGACACAGATGTGACAAGATGCACTCTTCAAGGGGAGACAGGAAGCAGCCAGGGGTCTGAGCATGTATGACCTTTACCATTAAAAGCCATCCAGTTTGCCCCAGTGTTAACCGGCATTTTCACTCTAAAGATTTTTTTTTTTCAAATTTTATATACAAAGAGCTAGCCTTATTTCTTCAGTCAAGTTGTAGCCTTGGATAATCCATTCAAGGGAGCTCACTTCATCTAATTTCACGAAGCCCACATCCTTCGTTTTCTGATGGAAGAAAGGGTGGCGCGCATTGAGGCTGCGTTTCTAGATTTTTGAGCAAGCATGGCAGCAGCAGCACCCGCAGGATTTCCATGAGTGGCTTCACCAGAGCTCTCCCGGGTGTGACTAGGCAAAAGGGAAGAGCCGGTGCACACACGCGCCCTTCAAGGTTTAGGGACAGGTTAGCACCTGGCAGTTTAGATGTGTTCTGTTCTGAAAGCACTTGGATCGGGTTTACTGTGTCCCAAGCCTGTTCTCAGCAGTTCCCAGGACTGAACTGTGTGGCTCCTGAAACAGCCCTGTCAGGTAGGTACTGTCCTTGCCTTGCGGTTGAGGAAACTGAGGTGTGAGGTTAAGGAACTCCCTCTAAGTCATCAGCTAGTGAACGGTAGAATCAAGACTTGAACCCAGGCAGTCTGGCGCTAGGATTCCTGGTGGCCTTCAAACACAACATCACGCTTGGTCCTGGGTGTGAGGAATAGGACAGGGACCCGGAAGAAATAAAGTCAGCCTCTTCTCTCCACTTGACCTGCCCTGGGATTCTCTCGAGGAGTAACGGGGCTTGGCCTAAGCTCAGCCCTTCCCTGCTATACTCGGCATCTCTTTATCCAAACCATCACTGTGCCCAGGTGACGCATGAACTGTCTGTGGGAACCCCATGTTTCACAGGCACTGCGTCATCTGTTGATGAGGGGAATGGGCAAGGGACCAGGGGCTCACCATGGAGGGCCTGAATAAGACAGGCTGCCAAATGTGGGGAATGGACACTCAAGAGCTAAGCTGGCTAACAGTCAGGCGCAAGAGTGGAGGCTGGCCCGTTGAAGTGAGGGTCTGAGAGAGAAGGAAGTGCTTGCTCTCCCCTGCTTAGCACAGTTACGTGCTGAGCAGTTGACCTGCATTACCTCATTTAATCCTCCTCACAGAGGAGGTTAAAAACTATATTCTGCCTTGAAGTAGAAGTCCTAGCGTCTGGGAGGGTTAACTATTTTGTTCAATACCTCGCAGCTTCTGTAAGCAGAGAAGAGGGGTCAGAATGCTCATCTGAGGCCCAGAGCAAGCCCGTCCTAGCCCGCCCTCCTGAGCCCCGCATTAGGACAGCCGATGGGGCCGAGCTAAGGGCAGACGTGCTGGGGCTTCTGGTGCGACGGTACAAAACTCAGTGTAGGCTCCTTGCCAGGGCCAGCCAGGACTGGAAAGGCAGCAGGAAGCAAGCCGATGTGGCTCGTAACCTGTGGATGAGTGCACAGGAGTCAAGAGGCCAGTGTTCAGGAGTGTGACCAAAGCTACCGTCCATGGCTAGGATTTCCGCCTCCAAGACTGGCTGAACAGGCTTCTTGGAGACCGAAGTCTATTTTTTAAAATGCATTTGAGCTCTTCTTGGGCAGACCCTCCAAGGATTCCCTGGTGGCTTAGAGGGTAGAGTCTGCCTGGAATGAGGGAGACCCGAGTTCGATCCCTGGGTTGGGAAGATCCCCTGGAGAAGGAAATGGCAACCCACTCCAGTATTCTTGCCTGGAAAAATCCCACTGATGGAGGAGCCTGGCGGGCTAAAGCCCATGGGGTCACAAAGAGTTGGACATGACTGAGCGACTTCTTGGCCATGACACTTGAACAGACCCTGGTGGACCCCAGCAGGGCAGGCACACTCTGTTGGGAAGCCTGGGAAACTGCCCTGGATGTGAAGGGCGCCAGTATGTAGTCGGACACACTGCCGCCCCCTGCTGTAGCTTTTACCACTCGGACCATGTGCAACAGAAGGGGCCAGTGGAGAGGTAGGGATTTGGTGCTTCAGGTTGTGGAATAAACCTGTTTGTTCATTTCAAGCCTCTACGTGGTTTTTCTATACCAGGTAACTGCTATATAACTGAGGATACGCAGCGGGTCTTGTCAGGCCCTCACTTCAGTGCTTTTTCTCGTGGTAAGGGTGAAAATAAGTGTCGGATGAATGACTAAATCCTACTGTGTTTTCATACATTGGACTTTAATTATGTAACCAGTAGCAAATCAAACTGGGGCTCCATAACGTCAGCTATTCTGGTTCCCGCCTTTTCTTCCATGTTTTACAGAGACGGGAAGCTCTGAGTTCACATTTAGTATTTGCTCAGAGGATGGATGGGGTGCCTTTCTTAGTTGTATTTATGTTGTTCATTATTCACGGTGAACCCCACAAGAGCATTTTGCAGTTCCTTGCCTGGTTTGTGGCATTGCGCTTAGGCACAGATATACAGTAAACAGAGCTCTTCTCTGGATTTCTTGAAACCAAACTGAATTTGAGATGCCAAGACGTATTAAAGGAGTTACTTTTGTTAACTATCTGATAAGCCAGAGGCCTTGCTCTTAGAGAAAAGTTCTCCAAAACTATTCTTTTGTCCCAAGGTTAACTTGATTTATGACAAGCTGCTATATATGAGATGGCTTCTCTCATGCTATGAGCTGCTTTAGAAGCAAAATTCCTCCTGGAATAACAGCAAGCACACCCCAGCATCTCTCTTAGCCCCTCTGTAACTTACCAAGAAAATCCACCCTCCAGCTGCATCAGCTCTTGCCATGAATAAAACTGGATTTACTTCTAAGAGTTATAGAAAGTGAGCAAAGTTAACAAGTATCTGCCATTAACACTTAATGCTGGAGAAAATGAATGCCCATACAAATGTCCAGTTTGTTGCTACAGTCTTTTCTAATTCTGGTCTTAAGTAGCCTAGTTCTCAGATTCACATACTAGGGGTACAACTCAGAAAATACAGCAGGGAAGAAGGTTTTGCTCCGAGAGATTGTAGCAACTACTTCCTTAATAAATTAACCAAATCTGTTTTCACAGATGTCTCAACTAACAAATTATTCACAAGCTTCCTTCTAGCAAGTTAATGAAAAACTAAATGTTATAAATGTTTGCAAGATTTCCTAAACCTAATATAAATTCATGATACAGTGATTAATGCAGCCTCAGTTCAGTTCAGTTCAGTCGCTCAGTCGTGTCCGGCTCTTTGTGACCCCATGAATCACAGCACGCCAGGCCTCCCTGTCCATCACCAACTCTCGGAGTTCACTCAGACTCACGTCCATCGAGTCGGTGATGCCATCCAGCCATCTCATCCTCGGTCGTCCCCTTCTCCTCCTGCCCCCAATCCCTCCCAGCATCGGAGTCCTTTCCAAAGAGTCAACTCTTCGCATGAGGTGGCCAAAGTACTGGAATTTCAGCTTTAACATCATTCCTTCCAAAGAAATCCCAGGGCTGATTTCCTTCAGAATGGACTGGTTGGATCTTCTTGCAGTCCAAGGGACTCTCAAGAGTCTTTTCCAACATCACAGTTCAAAAGCATCAATTCTTCAGCACTCAGCTTTCTTCACAGTCCAACTCTCACATCCATACATGACCACTGGAAAAACCATAGCCTTGACTAGATGGACCTTTGTTGGCAAAGTAATGTCTCTGCTTTTGAATATGCTATCTAGGTTGGTCATCACTTTCCTTCCAAGGAGTAAGCGTCTTTTAATTTCATGGCTGCAGTCACCATCTGCAGTGATTTTGGAGCACCCCAAAATAAAGTTTGCCACTGTTTCCACTGTTTCCCCATCTATTTCCCATGA
This sequence comes from Capricornis sumatraensis, assembly GCF_032405125.1. Lineage (NCBI taxonomy): Eukaryota > Metazoa > Chordata > Mammalia > Artiodactyla > Bovidae > Capricornis > Capricornis sumatraensis. Next base: position 107,672,806 of record NC_091077.1, on the reverse strand, counting down.
AGTGATGGGACCAAATGCCATGATCTTCATTTTCTGAATGTTGAGCTTTAAGCCAACTTTTTCACTCTCCTTTTTCATTTTCATCAAGAGGCTTTTTAGTTCCTCTTCACTTTCTGCCATAAGGGTGGTGTCATCTGCATATCTGAGGTTATTGATATTTCTCCTGACAATCTTGATTCCAGCCTGTGTTTCTTCCAGCCCAGCATTTCTCATGATGTACTCTGCATAGAAGTTAAATAAGCAGGGTGACAATATACAGCCTTGACATACTCCTTTTCCTATTTGGAACTAGTCTGTTGTTCCATGTCCAGTTCTAACTCTTGCTTCCTGACCTGCATACAGATTTCTCAAGAGGCAGGTCAGGTGGTCTGGTATTCCCATCTCTTGAAGAATTTTCTACAGTTTACTGTGATCCACGCAGTCAAAGGCTTTGGCATGGCTTTACCCTCCTCTTTGCAGATGAAGAGAGTAAGGCACAGAGGAGGCAGGAGGCTTTCTCAACTTGGCACACCTACTAAAGGACACGGTGGGATATGGAACCGGGCGATCTGACCCCCGAAATTCATGCCCTCAGCCATTATGCCGCATGACCTCTCGTAGAGTCAAAAGCTCTAGAAAGACACCTGTGTGCCACTCAGCGCTCTTTCCCTCCTTCACTGATTGTGATGTACACCATGACAGCAGCCACTGATTTCCATCTCCCCACACTCTTGTGGGCTTTTATAGATGAATAAGCTTTCTTCCCTTCTTTCTCCTGGGAAAAGCTCCCTGCCCTTATCTGGAGGGAAGAAAAAGGGTGTTCCTACATTCCACTCACTCACTATTAGCTCTGCCCTAACTGCACATTCCTTGGTTTTCTTCTCTAAGAATTAGCCTTTTTGACCTTCAAAATCAATAGTGTCTTATCCTGAGCAGAGCTCAGAAAATCAAAACAGTAGGAGAATATGGGGCTGTCATTGTCTATGAAAAATGTCCTGACCTTAGTGGCACCCTGGCCACACAAACGGAATTTGCCTGTGCAGAGAGCAAAGGACTTTGCTGCAAGATAAGAGGGCTAGAATTCTTCTGGCTTTTAAGAAGTGGAATTTGTAACACCACCAATAAGTTCAATGACAGATGAGTTCCAGGTAACCTGAGGTAAGAATCTCTGTGTTTGAATTTGCTGGTTAGCCAGGTACAGGTCCATCCTAACAGCAGCCACCTAAATCTCATAGGCTGAGACTCGTGAAAGAATGGCTCCCAAAAGAAAATTACGGCGCTATGAAAAAATAAAAATAAGAGTAGAGGTGGGAAGAAACAAACCAACAGTAGGCCAATATGGGAGCCCAGTCTCCATCCTTCAGTTGAAAACCAGGGAAACTTCCTTAGCAGGACAGCTTTCTGGAGTGTTCTGGATTTAGCCCAGGATTTTCTGGGAGGAAACTAGACAATATAGAGGACGGATGAAAAGTGACATTTTTGAGCTCTCTAGTACCAAGAACAAGGGACAGGGGTTGGGTTACTCACCTCTTCAGCACTGCTTGTGGCTTTACCACAATTTCCTTGAAAGTTATCACATGAGACGTATTGTCATTCAGCCTAAATTACTGTACTGATACTCTGAGACCCTTAATTATGTTCAGGAAAAATCAACAGTCAGGTGGGTTTTTTAAAGTGAATATTTTATCAATTCAACAATGAGTATGGAAATGGGGAAGTAATTATATTTTTAATTTCATATTGGTCCTGTTTCACATTACCAGAAGTTGTATCTAGTTGGAAGTTAGGTTAATTTCTGAGATTTGGTGACTCAGAAGTCCCATATTTTGATGTCCTCACAAGACTTCATGCTAACACTTGTGTCTGCATGTTTTAACTGTCCCAGTTGTTATGAGTCTGACTCGATCAGTTATAAAATTTGAGTGTTAACATTGGATGCAGACTTGGAGAATTTACTGGTTAGAGACCAGAGACCCTGAAAGCTAGGGATAAAATTCAGGTCAGTCGTATCAGGGGAAAAAATTCTATGTAAACAAACAAGTTTGAGTATCGCAGTTCAGTTCAGTTCAGTTCAGTTCAGTCGCTCAGTCGTGTCCGACTCTGCGACCCCATAAATCGCAGCACGCCAGGCCTCCCTGTCCATCACCAACTCCCGGAGTTCACTCAGACTCATGTCCTTCGAGTCAGTGATGCCATCCAGCCATCTCATCCTCTGTCGTCCCCTTCTCCTCCTGCCCCTAATCCCTCCCAGCATCAGAGTCTTTTCCAATGAGTCAACTCTTCGCATGAGGTGGCCAAAGTACTGGAGTTTCAGCTTTAGCATCATTCCTTCCAAAGAAATCCCAGGGCTGATCTCCTTTAGAATGGACTGGTTGGATCTCCTTGCAGTCCAAGGGACTCTCAAGAGTCTTCTCCAACACCACAGTTCAAAAGCATCAATTCTTCGGTGCTCAGCTTTCTTCACAGTCCAACTCTTACATCCATATATGACCACAGGAAAAACCATAGCCTTCTGGTCATCGTATAAGATTAGGTCTATCATACTGGTCAACTGTGAGACCATCTTTTTTCTTATATAGTTTCTGAGTCCTTTTTCTTTGAGAAATGTAGGTTTCTTATCAAACCCTAGGCTTTTGTTGACTTGTAAATTTACACTGGATAAAAAGAGAACTGATGGGCCCCCAACTGATGGGCATCGTGCACAGTCGTGTAGGCTCTGTGGTTAGAATTCAGTGAACAGAACACACTGCTATGGTCTATGCCCATCCTTATGGCCTCTGGACTGGGGGCTGGGACAGCCCAAGGCAGCCTGTCTTCTGTGAGGAATACCTGGGCCTGGAGCATGTCCTTCACAGTTGAATCCAGTTCGCCTACCCACTCAGGCTGCTGCTGCTGCTAAGTCGCTTCAGTCATGTCCGACTCTGTGCGACCCCATAGACGGCAGCCCACCAGGCTCTCCCGTCCCTGGGGACTCTCCAGGCAAGAACACTGGAGTGGGTTGCCATTTCCTTCTCCAATGCGTGAAAGTGAAAAGTGAAAGTGAAGTCGCTCAGTTGTGCCGGCCCCTTAGCAACCCCATGGACTGCAGCCTACTAGGCACCTCCGTCCATGGGATTTTCCAGGCAAGAGTATTGGATTGAGGTGCCATTGCCTTCGCTGACCCACTCAGGCTAACCCTCCACAAAGGGACTCTGTTCACAAATCTTTCAGTATTCTTGGAACACACTGACAACTGCTTGTGTGTAGCATCTGAGCAGTCAGCACTGTGCTGCCCAAAGGCCCTCTTAAGCTCTGTCCAGGTTTTGTAGAATTATGGAACAGAACTCTACTTTTTCACCTCTATGAGATTTCTTTTGCTACCATTATTCTTTATCCTTCCACTGGTCTTGAAATAAGAACAGGGACTCTTAAATAGAACTCTTGAAAGAAACTGGCCTTCAAAACTTCACTCTTATATTCTTACTGTTTTGACTAACGACACAGCTGCTGATAAGACTAGTGACTTCCCTTCTGCTCATTTTCTAGCAGAATTAGTTGCTGCTTTTATACCCTCTGCTGCTAATTTTGCCGGCAAATCTCCGGAGGATTCTAGCCTAATTTTCTGCTACTAGAAGCAGAACTGCCGTTCTAGGAGGTCACCTAACATTATTTAATTCCTTCAGGGGATCTTGAAGAACAAAACCTATGGCAGTAATTCACACACAGGCATCAAATACAAATTAGGACCAATTTTTCAGACTGGCAAATTGATTGCCCTGAACCAGATAATTACTATTTCCCATAATCCTTGTGCCATGGGGTTGTTGTAAGAAGTAAATTATGTGTGTATGTTTATATATTATTAATAATATCATATATAATTTATGTTATTGGCAATATATTACATTATACTATATTATGTTGTATATTCAAATATAACCTAGCACTGGGCCTGACATATTGAAATGTAATAAATTTTAAGGTTTTAACAGCAAGTCAGAACCATTTAAGGTTTATAAATATGTCTCTAAGCCATCCTTTGTTTATCTGGAATTTGAAACATGTAGTCTATGGATTATACAAGCAATTTCCAGCTCTTCTCTCCTATTGAATCCCTTTTCTTCATTTCTTGTACTTCGGAAACACTGTCAGAAGGAAGACTGGAAAAGACAGAGGTGAAGCATTTCGCATTTCTCCAGACCGGCACTGTCAATGGAATGAGCGGTGTCTTGACATGTATGTCTCCCATCAAGGATAATGAACACTGGGAACAGGCAAGGTCCAGAACATTCCAGGACAGTAGCTGGGAGGTTAGACTTGGTGTCCATTTCATCCAAAACCCAAGGGGAGTCCCGAGGAAGGAGGCAGCTGGGAACAGGGCCTCAGAGTGAGATACCATGAACCATTCCAGTAAGAAGGAGAAATTTAAACTATCGAAGGGGATGAAAGTCAAAACCAGAGGAAACGGGGCCAGATTGAAGATAATAGGATGCCTCGTGGGACTCCTGTGCTAAATTTAGATAAATGTCTCTCTAGAGGTGAGAGCCAATGATGATTTTCACGCCGTGGGATTTCCCTCAGGCATTAAAGGCACTGATCAGCCTCTGGCAATACCCTCACCTTGATCATTGAGTAAGAGACGTTTGGGCTATTAACAAAACGGTAGATTTTTTTCTGAAGAGAAACACATATACAGATACAAACACACACACATACTTTTCTCCATTCATGAGCATGGAGCCACAGCTAATTTATATTGAAGGATGTGAGGATTGTGGCAGAAGGGTCATTGACAGGATAAAAGTTCAATAAGGTGATGGCGCAACTCACAAATCAACACCACCATAGGCCACAAAATGGTCTGTGATTGACACTATCGGCTGGGATCGGAAGCACCGTACGTAACTAGCCTGTGGACTTGATTGTTTGGGATGCCTTGTAACTGAAGAAAGCAGCAGTTAATGTTGGCTGGTTACAAGGTTTTGTTTAAATTTGTAATTATTTAGAATCAATTGCAGATTATGTGGAAAGATACAGGAAGCTTGAGTGGACACCACAACAATGTAATATTAGCAACAGCATAACCTGCTGTCTTCAATAGAAAGTAAAGAAATGGAGGGGGACAGAGCAAAGCCCAGAGTTTTGGCTGAAAATCAGTGCTGATCGCAGAGCAGGCCCCACACCTGCAGTTTGATCGGCATGGTTTCCTGACACTGTTTTTCCTAGACCGTGCTTTAGTCATAATGTCAGGACTCATAATGAATCAGAATCCAGTGCAGTCTGCTATCTTTGCTAATAATAATAAAGGCCAACCTGTAGAAATGATTCCCCTTTTCTCCTTAATACTGGGCTTCCCTGATAGCTCAGTTGGTAAAGAATCCGCCTGCAATGTGGGAGACCTGGGTTCAATCCCTGGGTTGGGAAGATTCCCCTGAAGAAGCAAAAGGCTACCCACTCCAGTATTCTGGAGAAATCCGTGGACTGTAGAGTCCATGGGGTCGCAAAGAGTTGACAGGACTGAGTGACTTTCACTTCACTTTCTCCTTAATAAACTAGGGAGGATTCAAGATTATCCTGAGCCCAGGGCCATTGCCCCTTCCGAAGTTCTCACACACACTCCTGGGTGAGAGAGAGAAGCTGCCTAAGAAATGAGGTCCTTTATGTACGTGAAGGTAAAAACCGGGGGTGGGAAGGGGAAGAGAGACGAGGAAGGACACCCCCTGCTTTGTCTGCGCGCAGGACTTGCCCTCGTTTTCTCCTAAGCGCTTGCTGCATCTCCTCAAATCCTCTGGTGGACACATGCCATTGTTTGGACCAACCAGTACCTGAACCCCTTTCCTCTTTGGGGGCACCCCCAGGGTATAAACCAGGGTATAAACTCAACTCCCCCTTGAAGAGGAAGACACCTAAGAGACATTTTCCCAGTCTCCCCTATGGTCACTGCACAGACACAAGATGTAAGCCTGTCCGGTCTGTCCAGCCTGCCCTAGACACGATTCCAAAGGCGGTGACGAGTCGAATCCGGGGCCGCAAGGATGCAGTCTGGCCAGGCCTCGGCAGGGCGGCCACGGGCTCTGTGGTCTGGTGGCTCATCCCTGCTCCAGGGCCTGTGGCGCTGGGGGAACCACTGGCCGCCTGCGCCCACTGCAGAGGCGGGGTGTGGCTCCAGAGAGTCCTGCATGGGGTGCAGCTCATTCCCTGATGACATGGCCTCCGAGCCTGATTCCCAAACTCTCCTGGAGGTTCTGTGATCAATCTAAATCCTTTAATTAAATAACTTCCTGCTCAAGCTAGCCAGCGTTATTTCTGTTGTGTGCAATCACAAATCAAACCTCGACGGAAACACTGTTCTGTGTTGCTTTCAAAAACAGTGGTAGAAAATGAGTTCCTACTGATTATGGAAGGGAGATTAATTTTTTTTAATAGATTAAGCTAAGGTTAACTGAACGTTACTAGTAACTGGTGCTGTGGTTTAAGTCTCACTACATACAGTCGTTATTATTACAACTTCACAAATAGAAAAAACAATACTCAGAAAGATTTGCCTGACATCAGTAAACAGGAGTCAGAATTCAAATTCAATGCTAATTCTTTATCCTACAGAAAGGAAACAAGGCTAAGTAACATTAGCACCTTAAATTACAAAGTGCAAATTTAAATAGGGTTACATCAAAATAATCAGGACATATGGTTTATGGTGATCCCATGTTCTTGTAGCAATTGTGAGCTATGGGGGGTGAAAAGAAAAGGCTTCTGAACTGGCTTAGTAATTGCTTCACCCACACACAAAATGAAAATACCAGAGTTCCCAGTCTTCCCTTGATCGTCTCGTTATTTCATCACAAACCGACGGTCGTGAAGAGCGGCTAGTGCTGCGAGAGACAGAGGAATGTGTTAAGGAGATAATTGACCCCTGTGTAAAGCCAGCCAGTTAAGGTTTCGATTGTCCGGAGTAGTGAAAATTGCCTATGGTTCCCTGTGGCTGTCAAAAAAGGCAATGGTTGCTGCATAATTGACAGAAACAAAATTATCTCTTTGCTGTTTGATCTTGCTTTTAACCGTTGCTCTAAATGGAGTGTCAGTTTAAGGTTAAAAAGTCTAAACAAAGAATGACGTGCTGTTTGTACGGAAAGCAGTATAGTTAGTGTAAAAAGCACGAAAGTGAGGAATGAATATCTCTGCTGGCCTCCTGTGTCCAGTCCTGAAAAACCCTGGCCTTAGTAACCAGTAACCTCTATGCTTAACCAACTGGCAGACCATGGGCTCAAATGTGCTTAGTTGCTCAGTCGTGTCCGACTCTTTGCGACCCCGTGGACAGCCCGCCAGGCTCCTCTGTCCATGGGGTTCTCCAGGCAAGATCCTGGACTGCGTGCCACGCCCCCTCCAGGGGATCTTCCCGACCCAGGGGTCCCATTCAACAGGTGGGTTCTTACCACTGAGCCACCAGGGAAGCCTGCGCATTCGAACAGTAACAGCAACACCGAAGAGACCTGGAGCCATGTTCTCCTCACACTCACTATTCCTTCCTCACTCCTCTGCTCTCTCTGCCCCTTTCCCACCCTGCCCCACCCCATAGGGAACCAGTTTCTTTAATGTTAGGATGATAGCGCTAGTGAAAGTCGCTCAGTCGTGTCCAACTCTTTGCAACCAGGCCAGAATACTGCACTGGGCAGCCCTTCCTTTCTCCACCGGATCTTCCCAACCCAGGGATCAAACCCGGGTCTCCCGCATTGCAGGTGGATTCTTTACCAGCTGAGCTGCCAGGGAAGCCTCAACGTTAGGACTATACTTCCTTCTTTTTGCACAAATAAGCAGATTTATTCATGCCCTTCTTTCTTTCATGACGGGGAGCTTATTATATATGTGAAGTATACAAAACGGCACCCTACACCATTATTCTTGCCTGGAAAATTCCAAGAACAGAGGAGCCTTCAGAGCTACGGTCCATGCGGCCGCAGAAAGTCAGACACAATTAGGACTGGCACAGTGGAGCACAATGTGTATGTGAAACATATATTGATATATACATCTGTATGGGTATACATGTATTTGTTGCTGTTCACTAGCTCAGTTGTGCCTGACTCTTTGCAACCCCGTGGACGGCAGCACACCAGTCTTCCCTGTCCATCACCATCTCCAGGAGCTGGCTCAGGCTCATGGCCATTGAGTCGGTGATGCCATTAAAGCATCTCACTCTCTGTCATCCTGTTCTCCTCCTGCCTTCAATCTTGCCCAGCATCAGGGTCATTTACAATCAGGCGGCTCTTCACATCAGGTGGCCAAAGTATTGGATCTTGAATTTCAGCATCAGTTTCTTTAACCACTGAGCCACCAGGGAAGCCTGCGCATTCCTTCCAATGAATATTCAGGACTGAATTCCTTTGGGACTCTCAAGAGGCTTCTCCAACACCCAAACTAAAAAGCATCCATTCTTTGGTGCTCAGCCTTCTTTATGGTCCAACTCTCACATCCATACATGACTACTGGAAAAACCATAGCTTTGCCTCTACGGACCTTTCTTGGCAAAATAATATCTCTGCTTTTTAAAACACTGTAGGTTTGTCCAATACTAAAATCAGATTGATTATATTCTTTGCAGCCAAAGATGGAGAGGCTCTATACAGTCAGCAAAAACAAGACTGGGAGCTGACTGTGGTTCAGGTTATAAACTCCTTATTGCCAAATTCAGACTTAAATTGAAGAAAGTAGGGAAAACCAGACTTCCCTTGTGGCTCAGCTGGTAAAGAATCCACCTGCAATGCGGGAGACCTGGATTCAATCCCTGGGTTCAGAAGATCCCTTGGAGAAGGGAAAGGCTCCCCACTCCACTATTCTGGCCTGTAGAGTTCCATGGACGGTACAGTCCATGCAGTCGCAGAGTCGGACACGACTGAAAACCACTAGGCCACTCAGCCATGACCTGAATCAGATCCCTTATGATCATACGTTGGAAGTGACAAATAGATTCAAGGGACTAGATCTGATAGACAGATTTCCCGAAGAACTATGGTCAGAGGTTTCTAACACTGTACAGGAGGCAGTGATCAAGATCCCCAAGAAAAAGAAATGCAAAAAGAAAAATGGCTGTCTGAGGAAGCCTTACAAATAGCTGAGAAAAGAAGAGAAATGAAAGGCAAAGGAGAAAAGGAAAGATATGTCCATCTGAAGGCAAAGTTCCAAAGAATACCTAGGAGAGATAAGAAAGCCTTCCTCAGCAATCAATGCAAAGAAATAGAGGAAAACAACAGAATGGGAAAGACTAGAGATCTCTTCAAGAAAATTAGAGATACCAAGGGAACATTTCATGCAAAGATGGGCACAATAAAGGACAGAAATGGCAGGGACCTAACAGAAGCAGAAGATATTAAGAAGAGGTGGCAAGAATACACAGAAGAACTGTACAAAAAAGATCTTAATATCTATGATGGTGTGATCACTCACCTAGAGCCAGACATCCTGGAGTGTGAAGTCAAGTGGGCCTTAGGAAGCATCACTATGAACAAAGCTAGTGGAGGTGATGGAATTCTAGCTGAGCTGTTTCAAATGGTAAAAGATGATGCTGTGAAAGTGCTGCACTCAATATGCCAGCAGTGGCCACAGGCCTGGAAAAGGTCAGTTTTCATTCCAATCCCAAAGAAAGGCAACGCCAAAGAATGCTCAAACTACCGCACAACTGCACTCATCTCACACACTACCAAAGTAATGTTCAGAATCCCCAAAGCTAGGCTTCAACAGTATGTGAACTGAGAACTTCCAGATGTTCAAGCTGGAGTTAGAAAAGGCAGAGGAACCAGAGATCAAATTGTCAACATCAGATGAATCATAGAAAAACAAGAGAGTTCCAGAAAAACATTTACTTCTGCTTCTTTGACTACACCAAAACCTTGGACTGTGTGGATCACAACAAACTGTGGAAAATTCCTCAAGAGATGAAGACCACCAGACCACCTGACCTGCCTCTTTAGAAATCTGTATGCAGGTCAGGAAGCAACAGTTAGAACTGGACATGGAACAACAGACTGGTTTCCAAATAGGAAAAGGAGTACGTCACCCTGCTTATTTAACTTATATGCAGAGTACATCATGAGAAACGCTGGGCTGGGTGAAGCACAAGCTGGAATCAAGATTGCCAGGAGAAATATCAATAACCTCAGATATGCAGATGACACCACTCTTATGGCAGAAAGTGAAGAGGAGCTAAAGAGTCTCTTGATTAAAGTGAAAGAGGAGAGTGAAAAAGCTGGCTTAAAAATATTCAGAAAACTAAGATCATGGCGTCCAGTCCCAACACTTCATGGGAAATAGATGGGGAAACAGTAGAAACAGTGAAGAGAGGCTTTGTTTTCTTGGGCTCCAAAATCACTGCAGATGGTGATTGCAGCCATGAAATCAAAAAACGCTTGCTCCTTAGAAAAGCTATGACCAACCTAGACAGCATATGAAAAAGCAAAGACATTACTTTGCAACAAATGTCCATCTATTCAAGGCTATGGTTTTTCCAGTGGTCATGTATGGATGGGAGAAATGGACCATAAAGAAAGCTGAGTGCCCAAGAATTGATGCTTTTGAACTGTGGTGTTAGAGAGGACTCTTGAGAGTCCCTTGGACAGCAAGGAGATCCAACCAGTTCATCCTAAAGGAAATCAGTCCTGAATATTCATTAGAACTGATACTGAAGCTGAAGTTCCGATACTTTGGTCACCTGATGGGAAGAACTGACTCATTAGAAAAGACCGTGATTCTGGGAAAGACTGAAGGTGGGAGGAGAAGGGGATGACAGAGGATGAGATGGCTGGATGGCATCACTGACTCGATGGACATGAGTCTGAGTGAACTCTAGGAGTTGGTGATGGACAGGGAGGCCTGGCATGCTGTGGTTCATGGGGTTACAAAGAGTCAGACATGACTGAGCAACTGAAAGTGAAAGAAAGTGAAAGTGAAAGTGAAGTCTTGTCCGACTCTTCGTGACCCATGGACTGTAGCCCACCAAGCTCCTCCATCCATGGGATTCTCCAGGCAAGAATACTGGAGTGGGTTGCCGTTTCCTTCTCCAGAGCAACTGAACTGAACTGAACTGAATTTCAGACTCTTGTTGACTATGAGGGCTACTCCATTTCTTCTAAGGGATTCTTGCCCACAGTAGTTGAGATAATGGTCATCTGAGTTAAATTCACCCATTCCAGGCCACTTTAGTTCACTGATTCCTAAAATGTCAATGTTCATTCTTGCCGTTTCTAATTCACCTTGACTCATGGACCTGAAACTCCAGGTGCCCACGCAATGCTGCTCTTCAGAGCATCAGGCTTGCTTCCATCACCAGTCATGTCCACTACTGGGAGGGGCTTTTGCTTTGGCGCCGCCTCTCTGTTCTCTCTGGAGCTATTTCTCCACTCTCCTCCTGTAGCACATCGGGCACCTACTGACCTGAGGAGTTTATGTTTCAGTGTCGTGCCTTTTTACCTTTTTATATAGTCAGTTATATACATGTATTATATGCATATGTAATAATATGCATCTGCTAATCCCAAACTCCTGATCCACCTCCCTACCCCCGCCCACGGCAACTACACGTCTGTCGTCTGTGTCTGTGAGGAGTTCACTTGTATCATATTCTCGGTTCCACATATAAGTGATATCAAATGGCACTTGTCTTTCTCTTTCCTACCACTTCTCTTGGCCTGGTCATCTCTGGGCGCATCCCTGTTGCTGCAGATGGCGTTACTCCAGCCCATTCTTTTTTACGGCTGAGTGGCGTTCTGTCGTATGCATGTAACACGTCCGCTTCATCCTCTCCTCTGTCACAAAGCATTGCGTCGTTTCCACGTTCTGGCTATTGTAAGTACTGCTGCGGTGAACCCTGGGCTGCATGTGTCTTGTTTGAATTTTAGTTTCCTCTGGATATATGCCTAGAGGTAGGATTGAAGGAGCATATGGAACTCCAGTTTTTGTGGAATCTCCATACTGGTTTCCATAGTGGTTGCACCAGTTTATAGTCCCACCAACAGCATGGGAGAGTTCCCTTTCCCCATACTTTCTCCAACATGTTTTATTTGGAGACTTTTTGATGATGGCCATTCTGACTGCTGTGAGGTGGTACCTCACTGTACTTTTTATTCGCATTTCTCTAATAATTAGAAATATTGAGCATCTTTTTATATGCCTGTTGGCCATCTGTTTGTCTTCTTTTTAGAAATTATTATTTAGGTCTTCAGCTCATTGTTTGATTGTTTTTTTTTTTGTTTTTTGTTATTGAATTGTATGAGCTGTTTGTATATTTTATAAATTAACCCCTTGCCAGTCACATCATTTACAAATATTTTCTACCAGCCCATACTTTGCCTTTTCATTTTGTTTATGGTTTCCTTTGCTATAAAAATTTTTTTAATTGGATTAGGTCCCATTTGTTTATTTCATAATTCTTATTTTTTAGTATTTTTATTGTGCATTGGGTTTTAATTTTGTCATAGGTCTTTTCAGTATCCATATAGATAATCATGTGATTTTTTTTCTTTAGCACAGTTGAGATAGTATATGATATTCATGTTTTTCCTAATATTTAACAAATTTTGTGTTCCTTGAATAAATTCCACTTGGTGTATGTCTTAATGTGGATTCCACTTGCTAATATTTATTTAGTATTTTTGCATCAATACCAAGAGGATATTGGTTAGTAGTTTTCTTTTTTGTATTGTTCTTTGCCTTTCTTCTCTTCCACTACTTTCTCTCTAATCATGTTTTTATTTTCTTTTACCTTATTCTCTTATTTATTTTCCTGCATTTCTTGTATGCCTATTAGATTTTTATGTCTTTTCTTCCCTCAGGCACCTTATATTCTTGTTATTTATCATATTTTTTGTCTTTTTAATACATTTCTTTCTGGAATTCAATCAACTCTGTGTATTTCTTCAAGTTTTTATCCTTTTATGTTCCTTTATTTTTTTAAATTTCTGGTTCAAAGGGTTTTTTTTTTTAATACCTTCAAATGCTTTGATGAGTATATATGATTCTGTTTGGAGTGTTGACTTACAAATTTCTTCTGTTTCTCATGGGAAGTAGGTTGTTACTCAGCTGATATATGTAAAAACTTTTTTCCTGATTGTTTTTGAAACAACTTTATATGAATTTGTTGATATTTCTTTTTATTTTTATGGTATTGTAGTAGTGGAGTGTTTGTAAGATTCCTGACTTAATGGATACATCTTTCAGCAATTTAGTAAGATCCATGTGCTTTTAGGGGTTATTATGTTCATTTTTTTAGTAGCAGGAGGAAGAAATGTAAACCATCCAATATTTTATTTCTCTTTGATCTTATAGGACCCTAAAATTTCTACCGTTTCTTTCATTTTCTCTTCATGACCCAATTACAAAGGATGTTTCTCCCCTCCTCCCCTTTTCCGTCTTCTGAAATAGTGTTTTGAACAATGGCCTTTAAATAACTCCTTCCACAGGGAAAGGACCCCCCTTTCCATGCTATCGTCTGCCTGGAGACTGTGATAACATTTCCGTATGGAAGGTGGTCTCAGACTTAACGGTAGTTTTGGGAGAGCTGTAAGCTTCTCTGCCGGCTTCGCTCTCCTGCTTTGCTGGAGTTTTCCTGTGTGCCTTTGCCCACTGCAGAGGCTTCTGGTCATACAGGGCTCAGCGAGCATGAGAGACCATGCGCTGGGGTGTGGCGATCTTTCTCTTTTAATTCACAGTCGTTTTAAAGTCTCGGCATTCTCTGTCTTGAAGTTATGCTGAAGGCATGGTTTTATACAGATTTGCATATCCTGTCTTGTTGCTTTGAATCCTTTGAGGAAGAAATATCAGGAGGTAAGTAGCTAGGCAGCAGTCACTGTCTTCGGCTACCCAGAAACCCCCAGTAACAGTTGTTTTGAAGTGCTTACCTGCTGACTTCAATTATATGGATCATCTGCTTGCTTTTGTTGATTTTGTTCCTCTTGATTGCTAGTCATATGAACTTGCCTCCTCACATGTCTAGTAATCCTTGATTGCAGATAGGATGTTCTGTACAAAAGACCCAGCGAAGTTCCAGTTACTCTTTTCCATAAGAAAAAAGTTTTCCATGTCTTCTTGCTGTGGATGAATTATGTCCTCCCATTCTTATACTGAAGCTCTAACTCCCAATGTGACCATATTTGGACATGGGACCGTCAAGGAAGTAATTAAGATTCAATGAAATCCCGTGAGTAGGACCCTCATCTGTTAAGATCAGTGACCTTGCTTACCACCTGCACCCCTCACCGTTCTCACACACGGAGGACAGGCCAGGAGAGGGTGCAGCTAAAAGGCCACCATCAGCAAACCAGGAAAAGACTCAAACAGAATCAGATCAGCTGAAACCTCGATCATGGCTTTCCCAAGCTCCATAGCTGTGACAAATAAAGTTTGCAGTGTTTAAACCCACTGGTAGTATGTTGTAACAGCAGCCCAAGCTGACTGAAGTGTGTGTTAGTTGCTCAGTCGTGTCTGACTCTTTGCAACCCCATGGGCTGTAGGCTACTAGGCTCCTCTGTCCATGGAATTTTCCAGCCAAGAATACTAAAGTGGGTTGCCATTCCTTTCTACAGGGAATCAAACTGCAGGGATCAAACCTGGGTCTCCTGTATTGCAGGCAGATTCTTTACTGTCTGAACAACCAGGAAAGCCCAATATTTATTTATATTTATTTGTGGGATCTAGTTCCCTGACTGGGAATTGAACCCAGGTCCCCTGCTTTGGGTGCACAGAGTATTAGCCACTGGACTGCCAGGGAAGTCCCCAGGCTGACTAATACACCACTACTAGGCAGAAGAATGTGGGCTAATCACTCAGATCCAATCAGGAACTGGACTGGCATAAAGTTTTAGTAAGATTCAGTTTATTTCTGGCTTAATCACTTTCCTTGTTCATAACTATCCCATAAGTATTTTCATTTCAAGCATGGTGATTCTTTGCCTTTTCATCACTGAAAGCCTGCAAAGACACATTTCTGCCCTTCAGAAGTTTGAAGCTTACTTTTTGGCCTCCCGTCCCATGCAACTGCAAGATTTGGCAAATGTCCAAAGTGGGAGACTGGCCGTGTGTTTGAGACAGATATCTTATTAATGAGAATTTGTTTCTAGGCTCTGTGAGACCTTGGGAGATTTCAATACAATGGGGAGACTCAGGCATTCATTTGAGGCTCTTCAAGTTTCCAGTGCTCCAGAAGATTATAAAAGCTTTGCTGGTTTCTCTTCTTCCAGCAAAGTCCCTGAACATGGGTCAAACCCAAGTATCATTCCATCTCTAAAACTGACAAATGCCCAGGAGGAAAACGCCCACAATTCGGGCTTGCCTCAGAGTCGCTCCCTCTAGAAGTCTGGCTCCTTTGGTCTCCATTGCTTCCACAGCTCTCTAATGCTTTGAAAATGACGTCTGTGATACTGTGTTATTCAAACAAGAGTAGTGGCCTACCACGGCCTGCTCAGAAGCAGCAGCCCTCCTCCACGTATTCTGCATCTTTACAAGTCTGGCCTTCCAAGAAAATCTAACAGAAGCGGAAGGAGATGAAGGTGGTAGGGAAGAAGGATGTAGAGATTACCACCCTCCGCAAGCACATCAAAAAGCAACTCTCGCCAAGCACAAACGGGAGACTGGCAGAAAGGCTCTTCCCGAACCACGGCTGAAAAGCAAGATCCACACAGTCAGGGAGGGAAGGAGGAGATGCGGTCAGGTTAGGACCCGCACGTCCAACAGAGGGCGCAGGAGGAGAGGGGGCATCACAGACTTCCCGATCCTTTCTGGGGGGCAGGTCCCAGCCACGTGTTAGGCGCCCCTGCGCTGGGGTCCAACACCAGGGATTCAAGTCGTCTCACTTGGTTTGAAAACCAGTGGAGCTTCCCAGAGGCTAAAGGAACCTAGACTCAGATGGAAACGAGAACCCAAGCATGCTCGATTGCTCCCGAAACAAGGCGGACAAGCAAACTGGAAACAGCCCGGGCCCTGCCCAGTTCCTGTGACCGCCCCGGCGTAAAGCCTGGCCTGAGCCGGGTGTGTGCTCAGGGTCCTCTTTCTGTGGCTCCACTCTGCACCAGGGTGGAGGCTGGCTGCCGGCGCCAAGGAGCGCGCATGCGTGGAGCAGGGCCAGCCCGGAGCAGCCCTGCAGCCGAGCAAGAGGAACGCGGCCGTCGCCGGGAGGCCTGGAGCTGGGGGTGCGTGGGACCCCCGAGCAGATCCCCGGCCCCCACTCACCCCTGCGCCAGCGCCTCTCCTGACGCTGCTCTCCGCCGGGGTGAAGAGGCCCCTGCCTGTCGAGGGGGATGCATGGAACAGCAAGAAGCCGAGTCAGCTGAGTGCCGGCCCAGCCTCTGGGTGGAGCAGGGCGTCTGCCACCAGAGAGGGCGCAGAGGCGCTGGGCGGGCCGCTGCGCGGGGCTCCCACTGGCTGGCGGGCCCATCCCAGCG
This sequence comes from Capricornis sumatraensis, assembly GCF_032405125.1. Taxonomy (NCBI): domain Eukaryota; kingdom Metazoa; phylum Chordata; class Mammalia; order Artiodactyla; family Bovidae; genus Capricornis; species Capricornis sumatraensis. The sequence goes on along the minus strand of NC_091077.1, from coordinate 107,656,424 downwards.
CACGCCCAGCACACGCTAGACTCGCAACGGCACCGCGCAGACCCTCTTGCTCTCGTGTTCTCACCATTGGAGCAAAGTGCCCTCGGTAGGGGGGAGGGCACACACTGGGCGGAAACAGAGCCCGCCCTAACCTGACCCTCGGGCAGTCTGCTCCAGAGCCCTGGACCTCAGGCCTGCCCCGACGCGGGGCAGTGACCCCTGAGCAGAAGCCCCTGCTCACACAGGGCCTGGCTCCACCCCACCATCTGCAGCCCTAGGCGCACCAGGGTGACAGCTGCCAAACACCGTGGGCGAGGAGGCGACCCCTGCTCACTTTGGCTCCAGCTCTCCACCAAAGCCACTTGGCATACGTGGGGCCATAGGGACGCTCCCCACCAAGCGCACCCCAGTGAGACTTGGATCGATAGCCGCGTCACCTCATTTCAGAGAGACAGAAAGCTAAACAAAATGGAAAGACAGAAGACGTTGTTTCAAATGAAAGAACAAGAAGAAAAGCCTAATGAAATAGATAATTTACCAGATAAATATCTCCAAACATTACTAACCAAAATGCTAGTTGACCTTGGGGAAAGAACAGATAAACATAAGAATTTTAACAAGGAACTAGAAACTATAAAAAATGGCCTGGTCAGAACTGAAGAATACAACAAACGAGAAATACACTCAGAGGGAATGGACAGCAAAGTATAGGACAGGGGGAATGCACGCATGATGAGAAGATAGAGTAACGGGAATTGTGGAACCGGAACAAGAAAAATAGACACAGACTTAAAGAGATAGGGATGCTCTGGGACTTCCCTGATGCTCCAGAGGCAAGACTTAACCTTCCAGTGAAGGAGGTGCACGTTCAATCCGTGTTTGGTTAAACACACATGGGCTAAGATCCCACATGTCTCGCAGCCAAAAACCCGAAACAGAAAACAGAGACAATATTGTAACAAGCTCAGTAAACACTTTAAAATGGTCCCCATTAAAAAAAATTTTTTTAATGAATATATTTTAAGGAACCTCTAAGACAACGTCAGGTGTACCAACATTCACCTTATACGGGTCCCAGAAGAATAGAGAGAAACAGGTCAAAAAGTATTTGATGAAATTTTGGTTGAAATGCTCCCCGAAGCTGAAGAAGGAAACATTTTCAGCCACAGAAGGCACAGAGAGTGTTAAACATGATGAAACCAAAGAAATCCATACCAAGATATATAACAATTTTAGGCAGAACTTAAAGAGAGAATTTTAAAGCACCAAGAGCAAAACAAAGCGTCTCACACAAGGGAGCCCCACAAAGCGATCAGCTGACTTTTCTGCAGAAACTTTGTGAGCTAAAAGGGGGTCGAGTGATGTATTTACAGTGCAGCCGAATGGAAAGCAGTATGTAAGTTCCTCAAAAATTGGTAGTAAAACGACCACAAGATCCAACAATTCCCCTCCTGGGTATATATACAGTGAAAGTGAGGACACCGATTTGAAACCCTATCTGTACCCCAATATCATAGCAGTTTCACTTTTAACAACAGCCAAGAAACAGGAAACAACCTCAGTGACCATAAACAGATGATCAATAAAGAATGTGTTCTACACACACACACAGAAACGCAGACACACACGCAGACACACACACACACGCAGACACACACTCAGACACACATGCACAGACACAGGCAAACACACTCAGACATACACACACAGACACACACACAGACACACACACAGGCACACAGGCAGACATACACACGCAGACACACACACAGGCACACATGCAGACAAACATGCAGACACACAGACACACACGTAGAACACACGCAGACACACACACACGCTTACACACATGCAGACACACATATGCAGACACACACAGAGACACACACACAGAGATACATGGTTACACACATGCAGCCACACACACACACGCAGACACACGCAAAGACACAGACACACATACACAGACACACACGCAGACACATGCAGACACACACACCCAGACACACATGTAGACACACACACAGAGACACACACGCAGACAGACATGCAGACACACACGCAGACACACACAGAGACACACGCTTACACACATGCAGACACACACGTAGATACACACGGAGACACACACACAGACACACATGCAGACACACATGCAGACACAAACACAGACACACGCAGGCACACACGCAGACACACACAGACTCACGCTTACACACATGCAGTTACACACATGCAGACACACACACGCAGACACAAATGCAGACACACGCAAACACACACGCAGACACACGGTTACACACACAGATACACATGCAGACACACACACAGACACAAACACAGACTCACGCTTACACACATGCGGACACACACACGCAGACACACGCAGACACACGCAGACACACACACGCAGACACAAACAGGCAGACACACACACACAGACACACACACGCAGACACACACATAGACACACACGCAGACACACAGACACAGACACACGCTTACTCACATGCAGACACACACGCAGACACACACAGAGACACACGCTTACACACATGCAGACACACACGTAGATACACACGGAGACACACACACAGACACACATGCAGACACAAACACAGACACATGCAGGCACACACGCAGACACACACAGACTCACGCTTACACACATGCAGACACACACAAGCAGACACAGATACAGACACACACACTCACGCAGACACAAATGCAGACACACACGCAAACACACACGCAGACACACGGTTACACACACACAGATACACATGCAGACACACACACAGACACACACGGAGACAAACATGCAGACACACACACAGACACAAACACAGACTCACGCTTACACACATGCGGACACACACACGCAGACACACGCAGACACACGCAGACACACGCAGACACACACACAGACACACACACGCAGACACACACATAGACACACACGCAGACACACAGACACAGACACACGCTTACTCACATGCAGACACACACGCAGACACACACAGAGACACACGCAGACACACATGCAGAAACACACAGGCAGAAACAGACAAGGACATAGATGCAGACACGCACACGCAGACACACACAGACACACATGCAGACACACACACGCAGACAAAGACACAGACACACACAGACACACGCTTACACACACGCAGACACATGCAGAAACAAACACACAGACACACGGTTACATACATGCAGCCACACACACGCAGACACACATGCAGACACACACGCAGACGCACACGCAGACACACATGCAGACACACACGCAGACGCACACGCACACACACATGCAGATACACACACAGACATGCACATGCAGACACATGCATTCACACAGGCATACACACACAGGCAGACACACATGCAGACACACACACGCAGACACACACGCATACACACACGCAGACACATGCAGACACACATGCAGACACACACGCAGACACACACAAGCAGACACACACAGACACAGATGCAGACACACACGCAGACACACACGCAGACACTGTTACACACACATGGAAACACATGTAGACACACAAACGCAGACACAGACACACATGCTGACACACACGCAGACACAAATGCAGACACACACAGAGACACACACGCAGAAACATGCTTACACACATGCAGACACACACACGCAGACACACATGCAGACACACACGCGGACACACACGCAGACACACATGCAGACACGGTTACACACAGAGAGACACACATGCAGACACGGTTACACACACAGACACACACGCAGACACACACTTACACACATGCAGACACACACATGCAGATACACACGCATTTACACACGCATACACACACAGGCAGACACACATGCTTACACACATGCAGACACACACGCAGACATGGTTACACACACACAGACACACACGCAGACACACGCTTACACACATGCAGACACACAAGCAGACACACACAGACAGATGCAGACACACACGCAGACACACACACACAGACACGGTTACACACACACGGAAACACATGTAGACACAGAAACGCAGACACAGACACACACACGCTGACACACACGCAGACACAAATACAGACACACGCAGACACACACACACGCAGACACACACGCAGACACACACGCAGACACACACGCAGACACAGTTACACACACGCAGACACACACAGACACACATGCAGACACACACGCAGACACACACGCAGACACACGGTTACACACACATGGAAACATGTAGACACACAGACACAGACACACACACGCTGACACACACGCAGACACAAATGCAGACACACACAGACACACGCTTACACACATGCAGACACACACACGCAGACACACATGCAGACACACACGCAGACACACACGCAGACACGGTTACACACACACAGACACACATGCAGACACACGCTTACACACATGCAGACACACACGCAGACACACATGCAGACACACACGCAGACATGGTTACACACAGAGACACACGCAGACACATGCTTACACACATCCAGACACACACATGCAGACACAGATGCAGACACACACGCAGACACACACAAGCAGACACACACAGACACACATGCAGACACACATGCAGACACACACGCAGACACATGGTTACACACACACGGAAACACATGTAGACACACAAATGCAGACACAGACACACACACTGACACACGCAGACACAAATGCAGACACACACACGCAGACACATGCTTACACACATGAAGACACACACAGACACACACGCACACACACGCATTCACACACACCGACATACACAGGCAGACACACACGCAGACACACACAGACAGACACAGACACACACATGCAGACACACGCAGCACGGTTACACACACAGACACACATGCAGACACACACACGCAGACACAGACACAGAGACACACACACAGACACACATGCAGACACACACGTAGACACACGCTTACACACATGCAGACACACACACGCAGACACACATGCAGACACACACATGCAGACAGACTTACAGACACGCATTCACTCACGCAGACATACACACGCATTCACACACACAGACACACACGCAGACACACACGCAGACACACTCACGCAGACACACAGTTACACACACACAGACACACATGCAGACACACACACAGACACACAGATACACACGCCGACTCACACAGACACACACACAGACAGACACTTACACACATGCAGACACACACGCAAACTCACACACGCAGACACACACACACAGACAGTTACACATACGCAGACACACACGCAGACACATATAGACACACACACAGACACACACACAGAGACACACACGCAGACACACACACAGACACATATACTACGGAATGTTACTCGGCCGTTAAAAAGAAGGACGTTTAGCCACTTGCAGCAACTTGGATGAATTTGGAGGATATCATGCTTAGCGAGATAATTCAGACAGAGAAAGACAAATACTCTTGGTACCACTCATAGAGAAAATCTGAAATATATAGCAGAATAGAAACAGACTCACAGAGCAAGCAAACTAGTAGTTACCAGTAGGAAGAGGGTTGGGGTAAGAGCAAGACGGGAGTAGGGGGCCGAGAGGTAGAAACTGCTGTGTATAAAACAAATAAACCAGTAAAATAAAAAAATAAAATAAAACAAATAAAACTTGAGACTACATTGGGCAGCACAGGGAAGACAGCCAGTAGTTTCTAATGACCTTAAATGGAGTATAATCTATAAAAACACTGAATCGGTGTGTTGTATTGTACACCTGAAACATAAAATATATAAATCACCTGTACTTTAATTTTTTAAAAAAGGAGCTAACAGAATGAAATGCATGTTTATTGGAATGGGTGGCTAGGTAAATGAGTAAGTAGAGCCAATTTTACCTGCTTCCTGATCTTCACTAGTTCAAGTTTACCACTCTCCTGAGGAAGACAGTGTTACTCTGGCAATACAGCAGAAGAACTGTGGTCAAGACTCAGGAACATACAGGAACATGCAGCCAAGGAAACGCCTCTGAAGCACGAACCAGCCAGACCTGGGCAATGTAGCTTCCTGCTCTCAGCCTTTGTTTCGCCAGCGTTTGGTTTCAAGGTCTCCTCCACAGCCCCAAGAAGGTGTGTAACAGGAGAGACATCTGCTCGCCAGTTTGCTGTCTGTCTTCCCGACTAGCCTCTGTAGGGGCAGATTCTGTCTTGCCTGATAGTTCATCCTCAGTATCTAGCACAGTGCCTGACCCACAGTGTCTGCTCAGAGCATTTGTTTAAATGAGTGAGTGAATAAACGATTATCTCAAAGTCCTTTCACAGTCTGGCTTGTTAGCAGATTAAGCTGCTTAAATGCATAAAACAGAAGTAAAGCAAGGCTGTGGAAGTTATTGCCCATAACTAACATTCACACATGGCATTGCTTTTAGAAACAGGAGCAATCAATTGTTGTTGTTTAGATGCTGAGTTGTGTCTAACTCTTTTGCGACCCCATGGACTGTTAGCCCTCCAGGCTCCTCTGGCCCTGGATTTCCCAGGAAGAATACTGGAGTGGATTGCCATTTCCTTCTCTGGGGGATCATCCCAGAGAGAGATCAAACCTGCATCTCCAGCAGCTTCTGCATTGGCAGGAAGATTCTTCTCCACTGAGCCACTAGGGAACCCCAAGCAATCCATAACTTTGGTCTAAAAGAAACAGAAGCTCAAGGATATATTCTATTTTACAGTCCCAAATAATAATTTTTGATGAGATTACATTGCCCTAAAACTCCTCAAATCTTACCCATCAGGTAAGAAGAACTTTGCATAAAATGTTCCACAAGCAAAACTTCAAAGTGTAGCTAACTGGAAATATTTTCAACTTCCTAGACTAACTATGATGATTGGCCATTTGGAACTTGGCATAGGAACTTCATCAACAGTTATATTTACACATACCAACACCAATAAGATTGGCATTACGAATCCAACCAGGGGAATTTTGAGGAAACTAAAGTCAACTTTGTATATTATTTATTTCATTTTTTTCCTTTGAAGAATATCTTTTCACAAGAGCCTTAGGTAAAAGGAATATAATTTTCTTTAAAAGTGCAAGGCTATAGGATACAATCAATTCTTACTAAAAATCTGGATAAAAATCAATTTTAGAATGTCCTTGGGTGAAAAAGTAATATTAAAAATATTATAATGTGTGAACATACACATTTTACTTATGTGTTGTTGAAAATGTTCAGTAGCAGGATAATTGGCCATAGGGGATGATTCCTGTTAAATACTCCAAAAAAATCTACTCTGTTACTATTTAATTTTCTAAATCAACACAAATGAAGCAATTGCAAGAAGAGCCAGAGTAAAGCATGTGGGCTTTGAATTCAAATCTCTGCTCTTGTGTCACCAGTGATGTAACTGACTTTTCTGAACCTCATCGTCTGAACTTAAAGTGAAAGTTATTGAGAGACCTCAGAGGAGTCATCTGCAGTCCAGGAGGACAATAAGGGTTAACTAGTAGATAAAGGTCCATTTTCATTTCAATCCCAAAGCAGGGCAATGCCAAAGAATGTTCAAACTACTGCACAATAACACTCACTTCACACACTAGCAAAGTAATGCTCAAAATTCTCCAAGTCAGGCTTCAACACTTAGTGAGCTGAGGACTCCCAGATGTTCAAACTGGATTCACAAAAGGCAGAAGAACCAGAGCTCAAACTGCCAACATCTGTTGGATCATTGAAAAAGCAAAAGAGTTCCAGAAGAACATCTACTTCTGCTTTATTGACTACGCCAAAGCCTTTGACTCTGTGGATCACAACAAACTGTGGAAAATTCTTAAAGAGAAGAGAATACCAGACCACCTTACCCATCTCCTGAGAAACCTATATGCAGGTCAAGGAGCAACAGTTAGAACCAGACATGGAACAACAGACTGGTTCCAAATTGGGAAAGGAATACATCAAGGCTGTACATTGTCACCCTGCTTATTTAGCTTATGTGCAGAGTACATCATGCGAAATGCCAGGCTGGATGAAGCATAAGCTGGAAGCAAGATTGCCAGGAGAAGTATCAATAACTTGAGATATGCAGATGACATCATCCTTAAGGCAGAAAGTGAAGAAAAACTAAAGAGCCTCTTGATGAAAGTGAAAGAGGAGAGTGGAAAAGATGGCTTAAAACCCAACATTCAAAAGACTAAGATCGTGACATCCGGTCCCATCACTTCATGGCAAATAGATGGGGAAACAGTGGAAGCGGTGGTTGACACTATTTACCCTGGGCTCCAAAAGCACTGCAGATGGTGACTGCAGCCATGAAATTGAAAGACGCTTGCTCCTTGGAAGGAGACCTATGACCAGCCTAGACAGCACATCAAAACGCAGAGACGTCACTTTGCCCACAAAGGTCCGTCTAGTCAAAGCTATGGTTTTCCCAGTAGTCATGTGTGGATGTGAGAGTTGGACTGTAAAGAAAGCTGAGCACTGAAGAATTGAGGCTTTTGAACTGTGGTGTTGGAGGAGAGTCTTGAGAGTCCCTTGGACTGCGAGGAGATCCAACCAGTCCATCCTAAAGGGGATCAGTCCTGGGTGGTCATTGGAAGGACTGATGCTGAAGCTGAAACTCCAGTACTTAGGCCTCTTATGTGAAGAGCCAATTCCTTGGAAAAGACCCTGATGCTGGGAAAGATTGAAGGTGGAAGGAGAAGGGGGCGACAGAGGATGAGATGGTTGGATGGCATCACCGACTTGATGGACATGAGTTTGAGCAGGCTCTGGGCGATGGTGAAGGACAGGGATCCTGGCGTGCTGCAGTCCGTAGGGTTGCAAAGAGTTGGTCACGACTGAACAACTGAAGAAGACAAGTAGAAAAAGCAGGAACTGATCTAAGAAAGAAGAGGAGCTGTAAAGATCAACCAGAGCGTAGGGAGAGAAAACTACAGGATGAGGTGAGAAAGAGGCAGAACAATGACAGGATTTTCGTTCCTGTAACCATAGGGTGGGAGATCTAGGGAGCAAAGGACTCCGGCCAGGTAGGAACAAAGGTCTCTGTCAAAACTACATAATTATGCCCTACCTGAGGTTGCCCTGGTGATAGGATCCGTGCTTTAACATAATAACATTACAAAGAAAACCATTCCTTGTAACTGAATAAATGTTTCCTTAAGAATGATCTGGGAGGCAGTTTGAAAGGGGATTAGGTGACAGCCCAAGCTTCCTGTTGCAACAGAGAAACATGATTGTGCGGGAAAGGGGCACGGAGAGCACCTGCCATGGAGGACCTGCTGCTTCTCGGAGCTGCACTTGGTGAGTCAGAGGTGATGGCCAGTCGGGTACAGTTACACATCTCCACTGGCCACTTAGTCTAATCAGACTGCTGCTGGGAAGGAAACCACCGAAATCAGGAGCCCTGGCCGGGGAATGGCCCGTGCCCATCCTCCTGGTGCCTGCCTGCAGAGGCTGGTGTACCCAGGCCTCCCTGGAGGGCTCTCCCAGCCTTTCCAACCTTCTTGGAGGATGGCACCTGCCTGGAGGAGGCAGGGCAGAATGGATCCCCAGGGATGACAGTGCCAGTCACATAGGAGGTTCTGAGAATTAACTGAGAAAACTTATTATAAAAGTACTTAACACGTGAGAGCAGAGCAAGTGTTGGTTTCCTCACAGCCTCTCCCAGCACTTGCCGTCGGTTACACACTGACTTTCGGGTTCCCTGACATCTCAGTGGTGAAGAACCTGCTTGCCAATGCAGGAGACCCGGGTTCAATCTCTGGGTCGGGAAGGTCCCCTGGAAGGGAAATGGCAACCCCCTCCAGTGCCCTTGCCTGGGAAATCCCATGGACAGAGGAGCCTGGCAGCCACAGTCCATGGGGTCGCAGAGAGTCAGACGTGTTTGGGCATGCACACACACACACTCACTTTCGCTTGAAGTATTAAAGTTGTTTTCGTGGTTTATTTCATGGTTTATTTTATGGTTAATTTATGGTTTTATTTTCTGTTTTATTTCATGTTTTATTTTAAACCTTAGCCCACACCCCCAGGCCCATATAATGTATTTGTGTTTATATATGGTACCAAAACCAGACAAGTCAACATATTTGCCTGATAAACTATTTACTCAAAATCCAATATATGTGAATGGATAAAGAAGTTGTGGTACATATATACAATGAAATATTACTCAGCCTTAAAAAGGAACAAATTTGAGTCAGTTCTACTGGGGTGAGGAAACCAGAGGCTCTTATATAGAGTGAATTAAGTCAGAAAGAGAAAAACAGATATCATATATTAATGCATAGATATGGAATCCAGAAAAAATGGCACTGACGAACCCATCTGCAGGGCAGGAACAGAGATGCGAGCACAGAGAACAGCCTTGTGGAGACAGCAGGGGAAGAAGGTGGGCCGGCTAGAGGGGCAGGGCTGAAACGCACCCACTACCGTGCGTGCAGCCAGCCAGCGGGAAGGCGCGTTATGGCACATGGAGCCCATGCTCCGTGACAACGTGGAGGGCCGGGAAAGGGCGCAGGGTGGGAGGGTGCTGCAAGAGGGAGGAGACGTGTGATATCTGTCGATGATTCACGTTGGTGTATGGCAGGAATGTAACCAGTGCTGGTTGTTGTGGTTTCTGACAACACAACATTGTAAAGCAATTAACCTTCAATTTAAAATTTTTTAATTATCCTTTAAAAAAATTCAGTCTATAATTTTGGGGGCCTAGACTTTTCAAATAAAAGCATTAAAGTAGTATGGTGATTTTTAGAATAAAGGAAGCAAAAAGCACTGTACGAGTTTTCTTTTCCCTCTCTGCCCCAGACGTCTTGCTAGTCTGTGTGTACAAAGTCTTCGGTTCCTCAAGACTCATGTGTTGTCATGGGTGTTGCTGAACGAGGAATAAACAGAGGAAGAAAACCTACTGAGACATCATGTCTACTGTGGGGATTTCAGAAGCAAAGCCTACTGAGACACGATGTCTACTGTGGGATTTCAGATGTGGGCTCCAGAGATCTTCACTCTTAGAAACCATTCTCATCTTTCAGCTTACGGAAACCATCCAAAACTATGTGCTTATGGGACCTCATGGAAACCAAGGTGTTTTTTCCAGAAGGATCTGGAAGGATGAAAGAGATAATGAGAAAGAGACCAGAGAAAAAGCCTTATGGTGAATTCAGTGTACCATGTTTCCTGGATCATTTTAAATGGCTATTATCTTTAAAATAAAAGATTGCATTTTATTATACCAACAGAAAATGTCATTAACCATGCATTTAACTGTTTCTGGTCTCAGGATTTCATAATAGAATTAGCTTCCCATTAACAAATAAAATATTACATCAGACAGGGAAAGATAAATACTACATGATATCACTTTTATGTGGAATCTTAAAAAATATTAAAAATGAATCTGTATACAGCAGATTCACAGGCCTAGAAAACAAATTCATGGTTATCAAAGGAGAGGCGGGAAGAGACAAGTTAGCAGTATGGGATTAACAGATACAGATTACTACACATAGAATAGAAAAGCAGGAAGAACTTAATGTTTAGCACAGGGAATTATATTCAATATTTTAAATAACCTATGGCAGAACACAATCTGCAAAACCCTGAATCTCGAAGCTATGCACCTGAAACTACCACAATACTGCAAATTAACTTCGTGTCTGTGTGTGTGTTAGTCGCTCAGTCATGTCTGACTCTTTGTGACCCCAGGGACTGTAGCCCTCCAGGCTCCTCTGTCCATGGAATTCTCTAGGAGTTGCCATTGCCTTCTCCAGGGGATCTTCCTGACCAGATTGAACCCAGGTCTCCCTCATGGCAAGCAGACTCTACTGTCTGAGCCACGAGGGAAGCCCTGTAAATCAACTATACTTCAATTAAAAAAAATAAAATTTTAAATCATTCTAGGCTATATTGTTTCCAAAACCTATTTCGGTTGCTCACTAAAAATCAAGAAAAGGGACAAGGCTGAACCTTGTGGACTGCACAGCGAAGGATTTGTGGGGCTAAATGGCTGCTGTCTCTATAATCAACAGCTTTTCAGACAAAGAAATACAGAGTCACTGGGAAGAACTGTTGCCTGCCGTTTCCCTCAGTTAGAACTCTTAGCAGTAAGTAACAGAAATAAGTATCAAACTGGCGTAAGAAGGAAAGAGGAGAGCAAGAAACAGCAAGGGAGAGGGGAGAGAGGAAACCCAAAGGAATCTGAGATTTAATGACCGGAGCAGCACGGAGGCAGCTCTCACTTCAGGCAGGGTGGGTGCTTGGCCGAGACGGTACTGTTAGGATTCGCTTTTCCTTCATGTTCTAAGTCAAGTATTCTCTGTGTTGGCTTGACTCTCAGACAGGCGCTTTCCATCTTCTGCCCCTTATAAGCTCTGTGGAGACTTATATCCTCCCAGCTTCCAATCAAACAAAAAAAAAAAGGAAGAAAGGGAGGGAGGGAGGGAGAAAAAGGAGCTTCCTTGTTGTCCCAAGAGAAAGCCACAAACTGAGTCTTATTGGCCTAGCTAGGTTCATGTGACCAATGACAGCCAGGATACAGGAGCCTCCTTTGGGCCAGTTTTGGGTCATATCATCGATCACCCCAGGAGCCATCTGAACATCCCGGAGGGCCACGTGGGCTAGTGAAGTCTTACCAAACATGACCTTACTTGTTTACAATCACTGTAGCAATGTGTTTCCTCTAAGTCCAGGCCTACCTCCCTACCATTCATGTCTCAATTCAGCTTTGGGACAAATTGTTCCTAAGCAGACAGTCAGCTTGTTTTATGCCAGCGACACACACCTAGCTTTATCACTTTCTTACGCTTATCGCAACATGCCTTGCTATATATTAAAATTTGGCTCTGCAGGGAACACCATGATAAATTGACTTGTTGCGGGAAAGGAAAATGTCTGTCGATAACATCACCGGGAAGATATGTGTTAGTTTGCTCCGAGGGACGAGTCTCACTCCTCCGTGCCGAGGTCTTAATTGGATTTCAAGTTTGCTCTTGCTGAAGGACGGGTGTGGAAACTTGGGGGCGTAGCACAAGCTTGTCTTTCTGTTCTCAACAGACAAAAGGAATAAAGCCCTTGTTTATTGAGTGAGCTTGTCAGCGTGAGGGCATACTGCGTGGTTCCTGGCTCAGATGGCAATCAGTAAAGCGGCCGCATCAGGGAGGGAAAGGAGCTTCTTTCCCAGCCGTGCTGTGCTGTCTCCAGGGGTGTCTCAAGGAAGGACTTCAGCGCCGTGGAGCATGGCAAGGAGAAGAATGTGGCTTTGGAATTAGAACTGAAGTTAAGTCCTGGTCCTGCCTTTGTAGGCCCTGGATAATTTACTTCTCTGCCATTTAAGCCTCCATTTCTTCACCTAATGTGAGACTATCAACATCCATCCCACTGAACTGTCTTAGTTCCTTCAGGCTGCTACAACGATATGCCATGGACAGGCGGCTCATCAACAGGAGAGATTTATTTCCTATGGTTCCGGAGACTGACTGCCTAGGAGCATGATGCTGGCATGGTGGACGAGGGCACTCTTCCGAGTCTCGGACTTCTCCTTGTGTTCCCACGTGGAGGAAGGAACTAAGGAGCTCTGGACCCTGTTTTACACGAGGACTGATCTCATTTAGGCGGGCTCCACCCTCATGACCTAATCACCTCTCACACGCCTGACTTCCCAATAAAATGGTAGGGATTTCCACATTTGACCTTTGGAGGGACACAGGCTTTCAGGCAGCAGCACTAACTTACAGGGCCAGTTTGAGGTTCAAATGGAATAAAGGACTTAAGTTACACTTATTTATCATTTATCCCTGTGTCTCTTCTATAAATGAAACACCCACAGGCTGAGTCTTGTTCAGCTTTGTGAGTTTCAGGGCCTAACTGTGCCTGGAAGTCAAAGTATACTCAACCAATGTTGCATAAACAGATAAATCTACAGACAAGTGATCAAATAGAGGAATGAATGAATGGATGAGAGCCATGGGATAGAGAGAGAGAGAAAAATATTGTTCAGCACTGGCTCAGAAGAGTTCTGTGATTAAACAATATTTTAACAGTATCTCAAAGCTTAGAATCCCTATCTTTGATGCTGTATGTTGTTTTTCTCCTGGGCTTCTCTTAGTTGAAAATAAGGCCACATATCACGATTTGGGAAGAAGAGCAAATCTCTTGGTGGAGAAACAGCCAAGAAAATTACTGCTCTCCTAGCTCAAAGAGAAACATTAATTAAAAGTAAGACATGGGCAAGAAGTAAAATGGCGAGCTTGTAAGATAATTAACACTTAGTAATCCTCTTTTAGAGAATGGCTGTCTTGTTGCAGATACCCTTGGTTATTTACATTATTTCTGAAGAAAACCTTTGAAATGCCTGGAGGTGACTTTTTTCCTTTTTATAAACATTCTTTCCGATCCCTTTTGGAGTCTCTCCACACATTTATCTGATAGAGCATATACAGTCAGTAAGTTTAGGAAAATGGGAATGGATTTAGGTAAACCTGAGATTGTTCTGCTTATTTACAATGATGGCAACTGGGGTGGGGAGGGGCTTTGCTATGAAAAAATATTCCATATGTGTGATTGTGTGGTCTCCAGAATTATGTGCTCTAAAGTTTCTATTTCATCTTCATTTACTCTTTCTTTGTTTAATCATTTGCAGTATGGAAAAAATGCTCTCTGATTACTATTTTAAAGTCATGGAAAACAGTGATTCATATATACATATATATAAGTGTTTAAATGGGCGACTAAATATCGCCAAGGGAGGGGAGGGCTGCAGGATGGCTTTGGAGAGGTGCTCTTGTATTCTTCTGGTCACGCATCTCTGTGCTCTATTGCTTGCAACTATAACTCCATAGATTGTCTCACAGACACATTCTCACATGTTCATCCAGCTACAAGAACAACATGAAAGAGATTTCCACAAGAACTTCTACAGTTTGTGTCAAGTGAAAGAGTACATGAAACTAGAAAGAAGCCTCTCACTGTGCTCACATTTGGATTTCTCTGAATATCCAAGGTATGGTAAGCAGGGTATGCTTCTCAGCCCTGTGCCACGGATGTAGAATCTGGAGGCAGAGGGAGAACGGAGACAGACTCTCGGTTTCCCGCCACTAAAGACACTTTGTGTCAGCTTCCCAGTGCAGAGTACAAGGAAGAAACCAGGATCTAAACTGGCTACAGTCTCTAAACTGGCAGCAAAGCTGTTAGTAAGAGTCTGCTGCAGGGCGAGAGAGGATGGGTGTCTGCCCTGCTCCTTCCCATTCGTGAGCAGAATCACTGGTTCTGAGGGTTTACTGGAGAGGACAAGCAGTAATGAGCTCGTTTCAGAAATGAGCTCAGCAGGTCCAATGCAAGTGGGCAAAGGACAGGAGCTGAGAGTTTCTACGCTCAAGAAGCAAGTGGCTTTTAAACACTTGGAAATGAATTAGATCTCTCTGATGAAGAAAAGACAAAACTGTAGCGATACACCGTGTTCATATGGCAGACCAAGCAGAACTCAAACGTTCTCTGGGTGGAAGAGGGCCACAGTGCTGCTGTTGGTGGGGGTCAAAACTGACAAAAGTCTTTGGAAATCTATTTGGAACTATCTACCAAAATGTAAAATGGACATAGAAAGGTCCATGAGGCACACACCTCTCTAGGACTCTTCTTGCAGATATGGTCACGCTCATGCGCAAGAGCATATATACAGTGCCACGGATCTTCCTTGTGACAGGATTTTCTCCCAATAAACCCATCAAAACCTGAAAATATTGTAGGTGGAAGATGCATTTAATACACCTAACATGCTGCACATCGTAGCTCAACCTAACCTTCTTAACTGTGCTCGGAGCGCTTACATCAGCCTACAGTTGGACAGAATCATCTAACACAAAGCCTATTTTATGATAAACTACTGAAGATTGCACCCTCGCTCCCAGGTTATTCACATTCGGTGCACAGATACGTAATGTTGGTTCCATCTCCAAAACCACACACCTGTCTGTTCCTCACATCTCTTCTGTCCTTACCCTGGAGTCGATCATCATTAGCTATCAGTTTGGCTATCAGGGTTGCCTTCCTAGAGGCCACCATCTTTCTTGCCTTCCTAGAGGCATTTTTCTACATCAGGGCCGTAATGGTTTTTAAACGTAAGTCATAATGCAATTGAATTTAGACTCCTTGTAGACCTTTCGACCTTTCGACTCCTTTAGACTCTGTAGGACCTGGGTCCTCCCAGCTCTTCCAAGCTCATCTCCCGCCTCAGTCTGTTGCCCTACCTGTGCTCTCGATTCAGATTTTGCGTCTGACACACCCGGCTCTTTGTGGACTGATGCCGTGTGGATTCACAGCATCTTCTCCCAAGAAGCTTCTTTCACCGGTTGTTCACACGGTCATCCTCATGTCACCCTCAAGGAGACTTATTCTACTTTTTCGAGAGCCTTTCCTTCCCCACTTTTTCTCTGTTATGAAGTACAGTTTATCTCCTTCATGCTCATCTTGATTATTGCTCCTCTCCTTTGTTTTCCAACTACGTGTAGTAGGAGCTTTGCCCAACATCTCCCGCACCTGGAATAGTCTCTGTTCCTTAAAAAGTGCTCATTCGATGTTGACGACTAAACTAATGAGTGATTTTTTTTTAGTATTATCTTGTTTAAAGCACTCCAACATCAAAGTCTTTATGTACTTTCAAATATATAAAATTGGAATGAAAATCTGTAAGGTTAGATTTGTCTGTCTTCTATTTTGCTATCACACTTGCTAGGAAATTTCTTGAGTAGTTTATAGGATCAAGACATGATGACACGGCTAGCCTTTCCATCGGCCAAATAATACATGAACATAGCTCAGAGATGCAGATACACCAGAATGTACGCGATTTTCACAGCAGTGAGATTCATGGCCTTTAAAAATATGTAGAACAAGATGAAACAAATGTTTTCAGGAGATGTTCAGGTGCTCTTTTCTAAAAATAACATACATAACCACAAATCAATGTTTAAAGCCAGATGGTTAATGAAGGCCAGCCAGGAAACTCCCATAATTCACAGTAATGAGGATGGTAATGAGCTCCCATTATAAACCAAACTGCAGTGTGACACACTATATCTATTTCAAATAACAGTAATTTGATTGTTTCGTATTTTGCAAAGCTCCAAAGCTTAATTTATGGGGAAAAATGTTAGAAAGGCTGATTGATGGAACTAATCATGCCTAATTAGTCAAGTGGAAGGTGGCCTAAATTTTATTAACAAAACCTGTTTGAATGTCAGATATCATCAGAAAGGAAACAATATTCAAATTCAAATGAAAGTAAAGATCTTTCAAAATATGAAGGAAGTCCCATTACTGTAGTTGAAAAGAAATGTTTTTTTCCTCAACTCTGTGATGTCTTTACTTTCCTAACAGGACTCTAGTGTAGGTGGGTTCTGTTGATCAGAATGCTTTAGGGACTTGGCCGCTATACAAAAATGCCAGAGATTAAATGTTATTTTAGAGTCAGAAACAAACGTGTGCTCTCACACTTAAAGTTCACCTTGATCTCAGACACGTAGTCAGGAAAGGCATTCTCAGTCTCCTAGAGTGACGGGCAGGAGCACGCTGCACGGGCAGACTGTTTAATGCGATTTCATTGACAGGTTTGCCCTTGAGTGACGTGTCCTGCCGGGCCACCTTCTTGTGAAAGGATGGGATGCTCAGGGTCAAGAACTGAGAAGGCAAGAATGCAATACCCATAATCATTTCCATCTAATGTGGAGTTGGCTGCTCACACATATATGTCTGGAAGACAGGCCATTGCAATTGATGTGTCTGTTTGATGCTCTGTATTTTTTATGTTATTTTTATTAAACTATTATTGGGTCCTCAGGAATTCTAAGCCACAGTTTTTCCTAAAATGTGACAAGATTTGTAGACAGACATGCTTGGACAAATTCTGATCTTTTTTAACATTTCTGAATCGATCTCAGTTATATTTACTGAGTATCGGAGTTTTGTTTTCTGATCTGGGAGCAAAAGGACAAAACGGAAGGTGTGAGTTGCTACACTGAAGACTGAAGAGTTACGTGCATTTAGCCCTTCTTCCACTCCTCTCTCCATATGCTGATTCAGTTCAGTTCACTCGCTCAGTCGTGTCTGACTCTCCGCAACCCCGTGGACTGCAGCACGCCAGGCCTCCCTGTCCATCACCAACTCCCGGAGTTCACTCAGACTCATGTCCATTGATTTGGTGATGCCATCCAGCCATCTCATCCTCTGTCGTCCCCTTCTCCTCCTGCCTTCAGTCTTTCCCAGCATCAGGGTCTTTTCAAATGTGTCAGTTCTTCACATGAGGTGGCCAAAGTATTGGAGTTTCAGCTTCAGCATCAGTCCTTCCAATGACCACCCAGGACTGATCTCCTTCAGAATGGACTGGTTGGATCTCCTTGCACTCCAAGGGACTCTCAAGAGTCTTCTCCAACACCATAGTTCAAAAGCATCAATTCTTTGGCTCTCAGCTTTCTTTATGGTCCAATTCTCATATCCATACATGACCACAGGAAAAACCATAGCCTTGACTAGACGGACCTTCGTTGGCAAAGTAATGTCTCTGCTTTTTAAGATGCTGTCTAGGTTGGTCATAACTTTCCTTTCAAAGAGTAAGCATCTTTTAATTTCATGGCTGCAGTCACCATCTGCAGTGATTTTGGAGCCCAAAAAGATAAAGTCTGTCAGTGTTTCCGTTGTTTCCCCATCTATTTGCCATGAAGTGATGGGACCAGATGCCATGATCTTAGCTTTCTGAATGTTGAGCTTTAAGCCAACTTTTTCCACTCTCCTCTTTCACTTTCATTAAGAGGCTCTTTAGTTCTTCTTTGCTTTCTGCCATAAGGGTGGTATATGCTGGTATGCCATATGCTGGTAGCCAGGTCTTAACCATCCAGGGAAGAGATTAAAGGTCTCTGGAAATCCTATACCAACTCAACAGGAAGTTCTAAAGAGGCTAACAGCAAAGTTATTGAGTAAATAGGCCAACCAGATCACCCTAAATGAAATTCATAATGTATAAGGCCAGTTAATGCACTCAAAGTGGCCAGTAAACTGTTTAAAATACTACAAAGCATGAAAAGATCATATATGTCAAACATGAGCAGACAATATATATGCATCTATAATTATTTATAAAATATTCAAACATATGAGAAGACAACAATACGGTGAAGTATGGTAAGACAAGTGCTGTCAGATATTGGAAGTCAGCATATAATTTGAAAGACAGAGACCAAAACAGATAGATTTAAAGCAACTTGGAGACAACAGACTACTCAGGAAAGAGAAAACCTGAAAAATGAGAACAAAACAGCTTTAGTGTCTACAGAGAGAGGAGTGCTCCTGCAACCAAAACCAAGAACTGGATACTAGAGAAATAGACCGCAAAGAAGAGCGCTTACAAATGAAAACTATTATAGCTAAAGATGAAAACTCAGAGTTTTCAGAAGACTCAAGAGAAAATTCAGATAATTGTTGAAGAGTGAAAAGTCAAATGGTGATTAAACCGATAAAAAAAATGAAGCAAGTGGAAACAGTTGTAACTCTAGGTAGAACACAAAGTTGTTCCAGAAAGGAATAATGGTCGTCATTTACCACGTCTCAGCTAAAAATAAATTCTAAAAATAAAATTTACGTAGTCATAATAATGTGTGAATATACAATATTGATTTAACCAAAATTGGCATATAAATCTACTGGAAGAAAAGGAAATGGAAAGACTGGCACATGTCGAGAGGAGAGAGAGGGAGACGCGAGTCTAAACTTCACAGCGAGAAGCCCGCGAACAGTGTCAGGACGGGACACTCAGGAAGCGGCAAGAATGCTCCTGAGAGTCAGGAAGCTCACTGACCACGTCCTGAGATGAAAGTGATTAATTCTGGGGAGAACAGAAAGTTGACAAGGCTGGAGCCACGCCGTATTTCGTAGCAAATCTTGTCAGCTACGGGAATCTTGAGATGTGGTATATGATCAGCCTTAATAAACACGAAACCTAAAAGGAAAGACCGAAGGCAGAAGGAGAAGAGGGCAGCAGAGGATGAGAGAGTTGGAGGGCATGGCCGGTCCAATGAAGGTGAACTCTGAACTCGGGCAAACTCCGGGGAGTCTGGCGTGCGGCAGTCTGTGGGGTCACGAAGACTCAGACACAACTTGGCAACTAAACAACAAACGGGAAAGCGGAGGAGGCAAGGGCGGAGGCGGTGCCAGCCGTGCCGGGGAGCAACAGGCAAGGGCGGAGGCGGTGCCGCCTCGGGCAGCCACACGCACAGGGGAACGAGGCCAGGCTGAGCGATGCCCGGCGCGTCTCTCTGTGTCTCCAGCCTCGTCACGCTGGGGAGAGAGCAGTGCGGAGACCGCACGGAGGGTGGCGGCATGTGACACGGTAGGCGTCACCAGGAGGCTGCAGGGTTCTCGGCCTCCAGGCGTGCCGCGCTCTCAGGTCTAGACTCTGCGTCTGCACGGAGGGCGGCCTTGGGCGAGGCGCTAGACTCTGCAAGCCCTGGCAGCCCAGCTGCCGCTCGTTGGGCTCGTCATTTCTGTGCTCTTCACCGTGTGTAGCAGAGAGGTTTCTGCAGAATGAGCGCCCAGATGCTTCTTTATAGGTGGTTCGGACTGCTATTTCCTTTGGGTAAATATTCCCTATATTTAAACAAATATGTAAAATACATTTTTGTAGAATAATCTGTTTGGAAACTGATAAGACATGGAGATAGTGCCAAGCAGTCACCATCTCATGAAGCTTTTTACATAATAACTCAAATATAGCCAAAACGCTTTTTAAATTTCTCTGAAATCACCTTCAAAAGCCAAAATACTTTTCAAAAAATTTGTTACTAATTTTTAGATTTTGGACATCCATGCTTTTTACCGAAAACTTTGAAAAATACAGAAACATATACAGAATCAATGTTAATCCTGCCACTTAAAAATAATCATAAAAGTTTGGGTATATAATCCAGGTTTTTAAAAATCTATATATCCATATACAAGTTTTAAAAATTTGGAAATACTCTCTATGTTTGGTAACCTGATTTTTTCAATTAATGTTTTATAAACATTTCCCCTCGCCGTTAAAATATTATTGTCATTATCATTTTAATGGCTTCATAGTGTTCAACAGTTGTACAGCAATTTTTTGCCAGGTTTATCTAACGTTTTCTATACTTTGTTTTTATAAATAACACTGTAATGAGTAACCTTGTACATGAACTCTGTGCACATTTATTACAGTGGGGGTAGAATTTTAATTCTTGGAAGTTATTTTAATTTCTAGAGGTAGAATTTCTGGGAAAAAATGAGAATGTGTATTTTTAAAAACTCATTACTACCAAGTTTCTCTTCAGCCGACACTTTAACCAGCAGTCCACATTTCATATTTTTGAATGCGCTCAAAATTGACAAAACCTGACTTTTGAAAGTAAACTCCTCACTAGGCATCACGCGTCCTCCCGTAGATTATAATCTCTTTGAGCTTGGAGGCCACTTTTTAAAAGTTCGTCTTTTATTACATTCTCTGAAACTTCAAGAAAAAGTAGTTTTGTATTAATACCCAGTAAGTAAGGTCAGTCATCAAACTGGGTGATGCTGTTTGAGTCAAAACAATATGACTGGGAAGCAACAACGCTGTGTGTATTGCCAACAGGCTTTGAGGCACAGCTACACCCTCATTCACGAGCACAGAGAACCCCTGTCGCAGAAGACAAATGGCAGATACGTGGGGTTTATCTATTTTCTCTGATGGCTTCTTCCAACTGATGGTTGTTTCTTCAGATTATCCAGAGGTGACGCTCATTACAAGAAATCCCCAAAGAATAGAGCATACAGACAATGACAGAAGTGCGCGCTGGTCGGTGTCGTTTCAGACGCGAATGAGACAAACTTGAAGTGAGTACACACATAGATGAATAAAGGAAACCTCAGTGAACAGCCTCAGGGGAATAAGGGTGAATTTCGCTGCTGTTTTAAATTCTCCTTTATTGAAAAACAGCCCCATTGGATTCTAAAAGTAGCTTGCAAGAAGAGCTTCCTTCAACTGCTGTCTAAAAGTGCTATTCAAAAATTGTTCTCAACACAGAGAGGGGTATTCACAGCGCTGGCACGTAGGCAGGACAAACGAAGCTTGAGTGACACCTTTCCAGCCCAGGGAGGAGGTAGCTGGAAGTCAGACACAGCTGCTACAGATGACCTACGTCAGGTCTCCGTGTAAAAGGCCAATTCTCTCCCCAGGTTCACTGGAAATGGGGCCCTGCTCCCTAGAAACCCGTGCAGCCTCTGAAATGCCCTGGAGTTTCACCTTGGCGGCCTCTCCGACTAAGGGCGTCATTAGTGACTCACCAGGGGCGCTCCCTCTCAGCGGGGAAGCACGGAGACTTTCTTCCATCGCTGGTAACGTCTGCTTTCATCCAACATGACTGCCTCCCGGGTCAAGCCCGCCTAGGGGACTACTGAAAGAACCCAGGACCGCACCTTGGTGGAAAGGAGAAAGCGGCTGGTTTCCGTGCCTTCTGCACCGGCAGAGTAATGCAGCCTGCACATCCTGAACTGTTTCCAAGACGAACATGCAGTTCAGTTCAGTTCAGTCGCTCAGTCGTGTCTGATTCTTGGCAACCCCATGGACTGCAGCACGCCAGGCCTCCCTGTCCATCACCAGCTCCCAGAGTTTACCCAAACTCATGTCCATTGAGTCAGTGATGCCACCCAACCATCTCATCCTCTGTCGTCCCCTTCTCCTCCCATCTTCAATCTTTCCCAGCATCAGGGGCTTTTCAAATGTGTCAGTGCTTCACATCAGGTGGCCAGAGGATTGGAGTTTCAGCTTCAGCATCTGTCCTTCCAATGAACATTCAGGACTGATCTCCTTTAGGATGGACTGGTTGTATCTCCTTGCAGTCCAAGAGACTCTCAAGAGTCTTCTCCAACACCACACTTCAAAAGCATCAATTCTTCAGCGCTCAGCTTTGAATTCGGTGCTCAAACATGCAGAGAGAGGCTTAAAGGGTGTTTCCATACCGTCTTTAAACCTCTGTGGCTAGAGTTAAGATCTCTGAATTAGGTAAAATTTGGTCCCGCCGTCAAAATTGTGAAGAGGACAAGGTTTTCACTCAGTTTTAAACAAAACCCGAGAGATCCTCAGTATTTCCTGCAGTTCAGGAGCCACACTAGGCGCTCCCCACTTCCTAGCTCGTTTGAATCTGACGGTGTTCCAGGGACGTTTGCTGCCTACTCCCACTCTAACAAATGAAGGGAAGGACCTAACAGACGGGAAGCAATATATCCAAAGTTAACCAGTCAGCAAATGGCAAACCCAAAGTGTGCGCTTCTGTCTTATTAATTCTTAAACCTCTTTTCATGGCTCCTCCCCATTTCTATTTCTTTCTTGGTGTTCCCTCTTTTCTGAGCTCTTCGTATTCAAACTGATTTTCAACCCACTGTCATGTTAGAAGGGATTTAATGATATCGTTTTAATATATAGGTAATAATATAATTTTTAGTTTTGGTGGCATTTGAGCAGGGAGAAACCATAGGATGAAATTTCAGTGATGAAATGCTAGGTAAGTGACAGTTTGATACAGGATGTATTTTGAGATTATAGTCTTGGAAAAAGAGGCTGAAGTTTCTAGTGGGACACTCTAAGTCTCAGTTCTATCAGATCCTGAAGTCAGGGACTACGTGTTTTTGTCCATCTCTGTTACAGAGACATGGACAAGACATGCTTGAAAAATATCTTCTGAGGAGAATGATGAAAACCTGTTGGGGTTTCAGGGAAAAAGCACACCTGAAGGAGATGAAAGCAGCATAAGACTCTTTTGTATGAATGTTGGGATGACTTGCATCTTTTTCCAGCCTCTCAAAGTTATCGCTATAAACATAAAACTGCATCTCCCCCTTTCAACCCTTAACTCATTGACATGAACACTCAGCATAACTGAGTAATGGAAATAAGACATTTTTCTTGTCACTAGTTAAAGAAAATGTGTTACTAGTCTTCTTTGAGTATATGTTTTGATAATGCTGAGAGAAATTGTGAGTTAGAAGGAAAAGAAAAACTGTTTTTTCCCTGAGTTTGTATAGAAAAATTGGTAGCTCAGAACTTGTGTTGAATAGGCAATTGACAAGTCTACAGGGCAGGTATTCAGCACCCATAAAAAAGAACACTTGAGACCTGAGCCAGCTGAGAGCGCCTGGTTATCATCCTCAACAATCAAAACAAACCTCCAGTGAGCATCTAGCATGTATAAAAATATAATCTAGGCAGAGGAAAAATAAAAAGTAGGAGATCTTAAAATCTATTTTGGGTGGCAGACTATGCCTATTCATCCACCTACACGTTAAAAGTGATCAAAGCAAAGTGAATGTCTTGCATAAATGACCCCATTTTATCCCTCATCTCCATGATGTTACATAATTATCCTCACCTATGAAGGTTAATCTGGTCTATTCTTTCACCTTTTCACTTTCTTTCCCAGCATGGAAATAAAACTAGGGTTTATCACAATGATTAAAAAATGACTATGTAAATTTTAAGAATCTTTTCATTTTAGGTAATTTCAGGCTTAGAGAAGAATTGAAAAATAGTACCGATTTCCCACTATTCATTCAACTTCCCTTGATGTTAACAGCTTACTCAACCAAAGAGGTGAGGGTGGTGGTGCTGGTAGTTTAGTGGCTAAGTCGTGTCTGGCTCTTTGGCACCCTACGGACTGTACCCCGCCAGGCTCCTCTGGCCATGGGCTTTCCCAGGCAGGAATACAGAAGTGGGTTGCCAGTTCCTTTTCCCAGGGACCTTCCTGACCCGGGGATCAAAGCGTGTGTCCTGCAAGTCCATTACCACTGAGCCACCCAGGAAGCCAGATGAAGCGGCAGAGAGTGCTGATCTCGAAACCAAGGAGCTGCCACGGTACACTGCTGTGAAGCAAGGACGTCTGCAGACTGCCTCAGCCCTTCTGCAGTGTCCTTCCTCCGTGTCCCAAGGTCTCGCTCACGCTGGTCAGGCATCCCTCGCTCCAGTCTTTGACAGTTCCTTCATCCGTTGTTGTCTCTCATTAAAGTTAGGCTTTTGAAGCGTACGGGTCAGTTACTTTGTAGGTCGTCCCTCAGTCTGGGTGTTTCATGTCTTCTCAGGCTTTGACTGGGTTTGTGCATTATTAGAAGGAATATCACAGGAGCGTGTCGCACCAGGGGTGGCTGATCTGGGTCTGCCTCACTGTTGCCGAGACTAGTCTCAGATGAGGCATGCCTGCCCAATTCCCCACCGCAAATCTGCTATTTTCCCCTTTGTGATTAACAAGTATTTTAGATAATACAATGTATTTTGAAATTATTCAAACTTCTTATTTATTCTTAAATTTCACCCACTAAGCAACTCACTTTTGAAGAAAAGGCACATGGAATCCAGGTACAGGAGAACTCTACTAGTGAAATCAAAAGCCAGACTAGACTGGTGGCCGTTATGATCATCCTAGAGGATCTTAGAAATGCTAAGCACGAGCATATGAAACAAAAGCACCCTCAAAAAGGCATAAAGAGTAAAGCAATTTACCATTAATACCCCCAAAAAAACCTTCTCTTTTCAGTAATTCAAGGACAGAGCTAAAATAAAGAGAAAAAATATGAAGAGAAATAGGAGGGATTCCAGACAGATTCCGTAGTTTTCAGAGGTACATTCTTATTTGTATTTCTTAACTCATTTTCAGTGAGTTATATGGTTCACAGATGAAATAAAAATCACATTTCCAGCATTCCTTAGATCATAAAGAGCCGTGGACTTTGGGGTTTCTGAGTCTTAAACTTTGGAAGGCTATTGAATGCTTCCTGCTGAAATTATTTTATTAATTTTCCTTCAGCATGCTTAGAACATTTCAAAATCTTTATTCAAGTTACATTGTAAAACATGCCTTCCGAATTATTTCTGTATCAACTTTCCTAGCTGTAAAATGCAAAAAGACTCTTGAATCCTGTCTTTGTAGAACTGATTTGACCTCCAGTAGTCCCAACAGCACTAACTCGAGCATATACAAAGGAACATTACTATTATATGGTTCATCATACCAAAAAAAAAAAAGCAGTTTGAAGCTAATTGATGTAAAATACAAAAATACCTATATTATTAATGAAACAATTATGTACTGTTTTTTTCTGATTCAGTAATAACATCAATGGCCAATATATATTTATCACTTTTTATGTGCCAGGGACTAATCCAGTTACATGGATTACCTCATTTAATTGTCACTTCATGAGATGTCAAAAATTATGAAGGATTTGAGATGTTTACCCTATTCGGAAATTAATAAAATAGCCTCCCATAGTTTAATAGATGCTGGTAGAAGACATAAGACTCCTGGGTCAGAGACAAAGGACTTTATTACCCCCAGAGACAGCAAAAACCAGAGTGACAGCATTTCCCTGGGCCAGTTCTCCAAGCCCCAGTCCCACGGGACAACACGAAGAACACACAGTGGGTCACATCATGGAAGAGGAGCCCTGAATTCAGGAAACCGGAGTCTTCTAAAACAGACAGCAGGCTACTCTTTGCTCCAAAGGGAGGGACTGTCACTGTCTTTTAAGGGTATTTACTGTACGGACATCCTGGAACAGTTTGTCTAGAACCAAGAAAGGCATTCTGTGCCTATACTTTGGGACATGTAGAAATGCAGGATGCTCAGGAATTATCTCACAGCATGATGAAAAATTAAAAAGCAAAGACATTACTTTGGCAACAGAGGTACATCTAGTCAAAGCTATGGTTTTTCCTGCGGTCATGCATGGGTGTGAAAGTTGGACCGTAAAGAAAGTTGAGAGCAGAAAAATTGATGCTTTTGAACTATGGTGTTGGAGAAGACTCTTGAGAGTCTCTTGAGCTGCAGGAGATCCAACCAGTCCATCCTAAAGAAAATCAGTCCTGAATATTCATTGGAAGGAGTGATGCTGAAGCTGAAACTCCAATACTTTGGCCACCTGATGCGAAGAACTGACTCATTTGAAAAGACCCTGATGCTGGGAAAGATTGAAGGCAGGAGGAGAAGGGGTTGACAGAGGATGAGATGGTTGGACGGCATCACTGACTCGATGGACATGAGTTTAAGTAAACTCTGGGAGTTGGTGATGGACAGGGAGGCCTGGTGTGCTGCAGTCCTTGGGGTCGCAAAGAGCCGGACACGACTGAGCGACTGAACTAAACTGAGCAGATGATGTAGGTGCTATCATGATTCTGCTTACATGTGAAGAGCCCGAAGCTTAGAAAGAACTGCACGAATTTAAGGAACCATTCAAAGAGTGGGTTGGGTATAAAGGTGCACCCAACGGAAGTTTCTGGAGATGTTTTGAAAAATAAATTGTGCTTCCTCTCTGTGATGTCACTCTTAAAAAGTAAATCTTAACTTCCAAATACAATTTCACTCCTACTTTGCTTGAGAAAGTATGTCACAATAGAAAAAATACTGGAGCCCTGAAGTCAGGTTGTGTCAAGCTGGAATTTTAGCTCAATAGTTGCTAACCCCTCTGAGACTGTTTTCTCCTCTGTGAAACAGGAATGCCTTGTAGAGCCATCATGGCAATTAAATGAAGTCACAGGTGTGAGGTTCCCAGAACTGAATCCTGGCACACACATTTCAACAACAGAAAGCAGCAACAGTGCCTTGTGAGACTGTTGTAAGCAAAGTCCTCTTCACTTCTGTTGCTCTCAGAATTGGGAGAGTCCAGCAATCAAGCCAGGAGGCGCAAACAGCAGCGTCCTTGGCAGGGCACCAGCCTGTTGCCTGCGCAGGCTGCCTTAAGGGGCCTTGGAGACACCACTTTCCAGTGGACATTCGTGACTGACACGCTGGCCTCAGCCTAGGCTCCAGACAGGCGCGCGCGGTGACCTTCCTGGGCGCACAGTGGGCAGAGTCCACGTTGACTAAGTCATCACGTCCGTCCACACCGAGCTGCAGGGCAGGAGCTGGTGATGGCGGCCCTCCGTGGGACCAACCTCAGGTTCCCCGGCTGCCGAAAGAGCCCCACCCCCAAGAGCCGGGGATTCACTAGATTTAATGCCGACGAGCTAGAAAGTGTGGTGACCGCAGAGCAGCTCATCCCAGAGGGCTGTGGGGTCAGACTCCTCCGACCGTGGCCTCTGGACAAACGCCAGCCCTGCACTCGTGAGAGCCTCGGGGCTGACCCTGCTTAATCACGCCCGCCAAGGCACCCTACTTCCTGTCCAAAAAAACCAGAAGGGTTTTAAGTCCTGTTTTTCGTGTAAAAGCTTTCTCAGGCATTGGAGGTGTGTCATATTAAATGCAACTTTTTTCGTTGAAAGATTAATTTTAAACATGGGGTGAAAACTCTTTAAGCTGTGAAAGCATTAGCTTTCAGCATTAGAATGGATGTTGTTCTTTTAAAAGTTCTCCTGATATTTCTTTAATGACTCGGAGCAGGAAAGCTTGTCATTTTCCCTAAACCAATGTGAATAAAATACCAATGTATGGTGAAAGTCAGAGTTGGGAGGAGCTCAGTAATCTACATTTTGCATAATGTGTGCCCCACTGACCAGCTCACATGGCCCCGTGACTACACAGGGAGCTGGGCTGTGCCAGAGACAGCTCTGTTGATCTTTTATCCATCCACGTGCAGAGGTATTGGAAGATGAAATTGCGTTTTACATTCACTTAAAAGTTATGCCACAACCATTAGATAAAAGCAAGAATAATTGCCTGCTCAGTGGGCAGGCTGCTACAGAGGCGGAAGCACTCATCAAACAGCGGTGTTTCCAGCTTTGGCAGATGGAGCATCACTTTCTTTGGTGAGTTCCTCCACCCTGTAAAATTTAATGATTTCCCCTCCCTGCGGAGTGCTGAACAAATTATTGTCCGCAATGGCTTGATGTCGATTTGCTTTCTAAAGCCTCTCAACTTTAACTAATAGTTGCAATCCAAATTAACAATAACCAAGGAAGTATGGAAATTATGGGTGCATTCTGGTAGTTCACTTCAAACTAAGCTTGTTATCTGCATGAAATACAACCTTGCCTCCATGAATAATTCTCAAAAACGTTGAATTTAAAATGAGCGCTGGGTAGGATAAACAGTAGTTGAATAATACTTAAACTCCACCATCTGGTATTCCAGTATTTTAATGTGAGCTGAATTTCTTTTATTAGGTGTTTATTTGTGATTCTTTCAGTATGGATTCTTTTCTTATGCAGAGCAAGCTCCACAAATTGGACAGTAGTAAGAGTTACGATGCAGGACAATTTTTCTTTATAGTAATTCTCTTAAAGAGAAACACAGTCTCAGAATCTCAACCATTTCCCAGAAGATAACCTAAAAGAAATTTGCCTTAATTCAGAGCCCTTATTTGTAAGACTCCTTAAGGTCGGTGAGTGTAGAGGGAGGGAGAGAGCTGTTCAGGTGCTAGGAAAAAAAGGACAGCGTATGGCAAAGCATTAATGACGAGAAACAAAGGTGCAAAATGATTAGTAGTAGGAGACACAGGGCAGGATAAAAAAGGCAATGACAAATATGTAGTAATAATCTTTCGGAGGAAAATAAGAAAATAAAGAATTTTTGAAAGATGGAATGGGTATCATCAAAGGAAGATTTAATGGGCTTATTTTGGTGGAAAAAAAAATCAATCAATGTTATTGCCCAAAAAATGTTATACTAAAGTATTCCAGTGACTTAAGGTGAAATTTGCAAGAGAATAATTTTTCTCCTTTCTGATGTGAGAAATACAATAAAAGGTACCGAGGACGCAGAAAACCATAATTATGACACGTACATAGCTCCTTACTGTTTACCGGACACGTTCACACGCGTGATTCCCTTTGACAGACACAAAGCTCTGCACAAGCTGGGTAAGAACTGCTCTTATCACCTCTCTGCACTTCACCAACAGGCTCACCTGAGGAGCGACAGTATCTTAAAGTCAGTTTTATTTTTCAAAACCGTCAACTTTGTTTATTTTTCTAATCAGCACGAACCAAAGTGGGATATTCTGGGTGTGTTCCAAGTAGTATCGTGGTCTGCTTGAAATGTGCCTTCCTTCTAACCCAGAGTTCAGTTCTTGCTGACACGGCCCCACCTACGGAAGCCTGACTCTGCGCCACCTGAAGCAGCCTCTGTGAGTAGTCCCTTAACTGCTCTATGCAGCGTCTCCCGACCTGACATGGATGGAGCACTTCAAGTCTGACAAAGTTCTCTTTCGCATCCATGATCTCACTCAGTGTTCACAGCAACTGTGTGAAGCAAACATTGCTCTTTTCTAAACTAGAGTAAATTTAAATTCGCACTTGGTAATTGGTCCGCCCTGCAGCATGCTGACAATAAATGCTAGAGATAGGTCTCCACTCAAGGTCTTCAGCTGTGAGACCTGGGGTTGGGTTGGTTGCTTTCTAAGACCTCTTCGCTTTCTATCTTCCCTCTGTTCAAAGACTGCCTGGGAGAATCTGTTGTTGTTTACATATCACTAGTATTTTACTGGTGAATTGTATAATGACTCGAAGAAAGAAGAAAGAAACGTCTAGCTATGCAAGGACTTCGTGACACCTCCTGTCTGTATGTGGTGGGAAGGATAAAAGATGAACCAAACCTTTCTCCACCCTCAGAGCGCGTGCTCTGGCTTGGGGCATCATATATGAATATCCACCCCCAGAAAGTCTCCACAAGTACGCTCAGAGTCAGGCTGGGCAGGTGACCTTCACTCTTAAGCCACAGGATTGGCTTAAACACTCAGGGACTAAAGCAGTGAAGCAGAAGAATAGTAACCCAGATCTTACGTGCTGTCTACACTGCTAGCATATCTCTTCTCCTCCGGAAAGATGCTGGAATGTATCTTCTTATAAGTGATAATAATAATATTGTCATCTTTCTTATTATGCAGGGTCAGTATAGCCCTTCTAGCACAATTAAGTTAGGCAAAATTCATTCAATACCTGAAATGTGATGCGCATGTATTTGAGTCCAGAAAGAATCACAAATACGGAGAATGTGTAGAGTTCAGGCATTAGCTGTGCTTCGTGGGGGTGAGGGTGGGAGGAAGGGATAGTTGGAAGTTTGAGATCAACATGTGTGCACCGCTGTCTTTAAAGTGGGCAACTGACAAGGACCCACTGTGTGGCGCAGGGAGCTCTGCTCGGTGTGACGCAAGAGTCTGTACGGAAAGGGGTCGGGGGGGGAACTGATCCGCGTGTATGAAAGGCGAGTCACTTTGCTCGGCACCTGAAACCACCACCGCGTTGCTAATAAGCTATACGCCAACATAAAAAGTTAAAAAACAAAAAACAAATTAAAAGACACCTTTGTCTTCAAAGTAATCTTCTTCTGTTTTGCTGAGTCTTTATCAAGATCTGCCAAAAAGTCATTCAAGTGACCCGTTCAAATTTTTCTTTCTCTTAACTTTTAAAAGTACTAAAGTGAGTCACTGGAATGAATGAAAGGCAAAAGAGCAGAATGGAAAAAACCAGAAGCAGAAGATCAAGACTCTTAGCCTCTAACTAAGTGAGATCCGACAAGTTCTCTGCTACCCGTAACTGTGCGGTGTCACTAAGGTGTGCCTTGTGAGGTGTTTCCTCAGAGGCAACCCATCTGCTCGTTCCTGCTGAGCTTGTAACAGGGCACACGACGCATATTTTCTCCATGAAACAAGCAAGCGGGACGTCAGAGCAGATCTTGGAAGATGCTGAGAGCTGGACGCTGGGTAGTGGATTGCCCTGACAGCAGCCAGTAAGTAATGCGTGTGCGTCAGTTCTGAACACTCTTCATTTAAATCGCAGCCCTGCATCAAACTTCAGGCAACAGTGTAAGACGAAGGAGGCCCCACGCAAGAAGGAAATTATAATAATGCAGCTTGCAATACAATTTCATTTCAAAAACCATTTTTCATATAAACTGGTATCCAAAGTGCTTTACCAAATAAAATAGTACAAGAAAGTGGACAGCATGTGGTATAAACTACAGAAAACAGTGGTGCGAGGGTATTATATGTGGAGCAAATTAAAGCATCCCATCATAAAGCCAAGCGCAGGGGGCAGAGCGTGAAGAGGCCCCATAAGGTGCGGAATTTTAGAGGAGGCTTCAGAAACGTGCACGCTGTTAAGAAAGCCACTTTCCCCCCACTTGAGCTTTTAAAATGAAGTATTAATACTTGCCATTCTCTTTCCCTAATGCCATTCTCTCTTTGTGAAATGCTTTAACCTGTCGGTTTTATACAGCTGAATTTGTGGATGCTTAGCTTGACTGTTGCAATAAACCAGAAAGAAGGAGGCGTTCTGTGTGAAGAATCAAAGAACCCCCAAAATGGGCTGATTGTCCAGAAGTGGCAAACGTACATGTGGCAGAAATCCTCTCCCGGGCGTTTATGGCAGGGTCTAAGTACTTCAAGGCTCTTATCTGTTCTTCCAAATAAATCCGAATATGTTCATTGGAAAACATTAACTACCATAACTCAAATCACATGTCCGTACCTGATTGCATAGCGTCTGGCTTGTCATCCTAGTTTTTGAGAAATTAAAAGGAATTTTAGTTATCATCAACAGATGAATCTTTAGAGGAACGCCAGCCTGAACTTTCTTTCCTCTGGGTCTTTGCCCTCTGTTCATTCTTGTCCATTTAGAACGCTTTTCACCCTTTCTCCAAGGATTCGTTTTGTTTTTCGTGGCCTAACTTCAGGGACAGCTCCTTCAGGGCGCCGCCTCTGACCTTTCCTTCCTGTCTCCTCCAAGCTACCCTGACATCTCACCTGATTTCTCTCGTTCTGTTGTTTACCTTCAGTGAGTTAGCAGGTGCTAGCTGCTGCTCATCTGGTAGAACTTTGTAAAGACGTAGGCCCAGAATCGGGTCTGTTAGCTGGCAAGGCATGATGACCCTAAGCCCACGGGTTAAAAGATTGCCAAATCACGGACTTACAAAGAAATAGCCAGCAATTTCTCAACAGTCATAGGAAGGGTCATCCCTAGGATTCTAGGATAACATGTTTCTCTTCCTGGAACGAAGGGATGTTTACTTTCCTGCAGGTCTCTGTCTGCGAGACAGAGTGACTTTTAAAGCTGTTTGCTCAGTGACCTTGTGGACTCTCGATCCAGACTTGGCTTCAGCTTTGGGCAGAGCCTCCCGGTGGCCCTGGGGCAGGGTGGGTGGGGCTGACCTTGGCTTCCTCAGCCTTTGCAAGCTCAGCACCTCTCAGGCGCTGAAAGGCTGGACCTTTCTCCTGCGTATTGCTTGTTCTTATCTCTTTTTCAAGAACATTTGAAAAAAACCATGGGAAAAACAACAATCCCAGTCTGGGACTGCACAGTGAAGAGAGCCTGTGAGTTATGTCTCTGTAATCTCTGTGTTTAGTAAAGGAGTTCACGTTTCCTAACTTCTTTTCCTAAAACCATGGTGTGTGCGCGCGGGCACACACACACACACACACACACACACTCTCCATCTTTTTTCTGTTAAGGACTCTCTGTTCCTCACTCTCTCGGTTTCTTGGACACGGGAATGGGCAGCACAGGACGTGTCCTCCCCGCAAGACTTTGTCCATGAATGTATAGAGTTTCAGAGTCACGTCACGGTGTGTGTACAGCCTTCTACGCTCCCTCTGACATTTACTTAAAACCATAAGCACTAATTCAGTGTTGCTGCACAGCCTTTGTAATTCAGGGTAGAGAGTGTGGGTGTCTAACAGACCTGGGGGCATATCTTACCTCTGTCATTTAGTAATTGTATTACCTGGGGTGATTAACCTCTCTGGGAATCACCTTGGCCCTAAAATAGGGTTGACAATATCTGCCTTGTACTGTCAGGAGAAAGAAGTGTGTTCTGGGATGCAGTCTTAATGCTAGACCTCTATTAAATGTCCAATACATTTTGACTAAAAATAACCTTCAGAAAATAGAAATGTTTAAGTGGTATAGTATCCCATCATATAGAAAATGAATGTTATTTTTGAACTACAACCACTTTAACACATGATCAGATTCTTATTGTGTATCCATAGTCTCTTTGAATTCCAATTTCACATTTGGTCACATAAACGGATATCAAATCATTGTGTTGTACATCTTAAACATGCACAAAATTTTATGTCAAATATAGGTCAACGAGGCTGGAAAAGTGATTCCAGTTTCAGCCACTTGAATGTGGTGCCCACCCCTTGCCCGCGTGCAGTGGCCCCTCCAGCGACAGCTCTTTCGTGTGGGAACGTGCTCATTTCCGCGCATCCCTCTGCGCCCCGTCCCTCCTTCATGCTGGGTACACACTGCTCCTAACAGACATATTCGCCTGCTGGCATTTGTGTTTGCATTGAGAATATTCATGGGCTTCATCCCTAGGTGTTTTCATGTGATGTGAAGTGGTTTCAGAATGTTTGCATAACAGAGAAATAAGCGGTTAAGCACCCAGTAGATGAATAGAGAGGCTTTTCAGAGACCAAACGTGTTAATGAGGAAGTTGTCAGACTTCACAGGTTCGGTTTGAATCCTCCTGTTATTTGTGAAACCAGGGAAACAGGAAGAATGAATTTGACTGATCACTGTAGATAGGGGGGCTTTGGTCGGAAAATTTATTTCTTTTTAATTACTAACGCTCTGTAAATAAATAAAGAGCCCTGATTTATATATAAATTTTTCATATTAATATCTATAAATACAATTGGTCTTCGTGGTCATTAAAGAGTGAGCAGTGAAACTTTACCAGGTTAGGCTTTGTTTTGTTTTGCAGAGAGGAGTGTTATGGTTGGGCAAAGATCTTAACTGTCATCTCCAGAATCCACTTTTGCAAATTTGAGTAGAAAGGAGCTGGTGAGACGATATTAGACGGTTCACAGGATGTCTGGTGGGGCCGCAGGATCCAACTAGAAACCTGCGCGTCCATGAACAGCACCAATCGCTCCTTTTCTGAGCAGCGATACCAGACTCTAGCACTTGGCACCTGAGATGCTGAGAGCAGGGGTCCAGAAGCACTGCCACCCCCAGCCCCCAGAGCGGGACCCTCCCACCTGCTGGCTTCCTAGGAACACCTGCCTCCTCACCTGCTCCCTCCAGCTGTCTCCGGACAGCTGGGCCCGGGGAAGCTAGGTCATGCCTGCCCCCTAATGCAGGGAGTCTGGGATTGCAGGCTTGCCGGCTTCCTCTGGGAAGGTGGGACATATAAGGCAGGAAATTATCGTAATATGAAGGAAGTGCTTAAACGTGCAGGGAGCTCGAGTGATGAGTATACATCACGGGCCCAGGCATTTGCGTGTTCTGTGTGTACTGACTGCGGATTTCTGGCCCTGGGGAGAAACTCCCCACTGCCAAGTATTTTTCAGCTCTCTGGAGATGGACTCCACGTTCCTCAGTTCCCAGATGGTTCAGACACTGTGCCACAAACAAAACGTGCCACTCGTGAAACACGTACCCATTCCTCCGTTCCTTCCCTCACTGGGGTGCTCAGTGTTCATGTAGGGTATTGTGGTGATGAAGATAAAACTGATTTTAAAAAGTGTGTGTGTAGCCGTATTGGACATCACATGTTGCCATGTAGCGACTTATGACCTCACCTCTGGTTTATGGTGTATCCAGTGGTTGGATAACTATGGTTGGATAGTGAAAGTCACTCAGTCGTGTCCGACTCTGTGTGACCCCATGGACTCTATAGTCCATGGAACTCTCCAGGCAAGAATACTGGAGTGGATAGCCATTCCCTTCAATCCAGGGATCGAAACCAGGTCTCCCGTTTTGCAAGCGGATTCTTTACTAGTGAGCCACAAGGGAAGCCCATGGTTGGATAATATAATATATATCCAGTTATAAGTAATTTAGCAAAAGAAAAAGGAGTAAACTGTTTCTTAGAAATGTGATGGCATAAGAGGGAAACAGGGTGGACGAGTAAAGCAACTAAATACTGTCTCATAATACAAGAGAGTGTATAATCCCAGCTTGATTAGGCAAGTGGCCCTCAGGCAGAATGCTGATCAGCCACTCTAAGCGGATAAATAGTGACCGGCATGGTCAATGTTTCCAAATAATAACTATAGAGCCGTTTTATGGGAGGAAAACAAATCTGTCCTTCAGTGACATATTTAGAAACTTTATCAGTCCTTGACATTTGTAGCTGAGAAGGATTCAATCTGTTTTGTTAAGTTTAATTGTAGGCCAAATAATTAGTGTATGTAGAGAATTCATGAAGATATGTCAATATGATACGAACAACAAGAGATAAATAACTGATTTTACTAATGATGAGTTTCTCACTGAACCATCTATATGCCCTGAAAATGGTCTAATACTGCTTAATATATTTTATAATGTCTTTTAAAATTATAAATATAGTATGTTTATTAGAGAAAATTAAGAAATATAGATAAGCAAAAAAAGGGGGGGGGCGGGAATCCAGAGAACTTCTCAGCTTGTGATTTTATTTGCTTTCTTGTTGTTGAGTCACTAAGTCTTATCTGACTCTCTGAGACCCCATGGATTGCAGCAAGCACGCCAGGCCTCTCTGTCCAACTACCGGAGTTCACTCAAACTCACGTGCATTGAGTTGATGATGCCATCCAACCATCTCATCCTCTGTCGCCTCCTTCTCCTCCTGCCCCCAATCTTTCCCAGCATCAGGGTCTTTTCCGATGAGTCAGCTCTTCACATCAGGTGGCCAAAGTATTGGAGTTCCAGCTTCAGCATCAGGCCTTCCAATGAACACCCAGGACTGATTTCCTTTAGAATGGACTGGTTGGATCTCCTTGCAGTCCAAGGGACTCTCAAGAGTCTTCTCCAACACCACAGTTCAGAAGCATCAATTCTTCAGTGCTCAGCCTTCTTTATGGTCCAACTCTCATATCTGTACACAACTACTGGAAAAACCATAGCTTTGACTAGACCAACCTTTGTGGGCAAAGTGATGTCTCTGCTTTTTAATATGCTGTCTAGGTTCATAGTTTTTCTTCCAAGGAGCAAGCATCTTTGAATTTCATGGCTACAGAGACCATTGACAGCAATTTTGGAGCCCAAGAAAAGAAAGTCTGTCACTGTTTCCACTTTTTCCCCATCTATTTACCATGAAGTGACTGGACCAGATGCCATGATCTTTGTTTTCTGAATGCTGAGTTTTAAGCCCTCGTTTCCACTCTCCTCTTTCACTTCATCAAGAGGCTCTTTAGTTCCTCTTCACTTTCTGCCATTAGAGCGGTATCATCTGCACATCTGAGGTTGTTGATACCTGCTTAGGTTAAGAGTGCGTGGCTTAAACACCAGATGTTTTCTCGTCATTCTGGCAGCTGACAGCCCCAGATCACGAGCTGGCCAGTGTAGCTCCTGGTGAGATCTCTCTTCCTGACTTGTGGACGGCCGCCTTCTCTCCGTGCCCTCAGGTGGTGAGCAGAGAGAGAGCCAGCAAGCTCTCTGCTGTTTCCTCTTACCACCCCAGAGGCTTGCCCTGTGCCCTCATCTAACTTTAAATTACCTCCCACAGGCCTCATCTCCAAATATTTTCATACTGAGGTTGCGCTTTTGACATATATAAGGTTGGGGGACACATCACAGTTCAGAAGATAACTCCTGTTGAATATTTAAATTCTGGAGGGTTTTCTCATAAGAACAAAAAATTTTGTAGAAAATGAAAATGATTTGTAAGTCTCTGCTTGTCATTTAATACTATTCTGAGAATATCTCCCCTTTTGTATAATTATATAATTAAATATATAAAAATATTTCAAATATCTTCAAATGTTTTTTTGTAGCATTAGGGTCAATAGTAACATAAAAGTCTGCTTCATGTATGTATTCTAATTAGTTTCTCAGTTCACATACTGACAGACATTTATTTTTTATAATCTGAAAATATTTTAAAACTGCTATAAAGAATATTCTTATAATCATTTCTATGTTGTTTGCCTGTAATTACTCTGGGTAGTATAACCTCTGGGGCAAAGGTTTTTAATAGCTTTGCCAAATTTCACTTGAGAAAGTTTATTCCAAGTATATTCTCCACTAATAATATAAGGAAAGCCTGTTTTTGATGTTTTCATCTTGAACCAGTATTAACACAAGGAATCATCATTTTAAAGATTTTGCCAGAGATATGACAGTGTTGTTTCCCTTTTTATTTTTTTTATGAAAGGTTTTAATTAACCTTTTTTTGTAGAGGTTCTGTCTATCACTAGAAAGGTCTTCCTTACTTCAAACTTAGTTTTCACAAGTATTTTAATGTCACACTTCAAAAATGTTACTGTGTGTATGTTTTTATTTTAAATACATCTTGAATTCATTTGAGTTTAAAATACTTTTTTGAGTGATTAGCATGTTGTCCTAGTGTTTTCTGAAATTGAGTACAATTATGCATAAAATTTTGTTATGTCCTACAGAAAGGAAAAATTCTAATTAGTGATATATAAAACTAGGCCTCACTTTAAAGGGTCCTTCACTATAAAATAGTCCTTTTATGGGTTAGACTCTGAGGATCAAGTTATTATGAAGGTCATATGGATTGACACTAGCCAGCTGTTGGTAATGTCATTTTTAAAACATTATGTGAATGTGACCTATGATCATTCCCTGAATAGCGATCCTGAAAATTAAATCCCCACATATACAATTTGGCTCCAGCATGGGAGGTTGTGCATAATTTTCTCTTTAAGCCTACCTCATTCTAATCTTAAAATCAGCAATACAAGACTACAAGCATAATTAGTTTTGAGTGTCAAATTAATCTTTGTTATTTCTTGACATTTACAGCAAGGATATTGTTGCTATTGTAATTCTTTAAACAAAAATAGCTATCTAATAAAATATTTAAGTGCTTTTTCCAGTTCACTTAGAATTTCAAACTGCCACTAGATGGGGTCATTAAGTCTTACCAAACTGGGTCCAATATAATGTAATGATCTTGAAGCAAAAGATGTGTAATGTTTTAGCACTCCAATGGAGGTAATTACTAACACATCTCCAGAAAACCATGATTTTAGCTGAACTGGAAGGAATGCCAAATTTATTTCTTTCATAAAAAGTTATGCTAGTAAATGTTACAAGTTGGCTTTAAAACCTTTCTTCTCAAGATGTACATACAAAAACCACTAACATGGTTATGTATATATTCACAATAACCAACTGGAAAACTTTATACAAGAGACAATCCCGTTCACAGTAGGTCCAAAGACTATAAAGTACTCAGGAACAATGCTAACAACAGATGTGCAAGGCCTTTATACAGAAAATTATCAAGCATTCTTAAACAGCATTAAAAAGTCCTTAAAAAATGATGAGATATACAATGTTCATGGATGGAAAAACTAAATAAGATAAAGATATCAGCTTCTGCAGATTGCTCTACATATTATCAATATATTACAGTTTCAATCAAAATACTAATACAGTTGCTTGTGTAAGTTAAGAAACTGATACAAAATCTGCATATTATAATACATGACTTGATACATAGTCTGTTCAATTTAAAAAGGAACCATATGGGAGTAACTTGCCTTACATGACTAATGGAACAAAATAGAAATTCAATTTTTAAAAAATCCATGGTGGCATCTAGAAATCAAAGAAGAGAAAATTCACATTGGAAAATATTAAATCTAAATAAAATAAAATTTTTATTTTACATGAGTGAGATACATTCCAGGACAACTAAGAACCTAGGATAAGGAAGATTCTTTTTTAAATAAGATACAAAAAGCATAAGACAAAATGTGATTAAGTTTCCCAAATTAACTTCTGTGCATTGAGAGACAGCACAAAGAGAAAGGAAAGAAAAGCCCTGAACTGAGATTTTTGCAACGCATACACAAATCATATATCCTTCTTACAGATAAAATTTAAAAAAAATAAGCAATCCTATGTAAGTATGACAACTCACAGAGTAGGGAACCTGAGCGGCCAATTAACTGAGGAAAAGATGTTTCAATTCACTGTTATTGTGGTTTCCTTGCTAAGTTGTGTCCATCTCTTTGCACCTCCTTGGACTGTAGCCTGCCAGGCTCTTCTGTCCATGGGATTTCTCAGACAAAATGCTGGAGTTGGTTGTCTACCTTCTCCAGGGGATCTCTCTGACCCAGGGATCAAACCCGGGTCGCTGTTGTTAAGGAAATGCAATTAAAACTACATAAAGTCGCTTGTCAAACTGGTGAAAGTTTACAAATCTGTTAGCTCTAAGCTTTGCGATAATGTGTAGAAACGGTGCCTCCTATGTGTTCAGTGTGCATCCTAGCAGGCTGTAAGTTGGTCATTATTTTCTAGGACAACTTGTAAATATCAAGTAAATGTCAGGATTCTCATCTCCTGCTACCCAGCAATTTCACTTCAAAATGCATATTATAGAAGCAACATATTTCATAAAAACAAAAATTTGGAAAAAACTAAACATACTATTGGTAGGTGACTGGATAAATAAGTGTGGTTATCATTGTGTTACATTATTTAACAGTTTACATGAATTTAGCAATGTGACCAACAAGCCGGTGCTTGTGGATAGTTATTTATTTATAAAACTATAAACAAATTCAGAGCAATAAATATTAGGCTCATGGTCATGTTATTTCTGGGGCAGGTGGAAAGGGAGACACAAGAAATGTCAGCTGTTTCATTCCATTTATAAAAAAAATTAAAACAAATAGGGAAAATGTTGAGATTTGATAAGTTGGGTAACAAATACATGGGTATTATTCACTTATATATTTAAAATATATCATAAAGAAAGCATTTTCCTTCAACATTCAAATTTCATTTTTAAGGAAATAAGAGGATTCTGACGTGTCAGTTCAGCTATCTGACACTCAGAGTTGCTTTTCAATGCCAGCTTATTTTTGGGGTGGCGGTGATGCAGCATGAGCAATCTAAGCCCCCTGATGGGGGCGATTTGGGGGCGGGATCCAACCCATGCCCCGGCAGTGAATGTCCACATGCTTAATCACTGGACCTCCAGGAAAGCCCTTCTTTGTTTTTTGTGTTTTAATGATTACTTCTAGCATTTTCTCACAAGAACTAGAATTTTCTTTCATTTTGGTCTTCCTTTTTGAGAGGCAACAACATATCTTTCCACTGTTTCCCCATCTATTTCCCATGAAGTGATGGGACCAGATGCCATGATCTTCGTTTTCTGAGTGTTGAGCTTTAAGCCAACTTTTTCAGTCTCCTCTTGCACTTTCATCAAGAGGCTTTTTAATTCCTCTTCACTTTTTGCTATAAGGGTGGTGTCATCTGCATATCAGAGGTTATTGATATTTCTCCCGGCAATCTTGATTCCAGCTTGTGCTTCATCCAGCCCAGTGTTTCTCATGATGTACTCTGCATATAAGTTAAATAAGCAGGGTGACAATATACAGCCTTGACGTACTCCTTTTCCTATTTGGAACCAGTCTGTTGTTCCATGTCCAGTTCTAACCGTTGCTTTCTGACCTGCATACAGATTTCTCAAGAGGCAGGTCAGGTGGTCTGGTATTCCCATCTCTCTCAGAATTTTCCACAGTTTATTGTGATCCACACAGTCAAAGGCTTTGGCATGTAGAATTGATGCTTTTGAACTGTGGTGTTGGAGAAGACTCTTGAGAGTGCCTTGGACTACAAGGAGATCCAACCAGTCCATTCTGAAGGAGATCAGCCCTGGGATTTCTTTGGAAGGAATGATGCCAAAGCTGAAGCTCCAGTACTTTGGCCACCTCATGCGAAGAGTTGACTCATTGGAAAAGACTCTGATGCTGGGAGGGATTGGGGGCAGGAGGAGAAGGGGACGACCGAGGATGAGACGGCTGGATGGCATCATGGACTCGATGGACGTGAGTCTGAGTGAACTCCAGGAGTTGGTGATGGACAGGGAGGCCTGGCATGCTGCGGTTCATGGAGTTGCAAAGAGTCGGACACGACTGAGCGACTGAACTGAACTGAACATATCTTCCTATCTCTAGAGGCATGCAACCTATTTTGTTTCCAGAGCCCTGAAATATCACTGGAAGCTCTTCCCCAGTATATTTTCTGTTATCTGCTTGGTTATCAGAGCCACTCATCTTGGACCTACTCTAGCCCAAACAAAAAAAGAGCCGAGATAAAGAAACTATAATTGTATCCTTTGTATAACAAAGACACAGGTCTGCTGACCAGATTCCTCCACCTCACGCTTCATTCTCTTTCACACCACTACCTGCCATTTCAATGTAGTAAATTATGAACCCCATTTGCAAATAATCATATTAAATTATACACTGAGTAAGTAGAAAAAAATTGTAACCACAGTTCTTCAGGAACTTGGATCAGATGGCAAGAGCTACTTCTCTGGCATTGTCATCAGTCTTCACCAAACAAAATTAATTAATTTGCAAAAGGCATTTTTACAAATTGTATAATTGGTGGAAAATTGCTTTACACTGTTGTGTGGGTTTCTGCCGTACAGCAATGCAAACCAGGCGCGATCCTCTCGTCCCACAGGCTTTGAGTGTGTGTCTCTTCATTGTCAGTGGTTCCCAGGCACTTTTTGAATTCCTCTTTGATTTCTTCAGTGGCCTCTTGGCTATTTAGAAATGCATTGTTACCCTCCAGGTGTTTGTGTTTTTCATAGTTTTTTCCCCCTGTAATTGATATCTAATCTTACAGCTTTATAGTCAGAAAAACTGCTTGGTACAATTTCAATTTTCTTAAATTTACCAAGACTTGATTTATGACCCAAGATATGATCTATCCTGAGAATGTTCCTTGTGCACTTAAGAAAATGAAGTGTTTCTGGATGGAATGTCCTAGAGACAGCAATTAGGCCTGCCTCCCCCAGTGTGCCACTTAAAGCTGTGTCTCCTTACTAATTTTCTGTCTGGATGGTCCGCTCATCGGCGTCAGCGGGAGGATCGCAGTCTTCCGCTGCTGCTGCGCTGCTGCCGACTTCCCCTTTTACAGCTGTGAGCCGTCGCCTCGTGTACTGAGGTCCTTCTATGTTGGGTTCATGGATATCCATATATCTATATCTTCTTGGATTGATCCCTTGAGCGCCAGGCAGTGCTCTTCCCCGTCTTTTGTGATGGGCTTCACTTTAAGCCTGTTTCATCCGATGCGAGTGTTGCTGCTCCTGCTCCCTAATTCCCACCCGTGTGGAATCACTTGTTCCAGGTCCTCACTCTCAGTCAGTAGGTGCCCCTAGGTCTGAAGCGGATCTCTGGTAGACAGCATATATAGAGGGCTTGTTTTTGTACACATTCAGCCAGTCTGTATTTTTTGGTTGGAGCATTTAATAATTTACATTTAAAGGTAATTATTGATATGTCAGACTTTATTTTGGTGGGCTCCAAAATCACTGCAGATGGTGACTGCAGCCATGAAATTAAAAGACGCTTACTCCTTGGAAGGAAATTTATGACCAACCTAGATAGTATGTTGAAAAGCAGAGACATTACTTTGCCAACAAAGGTCCGTCTAGTCAAGGCTATGGTTTTTCCAGTGGTCACGTATGGATGTGAGAGTTGGACTGTGAAGAAAGCTGAGCACCGAAGAATTGATGCTTTTGAACTGTGGTGTTGGAGAAAACTGTTGAGAGTCCCTTGGACTGCAAGGAGGTCCAACCAGTCCATCCTAAAGGATATCAGTCCTGGGTGTTCATTGGAGAGACTGATGCTAAAGCTGAAACTCCAATACTTTGGTCACCTCATGCGAAGAGTTGACTCATTGGAAAAGACTCTGATGCTGGGAGGGATTGAGGGTAGGCAGAGAAGGGGGCAGCAGAAGATGAGATGGTTGGATGGCATGAGTTTGGGCAAACTTTGGGAGATAGGGAAGGACAGAAAAGCCTGCTGTGCTGCAGCTCATGGTGTCGTAAAGAGTCAGACACGACTCACAGTGACTGAACAAGGACAACGTGATCTTACTACCATTTGCTTTTTGATTTGGGGGCTTTTTGTAGGTCTTTTCCTTCTCTTGCGTTTCCTGTCTAGAGAAGTTCCTTTAGCGTTTGTTGTAGAGCTGGTTTGGGGGTGCTGAATTCTCTTAACTTTTGCTAATCTGTGGAGCTTTTGATTTCTCTGTCAACTCTGAATGAGATCCTTGCTGTATAATCTTGATTACAAGTTTTTCCTTACATCACTTTCAGTATATCCTGCCCCTGCCTTCTGGCCTGCAGAGTTTCTGCTGAAAGATCAGCAGCTGACCTAATGGGGAGTCCTTTGTGTGTTATTTGTTGCTTTTAATATTTTTTCCTTGTGTTTAATATTTGTTAGTTTGATTAATGTGTGTGTTGGCATGTTTCTTTTTGGATTTATCCTGTATGGGACTCTCTGGGCTTCTTGGACTTGGGTGGCTATTTCCTTTCCCATGTTAGAGAAGGTTTCAACTGTAATCTCCTCAGCTATTTTCTCATACCCTTTCTTTTTCGTTTAAGTTCAAGCACGTTCTGAGAGATCTGCATCTTTCCCTCCCACCCCCACGTTTTCTATTTTTGACGCAGCATTTAACATCTTCACGTGTTTACCCCTCACTGCTCATCGTAGTTGCCGCTACAATTTTTGCATTTTAATTTTCATACTAGCTCATTTTTGTGACTGAGCCTAGCCTTTACTATTTATTTACTTTTCCTGGTGGAATTTTCACTTTCCTATAGATTCTTACTTCTTGTTATAGCATTTTCTTTTCCACTTACAGAAGACCCTTTGCCATTTCTTTTAGGGTAGGTTTAGTATTGATGACCTCTTTTAGTTTTTGCTTGCTTGAGAAGTTTGGTATCGTCTTTCAGTTCTCAGCGATAATCCTGCTGCGTAGAGTATCCTGAATATGCTCTTCCCGTTGGCACTTTGAATATGTCACAGCAGTCCCTTTACTCTTGCAAAG
Organism: Capricornis sumatraensis; assembly: GCF_032405125.1. Taxonomy (NCBI): domain Eukaryota; kingdom Metazoa; phylum Chordata; class Mammalia; order Artiodactyla; family Bovidae; genus Capricornis; species Capricornis sumatraensis. The sequence goes on along the minus strand of NC_091077.1, from coordinate 107,611,718 downwards.
TTTCTGTAGAAAAATTAGCTGGTAGCCTAAGGCGGGTCCCTTGTATATGACTTTTTGTTTTTCTCTTGCTGCCTTTAGAATTCTCTCTTTAACTCTTGCATTTTAACTGGAACATATCTTGCTGTGGGTCTGTTTGTGTTCACCTTATTTGGGATCCTCTGTGCTTCTTATACCCGGAGATATATGTTTATCTATATATAAGTGTATATATCTCTATAGGGCTCCTTGGTGGTTCAGATGGTAAGGCATTTGCCTGCAGTGCAGGAGACCCAGGTTTGATCCCTGGGTCAGGAAGATCCTCTGGAGAAGGGACTGGCTACCAACTTGGTATTCTTGGAGAATTCCATGGATACAGGAGCCAGGCAGGTTTTTATGTATATATGTATATACATGTGTGTATGTGTATGTGTGTGTATGTGTGATTCTTCAGATTTGGGGAGTTTTAGCCATAGTTCAACCAAAGACATGTTTGATAACCTTCTCCCTCTCTTCTTCTGGGATTTCTATAATGCAAATATTTATGTGTTTGCTATTATCCCATAGATTGCTTCGAATGTATCTATTTTTAAATTTGTTTTTCTTTTGCTATTCTGACTCAGTGATTTTTATTATTCTATCTTCCAGATCACATGCATTCTTCTGTATCACTTGCCCTGACTGTGTGCTTAGTCATATCTGATGCTTTACAAGACTTTGGACTGTAGCCCACCAGGCTCCTCTGTCCATGGGATTTTTCAGGTAAGAATACTGGAGCGGGTTGCCCTTTCCTTCTCTATGGGATCTTTCCAACCCAGGGATCAAACCCGCATCTTCCGTGTCTCCTGCATTGCAGGCAGGTTCTTCACCTGCTGAGCCATCAGGGAAGCCTTAGTCAGCTATTGACACGCTCTAGTTTGGTTTTATTTCAGCGTGCACTTTTATTTTATTTATTGTATTCTTTAGCTCTGACTGCTTCTTTTGTCTTTAGTTCTGAAGCTAGCTCTTTATATCTCTCGTTCCCTGATAAAATTCTCACTATGTTCACCTATCTTTCCTGTATTTTACTGAGTGTCCTATGACTAATGCTTTGAATTCTTTATGTAGTAAACTGTGTGATTCTGTTTCATTATTCATTGTTTTCAGGAGTTTTCTGTTGAGCTTTCATTTGAGGTCAGTTCCTGAGCCTTCTCATTTTGCCTAACTTTCTCTGTCTTTCTGAATTTAGGTAAAACAGTTACTTGTTGTGGTCTGGAGGGCGTCTCTTTATGTGGGAGTATCCTCCTGCCCTTCTCATTCCCCAGTGCCTTTGGTGGGAGAGCTGGATTTGACTTGAAAATAAGTCATATCTTTGGTCAGGGGTTACTGGCATCTGCCATCTTGGTAGGAGGCGAGGCTGGCGATGGGCTGGGGCTGAAGCCGAGTGTGGGTCAGGGTTTGCCCACTGCTCGGTGGCCAGAACTGCTACACCAGGGGTAGGGTCTGATCCCAGCCTGATGGAACAGAATCTCAAGGTCAGGTTCAGTCCAGCTCTGTTCCTTTTGTTAGCTAGTCAGAATAGAAAAAAGGAGTCCAAAATGGCTGTGGCTAAAAGTTAAGGAAGGGAAAAGCCTGCGGAAATAGAACAAAGGAAGTTCCGAGGACCAGAGTGAGGACTTCAGGAAAGCAAACCGCAGTCCTGGGTAGGCCAGTTTACATAAGGCAGGCCGGGGGGAAACCTAAAAAGAGGAGCCAAAGTCGGGCTGGGCCTCTTTCTTCTCTTCGCATCTTTTGGGTCAGCCTGCCCTCAAACCTGGAGGATGTATTTTCCTTTATTTTTGAAATAAAACTGAGCTGTAACACTGGTCCATCGCTTCCAATTTTTGTTGTGATGAGACAGAACCGAGGAGATTACACACTCCCCCGACACTTTCAAGTGCACGCTCTCCCCTCGCCCAGCAGCAGTGCCCCTGCCCCTGAGGAAGCATTATTGGGGCGAGAAGGGTGTGTACAGCGCTTGGCTGGTTAGGGGTGAGGGCTGTCACGGGCCAACAGCAGACAGAGGTCCAGACTGGCCCCAGTGTTTCACTCGTGAAGTGCCGGCAGCGGCTGCCCCTGCCCTGCTCACACACGGCTTGAGGCTGGAGTCTTCTTTGCTGCTCATGAAGGATCACTCCCACAGCTTGTCTCTGCCGCCCCTGTGCTGAGGGACAGGGGCGCTGCCCGGGCTCCCAGCGTGCACGCGGCATGGACTGCCTGCAGAGAGGGCACCCGTCTGCCCTCCCTGCATCGGTGCCAGCACTGGCTGCCCCCATCCCCCTCGATGCCTCCCCGGTGCTCAGCCACCTCTGTGGCCCCTGGCCAAGCTCCCCCTGAGATGCTGTAGCCCTCAGCCCAGTGCGGAGCTGTGATGTGAAGTAGGCAGGGCTGGAGCACTTGCCCAGCTTAGGAGGGGCATGTGCTGGGGCTGGCACAGGACGCCACAGCCCCTGCAGCAGCCCACAGTCTGCCCTGTATGCCCTGCCTCAAAGACAAGTCAGGGCAGAGTCCAGGCCTCCCCCGGCCCTCCTCCAAGAACCCTCCCAAATACCAAGGGGTGGGTTCCAAATGCTCATGCTCCCTCAGTGAAACCCCAGGAATTATGTGCCCACTATTTGGCTCAAACCACTCCCTCTCCAGGCTGGACCTCCTGCTGTGTAATCTCTCGCTTTCCTTCTAAGCCCCCTCCTGGGGCAGACGTCCTGACGGGATCACCTCTCTTCCCTCCCCACCCTTTTCCTTGTTTGTACAGGAGCCTTTTGGCCAGTTCCCAGTTTAGATTTCAGTGAGAATTGCTCCTCAAGCAGATCTATTTTTGCGGTGAGTTCCATGTCCTCCTACTCTGCCCTCTTGATCAATTTCCTTCAGTCGGTCTTGATGAAGTTCAGTAATCATTTACTGAAAATTAAGACTCAAATTGTTCTTGCTCTTCCTATCCTCTCCAATTCTTTCTGTCACAGGATTGAGGAAAACAATTAGCCCCCTCTAGAAGACTTCCCTTGTGGCTCAGACGGTAAAGCGTCTGTCTACAATGCAGGAGACGCGGGTTCCATCCCTGGGTTGGGAAGGTCCTCTGGAGAAGGAAATGGCAACCCACTGCAGGACTCTTGCCTGGAAAATCCCATGGATGGAGGAGCGTGGTATGCTAGAGTCCATGGGGTCACAAGGAGTCAGACACAACTGAGCGACTTCACTTGGTCTTGGTCTAGAGACATAAAGAAAGGGAATTAGGGAGCAGTATGTCAAATTCCATTAGCACTCTTCACCAGGTTCTATTAGAGCCTTCCCTTGCCTTGTGCCCTTATGCAGCGTTTGGGTCCAGGGTGCTTTTCGATGTCCCCTCAAATGTGTAGTTGTATGGTTTTCTCTTCCTGGAACAGTACAGACTGTCCTTGTTCCTGTCCACAGTGCATTCCTGGAAACCTTTCCATATAAGGATCTGTGCTAACACAGATCCCTTTCCCTCATAAGATTGGCGTCGTTCCTGAGGGTCATAGTCCTAAAGGGTTTCCCAGCTGGTGCGAGTGGTAAAGAACCCGCCTGCCAATGCGGGAGGTGTAAGAGGCTCAGGTGTGACTCTGGGTCGGGAAGATCCCCTGGAGAAGGAAATGGCCACCCACTCCAGATCCTTGCCTGGAGAAGCCCGTGGACAGAGGAGCGTGGGGGGCTGCAGGCCACGGGGTTGCACAGAGTAGGGCACGACTGAGCGACTAACACACTTCAGGACAGATTCAGCAGAACTTGGGTAGAGACAGGACACTGCAGACTAAAAATATCTTCAAAATCTTTGTTACTCCTTCCATTAAGAGACTCTGTCCTCTCCTCAAATCTCAAAACTCTAAGGGCCTTGCTGGATCAATGTGGCAGAGGTGTCTTGCTGAGACTCGTGAGGCCAGCTCATAAAAAGTCTTGTGGTTTCCCCCTGGGTCTCCTGGAACAATCCGTCTTGGTCCTCAGTGTCTGGGCTGTGATGAAACCCAAGAAACCCTGCAAAGAGGTTCACGTGGGGAACAAAGGCCCCCCCACCAACCAACAACCCAGCTAAGCTTTCAGCCACCAGCCAGCGCTAGCAGTGTGGCTGCATGTTCAGCATGACTGAACTACCTTGAGCTACGCCAGCTGACACCAGGTGGGGCAGGGAGAAGCTGACACCGTTGGGTCTTACCCACGTTGCAGATTTGAGAGCCGTTAATAAAGGGATAATGAATTATTGCTGTTTTGTTAAATTTCTTATTGAGCTATAGTTGATTTACAATGTTGTGTTAGTTTCAGGTATAAGGAAAACGATCTAGTTGTATAGTTTTTGTCCTTTTTCATTAAAGGTTAGTTGAATATAATCCCCTGTGCTACACTGTAAGTCTAATCAGTGTTCTGAAGAGGTCATTTTTATGAGAATGTGTAAACCCAAAAATAAGTCTCAAGGGAGAATTCTTTTATTTCAGAGAAATCAATATATATTATCTATAAACAAGTGACATATCTATTTAGGGTGCCGGCTAGAATTATGCTATATGTAGATTGCATTTAAACACCTTATTTAGTCTTACAATGTAGCATATGAACCTCTTTTTGCTCTAAAAGTAGGTAAATTCCTAAGCAAATTGTCAGTTTAATCAATAACTTTGGAGATAAACTATTGCTGGAAAAGCATGAGCCTACTAACTTGGTAGAAGTACAACTTTTACACTTCCTTTTAGGTAACACTGTTAAATAATTTTGAGTAAATAACTTGTATCAACTCATTCCTTTCGCACTCCATCCGTTTCGTTAGGGAGGATTATGGCAACTATTTTAAAAAGATTTCAGTAAATAGACTCTGAAGTTGAAATTGGAATTATTTCTGCTTAATCTTTTCATGCATCAAAAAGTTTTAAAGACATAACTCATGGCATTTCTTCAGTGACTCAAGAGTGTGTGTTTTTACAGCACTTAACTGTTCATGCAATGGCTTTCGTCTTTTCCTGAGTAGCTCAAAATAGGAAAAATACTGGAATCCCTTTTGTCTGCTGTCCAGCCGAGTGTAAGTGTTCCTTATAGGCAGGTGCCTGGCAAGTCTTCAGGAAGAAAGGGGAAGTGGACGGGGAGAGGCAGGGAGGGCGCCCTTGGAAACCCGCTTCCGCATCCAATCAGGAGACAACCTGAGACCGCTCCGCTCCGCCTCTGGCTGATTCACAAAACGCAAATGCTCACTTGTACAAGGAGCACAACACGTCCTAGACTGGGAAGACGGCGTTCCCGCAGGGAGAACACGGTTTCGGTGACAAGCACGTCTCTTCTCCCGCTACCATTAATGCTGCCTCGGGCAACCACACCAGCCTCGTGGCACGACTGGTACTAGCCGTCTCCCGTTAGCTAGGTCCTCCTGCTGAAGACATGACAGAAGAAGGAACACCGCCTGCCCTTCTGCAGCACCGATGGGCACAGCACTGGGCGGAGCTTGTCTTTAACCTACTAAGTTAGAAGGTTTGGGCTTACATGTAACGTTTACGCATTCTGAGCGTTTATATATATTATATGTATATGTAATACAGAGCAGCTGGTATCAGGGGCGGTTATAAGGATCGCAGTGACTCACTTAGTGCTGTTGTTGTTGGTCAGTCGCTCAGTCGTGTCCGACTCTTTGGGGCCCCATGGACGGCAGCACGCCAGTCTGCACTCTTCTTCACCATCTCCCTGGGTTTGCTCAAACTCATGTCCATTGAGTCGATGATGCCATCCAACCATCTCACCCTCTGTCGTCCCCTTCTCCTGCCTTCAATCCTTCCCAGCATCAGGGTGTTTTCCATTGAGTCAGCTCTTCCCATCAGGTGACCAAAGTACTGGAGTTTCAGCTTCAGCAACAGTTCTTCCAATGAACACCCAGGACTGATCTCCATTAGGATGGACTGGTTGGACTTCCTTGCAGTCCAAGGGACTCTCAACAGTCTTCTCCAACACCACAGTTCAAAAGCATCAATTCTCCGGTGCTCAGCTTTCTTCACAGTCCAGCTCTCACATCATACGCGCATACTGGAAAAACCATAGTGCTGACTATATGGACCTTTGTCAACAAAATGATGACTTTGACTTTTAATAAGCTGTCTGCGAGTTACCACAAGTACCGTGCACCTGACTAAGCATCTTTCTATTATTGTGCTCAATTTATGACAGCAGCCTTGCCTGGTAGTATTGTTCTGCCCTTTTTGAAGATAGGGAAATCGAGGTTAAATGACTTTGTAAGGAGTGAATCCAGCATTTCAACTCCATCAGTCACCAAAGCTCCTTCCCTTTCAACAACCCCCACACTTATATTAAAAACCAGTATGTTTACTGAAATGTTTTTGAGTGGCCACTACTATAAGTGGTATTTGGTGGGGATTACATGTGAGTTCCTAAATTTATTTAGAGAGAACGTCTCATTCAAGTTTTCCTGTGGAAGTCTAAGCCTTAGAACTTATTTCTTCTTTATCAAAGTCAGCGTTATGGTATTATGACTTATGTAAGACTATTCAAGATGGCTGAATTTGAAGACTCTAGAAGAAAGTGTTGGATCTCAGAATTTCAGGAGGGGATTGATTCATTCATTCTACACGGACTGTGTAAGCACTGACTTTGACCTTTAGAATATAGCAGTAATGAAACACAAACAGCCTTGAACTTAATGAGCCCATAGTGGTACCTCTCCTTTCAAATCCAATGAAACAAAATGCAATGAGGTTATGAGGGTGGGGAAGGTGTATTAAAGAGAACAGATGACCCTGATCATTGCTGGGTCTGGAAATTGCTGAAGTGCCAGCTTCAGCACCAGATTATCTGGGAGCAGGTAAAAATGTTGATCTCTCCCAGGACTGAACCTTACGCTCCCTCTTTCAAAACAAATGTCAGAAGATCTTTCTATTATGAATTCCCAGACAGAAATGGAAGCTCACTGATGCACGTTAAATTCCATCAAAGGATTAAAAAGGAGAAGAAATGAAAGAGAAGTTCTGGACATGGTTGGGTACCGTTAGATATGGTTAACGCATCTTAATTCCGCTTGCAAACCCTCTTGATGTTGAATAACAAGGAGAAATTAAGATGCGGCACAGGGCCACGTGCTTTGCCAGAAGCAGTTTAATCCATAACCTGTGACGTGGACTTTCTTGTCCAGCACTTCTTTTCGAAACCTTTCTCTGCTATACCCCCACATAACCATTATGCGTCATGCTAATAATTCCTCCTGCTCTGTGCTTCCAACACACACGTCTCCTTCAAGTTAAGGAAACAGGCTTCCCCTGGAGGAAGATACTGCTGACAACTCCAAAGTGAAGACAGTTCTAATGGGAAATACCTTGGCACTATTGCAGGGGCTGCCAATGGGGCTGTTTCTGGTGATCAATTAGGAACTGGCAGATGTTAAATTGACATGTGTTAGGAAATAGCTTTCAGAGACTCATGTTTCAAAACGTATAAAAGAAAAAACAGATGATAGCACTTTTTTTTTGGCTTAAAATGGATATCTAGAAAATTGCACCAGATGTGTTAAGATGTTTCTCTCTAGAAACATTTTCTGTTTCCTGAGAAGGAATGAGCAAAAGCAGAAGTGAGATATATGCTTCTCAAAGTGTGCTTTGGTCTTCTTTTATAAATTTTAAATTTCAATTGTGATTGAAATATTTGAACAGAATTAACAGGGGAAAAACCAATAAATTCAATATTTTTATAATTGGTGTAGATTTTACAAACTGATGAATTATTCAGTTCTTCATATAGATTGGTCAGGGAAATTAGTGGGGAAATCTAAATAGAATCCTAAGGGAACACACTTCATGGAGAAACCTGAAATATGGAAAACAGTGGAATGAGATAACTTATTCGGTTCAATAATAACTGAAATGTTACTCTCACTCCCCTGACGTTTTTACCTCAAATGATTCATTCTCACATAGGAAAGACACTAACACAGAAAAGCATGCTTAGGAAGCTGGCGTTCTCACTGTACAGAGTCCAGCTTGATGAGGACATTGACGGTTTTTGCCTGTCTTGACAGTCTTCTCCTTCAGGTGACAGCAAGTGTAACATATGTTTGAGGAACCATCCTTTTTCCAAACTCTATGCAGCTGCTCTCCACAACTGGGCTGCTGGCTGGTCTCCAGGGGTGAGTAGTGATCTTCGATTGGTGAATCAGTGGGTTCTAATCTCATAGCTGCAACAACTGACTTAGTGTTGGGCACATGGCTCAAGTTAGGCCAGTGAGACACACTCTTGGAACTCTTGCGGGGTGCGTGTGTGCGTGCGTGTGCACGCATGTGTCCTAGCTCAGCCGTGTCCGACTCTTTGCAACCCCATGGACTGTAGCTCACCAGGCTCCTCTGTCCACGGGATTTTCCAGGCAAGAATACTGGAGTGGGTTGTCATTTCCTCCTCAGGGGATCTTCCTGATCCAGGGATCGAACCCACATCTCTGCAACACATGGTAGGGCCATGGAAAGAAAAAGGACTTCTCCTCCTATTGGAATTCAACTTGTTGGATATAATCATTGATCTCCTAAAAGACACTTTACCACCATGAAAGCAGGGTCTATTTAAGAATTAAGCCAAAACAGAGGCAAGCAAGGGGTGGAGGGGCTAGAGGCTGATCGAGACTGAGTCCGGATGGCATCTTTTTAGCCGGCGCATCTAACCTGCTCTTAACTTCTCAGTTAGTTAGGCTAATTCCCCTTCTTCAACACCCATTTGCACTGTTTCGTTCATGTGCCATCAAGAGAGCATGGCAGCTACATGAGAAACTGCTTTAGACAGAGGGAATTCAGAGCATCCCTTGGAAGAAGTCGTACTGGGCTGAACTTGAAGGAAACTCGACTTCAGTGAGCAGAGGTGGAGAGAAGAGCCTCGCTGAGCGCAGCGGCACTGGGGTCACTCTGAGGTGGGAAGTCGTTTCGGGGTCGTCTCGGGATCCACGAAGAACCCCAGGTCGGATCTCGGTCCCAGTTTCCCCGTGTAGACTCCAAACAGCCCTGCCGACGGCTCCTCGTTTCGTGAGGTGGGCTGTGCTCTGCGAAAGGAAGCGGGTGCGCTTCCGTGTGGGCAGAAACATGGCCTGGCGCCTGCGTAAACAGACCTGTGTACAGCAGTGATGGAGACACGGACAGAGGGACAGCCTGTGGGGCTGGGGAGCCCACACCCATGGCCTGAAAATCCTGCCCCACCGGGGGGACCGCAAGACTTCCCTGCAAGCATAATGGTCGCTCAGGAAGAACTGCAAATCTAAACTGGCTACAAAAAGGTCACCTCTGAGGATGGTGGCTTTGTAAGATTTTTGAACAGAGGCAGAAAGGTATGTTATATCACATATACAGAACACACACACACACACACACAAACACGTATACAGATAAAAAACAAAGTTAACAAAATAGGACTTCCCTTTGCTGCTGCTTATGAAGTCTGAAAGTTTTTATTCTACCATTCTGCATTCTGTTTCTTTCTCTATTTCTGAATGCTAATTGAGCCCACTAAATTGACTTCATAGCCCACTTTCCAACTAACTGTTTTAAACACTCTGACCTAAAAGAGCTGTTGGAAAGGACCAGCCAGTGTCCCCGTAGGTGGCCACACCAATGCAGCAGCCGCAGCAGGCGACCACGGCGGTCGCCCCTCCTGGCCAGAGTTGCAGCCTCCTGGTTCTTGTTATTTACTTTTGTGTAGGCCATGTAGTCATGAGATTCGACATTTAAAAAATGCAAGAGAACACACGGTGAAAACTCTTTCCCATTCTTGCCTCTCAGCCACCCAGCTCCCCTCCTCAGGGGCAGTCAATGCTACTACTTTCTTCTGTCATCGTCCAGAGATACCCTCTGCAAACACAAGTATAGACGCATACTATAATAACATAAGTATTCTCCCCTTATGTTACATCAGAATAGCATAATCACAGCACTGTTCCATGCCTTTCTTATCTCCCCTTAGCATGTCTTGGTAATTATTCCACCAATAGAAATAATAATATTTCACCATACCTTATGCCACTATTCACTGAACCAGACGCCTACTGACTCCATATTTAGACTGCTTCCAATGTTTTCCTCTTACAGACACTAACGTACTGAATAATTGACTCATCATTTGCTGACGCATCTTTTTCCACATATGAGAATACTGATACTAATATCCTTAGAAATAGAATTGCTTAGTTAAAGGGTGCCTATGTTTGTAGTTCTGATATTGTCAAATCGCTTCCAGAACCTGTTGTTCAAGTTTGTGCTAGTTTTATACTTGCATGTCCTTAAAAATAGTGTTAATAAGTTTCCCCGTGTTCCCCAGTGATTGGAGGAAAAATGATATCTCAACATGGTTTTCATTTCCGTTTTTATTATGAAAAAGACTGAGCATTTCTGTATATGCGTAAGAGCCAGTGGTGTGTTTCCTGCCACTCTTTTTTCACATTCTTCGCATCTACTTTGAAGAGCAACCGTCAGCTGCCAAGTGAAGTAAGCACGGGCACTGGGCTTAGCAGGTCTAAATAGCCGAGTGACTGTGTGGGTATTTAACGAAAGTCATGCCCTTGCAGAGTACTGTGCAAAGTACTGTGGGGCAGAAAAATTGTACCCTAGTTATCATTAATCTACGTGGAGGCGACGTAATTATTCCAGCTGCTCTCACAGCTGGCGTACCCTCAAAGTCCAAGCAACCTCTGGTTCCATGCCAGTTTAGATTGTGGATGAAATAATCTGCACCCCAAACCCCGAACTTGCTGCACTGGGTGATACCAGTGCAAAGACGAGTAAGACGGAGCTCCGAGGGGGAATAAAGCAACGAGATCAAAGCTGTCTGTTGCCCCTGGCACAGTGGAGGGTGACGTTGGAAGTGGCCAGGTGTGCTGGGGTGAAAGCTTCACTCAGGGAGTCATGAGAGATGAGCTCTCAGAACCTCTCCTGAGGGGGCTCCTTGGCTACAAAGCCCTCACCACCCTCGCCTGAATTCTTGAAACTGACCGATGTTCTCACCCTGAACCCTAACGTTGCTTATTTCCTCAGATCACTTGCCCCCTTTGCTTTGCATCAGTCACTGTTCGTCCTTCTAAGTTGTAACCATCCGAAAGGCAAGAATTAGGTCTTACTTATACCCAAGGCTGGGCAAAATAGGCTTTCAGTAGATATTCTTGAATGGATGAAAGAAAGAGTGAACGGGTGAGTTCATCCCTTCCAAAACGTGTGGTCTCGTGGCACTTCTCCTCCTCACCACATTATTGATCCGCCAGAGCCATTCTCCGCAGGTGCAACGCCCCACAGATGTCAAAGCCAGGCCTGAGCTCCACTCAAGCCACCGAGGGGCCTGTCTCCCTGCAAGGGTGTCTACAGAACACCCCTGACTAAGGCATATTGTCAGGACCCTAGATTATCAAATGGCTTTATCAGGGTAAAGGAGGTATTTTAGTTTTTATAATGTCTCAGAGTTATTTAATTCACAGTTTTGGAAGACAGCTAAATAATAAAGATGCTTACTAAACTGCCAGTTTAGGAATATGGTTGCGTGTGTGTGTGTGCTCATCACTCAGTCGTGTTCAGCTCTCTGTGGCCCCATGGACCATAGCCGACCCGGCTCCTCTGCCCATGGTTTTCCCAGGCAAGAATACTGGAGGGGGCGCCATTTCCTACTCCAGGGGATCTTCCCAACCCAGAGATCAAGCCCATGTCTCTTGTGTCTCCTACATTGGCAGGCAGATTCTTTACCACTAGCCCCACCTGGGAAGTCCCTTGGTTATATATATATATATAACTCAAATGTTCCCTAGGATTTATTTATGAAAATAATGAACATGTCTAATATAGGCATGGTCTTATTAACCATCAGTCTCACTTTACCTGAGCGTGAAACACATATAATTGAATATACATATATAAATTTTAGAAGGTAAATGACTGAAACTTCTTCTGCAGGTGCCTGATATTTAAAGAGACCACAGCTTTGGACCACCATCTAGAAGGTCCGTGATTCGACCTTTTTAGGTCGATTCGACCTGATTAGGCCTTAAGTTTAAGGACTCCTAGAGACTCTCTTACAGACCCGGGGACTGAACCCAGCCCTCTCGCATTGCAGGCAGATTCTTTACCATCTCAGCCACCAGTAACCCTTATGTTTCAGTACATTGCAGCATGTGTCTTCTGCCCGTGTTGGAGACAGGAAGAAGACAACCGCTTTCTTACAGAAGAACGCTAGTTTCTCTGAGTTTTTCCCTCTTCTCTGTAAAAATTCCTGTTCGTTGCCTGGTCCAAGTTATGACTTGGTAACTAAGGCTTCCAGCAGGAATTAACAAACAGAAATCTTTATCTTTTGGCTATTTCTGAGTCAACGGGAGCTAAAAGTTCAGAATGTGCTTTTTCCCATGTTTCTCACTCATAGTTAGATTTTGCCATCAGTGTTGTCAATGGCAACGTGAGATAAGAAATCTCTTCTATGGAAATGTTTAAAGCTTTCTTTCCTTGCTTCTTTGTTTTCCTATTTATTTATTATTTTGGCTAAACTAAGTTTGCTTCACTTCCAACAATGAACCTACTTTTCAGAGCTTCACCTGTCACTTATTTGAGACTATAAAGGGTCCAGGAACCATGCTGAAGCTCGTAAATATTACACCAGCGCTCCGACCTGCCAGCCCAGCTAGCATATACAACCCTCATGTTGCACCCAGCAGGTCAAGCCGCAGACCTCAAATGACAGCTATATGGCCTGTCGCAAGCACCCCGTGTGGCAAGGAGAAGTCTAGGTATGCTAGATATACGGCCACTGATTCTCTTCTGCACTCAGGATGTCTTCACATTAATAAAGCAAACCAACAGCACATATTTCAACATTCTTTGACTGCACTCCAAAATTTGGAAGGGAAACTTTTGTTTAAAAAAAAAAATACACATTCTGGTGAAACTCAAAATAGCTTGAAACCATAAACTTTTGGGAAATTTTGACTCTTATTTTAGGTTAAAAATGCTCCCAGATGAAAGAGAATTTGGGGTTATGAAAACACCTCATTTATCTCTGTGACATTTATAGGGTATTTTTATTAGATATAATTTCATTTCTGTTAATGTAGGTTCTCAACTCCATCAAACGCTTAATGCAATAAAACTTTTAAGGCCATATTTATTATCAGAGGTATGCAAACCATTTTTGATGGTAATATTTTTAGAAGCGTCACTAAAATCAAGATGAGAGGTGCTCTCTGCTTGACAATACTAAAAGCTGACATACTCTTACATCTGCAGTCCCACATCCAATTAAAATAAAACGAATTATGACATTAAATCTTGAAGGCAATAAGACTAGGGATGTTCACAGGTCCCAGGACTGGATCGTCAGCTACACGTGAGGACATGTTTGGCTGAACATTCGCATCGTAAGCACAAGGAACAGAGAGGAGGAACAGCTCCAGTTTGGTTTCAATCACACAGCTTCTCCAAGAATATTCGGTACTAGGAAAAGTACTTTCAAAGGGTTTATGCTTAAAATTGTGGCAAAGTCAGTGCCTTGTGTTCACCCGATCTATTTCGTTCTCTCTTCTGAACATGGCAGAACATAGCATCTTACGGCTCCTTGTGGTCAGCTGTGGCCAGGCAGCCCATGCTGGCCACCAGCCTGTGACGGGGGGGAAGGTGCCCCTAGCACAGACTGAAGGCCACCTATCGAGATGACAAAACCCCAAGATGGGAACCGCCTGAGTCATAACACAGGAGACAGTATTATTCTTGCATTACGAACAGGAAATAAACTTTTGTTGTGTTGAGTCATGGGGATTTCAGAATTAATTTGCCACTGCAAGATAACCTAGCCTGTTCTAAGTGTCCTAGTCAGAGAAACAAATTTTCAGTATAAATAGTGGAAAAAATTATTTGATTGGGGCTTAATCTTAAAAAGAAAAATTATGGAAATCAGTTTATTTTCTCCTAATGGTTAATAAAGTATAAATTATAATGTTATATTGGGCTTCCCTGGTAGCTCAGATAGTAAAGAATCTGCCTGCAATGAGGGAGACCTGGGTTTAATCCCTGGGAAGATCCCCTGGAGAAGAGAAAGCTATCCACTATAGTATTCTTGCCTAGAGAATCCCATGGACAGAGGAATCTGGCAGGCTACAGTCCATGGGGCCTCAAAGAGTCGGACAAGACCGAGCGAGTTTCACACACACAATGTTATAGTAATAATTGTGCTTAAAATAGAGAATGAATCAAATGTTGGGTTATTGCCATTTTTCCCTTAAAGGACTCATTTATGGCTACTAGTCTTCAAAATCTACTGTAAGGATGGAGTATGTCCCTTTATAATCTTTTAAGCTTACTAAATTGATATATAATATGCATCCTAAGTGGAGAAGGCAGTGGCACCCCACTCCAGTACTCTTGCCTGGAAAATCCCATGGACAGAGGAGCCTGGTGGGCTGCAGTCCATGGGGTCGCAACTGAGCGACTTCACTTTCACTTTCCACTTTGATGCATTGGAGAAGGAAATGGCAACCCACCCCAGTGTTCTTGCCTGGAGAATCCCAGGGATGGTGGAGCCTGGTGGGCTGCCGTCCATGGGGTCGCACAGAGTCAGACACGACTGAAGCAACTTAGCAGCAGCAGCAGCAGCAGCATACATCCTAAGGATTTCTCTTAGGTCAAAATGTGAAATTTAACCATAGGAGGAACATTTAATTTTTTTTAAGTTAACAAATGTTTAAATTAAGTTCTTGGAAAATTCTTTTGGAAGTTTTAGAAAACTTGGTATATAAATAAGTATTTTACATATTTTTTTAAAAAAGAATAGGTATTATCATTTTTATTTAACTTCAGGGTATATCCTAATTCTAATTAATTTTAATTGAATTTCAAATAAATTGGAATGTATTTCAGGCTGCTCAGGTTGCTGAAAGGCAACCTCTTGTTTAGCTACAAATAATCCCAGAATGCAGGGTCTGACAGGTTAGGCCTCATCCCATGATCCCACCCAGGGGCCATGATACAGAAAGAGAGAGCAGTGCCAGCAAATGGCATAGAGGTGGAAGCTCCATACACAGAAATCATGATATACCAAGACACTGAACAAGCGCCTCTACAGCCAGCACCAAAACCCCCTAATGACAGAGTCCTTGTTTCTATGTGTTTCATGTCTTATAAGAAACCTCTAGCCTATCTGGTGGCCTAGCTCGGGTGCTGACACTTTGACAAACCTTCTTTGGCAAGTGGAATTTTCCTGTCATTTTCATTATTTCATTTCCCCAAAAGGAAAGTTGTTGTTTTAAACATTCTTCATTCTTAGATAAACTTCATGATGAACACAAAGATTTTATCCTTCATTGGTGCTGTGTTACATCAGTCGTGTCCGACTCTGTGCGACCCCATAGACGGCAGCCCACCAGGCTCCCCCGTCCCTGGGATTCTCCACGCAAGAACACTGGAGTGGGTTCCCATTTCCTTCTCCAATGCATGAAAGTGAAAAGTGAAAGTGAAGTTCCTCAGTCGTGTCTGACTCTTCGTGACCCCATGGACTGTAGCCCACCAGGCTCCTCCGTCCATGGGATTTTCCAGGCAAGAGTACTGGAGTGGGGTGCCATCGCCTTCTCCATTATCCTTCATTAGTTATACATAAATCTTGTATTTCTGGTGCATGTCACTTCCTTTAAAGGATTCCAGAAGTTTTATGAAATCAAGAAAATGCCTTATACAATTTTAGTATATTTTAATTCTCAATTCAAATGGATTGGAAAATATCCTCTATTTTCCAAAGCAGTATAATTAGCAAATGCAAAAGGATTTATTGTACAAATTTCATGCAAATTTTGATTAGATCATTTGACCCATTAAACTCAATTTTAATTTCACATAAAAATTTCAGAAGTTTGTATATTTTGCTAATTTGTTATGAACATTAATGAGTTACAATTAGCCTAGTTACTGTTAATTTAATATATTGAATATGTGTTGCTGCTGCTGCTGCTAAGTCGCTTCAGTCGTGTCCGACTCTGTGCGACCCCATGGACGGCAGCCCACCAGGCTCCCCCGTCCCTGGGATTCTCCAGGCAAGAACACTGGAGTGGGCTGCCAGTTCCTTCTCCAAGGCGTGAAAGTGAAAAGTGAAAGTGAAGTCGCTCAGTCATGTCCGACCCTTAGCAACCCCATGGACTGCGGCCCACCAGGCTCCTCCGTCCATGGGATTTTCCAGGCAAGGGTGCTGGAGTGGGGTGCCATTGCCTTCTCTGAAGTATTACATTAGCATAATTTAAAGCTCAATAACTTTAGAAGGTATGCAGTGTGTCCGTGCTCCTCATCTGCCAGGAGCCTCTGTCCTCTGCAGGTAACTGCTGAGCCATCCCAGTGTGCTGTGTGCGCATCGCTGCTCTTTCATTTAGTCACTGAAATCAGGGTGACTATTTCGCAACCCCATGGACAGTAGCCTGCCAGCTTCCTCTGTCCATGGGATTCTCTAGGCAAGAATACTGGAGTGGGTTTCCATTTCCTTCTATGGAAGATCTTCCCAAGCCAGGGATCCAACTCGCATCTGCTGCGTCCCCGGCTTTGGCAGGTGGATTCTCTACCACGGCATCACTGCGTGCCCTGAAGCAGACACAAACACGAACCAACCAAAGTCTTCCCCTCTCAGCTGACTCGTCTCCTCTGCAGCAGTGAGCACGCCTCAGCAGCCTCTCTGTCCGCACACAGCGGTCCTTTGGCGTCTTTCCTGGTTTCCTCCTCCTCTCTCTCTGGCTCCTCTTTATTCTCACCTGCAGGCATGGCTTCCTTTGTGTGTCTATTACAAACATTTCTGTTTTTGCATGGTGTATTCTTCCCCATTGAAGATTGCCTATACCTATTCGGGTGTGAATGAAAGTATCGGCATCAGAGTAATTTGTGGACTAAGAAAGCCTTTTCAGAAGAGATGAGTCTGAAGGATAAGGAGGATTTAGCTAGAGAAGAAAAAGAATCCCTGGGTCCGGAAGATCCCCTGGAGGAAGAAATGGCAACCCACTTACAGTATTCTTGCCTGGAGAATCCCCTCTTGCTAGACAGAGGAGCCTGGCAGGCTACAATCTTTGGGGTTTCCTAAGAGTCGGACATGACTGAACACGTGTGTGTGTGTGCAAAGATATTTCTAGATGGAGGGAAGAGCATATAGAAAGAAATACAGATAAAAGAGGGACGAAATTTGCAAATAGTGATCAGCTCAATGTCTAACAACAAATATTTGTTGTGAATATTGACTGAAAGGATGAGTATTATAAAAGGCATTTTTAACAGAAGAGAATTATTTTGCTAAATCATCCATGCAAATTATACAACCTGAATGAAATTAAATGGAACCTATAAGAACTGGATCTGTGAGCAAATTGAATGAATAAAAGTGAAACCATTTGAATGTTTTAACTGGTAAACTAGTGTCTCAATCTGCTGGTCATTTCGACATAGCAGCCTGCTTTAGGTCAGCTTGCTGTGTGGGGAGCTTGTCGCAGCTTTGCAGAGTCTCTGAGCCTCTCTCCATCTGCTATAGAAGATTCTGCTGCAGAATCTTAAAGTATCCTTCACCAGAGGGCAAGACCTTCCCTGTTAATTGCACCGCTTTTTAAGTCTATCAACCATAAGGGCATGGCAAAGTCCAGTTGCCTTCTCTCACCTGAGAGAATAGAACAGTCTCCCATAGTTACAAATTGATGGCCAAAGGCCAAAATGGAAAGAAGCCATTCAGCTTCTTCTGTGAGGACAGCATTTTGACTGCGAGAAGGTGAAGTGAAGATGAAAGTTGCTCAGTTGCCTCCGACTCTTTGCAGCCCCATGGTCTATACAGTCCATGCAATTCTCCAGGCCAGAATACTGCAGTGGGCAGCCTTCCCTCCTCCAGGGGGTCCTCCCAACCCAGGGACTGAGCCCAGATCTCCCGCACTACAGGCGGATTCTTTACCAGCTGAGCCACCAGGGAAGCCCAAGAATACTGGAGTGGGTAGCCTGCCCCTTCTCTAGCGGATCTTCCCAACCCAGGGATCAAACTGGTCATGGGAATTTTGTCTTTAACTGAATACTTCCAGTTGTTTAATCTTTTTTTAAAAACTTCATTTATTCATTTTAATTGGGGGATAATTACAATTTTGCAATGGCTTTAGCCATACATCCACCTGAATCAGCCGTGGGCATATGCTGTTCCCCATCCTGAGCCCACGCCCCGCTCCCTCCCCGCCCGACCCCTCCAGGGTGTCCTGGAGCACGGCTTTGGGTGCCCTGCTTCAGGCATCAAACATGCGCCGGCCATCTACTTCACACACAGCAATGCACGTCTCAGTGCTGCTCTCAGATCATCCCACCCTGGCCTTCTCTGTTGCTTAATCTCGATTTTGTTAAACTGACTGTCTGCATGTCCGTAAGATCCCTCTAGCTGCATCAGCAATGGTTAGGAGCCTGAGGAGCAGGTCCCCACGCAGAGTCAGCACTATGGCCAAGTCTTACTGCTCCATTCCCCTGGACCCCGCCACCCTCATCTGTGCTAACATCACAGAACTGGTAAGAGGGTCACATAAAACAAAACTGCTTCTTTAGGTCTTAGAATGCGGTCGTAGAGTTGCTGTAGAAGTCTCCTGAACTTGGACTTACCTCTGTTTGGTTTAAATTTCTTCTTATTGCAGTGAGAAAGAATTAACAATTTACCAACAGATAGAGCATTTCATACTGCCTTCATTCCCTGTGAATTCCATGTTCCCATAAGAAAAAGAAAATCATCAGATGGAAATGCCAGAGGTCTCAAGCCCATTTGGAAGTTTTTAGGAGGCTCTCTCGTAACGAGGAGTATGACATGATTGCCGAGGTAAGAAGGGCTGGATTCTACGTCCTGCTTGTACTGTGTAATGCTGACAAGTCGCAACCTTTGCAGGATATGTTTCTTTACCAGCAAAATAAGTCCATGTGATCTCCAAGACCCCTTACAATTCCAAAACAAACCATGATTTTTCTCATGGCAGCTGTCTTTAAATGTACAAATGTTGATGTCATATATTGGAAGGGATAACAAAATAGAGTTTTAATTTCTCAGTCTATTTCAATGACTTAAAAATTACAGTTTTTAAATCAAAAAGGCAAAATCCTTAGTGATGCTAATAAAGGACCAATAATGATTTCTCTTCTTCACGCAGATGTATTTAGAAGGATGCTAGCCACATGGAGGCTAATTTTGCACTGAGCCAGAGCCGATCCAGTGACTAGGCCTGAATGTCCATCTCAGCGAGATTGCAAAGGGCATTGATAGGAGAGGAGGTGAGAGGGGATGAGGTCTCTGTATCAAGTAAATTATCGATTTGCACCTAAAAGCCAAGGTGTCTATTCAAAGGCCATGTTTTTGAAAAAGACAAATATTCCTTGGCTAGTTCAAAAGCTATGAAGCCATTTTGAGGTTTCTATTCAATAGACTGAAAGGGAAAAACTGAGAATTCTAAGTTCAGTTCAGTATTGAAATACTCCTGAGTGTCAACTTGCTGCTAAATATATGCTAAATGCGAAATTTCTCAGTTATCATAGACATAGAGAAAATTGACTACGTCTCTCAGTTTTCCATTAACTTTGAAAAATTAATTTGATTTGGCATCAGACGTTGTCAACACATAATTTTAAAGTAGTGAGATCAGGGCTTTTTAGGGGAAAGTCAGCTTGGAAAGGTTGAACTTAACAACAACAAAAATAAAACCCTTGATGTCCTCCATACAAAGATAATATGTGTGTTCCTATGTATTTTTTCAGATGCAGGTGGGGTTGCTCGTCTTAATCTGCTTTTCTCACCAACACTGCATGTTGAACACCCTCATGCGTCCCTGAACCTCACGTGTGTAAACAGCAGTTTCACGCTGGTGCTCCGAGGAGGCCCAGGCTTTTCCTGAGGTTCCTGAGGGGTTTCCAGGATTTGGACTGTGGCCAAGTGGACAGAGGGCCTCCACACCCTGACCCCACCCTGAATCCAACCTTCATCAATAGCAGGCTTTCAAACACATGCTTTACTTAAAAAAAAAAAAAAAAGCTTTTCTGTTTAAAAGATTCTGCCTCTAAAAAGAAAAATTTTGAATCACTGCTGCTTTTTTCCAGTTTTGTTTTATTTTTGGCTGCACTGGGGCTTCACCACATCTTGCAGGGCTTGCCTAGTTGCGGCAAGCAGGGCCTACTCTGCCGAAGTGCATGGGCTTCTTACAAGGCAGCTTGTCTTGTTGCAGGGCGCAGGCCCTGCGTGCACGGCTGCAGTAGTTGCAGCTGCTGGGGCTCGGTAGGTGTGGAACACAGGCTGAGTTGCCCCACGATATGTGGGATCTTCCTGAGCCAGGGATGGAACCTATGTCCTCTGCATTGGCAGGCAGATTCTTAGCTGCTGGATCACCAGGGAGGCCCTAGGCAAGTTTTAATGTCTGTAATTGTGAGCATGTATATATGTATCATGGGGTTCCCTGGTGGCTTGGATGGTAAAGAATCTGCCTGCAATGCAGGAGATGTGAGTTCAGTCCCTGGGTCAGGAAGTTCAATCCCTGGGTCCCCTGGAGGAGGACATGGCTGCCCACTCCAGTCTTCTTGCCTGGAGAATCCCATGGATGGTTGAGTCTGGGAGGCTACGGTCCATGGGGTCACAAAGAGCCAGACGTGACTTAGTGACTATATAGCAGCAGCGTATGTATCATATTCCGATTAATAGATTCCTTTTGACACAGTAGGTAAGAGTCACTTCCTAGATTTGAATCCCAGCTCTGTCACTGATGAGCTACATCACTGTGGTTGTCTTAAAACACCCATAAATTCTTTGACACTCCTGCCACAAATACATATATTAATCAAGAACCTGTGTTAATCAGAATGCATTCAGCTTCAACGACAAATAATCCAACCCAAAATGACTTTTGCAAAAAGAAAAAAGAAAAAGGACTTATCTACTTCCACAGGTATTCATTGGAGAAGGAAATGGCCACCCACTCCAGTATTCTTGCCTGGAGAATTCAATGGACAGTGGAGCCTGGCAGGCTGCAGTCCATGGGGTCGCAAAGAGTCGGACACAACTGAGCAATTTTCACAATTTTCAAGTACAGGTATTCATATTAGCTTCAGGCAAGGCGGGATCCAGGTACTCATCAAATCTGTTTTTAACTCTTGACCACTCGGCCATCCTTACTTTCATGAACACTTTATTTTCAAATTTACCTTCACATCAGGGTCCCTGAAATTTCCGGATTTATATCTAGAAGTTTCACATTATGATCAGAGTTCTTACTTGTAGCTATACACACTGACTCTGAGGATTAAACAGAAAATGAGTTTATTAAAAGACTACTTTGTAAGCTGCTGCTGCTGCTGCTAAGTCGCTTCAGTCGTGTCCGACTCTATGCGACCCCATAGACGGCAGCCCACCAGGCTCCGCAGTCTCTGGGATTCTCCAAGCAAGAACACTGGAGTGGGTTGCCATTTCCTTCTCCAACTTTGTAAGCTACAGAATTGTAAAGGCAAGAACCACGCCTGCAGCCAAGCTTCCAACAAGAATGGTCTAAAGAAACCACCACGAAGCTGCCACGGGCTCTACCAGCGCTGGACGCTTTCTGTACACTGGTGTCAGAACATTGTCAAATGCTGATGGGAGTGAAGCCAGTCCCAGTCCAGAAACTCATCCATGCAACCGCTGCCACCCTCAGAGCCGCTCCTCTTGGTCATTTTCCTCGCCAGCCCGGTAGGACCCCCAGAGCGTCCTTCCTTGAGCTGTTGACTTCCCAGTCAAAGCTTCACACAACAGAGTGCTTGATGAAGGCACGTAGGCCATATGCCGATTTCTTCACTGCTAAAGAGACCGGATCTTCTGTCTTCTACCTTGGTGAGACAGACCTCATAAAGCAGAAATTCTGGGAAACTTGGGACTTTGGTTCAAATGTGCTGGGCCAAAGCCATGGCAAATATCCCGAAGAACAGCGCCAGGGGGGAGTGACTTCGCAGCAGTTACAGACCCAGCCGCCCTGGTATCCACATGCAGAGCTTGGTTTGACTTCAGCACTGCCTGCCTCCTCCCAGAGTCAGAATATTAGCCTGTATGAACCAAAACCAAGCTGGAACAGTAGGCTCCTTCCCAGAATGCTTCCAGCAGATGAGCTGTTTCATACAACTATCGTATTGTGAGCTTTTAAAAATGCTCTAAAATAAGGGCCACGTGAGAAAGGAAGTTAACTTGGCAGACAGTCAGAACATAAAATTGTAAATGAGTTAATGACATCTCATAATCTCTAAACTTTGCTTATTTGAAGAATAATTGGGCTGCATCACTACATCATATGAGCAGTTCAAGGGAAGAAGAGGAACGTGCAGGCGGCGGCGCCTGAGCAGTTTATAGCTGAAAACGCAGCTCCTTCGGTAGTGTTGACGCTTCGACCTTTCATTCAGATATGTGCTATGGTCTTCACAAAAGGGTCTCAACCTTAATCACTCATTCTAGAAACAAATTTACCCTCATCTGATGCTGATCGCCATCGTACAGTTAATAAGATATGAACGCATCAAATATTAAAAATCAATTATGTTACAGAAAATGTGATGAATGATCGGAAAGGATTGAATGCCATTTAGACTAAGAAAAATCTTCCGCTGTGATTATTTTAAGAATACATCTTTTATAACTAATTTAACTTGGTAACTCAACATTTTCGCACCTGTCTATTGCATTTTGTAATATAAAGATAAATTTCTAAACTAATATCTGTCAGTTTCTTACATGTTTTTCTCCATATGGCAACAAATTGAAAACGCTGTGCTTGTCAGAAACTGGATGTAATGGGAACAGAGAAGTATTTATAGAGGTGGCCCTCAAGAACTTAGAAATGAAGGGGGTGGATTGCTGTACGAGACAAGCTGTAAAATGAGTATCATTACCATATTTTGATGGACAGGTTCTCCTGCAAAAGGGATAACTTGCTAGGTCTTCAGAACTATAAAGTGTAGATGCTGTCTATAACGTTACTGTCAGGTCAGCCAAGAAACCCAGAAAAAAGAGGGCCATGGAGGGTGGTTTGGGGTCCTTCCCCACACACACAAAGGAGAGTTATCAAGGATAACATTGGCCATGTCCATCTCAACAGATTCTTAATGAGAGAAGGGCTTAGGCATCACGTTTTGAATACCGTCCCTAAGGCAAAACTATATCCATGGAGTTTTGGACACATCAACCCTGTTAGTAACAGACCTTTGATTTATGCAATTCCTGTTACTAAAATCTTTATGTGTAGGGAAACTTTTAGTCACATAATCTTGATTGTAAGAAGGGAAAACTCTTCATTCTGACTGTGGGTCTTCCAGTTCTCGTGACAGTTATTTCTCATTTTAAGCTAATAAGTATACATCCTGATCCTCCCAGATCTCCTGGGCAGCTTACCTTTAGTCAGTGTCACAGGACTTGTAGAAATTGACCATTGTCAGTGGCCTCTCCCTAAACCCACTTGCAACCGCTGATCTATCTGGGGATTTTATACTTGATCCTAAACTAAGCTATGGCTGCAATACTAGAAACCAAACCGAGGTCTGTAAACAAAGAAACCACAGTTGGCTAAGAAAAAAGAGTTGGGGGTGCGTGATTTCTCAAGCTGGATTTCAACAGCCACCACTGGGTAGGTGGTCCAATCAGCTGAAAGATGGTGCTGCAAATGAGCATCTTTTCAGAGCCCGGGACGGGCGCATGTGGGACAAGAAGGCCTCCAAATGAGGCGTTCCTCCTTGCATAACTCTTTTTTAGATTCATTTACTTTTGACTGGAGGATAATCTGCTTTACAGCACTGTGTTGCTTTCTGCAGCACATCAGCATGAGCCAGCCACGGGTATACATGTGTCCCCTCCCTCTCGAGCCTCGCTCCCGACTGCCACCTCAGCCCACCCCTCTCGGGTATCACAGAGAGCTGGGTTGAGCTCTCTGTGTTACACAGTAACTTCCACTGACTATCTGTTTCACTCAGGGTAACGCATGCTTCCGTTCTGCCCTCTCAATCCACCCCACTCTCACCTTCCCCTACTATGCCCGTAAGCCTGCTCTCTCTGGCTCCATTTACATTGCTGATAGTCATGGAGTTGGGTTCAGTTCTTTGAGCTCCCAGGGACTCTAGCCCGCCAGGCTCCTCTGTCCATGGGATTCTTCAGGCGAGAATACTGGGCTGGGGTTGCCATTTCCTTCTCCAGGATATTTTTCTGACCCAGGGATTGAACTCAGGTCTCCTGCATTGCAGGCAGATTCTTAACCATCTAGCCACCAGGGAAGCATCTCCATTGCTATTCTGAAAATAAGTTCATCAGTACCATCTTTCTAGATGCCATATACACCTTCATAACTCTAAATTTTATGGTGAACAATGTGTGTGTGTGTCCACGTGCAAATGTATGAGAGAGAGAGAGGCTAATAGACTTTCCTGATGTCGGGCCTAGAAGTCAAACTACTGCCAAATCAAAATCGTCACTGTGGTGGCCAGTGTGGTAGATGTCGACCATCTGAGTGAGAAAGGAGGAGCAGGCTCAGAGTGCCCTCCACATAAGGATGTACCCTGGGCCTGACCTAGGAGAGGGTCCTGATGCGTGCGTTGCTGCCTCCGTAATGCCCACTGTGGTCACTCTTGCACTCCTTCCAATCTCCAAGACCTACGAAGGAACTGTGTTTCAATTTCAAGCTGTCCGTGAATGGAAATTTTCTCAAACATGGATTTTGCCAAAAGTCGAATAACAATTTACTAGCTGACATTAATCAACCACTGCAGTACTCTTGCCTGGAACATCCCATGGACGGAGGAGCCTGGCAGGCTGCAGTCCATGGGGTCGCTGAGAGTCGGACATGACTGAGCAACTTCACTTTCACTTTTCACTTTCATGCATTGGAGAAGGAAATGGCAACCCACTCTAGTGTTCTTGCCTGGAGAATCCCAGGGATGGGGGAGCCTGGTGGGCTACTGTCTACAGGGTCGCACAGAGTCAGACACGACTGAAGCAGCTTAGCAGCAGCCGCAGCTGACACTAACGAAGTGCTTCGTATGTATCAAGTAGTTACGACTGCCTGGGTTAACTAGAAGTGCAGCGATGTAGTGGGGGTGGAAGAACACTTTTCCACAAAAGGGAGCACTGCCTCCAAGAGAAGAAAGATGTTCTGCAAAAACAAAATAAGCAATGTTTTGATTTGAGTTTCTCAGTCCCTTGGTCTGCAAGGAGATCAAGCCAGTCAATCCCAAAGGAAATCAGTTCTGAATGTTCATTGGAAGGACTGATGCTGAAGCTGAAACTCCAATACTTTAGCCACCTGATGTGAAGAGCTGACTCATTAGAAAAGACGCTGATGCTGGGAAAGATTGAAGGCAGAAGGAGAAGGGGATGACAGAGGATGAGATGGTTGGATGGCATCACCGACTCGATGGACATGAGTTTGGGTAAACTCCAGGAGTTGGTGATGGACAGGGAGGCCTGGCATGTTGCCGTCCAAGGGGTTGAACACGACTGAGCGCCTGAACAACAACAATATAATATAAGTGAAATTGAACAACTTTTTACATCTTTATGGGCAGTTTTTATACTCTTTTAGGGAATTGCCTGTTTCTGTCTTTCCCCCATTTTCCTAATGCTTTTTGCTTCTCTCTCCCTCTATTTTTTTGATCTTATTTCATTTTTAACATAGACTTTGTTTCAGAACAGTTGTAGTACGAGCCAGTATTCCACATGATGTCCCACTATTGGCTTCCAGAGGCTGCACACATTCATTGGCTTATAGTCCCTTTCAATCTCTGAAGCCAGCAACGGCAGATCATGTGTTTCTCAACATGTCTTCTCTTTCTGATTCTTCTGCTTCCCTCTTCCCCATTTAATGCTGTGTGATTACATCAGGTCAATTGAAATAGTCTCTTCATCTTAAAATCAGCTGATTAGCAATCTTAATTTTATCTGCAAGCCCAATTCCCCCTTGCTGTGTAGCAGAATATATTCATGCGTTCTGATGACTCAGTTCAGTTCAGTTCAGTCGCTCAGTCATGTCCGACTCTTTGTGACCCCATGGACTGCAGCACACCAGGCCTCCCTGTCCATCACCAACTCCTGGAGTCCACCCAAACCCATGTCCATCGAGTCGGTGATGCCATCCAACCATCTCATCTTCTGTTGTCCCCTTCTCCTCCTGCCCTCAATCTTTCCCAGCATCAGCGTTCTTTTCTAATGAGTCAGCTCTTCACATCAGGTGGCCAAAGTATTGGAGTTTCAGCTTCAGCATCAGTCCTTCCAATGAACACCCAGGACTGATCTCCTTTAGGATGGACTGGTTGGATCTCCTTGCAGTCCAAGGGACTCTCAAGAGTCTTCTCCAACACCACAGTTCAGAAGCATCAACTCTTTGGTGATCAGCTTTCTTTACAGTTCAACTCTCACATCCACACATGACCACAGGAAAAACCATAGCCTTGACTAGATGGACCTTTTTTGGCAAAGTAATGTCTCTGGCTTTTGAATATGCTATCTAAGTTGGTCATAACTTTCCTTCCAAGGAGTAAGTGTATTTTAATTTCATGGCTGCAATCACCATCTGCAGTGATTTTGGAGCCCAGGAAAATAAAGTCAGCCATTGTTTCCACTGTTTCCCCATCTATTTCCCATGAAGTGATGGGACTGGATGCCATGATTTTAGTTTTCTGAATGTTGAGCTTTAAGCCAACTTTTTCACTCTCCTCTTTCACTTTCATCAAGAGGCTCTTTAGTGCTTCTTCTCTTTCTTGCCATGTAGCAGAATGTATTCATGGGTTCTGGTGATTAGCTTGTGAACATCTTTGAGGAACCATTTTTCTCTCTACAAAGGCCATCAGTATTCCTTGTTTACAAGCAATAGAAATTGTCTCCAACTTAAGCAGATAGAGAATTTATTAGGTGAATAAAGGTTTAGCTCATAGAATTACAGAGAAGCTGAATAACTTTGTGTTGGAATGGATGTGAAACAGAGCAGCTCTGGATATCTAGAAAGTAGGGGATGATTGACAATCTTTTTAATAGACACTACTATCTTGATGAATAGCTCTCACTATGCTTTATTCTTATACTGCTCAAGATTGAAATTCCAGGGGGAAATAGACTCTGACTGGCTTTTCATAAGTAATGTATCCACTCCTAAGCCAAAATTGGGATGAACACCTTGATTAATGAATCCACAAAGATTGTATGCAACGAGAGGTGGTTCTTCCCCAAGGCCAATTCCAGACATTATTACCAGAAGAAGAAATGTATGTTAGGCAGGCAAGATAGGAGATATCCACGGTAGTATGGGCAGGTATTCTGAGCAATAATAGCAGAGTCAGCTAGACTGTAGTGGCATCGTAATAAAGTGTGTATGGTATGAACAAGTTTCATTTGCCTAGCAGGGGGCATGTAAACAGCCTCCCCAGATAACAGCAGGAAGGTAGACTCAACCGGTAGGACTGTCCCGGAGTGTGCAGATGAGAGGTTTTACCCAATGACACAAGGCAAAGGCAGCTAGCAAATGCTTTAGCTTTGAAGAATACTAATAGCAGCTGCAGTTAAGGAAACTCAGGTCAACGGACCTGGGAGCAAACGGAGTCAGAAGTTAGATTCAAAATGTAGTTATGCCACTAGTAGGTAAGCACAAATCTTACCTAGTTATTTCCATTCTCTCTTTAGTGAAAGACAAGTCTGATTTCCTAGAGATCAATTATTTCTTCAGATCTTTGCAGCAAGGAGGCAGGACACATAATTTTCGGTACTGTGCTTAGTCACTCAGTCGTGTCCAGCCCTTTGTGACCCCATGGACTGTAGCCTGCCAGGCTCCTCCATTCAGGGAGATTCTCCAGGCAAGAATACTGGAGTGAGTTGCCATGTCTTCTTCCAGAGGATCTTCCCAACCCAGATATCGAATCCAGCTCTCCCGCATTGCAGGCAAATTCTTTACTGTCTGAGCCAGCAGGGCAGCCCAAGAATACTGGAGTGGGTAACCTAACCCTTCTCCAGGGATCTTCCCAACCCAATAATGGCATATCTAAAAACTCCTACGCAGTGACTCAGCATAACCTCTCATAATGATAACCACAGAAGCAAGACTACACAAAACTTCTTTATCCTACTCCATTCGTTTTTGTCTTTCAAGCCCCGTAATTATCTGCCTCATTGTTCTTTGTACCCAGTAGCCATTCTTTCACAGTTAGTCAGTAAAGAAATTTATACATTCATCCTAGCCAAATCCTTGACAAGAATGTGCTCCACATAAAATTGCCAGATGATTTTCAAAGAAACTAATTTTAAAAGTCACACATTTGAAGGTTGATGTTTAGGCTTCACAAAGAGAAATCACTAAAGTAAAATGATGCTCAAAAATACTTGCAACTTACATCTATGACAAAGATAAAAAGGATTCCTGGTCAGAACTACTACTCGTCAGGAATCCTGAAAGCAATATGAGACTCAGGCTGTGAATCTGAAAAGGAATGTGAAGTATTAGCAAGTACTATCAATGCACCGTCATCATTGCCGAGAAATATTTCCCCCTTGCTTCTGAAATAGCATCCGTTTTTATCTGGATTATAGCCGCTCCCCCTCTGTCCCCCTCGTTTTGCTGGCCGGTGGAATAGATGATTCATCTCACCATCTGGGCTGCAGGGAAGAGAGCTGCATGGCTGAATGAAGCTGAATATTATCTACATAATGATGGCCCTGCAGTCCAAAATACCTCTCTTTCTCAGTGTCCTCATCGACACTTAGTCTTTCTTCAAAACAAAATTAGGGGGTATTCTACAAAAGCAATTTCTGGCTACTTCTTCCCACCTCTAAGTCAACATTTCCAAACTTTTGGCAATATAGACTCCAGGCAGCACTGACTTTTCAAAGGCTTGGTAATCCCTGAAAAGCCTAGATTAAATTAATTTAGCAAAATATTATAGCACCATGTTTTTTGAGGTGCCATTCAAAACTCTTCATAACACCATTCCTCAAAAGCAAAGTCAGCACCTGAAGAGACAAATGTCTGTCTTTGCTTTGAGATAAGATTTAAGGTTGCACAAATGTGGCAGGTTTTCAGTGTATCATGATGCCTGTCTCTGTGTGTGTATGTTTATATGCTCTTTGCTAAATGCCAGGATACAGTGGAGAAGAAAAAGACATACATCTTGCCTTCATAGAGTTTACAGATGAGTGTGATCAAATATACAGACCATCTGTAGAATACACATGTATTTCTAAGCATATAAGACCTGTGTTTAAAATGCTGCTGCTGCTGCTATTGCTGCTGCTAAGTCGCTTCAGTCGTGTCCGACTCTGTGCGACCCCATAGACAGCAGCCCACCAGGCTCCCCCGTCCCTGGGATTCTCCAGGCAAGAACACTGGGGTGGGTTGCCATTGCCTTCTTCAATGCGTGAAAGTGAAAGAGAAGTCACTCAGTCGTGTCTGACTCTTAGCGACCCTGTGGACTGCAGCCTAGCAGGCTCCTCCATCCATGAGATTTTCCAGGCAAGAGTACTGGAGTGGGGTGCCATTGCCTACTCCGGTTTAAAACACAGGTAATCAAATTCTGTTTATGTAAGATTACTTTCTTTTCGTAAAGAGCTAATGCAAGCCATGTGGTTCATAGCTTTATATTGTTTATATATATATATATATGTGCACACATAGGCTCCAAAACCACTGCAGATGGTGACTGCAGCCATGGGATCAGAAGACGATTGCCTCTTGGAAAGAAAGGTATGACGACCCTGGGCAGTGTGTTGAAAAGCAGAGACGTTACTCTGCCAACAAAGGTCTGTATAGTCGAGGCTATGGTCTTCCCTTTGGTCATGTACAGTTGTGAGAGCTGGACTATAAAGAAGGCAGAACGCCAAAGAATTGATGCCTTCGAACTGTGGTGCTGGAGAAGACTCCTGAGAGTCCCTTGGATAGCGAGGAGACCAAGCCAGTCAATCTTAAGGGAGATCCACCCTGAATATTCACTGGAAGGGCTGATGCTGAAGCTGAAGCTCCAGTATTTTGGTCACCTGAGGCGAACAGGCGACTCATCGGAAAAGTCCCTGATGCTGAGAAAAATTGAGGGCAGGAGAAGAGGGCATCAGAGGATGAGATGGCTGGACGACATCACCAATGCAGTGAACATTAACTTGGACAAACTCCGGGAGATGGTGAGGGACAGGGAGGCCCAGCGCGGTACAGTCCATGGGGTCACAGAGTCGGACATTATACATATATATATCCTTATGCTCTCTTTTCAGTTTCTGAAATATGACTAAGAATTTCAGGTATCTGAAGAAACAAGTCTACTAATAAAATAATAGTCTGAGTACTGGCAAGCATTGCTGAGGAAAGGGAACCAAGACTGTGATGAGTCTGTTAGCTTACACAAGGCACAGCTGAAGGGACTGGTAATATTCAGTATGAAAAACCGTTGGCCTGTGTAAATCTCAGAAACTTAGAGCTGAAAGGGATTTTATTAGGATGGTGCTGGTCTAGGTGCTAAGTTGTGTCCGACTCTTGTGACCCCCTGCCTTCCAGTCTCCTCTGTCCACAGGGCATCCCAGGCAAGAATCCTGGAGTGGGTTGCCATCTCCTTCTCCAGGGGGTCTTCCCGACCCAGGGATGGGGCCCGGATCTCCTGCAACACAGGCGGATTCTTTACCGACTGAGCTACCGAGGAAGCCCTTTTACTAAGATAATTTAATCCAAATATTTCATTTTGCAGGAAGAAAAGGATACAGTAACTTCTTTTAGACTATGGAGTTGGCCAGTGGTAGAATAAGGTTTCAGAGAAGGCAATGGCAACCCACTCCAGGACTCTTGCCTGGAAAATCCCATGGCTAGAGGAGCCTAGTAGGCTGCGGTCCATAGGGTCACGAAGAGTCGGACACAACTGAGCGACTTCACTTTCACTTTTCACTTTTATGCACTGGAGAAGGCAATGGCAACCCACTCCAGTACTCTTGCCTGGAAAATCCCATGGCTAGAGGAGCCTAGTAGGCTGCGGTCCATAGGGTCACGAAGAGTCGGACACAACTGAGCGACTTCACTTTCACTTTTCACTTTTATGCACTGGAGAAGGCAATGGCAACCCACTCCAGTACTCTTGCCTGGAAAATCCCATGGCTAGAGGAGCCTAGTAGGCTGTGGTCCATAGGGTCACGAAGAGTCGGACACAACTGAGCGACTTCACTTTCACTTTTCACTTTTATGCACTGGAGAAGGAAATGGCAACCCACTCCAGAGTTCTTGCCTGGAGAATCCCAGGAACAGAGGAGCCTGGTGGGCTGCCGTCTATGGGGTCGCACAGAGTCAGACACGACTGAAGTGACTTAGCAGCAGCAGCAGCAGAATAAGGTTTATGACTGGAATCTCGCAAAGTTCAATGTTCTTTCTTCAGTTTCATTCTGTATTTCCATGCAGCTGACTTTTAACTTCAGAAATGCTGTTTCCATCAGCATCAGTGATTGACTAACCAGCCAGTCAATCATTGTCATCACTAATATTTGCTGAATGTCCACTCTGCTGGTTACTGATCTAGGCACTAAATAATTGCATTATATCTCATAGCAACTCTCTAGGGTAGTTACTGTTCTAATCCTCATTTTTCAGTTGTAGCAAACAAGAATTAGAGCAGTCATCCAGCTAGAAAGAAACAAAGTCAGAAATCAAATATTGGTCTGAGTCCAGTAGTTAAAATAAACTTGTTCTTCACTCTATTCTGAATAACTAGAGTCATCAGATCTAGGATTCATGAGTGGATGTTGTAAGAGAGAAAGTTCATCCTATATAAAGAGGAAACTTCTAACATTGCAATACTAACATGTCAGAGTTGGAGTGAAACTCTATTTCAATGAACTCCTCAAATACTACAAGTATTGAAATGGATCGTGAGGAAAGATTTCTGCATTGACTAAGAAGCTGAACCATTGATATCAACTCTTTCTTCTAAATCCTTCATTTTTTATCTTTCAGAAATCATTTGATATAGTATTTTAGATCTCACAACCTATTTATCTCTGCATTTTGCTATTACTATAATTAGAAGAATCTATTTTCTAAACACATTTAAGCATTCACATTTCTAAAAGTCATACGGAATGTTGGTTCTGAATATCAGCTATGTGCTTGGAGGTGGCCATGTATTCTGTCTTTTGGCTACCTAGAATGCAAACCTCTTTGCTGTTTGAGGAATTTCCTACTATATAAATCCTGCTGCTGCTGCTGCTGCTGCTGCTGCTGCTGCTAAGTTGCTTCAGTCATGTCTGACTCTTTATGACCCCATAGACAGCAGTGCACCAGGCTCCCCTGCCCCTGGGACTCTCCAGGCAAGAACACTGGAGTGGGTTGCAATTTCCTTCTCCAATGCATGAAAGTGAAAGTGAAGTCGCTCAGTCGTGTCCAACTCCTAGCGACCCCGTGGACTGCAGCCCACCAGGCTCCTCCGTCCCTGGGATTTTCCAGGCAAGAGTACTGGGGTGGGGTGCCATTGTCTTCTCTGATACAAATCCTAAGTGGAGGCAAAACTTTCCATTATAGCAGCAGAAAATGCCAGATACCTGCTTTCCTACCCTAGTGGCACATGACAGGCTCTGGTAATCAGATGCCCCCTTCAGGGACTTTGGCTCAGGAGCCAGTGATTAAAGCAGCATAGTCAGAGAATAATTCTTTTGGCAACAAGGGCAATCAGTTTTCCAATGCAGAGTCGCCAAGAGCAAAACTCAGTACTGGTGCAGGTGTACCATCCAGTGCTCAGTGGATGGTATATATACATAACAGATCTTCTTTATCCATTCGTTTGTTGACGGACACTTAAGTCGCTTCCACATCTTGGCTATTGTGAGTCATGCAGCTCTGAACACTGGGTTGCATGTACTTTTCAGAATTTGTGTTTTCAGTCTCTTTGGATATATACCCAGCAGTGGATTTGCTGACTCGTATGGCATTTTGAGAAAATCTCTGGTGGCTCAGATGGTAAAGAGTCTGCCTGCAGTACAGGAGACCTGGGTTCAATTCCTGGGTCAGGAAGATCCCCTGGAGAAAGGAAAGGCCACCCACTCTAGTGTTCTTGCATGGAGAATCCCTATAGACGGAGGAACCTGGTAGGCTGCAGTCCGTAGGGTCAAAAAGAGTCAGACAGGACTGCGTGACTATGCGCACAGCACATGGCATTTTGGGGCTTCCCAGGTGGCGCCGGTGGTAAGGAACCCATCTGCCAGCGCAGGAGGCATGAGGGGTGCAGTTTCGATCCCTGGCTCAGGAAGATCTGGAGGAGGGCATGGCAACCGACTCCAGTATTCTTGTCTGGGAAATCCCATGGACAGAGGAGCCTGGCGGGCTACAGTCCATGGGGTTGCCAAGAGCTGGACACAACTGAAGTGACTTAGCACCCCACACACATGTGGTATTTTTAGCTTTTTTGAGAAACCTCTGTACTGTTTCCCACAGTGACTACACCGGTTGACATTCCCACAAACACAGTACACTAGGGCTACTTCCTCCCGAACATTTGTTATTTGTAGTCTTTTTGATTCTAACCTTACTGACAGGCATGAATTTTTATTGCAATTGGTTTTGATTTGCATTTCTCTGATGATTAGTAATGGTGAGCATCTTTTCATGTGCCTGTTGGCCATCTGTATGTCTTCTTTGGAATAATGTCTTTTCTTATCTTCTGTCTATTTTTCAACTGGGTTGTTTCGGGGGTTTTGATATTGAGTTATACAAGCTATTTATATATTTGTATAGTAACCCTTTATTGGTCATATCATTTGCAAATATTTTCTTCCTTATAGTAGGTTGGCTTTCCATTTTGCTAATGGTTTCCTTTCCTATGCAAAAATTCTTCAGTTTAATTAGGTCTTGTTTGTTTCATTTTGCCTTTGTTTCCTTTGCTTTGCTGCTAAGTCGCTTCAGTCGTGTCCGACTCTGTGCGACCCCATAGACGGCAGCCCACTGGGCTCCCCCGTCCCTGGGACTCTCCAGGCAAGAACACTGGAGTGGGTTGCCATTTCCTTCTCCAATGCATGAAAGTGAAAAGTGAAAGTGAAGTCACTCTGTCGTGTTTGACTCTTAGCGACCCCATCGACTGCAGCCCACCAGGCTCCTCCACCCATGGGATTTTCCAGGCAAGAGTACTGGAGTGGGGTGCCATTGCCTTCTCCTCCTTTGCCTTAGACTTATCCAAAACATTGCTAGGATTTATGCCAAAGAATGTTCTGCCTATGTTTTCTTCTAGGGATTTTATGATTATACTCATATCTATATCTTTAACCCATACTGAGTTTATTTTTCTATATGATTTGAGATGTTGCAATCTCATTCTTTTACATGTAGCTATCCAGGTTGCCAGCACCATTGAGTAAGTGAACTGTTTTTCTCCACTGTGATACTTACCTCTTTTGTCACAGACTAATAGAACAGGCGTGTGGGCTTATTACTGGGCTCTCTGTTCTATTTGTCTGTATGTCTGTCTGATGCCAGTACCATGGCGTTTTGATTACTATAGCTCTTTGTAGTCTAGTCTGAAGTCAGGAAGTATGGTATTTCCAGCTTTGTTCTTTTTTCTCAAGATTACTTTGGTTATTCAGGGTCTTTTGTGGTTCAATATAAACTTCAGGATTATTTGGCCTAATTCTGTGAAAAATGTCACGGATATTTTGATAAGGGTTGCATTAAATCTGCAGATTGCTTTGGGTAGTGGTGCCTTTTAACAATATTAATTTTTCCAACCCATGAACGTGAACATGTTATATTTCCACTTATTTGTATATCTTCAATTTCCTTCATCAGTGCTTTAGAGCTTACAGAGTATAAATCTTTTGCCTCCTTGGTTAAATTTATTCTTATATTTTATTATTTTTTATGCAATTATAGATGGGATTTTTTAAAAATTCTCTTTATGATAGTTTATTAGTGTATAGAAAATCACAGACTTCTCTCTATTAGTCTTATATCCTAAAACTTTACTGAATTCATTTATTAGTTCTCATTTTTTTGGTGGAGACTTTAGGGTTTTCCATATATATTACCATGTCATCTGTAAAGAGTGACAGTTTTATTTCTACCTTTCAAATTTGGATGCCTCACATTTCTTTTTCTTGTCTGATTGCTATGGCGATGACTTCCAGTATACTAAGTCCCCTACACATGAACTTTCACGTTGTGAACTTTCTAAGATACGAGCATGTGTTTGTGTGTCCAGTCACGTGAGTTTGTCCCCGTACCTGGCATACACTGTCATGTATGTCCATCCTCTACGAGTGGCTGTGGTCTGGTGAGACTGAGCAAAAGCAGCCGGCAGCGACGGACCACGCAGAAGCATGGCCGAGAGGAGCTACCCCACACCCAAGGTCGGGGCAGCAGCCAGGAGGAGCTACCCCATGTCCAAGGAGTGGCGGCTGTGCAGGCGCAGGAGGGCCTAGAAGAGCTACTCCACGTTCAAGGTCAGGAGGGGAAGCCGTGAGGAGATACCCCTCGACCACGGCAAGGAGCAGCGGCTGCACTTTGCTGGAGCAGCCATGAAGAGATAACCCACGTCCAAGGTAAGAGAAACCCAAGTAAGATGGTAGGTGTTGCAAGAGGCATCAGAGGGCAGACACACTGAAACCATAACCACAGAAAACTAGTCAATCTAATCACACTAGGACCACAGCCTTGTCTAACTCAATGAAACTAAGCCATGCCGTGTGGGGCCACCCAAGATGGGTTGGTCATGGTGGAGAGGTCTGACAGAATGTGGTCCACTGGAGAAGGGAATGGCAAACCACTTCAGTATTCTTACCTTGAGAATCCCATGAACACTATGACAAGGCAAAATGATAGGATACTGAAAGAGGAACTCCCCAGGTGATTAGGTGCCCAATATGCTACTGGAGATCAGTGGAGAAATAACTCCAGAAAGAATGAAGGGATGGAGCCAAAGCAAAAACAGTAGCCAGTTGTGGATGTGACTGGTGATAGAAACAAGGTCTGATGCTGTAAAGAGCAATATTGCATAGGAACTTGGAATGTCAGGTCCATGAATTAAGGCAAATTGGAAGTGGTCAAACAAGAGATGGCAAGGGTGAACATCGACATTCTAGGAATCAGCGAACTAAAATGGACTGGAATGGGTGAATATAACTCAGATGACCATTATATCTACTACTACGGGCAGGAATCCCTCAGAAGAAATGGAGTAGCCATCATGGTCAAAAAAAGAGTCCAAAATGCAGTACTTGGATGCAATCTCAGAAACGACAGAATGACCTCTCTTTGTTTCCAAGACAAACCATTCAATATCACAGTAATCCAAGTCTAGGCCCCAACCAGTAATGCTGAAGAAGCTGAAGTTGAATGGTTCTATGAAGGGCTACAAGACTGTTTAGAACTAACACCCCCAAAAGATGTCATTTTCATTATAGGGGATTGGAATGCAAAAGTAGGAAGTCAAGAAACACCTGGAGTAACAGGCAAATTTGGCCTTGGAATGCAGAATGAAGCAGGGCAAGGGCTAATAGCGTTTTGCCAAGAGAATGCACTGGTCATAGCAGACACCCTCTTCCAACAACACAAGAGAAGACTCTACACATGGACATCACCAGATGGTCAACACTGAAATCAGATTGATTATATTCTATGCAGCCAAAGATGGAGAAGCTCTATACAGTCAACAAAAACAAGACTGGGAGCTGACCATGGCACAGATCATGAACTCCTTATTGCCAAATTCAGACTTAAATTGAAGAAAATAGGGAAAGCCACTAGACCATTCAGGTATGACCTACATCAAAACCCTTATGATTATACAGTGGAAGTGAGAAATAGATTTAAGGGTCTAGATCTGATAGATAGAGTGCCTGATGAACTTTGGATGGAGGTTCCAGACATTGTACAAGAGACAGGGATCAAGACCATCCCCCTGGAAAAGAAATGCAAAAAAGCAAAATGGCTGTCTGGGGAAGCATTACAAATAGCTGTGAAAAGAAGAGAGGCGAAAAGCAAAGGAGAAAAGGAAAGATATAAGCATCTGGATGCAGAGTTCCAAAGAAGAGCAAGGAGAGATAAGAAAGCCTTCCTCAGCGATCAGTGCAAAGAAATAGAGGAAAACAACAGAATGGGAAAGACTAGAGATCTCTTCAAGAAAATTAGAGATACCAAGGGAGCATTTTATGGAAAGATGGGCTCGATAAAGGACAGAAATGGTATGGACCTAACAGAAGCAGAAGATATTAAGAAGAGGTGGCAAGAATACACAGAAGAACTGTACGAAAAAGATCATGACCCAGATAATCATGATGGTGTGATCACTCACCTAGAGGCAGACATCCTGGAATGTGAAGTCAAGTGGGCCTTAGGAAGCATCATGATGAACAAAGCTAGTGGAGGTGATGGAATCCCAGTTCAGCTATTTCAAATCCTGAAGGATGATGCTGTGAAAGTGCTGTACTCAGTATGCTAGCAAATTTGGAAAACTCAGCAGTGGCCACAGGATTGGAAAAAGTCAGTTTTCATTCCAATCCCAAAGAAAGGCAATGCCAAAGAATGCTTAAACTACCACACAATTGCACTCATCTCACATGCTAGTAAAGTAATGCTCAAAACTCTCCAAGCCAGACTTCAGCAGTATGTGAACCGTGAACTTTCAGATGTTCAAGCTGGTTTTAGAAAAGGCAGAGGAACCAGAGATCAAATTGCCAACATCCACTGGATCATGGAAAAAGCAAGAGAGTTCCAGAAAAACATCTATTTCTGCTTTATTGACTATGCCAAAGCCTTGACTGTGTGGATCACAATCAAGTGTGGAAAATTCTGAAAGAGATGGGAATACCAGACCACCTGACCTGCCTCTTGAGAAATCTGTATGCAGGCCAGGAAGCAACAGTTAGAACTGGACATGGAACAACAGACTGGTTCCAAATAGGAAAAGGGGTATGTCAAAGCTGTATATTGTCACCCTGCTTATTTAACTTTTATCCAGAGTACATCATGAGAAACACTGGGCTAGGAGAAGCACAAGCTGGAATCAAGATTGCCAGGAGAAATATTAACAACCTCAGATATGCAGATGACACCATCCTTATTGCAGAAAGTGAAAAGGAGCTAAAAAGCCTCTTGATGAAAGTGAAAGAGGAGAGTGAAAAAGTTGGCTTAAAGCTCAACATTCAGAAAACTAAGGTCATGGCATCCAGTCCCATCACTTCATGGGAAATAGATGGGGAAACAGTGGAAACAGTGTCAGACTTTATTTTTGGGGGGGCTCCAAAATCACTGCAGATGGTGATTTCAGCCATGAAATTAAAAAATGCTTACTCCTTGGAAGGAAAGTTATGACCAACCTAGTTAGCATATTAAAAAGCAGACATTACTTTGCTAACAAAGGTCCATCTAGTCAAGGCTATGGTTTTTCCAGTGGTCACGTATGGATGTGAGAGTTGGACTGTGAAGAAAGGTGAGCACCAAAGAATTGATGCTTTTGAACCATGGTGTTGGAGAAGACTCTTGAGAGTTTCTTGGACTGCAAGGAGATCCCACCAGTCCATTTTAAAGGCGATCAGTCCTGGGTATTCATTGGAAGGACTGATGCTGAAGCTGAAACTCCAATACCTGGCCACCTCATGCAAAGAGTTGACTCATTGGAAAAGACCCTGATGCTGGGAGGGATTGGGGGCAGGAAGAGAAGGGGACGACAGAGGATGAGATGGCTGGATGGCATCACCAACTCGATGAACATGAGTTTGAGTGAACTCTGGGAGTTGGTGATGGACAGGGACGCCTGGCGTGCTGCGATTCACGGGGTTGCAAGGAGTCGGACACGACTGAGTGAGTGAACTTACTGACTGTTCTATAGAGAGTATGGTAGTACGGTATCTTTATTTCCATCCCAGGATGTCTAGAGGCAAGTGTAAACGCAGCAGTGATACAGATGTACTCTAAGAGGTGCCAAGCAATAGCAATGGAGACAAAAATGAACATAATTTAGAGTGGAGCAAGGCAAAAAGATGTAGAGGTCACTCATTCATAACAGGAGTCATTCAACCATCGGCATGATTCTAACAAAAAAAAGACAAGATGTAACAACTCGTGCTGATGATGTTTACAATAGTATCAAAGACGCATGGGAAGTGATGGAGGAGATGGAGAAACTTCTCAGTGTGTGGATGCAGGACCAGCATAGGATCAAGTTCCACTCAGGTTAATGCGGACTCAAGAGAAAGCTGAAAGCTTTACAAAGATTTGAAGAAGAAACACAGCAAAGACTCAGAGGTTTTATTTTAATGCTCGCCACGGCTGGTTTCATCAGTTCAAGGCTGGAGCCAGCGTTTGCAACATAAAGGAAAGCGGTGAGGTGGTGAGTGTTGATATGGCAGCTGCCCAGGAATTTCTTGAAACACTTCGAGAAATTACTCATAAAGGCACATATTAATGCAAGCAGGTTTTTAATGTGGATGAGACAGGACCATACTGGAAGAGAACGCCAGACCAAAGTTACATCAGTAACGAGGAAAAGTTGATGCCAGGCTATAAAGCAGCAAAGAATAGGTTAGCCCTACTGTTTGGTGGCAATGCTTCTGGCAATATGAAGCTGAAGCCTACCTTAGTTTATCATTAAGAGAACCCAAGGGCCCTTAGAAACATAGCCGAGGGCTTTCTTCCTGTTATGTGGAAGAGTAGCCCCAAAGCCTGGGTTACACAGATCGTTTTCCAAGACTGGTTTTCCCACCACTTTGTTCCAGAGGAAGAGAAATGTTGCTTAGAGAAGGACATTCAATATTTTGCTGCTTGACGACCCTCTGGTAAACCCTCAGAGGGTAAATGCTCTTGGTAAATCCATGGGTGACCTTCATCCAACATCAGAGTAGTGCATCCACCCCCAAATACTGTGTTGCTCATCCAGCCTTTGGAACGGGGAGCTACAGCAACTTTCAAGACCTATCATTCATGTCACACTTTTTTTCTGGCAGTAAAGGTGAGTGATGAATCAGAAACAACCCTGCAACAACTTTGAAAGGATTACAACATATTCAAGGCCATAAAAAAAAAAGAAAAAGAAAAAACGTTGAATTTGCTTTGTGTGAGGTTATGGTTGGCTGTCACCATGATTGAGAGAACCTTTGCTCACAGTTTGTTCACAATTTTCATGGATTTGAAAAGGTAGATGAGGAGTCCAGAAAGTTGTTCAGCAACTCAGGGACACTCAGGGAGAAGCTGGAGCTGGATATGCAAGAGGATGAATTCACTGAACTGCTTGCTGCTCCACACAAGGAGTTTACTAATGAAGACCCTTCTGGAACTGGAGTTCCAGAGAAAGGATGAAGAGAGACGAGAGGGAAAAGAAAGTAAGTGGAGATTCATGACACAAGAAACGGCAAGGGGAGTCTATTTGAGGAAGCGCTCTTTGCTTTTGAGGCACAGGATCCGATCATAGGATGGTACACAAAGGCGGCAGCAGCCATGCAGAATGCCGGCCAGAGCCACCTCGTCGTCTATGACGAGGAAAAGAGAGCTACTACCCATATACACCACATCCTTGTTTTCAAGACGGTAGATAGAGTTGAATCCAGCAAGGAATAAGAGCCTGTGCTATCAGCGTCAGTCACGAGTGAGACTGCACCCTGCCCTCCACCTCCTATTGCCGACGACGCTTCAGCCCCACCATCTCCCACGTCCTCTCCCTCTTGCAGTCAGTGACTCTTCGTTCCTGTTCCCTCGATGCCAGCCCCTGTATGCCAGCTGTTGTTCTATTGTCCTGTATTTTTCAAAGTATTAGGCTATAAGATTAGGGACCTTTATTTTTCTGTGTTTGTTTTTTATGTATCAATATTGTTTGCATGAAAAGTATTATTAACCTATTGCATTATAGGACTATATAGCCAATCCTGGTACGTGGATACCAAGGCTGATTTTGTTTAACTAATGGATGAATAGGACTTAAAAACACATGATTAGAATGGAACTCATTCGTATATAGTGAACTTACTATACTATGTTAAATAGATGTGACAAGAGAGGTCATTCTTCTCTTCTGTCTGATTTTAAGGGGGAAAGCGCTCTCAGTTCCCACCATTATGATGTTAGCTGTAAGAACCATATAAAAAAGATCTTCACAACCCAGATAATCCTGATGGTATGATCACTCACCTAGAGCAAGACATCCTGGAATGCGAAGTCAAGTGGACCTTAGGAAGCATCACTATGAACAAAGCTAGTGGAGGTGATGGAATTCCAGGTGAGCTATTTCAAATCCTAAAAGACAACGCTGTGAAAGTGCTGCTCTCAATATGCCAGCAAATTTGGAAAACTCAGCAGTGGCCACAGGATTGCAAAAGGTCAGTTTTCATTCCAATCCCAAAGAAAGGCAATGCCAAAGAATGCTCACACTACCACACAATTGCACTCATCTCACATGCTAGTAAAGTAATGCTCAAAACTCTCCAAGCCAGGCTTCAGCAATATGTGAACTGAGAACTTCCAGATGTTTAAGCTGGTTTTAGAAAAGGCAGAGGAACCAGAGATTAAATTGTCAACATCCACTGGATCATGGGAAAAGCAAGAGAGTTCCAGAAAAACATCTATTTCTGCTTTATAGACTATGCCAAAGCCTTTGACTGTGGGGATCACAATCAACTGTGGAAAATTCTGAAAGAGATGGGAATACCAGACCACCTGACCTGCCTCTTGAGAAATCTGTATACAGATCAGGAAGCAGCAGTTAGAACTGGACATGGAACAATAGACTGTCTCCGAATAGGAAAAGGAGTATGTCAAGGCTGTATATTGTCACCCTGCTTATTTAACTTCTATGCAGAGTTAACATCATGAGAAACACTGGGCTGGAGGAAGCACAAGCTGGAATCAAGATTGCCGGGAGAAATATCAATAACCTCATATATGCAGATGATACCACCCTTATGGCAGAAAGCGAAGAGGAACTAAAGAGCCTCTTGATGAAAGTGAAAGAGGAGAGTGAAAAAAGCTGGCTTGAAGCTCAACATCCAGAAAACTAAGATCATGGCATCTGGTCCCATCACTTCATGCAAATAGATGGGGAAACAGTGGAAACAGTGACAGATTTTATTTGAGGGGGGCCTTCAAAATCACTGCAGATGGTGATTGCAGCCATGAAATTAAAAGACATTTGCTCCTTGGAAGAAAAGTTATGACCAACCTAGACAGCATATTCAAAAGCAGAGACATTACTTTGCCAACAAAGGTCCATGCAGTCAAGGCTATGGTTTTTCCAGTGGAAATGTATGGATGTGAAAGTTGGACTATAAAGAATGCTGAGTGCCAAAGAATTGATGCTTTTGAAGTGTGGTGTTGGAGAAGACTGTTGAGAGTCCCTTGGACTGCAAGGAGATCCAACC
Organism: Capricornis sumatraensis; assembly: GCF_032405125.1. NCBI lineage: Eukaryota > Metazoa > Chordata > Mammalia > Artiodactyla > Bovidae > Capricornis > Capricornis sumatraensis. Next base: position 107,569,454 of record NC_091077.1, on the reverse strand, counting down.
AGTCCATCCTAAAGGAAATCAGTCCTGGGTGTTCATTGGAAGGACTGATGTTGAAGCTGAAACTCCAATACATTTGCCACCTGATGAGAAGAACTGACTCATTGTAAAAGACCCTGATGCTGGGAAAGATTGAAGGTGGCAGGAGAAGGGGACGACAGAGGATGAGATGGTTGGATGGCATCACCAACACAATGGACATGAGTTTGAGTAAACTCTGGGAGTTGGTCATAAACAGGGAGGCTTGACATGCTGCAGTCCATGGGGTCGCAAAGAATTGGATACAGTTGAGTGGCTGAACTGAGCTGAGCTATGGGTTTTTCATATATGCCTTTTATTGTGTTCAGTTATGTTCCCTCTATACCGACTTTGATGCATTTTTATCATGAATGGACATTGAATTTTGTCAAAAAAATTTTTCCACTTATTGAGATAATCATATAGTTTTTCTTCTTCAGTGTGTTAATGTGGTGTATCACACTGATTGATTTGCAGATAATGAAGCATCCATGCTTCCCTGGAACAAGCCTCACTTGATCACAGTGTATGATCTTCTTTATTTGTTGAATTCAGTTCAATAGAACTTTGTTGAGGATTTCTGCATGTATATTCATCAGGGATATTAGCCTATAATTTTCTGTGATGGCTTTCTTTACAGTATCACAGTAACTGTGGCCTCATAGTATGAATCGGAAGTGTGTCATCCTTTTCAAGTTTTTGGAATCATTTGAGAAAGATAGTATTAGCTCTTATCTATGTGTTTGGTACAATGCCTCTGTGAAGATGTTCAGTCTCGGACCTGTGTTTGCTTGGAGTTTTTTAAATCACAAATTCAATTTTACTACCAGTGATTGTTTTATTCAGATTGTCTATTTCTTCCTGATTCAGTCTTGGAATATTGTATGTTTCTAGAAATGTATGTCTTCTATTTTGTCCAATCGTTAGCATATAACTGTTCATAGTATTCTCATATTATTATTTTTGTATCTCTGTGATATTGGTTATTTCTCTTCTGTTTAGGCCCTCTTTTCTTCTTGATGAGCTTGGATAAAGGTTTATCATTTTGATAATCGATTCAAAAAAACAGCAGTTGTTTTCATTGGTATTTCTATTGCTCTTGGAATCTGTTTTATTTATTTCTCTGATTTTTATTTTTTCCTTTCTACAACTGATTTTGAGCCTTGTTTGTTCTTTTCCTAAATCTTTCAGATGATAGGTTAACTTGAGACTTTCCTTATATCTTGAGGTGCACTTGTATCACTATAAATTTCCCTCTTAAAACTAATTTTGCTATATCCCTTAAGCTTTGGAATGAATGCTACAATTTCATTTTCATTTTTCTCAAGGTATATTGATTTCCTCATTAGTTTCTTCATTGACTCATTTTTTTCTTAGTAACCTGCTGTTTTGGAGAAGGTAATGGCACCCCACTCCAGTACTCTTGCCTGGAAAATCCCATGGACGGAGGAGCCTGGTGGGCTGCAGTCCATGGGGTCGCTAAGAGTCAGATACGACTGAGTGACTTCACTTTCACTTTTCACTTTCATGCATTGGAGAGGAAATGGCAACCCACTCCAGTGTTCTTGCCTGGAGAATCCCAGGGACGGGGGAGCCTGGTGGGCTGCTGTCTATGGGGTCGCACAGAGTCGGACACGACTGAAGCGACTTAGCAGCAGCAGCAGCAGCCTGCTGTTTAATCTCCACGTTTGTGTTTTCCCCATTTTTCTCCCAGTCCTTGAATTCTAGTTTCATAATGTTGTGGTCAGAGAACATGCCTGATATGATTTTTAGCCTCTTCACTCCCTGAGACTTGTTTTGTGCCCTAGTATGTGATCTACCTCTGAGAACATTTCCCTCATACTTGAAAAAAAAAAGTGTATTCTGCTGTGTGGGGATGGAGTGTCCTGTAGATATCAAGTCCAACTGATCTTTTGTAGTGATTAAGCCCACTGTTGCCTTCATGATTCTACATCTGAATGACTTGTCCTTTGACGTGAGTGGGGTGTTGAAGCGCCTACTGCTCTCATAGCAGGCTTCCCAGGTGGCAGCAGTGGCCAGGAAGCCGCCTGCCAGGGCAGGAGACAGACGAGATGTGGGTTCAATCCCTGGGTCAGGAAGATTCCTGGGAGAAAGAAATGGGAAGCCACTCCAGTATTCTTGCCTGGAGAGTCTCATGGACAGAGGAGCCTGGTGGGCTACAGTCCATGGGGTCATAGAGAGTCAGACATGATTAAGCACACCTCTAGTAGTAGTATTATCATATTATTGGTGATTTTCCCCTGTATGTCCATTAATATTTGCTTTATGTATTTAATTGCTCCTGTATCTGTTACATATGTGTTAATAAATAAAAAATTCTCTTCTTATACTGATCTATTTACCATGATATAATACCCTTCTTTGTCTTTTTTTTAAATAGAGTTTGTTTTTGATTCTATTTTGTGTTATATGAGTATTGCTACACCCACTTGCTTGGCATATGTTTGCATGAAATATGTTTTTCCATCTCCTCATTTTCAGTCTCTGTATGATTTTAGCTCAGAATTGAATATCTTAAAAGCAACATAGAGGTGAGGTTTTTTTTTCTTTTCTTTTTTACTCGGTCAGTCACCACACATCCTTTGTTTGGAGCATTTACTCATTTGACATTTAAAGTGATTATTGGGGACTTCTCTGTAGTCCATGATTAAGAACCCACAATCCAGGCTTCTGGTTCAAGAGGGCGAAGTAGGTGGCCATGCGCTCATCTGCTACTGTGAGAGCACCAAAATCATACATAGCTGTTGAACAACCATCTACAGGAGGATGCCAGAACCTGCCAAAAAAAGATACCTCGCTTCCAAAGACAAAGAAGAAGCTACAGCAAGATGAGCAAGATGGCAGGACGGGCACAATTGTGATAAAATCAAATCCCACAGCTGCCAGGTGGGTGACCCACAAAGGGGAGGACAACAATATGAAAAAGTTCTCCCAAGGCTGTGGTTTTTCCAGGGGTCACGTATGGATGTGAGAGTTGTACTATAGAGAAAGCTGAGTGCCGAAGAATTAATACTTTTGAAGTGTGGTGTTGGAGAAGATTCTTGAGAGTCCCTTGGACTGCAAGGAGATTCAACCACTCCATCCTAAAGGAGATCAGTCTGAATATTCATTGGAAAAACTGATGTTGAAGCTGAAACTCCAATGCTTTGGCCACCTGATGTGAAAAGCTGACTCATTTGAAAAAACCCTAATGCTGGGAAGGATTGAAGGCAGGAGGAGAGGGGACGACAGAGGATGAGATGGTTGGACAGCATCACCGACTCAATGAACATGAGTTTGAGTAAACTCCAGGAGGTGGTGATGGACAGGGAGGCCTGGTGTGCCGCGGTCCATGGGGTCGCAGAGTTAGACATGACTGAGCAACTGAACTGAACTGAACTGTTGTGAAGGTTTGGAACCTCATGTCAGGCTTCCCAGCCTGGGGACCCAAGAAGGGACTGGAAATCCCCACGAAATCTGACCACAAAGGTCAGCGGGATTTGTTTACAAGACTTCCCATAGGACTGGGGGAAACAGAAACTCCAGTCTTGGATGGTACAAACAAAACCTTGCCTGCACCCAGACCCAGAGGAAAGGAGCAATGGCTCCACAGGAAACTGAACCAAACCTCCCTGCTAGTGTTGGAGGGTCTGCTGTGGAGGCGTGGGTAACCAGGGGCTCACCACAGGGACAGGGGTCTATCAGCAGCTGTCTGGGCAGGTCCCCTCTGAAGTAAGGGACCATAGACCCTATAGACCCAAGGGCTAGGCTGCCTCAGGCCAAAAACTACCACCTGCGAATGTGAAAGAGGAGAGCGAAAAGGTTGGCTTAAGGCTCAACATTCAGAAAACGAAGATCATGGCATCTGGTCCCATCACTTCATGGGAAATAGAGGGGGAAACAGTGGAAACAGTGTCAGACTTTATTTTTTGGGGGGCTCCCAAATCACTGCAGATGGTGACTGCAGCCATGAAATTAAAAGACGCTTACTCCTTGGAAGAAAAGTTATGACCAACCTAGATAGTATATTCAAAAGCAGAGACATTACTTTGCCGACTAAGGTCTGTCTAGTCAAGGCTATGGTTTTTCCTGTGGTCATGTATGGATGTGAGAGTTGGACTGTAAAGAAGGCTGAGCACTGAATTGATGCTTTTGAACTGTGGTGTTGGAGAAGAGTCTTGAGAGTCCCTTGGACTGCAAGGAGATCCAACCAGTCCATTCTGAAGGAGAACAGCCCTGGGATTTCTTTGGAAGGAATGATGCTGAAGCTGAAACTCCAGTACTTGGGCTACCTCATGCGAAGAGTTGACTCATTGGAAAAGACTCTGATGCTGGGAGGGACTGGGGGCAGAAGAAGAAGGGGACGACCGAGGATGAGATGGCTGGATGGCATCACGGACTCGATGGACGTGAATCTGAGTGAACTCCAGGAGTTCGTGATGGACAGGGAAGCCTGGCGTGCTGCGATTCATGGGGTTGCAAAGAGTCGGACACGACTAAGCTACTGAACTGAACTGAACTGATGTCAACGCCACCCATCAACAGATAATTGGATTAAAGCTTTTCTGAGCAAAGACCTGCCTACCAGAGTAAGAACCAGCTTTTCCCACCACCATCAGTCCCCCCATCAGGATGCTTACACAAGCCTCTTAGCCTCCTCCATCAGAGGGCAGACAGAAGAAGCAGAGAGAACCACAATCCTGCAGTGACTGAAACAAAACCACATTACATTTCATTATGATAAAAAGCAGGTAGTTACATCGCAGATGAAGGAACAAGATAAAACCCCAGAAACAACTAAATAAAGGGAAGCTAGGCAACCGTCCAGAAAAAGAATTCACAATAATGATAGTGAATGTGATTCAGGATCTTGGAAAAAGAATGGAGGCATGGATTGAGAAGATATGAGAAATGTTCACCAAAGACCTGAGAGAACTAAAGAACTTCTAAACAGAGATGAATAATACACTGCAAGGGACCCACAGCACAAAAGCCGAGGCAGGAGCACGGGGAAATGACCTGTTGGACGCAATGCTGGAAACCAATGCCACAAAACAGAATAAGAAAAGAGGATGAAAATAAATGAGGACAGCCTAAGAGGCCTCTGGGACAACGTTAAACACACCAGCATTCTTGCTATAGGGGTAGCAGAAGGAGAAGAGAGAGAGAAAGGCCCTGAGAAAATATTTGAAGAGATAATAGCTGAAAAATTCCCTAACATGGGAAAGGAAAAAATCAACCAAATCCCAGAAGCACATAGCGTGCCAGGCAGGATAAACCAAAGAAGGAACACATCAAAGCACAGAGTAATCAAACTGACAAAAATTAAAGACAGAGATAGAATATCAAAAGTAACAAGGGGAAAAGGACAAATAACATACAAGGGAACTCCCATCAGGACACCAGCTGATTTCTCAACAGAAAGTCTACAGGCCAGAAGGGAATGGCATGATATACTGATGTAAGGAAGATATACCCATTTTAATGCAGAGTTCCAAAGAATATCAAGGAGAGATAAGAAAGCCTTCCTCAGTGATCAGTGCAAAGACATAGAGAAAACAATAGAATGGGAAAGACGAGAGACGTCTTCAAGAATATTAGAGATACCAAGGGAACATTCCATGCAACGAGGGGCACAATAAAGGACAGAAATGGTATGGACCTAACAGAAGCAGAAGACACTAAGAAGAGGTGGCAAGAATACACAGAAGAACAATACAAAAAAGATCTTCAGTTCAGTTCAGTTCAGTCGCTCAGTCGTATCCGACTCTTTGCTACCCCATGAACTGCAGCACGCCAGGCCTCCCTGTCCATCACCACCTCCCGGAGTTCACCCAGACTCAGGTCCATCGAGTCCATGATGCCATCCAGCCATCTCATCCTCGGTCGTCCCCTTCTCCTCCTGCCCCCAATCCCTCCCAGCATCAGAGTCTTTTCCAATGAGTCAACTCTTCGCATGAGGTGGCCAAAGTACTGGAGCTTCAACTTTAGCATCATTCCTTCCAAAGAAATCCCAGGGCTGATCGCCTTCAGAATGGACTGGTTGGATCTCCTTGCAGTCCAAGGGACTCTCAAGAGTCTTCTCCAACACCACAGTTCAAAAGCACCAATTCTTCGGCGCTCAGCCTTCTTTACAGTCCAACACTCACATCCATACATGACCACAGGAAAAACCATAGCCTTGACTAGACAGACTTTAGTCGGCAAAGTAATGTCTCCGCTTTTGTATATGCTATCTAGGTTGGTCATAACTTTTCTTCCAAGGAGTAAGCGTCTTTTAATTTCATGGCTGCAATCACCATCTGCAGTGATTTGGGAGCCCCCAAAAATAAAGTCTGACACTGTTTCCGCTGTTTCCCCATCTATTTCCCATGAAGTGATGGGACCGGATGCCATGATCTTCGTTTTCTGAATGTTGAGCTTTAAGCCAGCTTTTTCACTCTCCTCTTTCACTTTCATCAAGAGGCTCTTTAGCTCCTCTTCAATTTCTGCCATAAGGGTGGTGTCATCTGTATGTGTGAGGTTATTGATATTTCTCCCAGCAATCTTGATTCCAGCTTGTGTTTCTTCCAGTCCAGCGTTTCTCATGATGTACTCTGCATATAAGTTAAACAAGCAGGGTGACAATATACAGCCTTGACGTACTCCTTTTCCTGTTTGGAACCAGTCTGTTGTTCCATGTCCAGTTCTAACTGTTGCTTCCTGACCTGCATACAGATTTCTCAAGAGGCAGGTTAGGTGGTCTGGTATTCCCATCTCTTTCAGAATTTTCCACAGTTTATTGTCATCCAGACAGTCAAAGGCTTTGGCATAGTCTATAGAGCAGATATAGATGTTTTTCTGAAACTCTTTTGCTTTTTCCCTGATCCAGTGGATGTTGGCAATTTGATCTCTGGTTACTCTGCCTTTTCTAAAACCAGCTTGAACATTAGGGAGTTCAAGCTGATCTTCAAAAAAGATCTCCACAACCCAGATAATCACGATGGTGTGATCACTCATCTAGAGCCAGACATCCTGGAATGTGAAGTCAAGTGGGCCTTAGAAAGCATCATGATGAACAAAGCTAGTGGAGGTGATGGAATTCCAGTGGAGCTATTTCAAATCCTGAAAGATGATGCTGTGAAAGTGCTGGACGCAATATACCAGCAAATCTGGAAAACTCAGTAGTGGCCACAGGACTGGGAAAGATCTGTTTTCATTCTAATCCCAAAGAAAGGCAATTTAAAGAATGTTCAAACTACCGCACAATTGCACTCATCTCACACGCTAGTGAAGTAATGCTCAAAATTCTCCAAGCCAGGCTTCAACAATACATGAACCGTGAACTTCCAGATTTTCGACCTGGACTTAGAAAAGGCAGAGGAACTAGAGATCAAAATGCCAACAGCTGTTGGATCATTGAAAAAGCAAGAAAGTTCCAGAAAAACATCTATTTCTGTTTTATTGACTATGCCAAAGCCTTTGACTGTGTGGATCACAATAAACTGTGGAAAATTCTGAAAGAGATGGGAATACCAGACCACCTGACCTGCCTCTTGAGAAATCTGTATGCAGGCCAGGAAGCAACAGTTAGAACTGGACATGGAACAACAGACTGTCTCCAAATAGGAAAAGGAGTACGTCAAGGCTGTATATCGTCACCCTGCTTATTTAACTTATATGCAGAGTACATCATGAGAAATGCTGGACTGGAAGAAACACAAGCTGGAATCAAGATTGCTGGGAGAAATATCAATAACCTCAGATATGCAGATGACACCACCATTATGGCAGAAAGCAAAGAAGAACTAAAGAGCCTCTTGATGAAAGTGAAAGAGGAGAGTGAAAAAGCTGGCTTAAAGCTCAACATTCAGAAAACGAAGATCATGGCATCCGGTCCCATCATTTCATGGGAAATAGATTGGGAAACAGTGGAAACAGTGTCAGACTTTATTTTTGGGGGCTCCCAAATCACTGCAGATGGTGATTGCAGCCATGAAATTAAAAGATGCTTACTCCTTGGAAGAAAAGTTATGACCAACCTAGATAGCATATTGAAAGCAGAGACATTACTTTGCCGACTAAAGTCTGTCTAGTCAAGGCTATGGTTTTTCCTGTGGTCATGTATGGATGTGAGAGTTGGACTGTGAAGATGGCTGAGCGCCAAAGAATTGATGCTTTTGAACTGTGGTGTTGGAGAAGACTCTTGAGAGTCCCTTGGACTGCAAGGAGATCCAACCAGTCCATTCAGAAGGAGATCTTTGGAAGGAATGATGCTAAAGCTGAAACTCCAGTACTTTGGCCACCTCATGCAAAGAGTTGACTCTTTGGAAAGGACTCTGATGCTGGGAGGGATTGGGGGCAGGAGGAGAAGGGGACGACAGAGGATGAGATGGCTGGATGGCATCATGGACTCGATGGATGTGAGTCTGAGTGAACTCCGGGAGTTGGTGATGGACAGCGAGGCCTGGCATGCTGCGATTCATGGGGTCGCAGAGTCAGACATGACTGAGCGACTGAATGAACTGAATGTATGACTGAATAACTCACACAAAATAACTTTTTGAAATTTAGAATGTTTATCCTTTTGCCAGTTTTTCTAAATGTCCTATGGATAATAACATATACAAAATTTTACATATATTTGTATAGAATATGATTAATATAAATTAATTAAATATAAATATATTATATATTATTAATAACATCATTCAAGGTGCTCCTATGCTCATTTTTTCTGCATTTGATAAAGTATTCTCAGAAAATTGTTGATATGTCTCACTATGATAATATATTTTTACTTTTCCCTTGTATGTCTTCTGATTTTTGCTTTGTGTATCTTTGCTTCTTTTAAGGTGTCTAATGGTTCATGCTATCTTCTTTGTGAACTGTAGCCTCTATCATTAAAAATATTCATCTTTGTTTCATATTTAAAATAAATAAAATTAAATTTGAATTGAAAAACAAAAAAGAATCCACCTTCCAATGCAGGCGACATGGGTTTGATGGCTGGTTGGGGAACTGAGATGCCAGCTACCGGGAGAGCGCCTGGCCAATGCCACATCAGAGAAAGAGAGCCCACAGACTGTGACCAAGACTTGGCACAGCCAAACAAGCACCGGAAATGCTCAGTGACCATCGATTGGTAAATACGCCATTTTTTCACTTGTTTCCTGGTTATGTTCATAGTTCCTTCTCATTTCTTTTCGCTTCTTTCCTTGTGGGTTGATGTTTTTCTTTAGTGGTGTGCTTGGTCCTTTTCCTATGGTTTTTGTGTATCTATTATACGGTTTTGTTTTGTGGTTACCAAAGGATTCAAATATATCGACCTAGAACAATATCTGCTTGTTTTAAACTGGCAGTCATTCAGGGTCGAAAAGAATTGGAAGCATTACTGCACCTGTACTTTTGCTCCTCTCCCCTGCACTGTGTGCTTCTTGATGTCATTCTCTGCATCTTCATGCTCGTCCCTCCTCTGTTTCCGGTAGTTAGTGCTGATCTTACTTTTTGGTCTTTTAATCTTTGTGCTAATTTATTTAAGTGGTTGATTCATAGCCTTTGGTATACATTTACTTTACTTGTGGGATTTTTTATTTCCTGTAGATTCTTACTTCTTGTCGTAGCCATTTCTTTTCCACTTAGAGAAGACTCTCTATATCTTTTAGGGCAGGTTTAGTATTGATGAACTCCTTTCATTCTGAGAAATTCATTGTCACTTCTTTAATTCTAAATCATAATCTTGTTGAGTAGAATACCCTGGAGTTCACTGTTGGCAAAAGCAGACTTTGAACAGACCATGATAGAAGCAGGATTGGGAGAGAACTGGGCCAGAGCCCTGTGAGCACCAGGGTGGAAAGCGGGTTGATTGCAGCCTGACCTCAGCTTGGTTCATTCTGTCCTGCAACAGGAGCTTCTCAGCTGTGGAGTTGGAATGCAAGGCCTCTTGAAAAAAATGGACCCTGTTCCTTACTGAGAAAGTATGAAGGTTCTGGTTGAATCAATGCAACAAGGTTGTTGTGTAACCTGAGTGTCCAGAGCTAAAAACCTTGTGACTGTTGTGAAGAACCAAGTACTGTATTAAATTTGGGTAAAAATTTCAACCTTTTTAGCCTTCCTATTTGGAGAAAGTATAACCCTTTAAATAAAAATATTATTAACATAGAAATTATATAGAGCTCCTAAAATTCTGTTATGCTGGTAGAATGTTGCTAGTCCTATTTCTCGTAATTATCTTAAATTGTAACCTGCCTGCCAGTGCAGGAGACAGAAGAGACCCGGGTTCTATCGCTGGGTCCAGAAGGTCTGCGGAAGAGAGCCATGGCAACCTGCTGCAGGATTCCTGCGTGAGAATCCCCGTGGACAAATGAGCCTGGTGGGCTGCAGTCCCCAGGGCCGCAGAGAGGGGCACGCAGTGGCTGAGCACGCACACACACTACCTGCCACACCGGTGGCCACACTTCTTTCAACTGCACTGTAATCAGATCTTCAAGCTTGACCTTTCAAAGGTCTTTTGCCATTTATTGTTATACTCTGATGCTTTTGCAAAATTCTTCATCTTCAAGAAGACTCATGGAAAGGACTTTGTGAGAAGTGCAGGCTTCTGAGAACTCTCAGATCATACTATCAAACTGGATAAGAAATTAGAGAATTCTAATAAGGAGATCCAACCAGTCCATTCTGAAGGAGACCAGCCCTGGGATTTCTTTGGAAGGAATGATACTAAAGCTGAAACTCCAGTACTTTGGCCACCTCATGCGAAGAGTTCACTCACTGGAAAAGACTCTGATGCTGGGAGGGGTTGGGGGCAGGAGGAGAAGGGGACGACAGACGATGAGATGGCTGAATGGCATCACTGACTCGATGGACGTGAGTCTGAGTGAACTCTGGAAGTTGGTGATGGACAGGGTGGCCTGGTGTGCTGCGATTCACGGGGTCGCACAGAGTTGGACACGACTGAGTGACTGAACTGAACTGAACTGAACTGAATGGAAAATCCAATGGCTTCATAAAACTATTAACAGAAGATTAGGATCAGGAATTAGTTAAATAGGACTGAGTGGACCTGTAAGTATGGTTATAATTCTTTGGTTTTGTCTGAAATATTACTGTTTTTTACCTGTGTTTTCCAGATATAAGGAAGGTTTTAAACTACACCCCTACAAATAGAATTGAAACTGTCTTTCCTCGCTACCTGATCTCTCCAGAATTTGGAAACTCTTAGGCTCCCAGAAGCTTTCTCAGATGTGCATGTGTGTGCTAAGTCTTTTTAGCCATGTCCAACTCTTTGGGACTCTGTGGACTGCAGCCCACCAGGCTCCTCTGTCTGTGGGATTGTCCAGGCAAGATACTGGAGAGGGTTGCCATGCCCTTCTCCGGGGATCTTCCTGACCTAGGGATCGAACCCATATCTCTTATATCCCCTGCACTGGCAGGCAGGTTCTTTACCAGTAGCGCCACCTGGGAAGCCCTTTCTCAGGTATAAGGAAGGTCAACTTCTAACAGGTGCCAGAATCTCAAGGTATTTCAGGACCTCCAGATGAGAAGGATTCACTCGAATCTATCATCCAAATTTATAGATATCACAGGTGAAAACTGTAACACATCCCTGTTGTGACTTTCCTGGCCCTGAAAGGTTTTTTGTGTGTGTGTGTGTGTTTTTTTTTTTAGTTCAATCTGATCGCTTATGAAAAGCTTCAACAGAACCAATTTAAAAGCCTATTGATCAATTTACCACAGACTTATTTCACAAACAGATTAGTCTTAATTTGGCCATATTTGGTAGAAGTAAGGGTAATTTTAAAGAGAAAACAGATGTTTTAGTGAATATTAAATTCTAGTTTTATCCATGGAGGTCTGTATTCACTGGCTAAGACTCACTTTCTAGACAGTTACTTGTGAAGTTTAGTTTCTGAACAGACACTCTGAGTTTGTTTCTGAAGTTTGTCTAGCTTTGGATGAAGATCTGATTCACCGTGACCAGCAACTGGGAGATGACGCATCCTGGAAAAGATATCAGGTAACAGCCTCTTTATAGCCGCCTTGGAAACCATGCCAGGCTGCTCCTGGATGAACGGCAACTCCTGGTTTTGACACCTGATTGCAACTCAGACAGGCGCAACCGCACCAGGATGAGCAGATGGCGGCATCTGAAACAGACAGATGACTCAAGATGCGGAACTAGGCCTGTGTGCTGACCTTTGACAGTTGCTCACACTTGTGCTTATGAACCAAATGTATCTTGTCTTTGTGCTCAATCTTAGGCAAGTTTCAAAAATAAATAAAATTGCTGTTTATGGCCAAATACCTATGTTCATTACTCCTCGATTGCCTTGTTGGATTTTTCCTCTCCAGGGCCCTAACTGGATGGCTCTTGGAAATTTTTAAAGAAAAGAAACTCTGGCACCACACAAGCTAATGTTATCACCAGTATAACTGAGACTTTCTGATCCAGCCAATTAATAACGCCTATTCTCAACCTGGCCATAAATACTCCTTTTCAGGAGGTGTTATATTTTGGGTAGCTCCTAACAGGCCCCAGTGGATTTTCTCAACAAGTTTATGACATTGGCTCTCCCCAGGTTGTTTAGGAAGATATATAATTGGTTTCCCTTGGGCTCAAGGTCACCTACAAGTAACCTTGGAAACAGCTCCGGCCAGTCTGCCAATCTGCATTTAATACAGGCACACTGAGCTCAGTCAGTTTTCCAAAAGTATGATCATTTGATCACAGTGTTTGTTCCTTCACTTAGAACAGAAGATATTACTCATGTAGAGGCTTTAACAGAATTCACTCAGCAAGCTTTGAATGACAGTAACCAACCCATTAGGGTCTCAGTTTGGGAGTCTCCATGATGGGAAAAGCAGTCTCGGGAATTCACAGCCCTCAGCACTTTAGCTGCTTCCCAAGGAGGAATTTGGCGTGCTGCCATCTGTGGGGTCACAGAGTCGGACATAACTGAGCGACTGAACGGAACTGAATGGGGAATTTGTGCTGTAATATGTACTGAGTGCTGTGTCTTTATACCTGGTGAGTCTTCAAATGTAACTAGCCTTACAACCCACGTGAAGCGTCACACCTCTGCTCGGAACGATTCTCTTCCCTTAGAGGAAGCACCAGGAAAATGCTTTGGTTTAGGAGGATCTTGGCTTAAGTTTTTGCTAATGATGTTGTTAATCCTACAGGCAATTTTAGTTACACTTTGTGGAACTTACAAGGTAATAGTTTCTTTTATGCTATGTGTCACTTGCTTATACCAAGATAGTATGTTTATATTTTCAATCAAATGAAAATATAGATTATGCCAATAGTTCTCGATAAAATAATAGGCATACACAATGTGCATGTGAGAAAAATTGGTTAAAGTCTTACTGGACAACCTAGAATTGACTGTCAGTCCTTGCCAAACATTCTGCTAGTATAAATAACCCCATAAAAACAGAACCAACATATTAGCACTTGGTATCAAGGGATATGACAGACCCAGGGAAGGAAAGCAACTACCCTAGAAAATATTTGCTCACCCACTGCTTTCTATCAAGTGATGAATGATCAAAGGGGGGAAATTGTGAAATAAAATTCATATTTTATGACAAGACAAGAAGCATTTAAATAAAAAATTTTTTTGTTTACCGTTTGGTTTCCTCTCTCCCCTCTACTGCACATGACACAATGACCAAACCTCCTCCATTAGAAGTACCTGCTCAGCCACAAAAAGCAACATTTTCCTGGCATCAGTAGGACAGCGCCTTAAAAGATAACATTGCTTCTAGGCTTGTAAGGGACCATGATGATGCTTAGATATGGACCATGTAAACTGTCAACGATAAGTCATTTAATGCATATCCCTCTGCCTCAAAACAACTTGTATTACTGTGTCTTGAATTCAAATGGGCAGAATAGTTCTCAGAGCTTTTTTTATCAATAAAAAATAAATGAGACTTTTTTATCAACAGTGGTGTCTGGCCATTGAATTTCTGTTTGGTTAGCTTAGTGCTTATCTAATGATCAGACTGAGATTTCCTTAAATGCCTGGAATCAGTATGTCTCCCAGGGTTTGTTGAGTGTCTGGTGTACGTGTTTGGGTCACGGTTCAGCACCAAGCCAGGCAGTTGACAGTTTCCCATTAGTCTTCATTTCTTACTTATGCAAAGCCTCAAGATCAGCCTTCGTTGTTGTTGTTCAATTGCTCAGTCATGTCCCACTCTTTGAGACCCCATGGACTGCGGCATACCGTGCTTCCCTGTCCTTCACCATCTCCCGGAGCTTGCACAAACTCATGTCCATTGAGTCGGTGATGCCATCCAACCATCTCCTACTCTGTCATCCGCTTCTCCTCCTGCCTTCAGTCTTTCCCAGCATCAGGGTCTTTTGCAATGAGTCGGCTCCTCGCCTCAGGTGACCAAAGTATTGGAGCTTCGGCTTCAGCATCAGTCCTTCCAATGAGTATTCAGGGTTGATTTCCTTTAGGATTGACTGGTTTGATCTCCCTGCAGTCCCAAGGACTCTCAAGAGTGAATATTCAGGGCCTTCTCAAGTCTTGCCCAAGTTTATGCACTGCTTAGCATAATCCTTGGCATGCGTGTTGGTTTCTGGATTCTTATGAATGTGCTGGAGCTTAAAAGCTTCTACAGACATTCTCCAGCTTTTCCTTCTAAGCTTTCTGTTTAACCAATTTTGCTGCTCCAAACTGTTTCCACTGCCTAAGGTGTGGCAGAGTTAATCAATTCCCTCTCAGTGTTTGTTTGCTTCTTTTTTGACAAGCGCTTCTGGGGAAAAAGCTTTCCCAGCCTTGCAAGTGAGATTTTCTGGGGAACCAGCAGATCGGTCAAATGATGACTCTTCTCTTGGAAATAGGCTCTGAAGGAGCTACAGCCTCATTCTACCTTGTCTGGTATCTGCCACTATGCTCCTTTTCACCACGATTGTCAGCTATTATTTTTCAGTGCAACAGTGGAGCTGGAGTTGAGGAGATTGGATTAGAGTAAGCTATTTTCTTGAATAAATGCTTCCTAGGTTGCTGCAAGCCCTTGGTTGATTTCCAGAGTTCTGAAAAAGTTGACTCTGATAATTTTGCCAGCTTTCTCATCACTTTTATGGAGAAAATAATTTTCAGAGGTGCTTACATCTCCATTTTTGTGATGTAACTCTAAGGTTATAATTCAAATTCAGGTCCTCTCCCTTGCTGACCAATCCTCCACCTATTACATCTGTGGTTCTCAGACTTTACATGCATCAGAATCACCTCAAAGGCTAAAATACAGATTGCTGGACTCCACACCTAGAGTTTCCAAGTCAGGTCTGAAGTTGGACCTACCTGAGAATTTGCATTTTAAAAACATTAATGCTGATTCTGTTGGTATGGGGATCACACCTCAAGAACTACTGCATTCTATCCTGTAGAAATCAAAAGTGGCGCCTTCATTTCATTGCCATAGGCAGTGCTTCCCCTCTCCGAAATCAACAATAATACATATAAATCATTAATACATATCTGAACTGAGGTGTTGGAGAAGACTCTTGAGAGTCCCTTGGACAGCAAGGAGATCCAACCAGTCCATCCTAAAGGAAATCAGTCCTGAATATTCACTGGAAGGACTGAGGCTGAAGCTGAAACTCCAATACTTTGGCCACCTGATTCGAAGAACTGACTCATTGGAAAAGACCCTGATGCTGGGAAAGATTGAAGGCAGGAGGAGAAGGGGACGACAGAGGATGGGATGGTTGGATGACATCACTGACTCAACGGACATGAGTTTGAATAAGCTCCAAGAGTTAGTGATGGACAGGGAGGCCTGGCGTGCTGCAGTCCATGGGGTCACAAGAGTCAGACACAACTAAGTGACTGAACTGAACTGATATACCTATATTTATCTATCTATCTATCTATATTATACAATACATAAGTATTTAGTACTTACTACATGCTAGGTATTGAAACATGGGGAGAGGGACATGGCACAACCTTTGAAAAAAATGGCATAGCCCATATTTACCTAACAGGGGAGATACAATGATTCCGAAGGTAGTTTTTCCAAAGTGGGGCTCGTCCATTGCACTCCGGCTGTGCTGACCTCTGTGATCTCCCCAAATGTGGGAAACACGGCTGCATGGTTTGTGGTAGTGGGGAACTCTCCCCCCAGGGGAAAAAAAAAAGAATAACATAGCCCAAGATACAACATAAACAGATTGTAACCAAATGGGTCCAAGATGTCAGAT
Organism: Capricornis sumatraensis; assembly: GCF_032405125.1. NCBI lineage: Eukaryota > Metazoa > Chordata > Mammalia > Artiodactyla > Bovidae > Capricornis > Capricornis sumatraensis. Next base: position 107,553,244 of record NC_091077.1, on the reverse strand, counting down.
AAGTCAATTTCGACTAGACCTTAATCCTCAATATATGCTCTTTGTAATACATCAACAAGCTAAACGACAAACCCAGAGGCACCATGGCAGTTCCACAGGAGCTAGTATGCAGTGAGAGTATAGCCTTTTGATTCTAGAATACATGGAGTGTTTTTCAAAGAGTAACATAGATCGATTCTGATGCCTTGGGACATGCATGCAGGATTAAAAAAAAAGACAACATAGTGAGAGCGATTCCTATTTTGGTTCTATTTTTGTCTCCTTTGATTACATCATGATAAAAATACCATTTCTCTGCTTGCTTTTAAACTATGTTTCTAGTGCTTGGTAACCTTCCGTTTTTCACAGGCAGTAGGTTTTAGGCTTAGAGATTTTAGTAGAAAAAATGTTCTTTAATTCCCAGAATTTAAAAGCTTTGCTTTATGTTCACTTCTCCTTCAGTTGCTTTCAACTTGGGAGAGGTGATACAGGCTTTCAATTTACAGTAATTTACGAAGCCTCCCTCTTAAAGAAATTGAAGGAAAAACACATTTATTTAAAGAAAATAAATACTACTGTGAATGTATACACAGATATGATATGGAAGAGATTAAAACTTGGAAAACCCTGCCCCAACAAACAGGTTAGTGTGTCCAATTGGATCAGTATAGTTAGTTAGTTAGTTCAGTTGCTCAGTCATGTCCCACTCTTTGCGATCCCATGAATCGCAGCACGCCAGGCCTCCCTGTCCATCATCCTAAAAGGAAACAAGGGAAACGTGACTAAAGTATCAGTTCTTCAAAGAGGAAGAGACTTGGATGGAGAAAGAGCAACACCTGTGAAACGGAGAAATATCAAGCAGGAAATGGTTTCTTGGTAAGAAATGTACTACATCAGTGGGCTGAGAGTTTCATTCCACAAACTGCCCAGCCAATTCTCATAGTCCAACTTTTATAGTAAACTTGAGATACTTTTGTTTTCATCAACAGTAGTCCGGGTTCCCTGGCAGCTGGGTTCCTGGCAGGAGGTTTTGCAGTTGCCAGGGACAGCACAGGAAGTGGGGCTCTTGACTCTTGGTGCAGGTGATAAGATAAATGCATCCTGGGCACTGGGTGCGTGTGTGGTGGGGGTGAAGGGGCTTGTGGTAAGATGGGAGGAGAGAGGGACTGTAATCACAGAAGCAGACAGGTTCAACATGAAAAAAGGACATGTTTGTATTTTGGTTTCAAGTGATGGGAGCTGATACTTACCAGCTTGACAACCCATCAGCCCCAAGGTGCAAACTGGAAGCCTCTGGTCAGGCCATGGCTATACAGAGGAAACGTAGGCATCCCCATATAACCCGCCCCCACCCCAAGAGAATCAGAAATGAGGGTACAGACGACTGCCTGCTGGACTGTGGGGTGGGAGGGGAGAAGGCCAAGGTGGGCAGGGAGGGAGAGCTGCCCTTCTTCCTTCTGCTAGCTTCTCTCGGTCTACCCATGACGCCGGGAGACCTTAATCTTGTTAGTTAGGTCTAACAAGATTAACAGTCAAATCCTAACAGTCAAATTAGGATTGATTTTGGAAACTGTGGTGTTGGAGAAGACTCTTGAGAGTCCGTTGGACAGCAAGGAGATCCAACCAGTACATCCTAAAGGACATCAGTCCTGAATATTCATTGGAAGGACTAATGCTGAAGCTGAAACTCCAATACTTTGGCTACCTGATGCGAACAACCGACTCATTGGAAAAGACCCTTATGCTGGGAAAGATTGAAGGCGGGAGAAGGGGACGACAGAGGATGAGATGGTTGGATGGTATCACCGACTAGCAAGCTCACGGGGTTGGTGATGGACAGGGAGGCCTGGCGTGCTGCAGTCCAGGGGGTCGCAGAGTCGGACAGGACTGAGCGCCTGGACTGACCGAGGACTGATTTTGATACCTCCCTCTCGCGTGCTGCGCCTTCATTTCTCAAAGCCTAACTGCGCCAGTCCTTCTCCAGATCTCGGCACGGCCTCCCTTCCCCTGAGAGCCCGCCCTCGTCTCCCCGCTCAACCCACTGGAGGCCTAGCGGGCCCGGCCCGGCCAGGCGCCCCGCCCCCTCAAACGTCGCAGTGCTGCAGGGAAAGGGGGCGGGGCCGGGCGGGGGTGGGGTTTGTCCTTCCGCTCTAGGGCCAATCGGCGAGGGTCCCCCTTACCGAGACGGGGGAGCGGGGGGCAAAGACGAGACGAGTGTTTTCCCCTTCTCCGCCACGTCCCAACTACTGACGCGCGCCCACTTCTCAGGTTCCGATTGGGCATGCGGCTTACCCCCGCAGCGGCCTGTTAAGCCTATTGGTCGAGTCCGCTTTGGGGGCGGGGGCTTGCGTGCTCCCCGCCCTCGCCTGCGCCGCGGCGCAAGGGGCGGGGCGCGCCGCCGCCGCCGGTGTTTCCGCCGCCGCCGGCTGCTGCGCGTTGGGCGGGGGAGGAGTCGGAGGCGGAGAAGAAGGCGGTGGCGGCGGGTGGAGGACCGGGCGCCGTCCTCGCTCCGGAGCCGCTTCTCAGCTCGGTGAGGGGATTGCTTTCATTTTCTTTAAATGAGGCTGGTCCCGGCGTCTGGCGTGCGAGGGGCACGGCCGGGAAGCTGCCGCCTCCGCCGCCGGCGTCTCTCCGCCCCGGCCCTCGAGCGGGGCCCGTCCGCGGCCCGCCGCGCCGGCCATGGTGGGTGGGGTCCCTGGCTGGGAGAGGCCGTCCTCGCCGCCTGGGCCCGCTCCTCCAGCGGCGGCCGCGGGGCCTCCGCAGGCCGCTGCCCCTCGCTGCCCTTGGCGGCTGGGCCCGCGAGCGCTGCCTTTCTCCGTCAGCGCGGCTGAGGAGAGCGTCTGCCCCGGCGCGCTCACCGCCCCCGGCGCCCCGTGGGGAGCCCCCCGCTCAGCCCGCTCACCCGGCCCGCGGGGAGCCCCCTCCCGCGCGCCCCTCTGGAGAGCCCCGCGCGCCCGCGGTCCGTCGCCCCGTGTGGAGACCCCCCCCCCGGTGACCCCCGGCCGGGCACCCCGTTAGAGCCGAGCCGTCGGACGCCGCGGGCCTGCGGCAGCTCCGCGCCCCCGAGAGCCGCCCGCGGCCGTCGCCCCCTGCCCCGCAGTCGTCCCCGAGGCTCGGGCGCGCAGCCCCGCGCCCCCCGCGCCCCCGGCAGCGCGCGGGGTCAGGGCCGGCCCCCGCCCCGGCCTGGCTCGGCGGGACGGCTCGGCAGTGGCTCTGCGCGTCCAGGCGCTGAGCGCCGCTCGGACCGAGGCCAGCAGGAGACGGGAGCCTTCTTCACTGCGAGGGAGAGCTGTTGAGAAGACCTCTCTCCAGGCCTTTTTTTTTTCCTCTTTTTTTTCTAACAGACGCATAGGCTCTGCGTTGAGTCGGCTGCTTCCGGGAAAGTTGTTTTTTTAAAGGCCTAATATAGTCTTATTTTTTATCATGACCTGTTTGGTAAGTTAGATTTCTTTACATTGGCAGCCCCTTTTGGTGAAGACTATAGATCATTTGCAGAGTGTGTGAATAAACACGAAGATAAACATCTAAAAGATTTTTAACGAACGTTTGGACTTTTTTCCCACATGTCTTCTGGAATTTATTATTTTTATATGAAGTAATTTTAATTTTTAAAATTCAGTTACAGACATGCAAACTAGATGTAAAATTTCAGCAATGCCGAAAATGAACCATTAAACTACAATGTGAACATTGCTGTTTGTCCTCCCGTCTCATCCCAGAGTCTAGAACAATGCCGTACGCCTTCCTAGTGTGCACTTTTAAACACATGTGCGTACATGTGAAGTTGGGAGAGTTGGGTGGGAATATAGTAAACACGTTGATATAGCACTTGCTTTTTTCGCCAAATTATGTATCTTGGCCATCTTCCCTTGTAAATTATAAGTCCCCTTGGTACTTTTTAAAAGCTAAATAATATTTAAATAATTTCAATGGGCTCTATTAACCGTTCCCTTACTGATAGACATTTAAGTTAGTTTCTTTTTCTAATCACAAATAATGCTTTATTTGAATCCACGTTTTACAGTTACTTGTTTTTACTAATATCCTTTAAATTTTCTTAAATTTAAAACTTCCGACAGCATGGGAAGGCTGTGAGGTAGAGTGCACCTCCCCCTTCCCCTTCTAGTTCTGCCTTCATTCTAGGAGTCAGCTGTTCAGTAAATTTCCTCTTTATGTGATTATTTCTGGAGCATGTATTCCTAGAAATTGAATTGCTAGATTAAAAACAGTATGCATTTAAATTTTGATAACCGTTTCTCCCTACTTAGTACTCTTTTCGAAGTTAATCTTATGCATTCTACAGATGAACTTTAGACTCAACTTGCAAATTAGATAAAAGATCCTTTAGGTGTTTTGAGTGAGGTTATATTGAAATTTTAGATTAATATGGAGCAAATTAACCTTTGTGATACTGAATCTCTCCCTTCTGATAGATATGTATGTATAGCATGTCTCTTAATTCACATCTTGCTTAAGGAAAGTTTTATAGTTTTATTCCATAAAACTCTATGTATGGCATACCATCTTGGTAGCTCTGCTGGATAGAAACTTTCAGTAACATTTATTTCTCACCCCCCAGTTATACCAAAGCTTTTGAATTTTTTTCTGCTTATCATGTATCTAACCACTTAACTCAGAGAAGGCAATGGCACCCCACTCCACTCTTGCCTGGAAAATCCCATGGATGGAGGAGCCTGGTGGGCTGCAGTCCATGGGGTCGGGAAGAGTCAGACATGACTGAGCGACTTCACTTTCCTTTTCATTCTCATGCATTGGAGAATAAAATGGCAACCCACTCCAGTGTTCTTGCCTGGAGAATCCCAGGGACAGGGGAGCCTGGTGGGCTGCCGTCTGTGGGGTCACACAGAGTCGGACACGACTGAAGTGACTTAGCAGCAGCAGCCGCAACCACTTAACTGAGTTGATTTTCTGAAAATATTCACAGTTTTGTGGCTTTTAAATTTTATAATTTGTGTTTTCCTCATTACATTAGGACTTTCCTGGTGGCTCAGCTGGTAAAGAATCTGCCTGCAATGCAGGAGAACCGGGTTCGTTCCCAGTTTTGGGACAGTCCCCTGGAGAAGGGACTGGCAGCTCACTCCAGTATTCTTGCCTGGAGAATCCCCAAGGACAGGGGAGCCTGGTGGGCTGTAGTCCTTGGGGTCACAAAGAGTCTGACTGGATTGAGTGACTTAACACTTTCACTTTTCTTTCTCATTACTTTGGCTAGTAACATTTTTATACAATGTTAAATAATAGCAGTGATAGTTCACAACTTGATGGTGGTTTAGACTTTAAGGGGATCTGATGTTTTAGCATCAATTACGATGTTTACCGAAGCTTTCTGATAAACGGAGAGTATAATAGGTTAAAATATTTTCTTGTATTCTTAACTTTCCAAGTGATTTTATTGTTGTTTTTAACTTCTGATGATATTTAAAAAAATCATAAATGGGTATTGAATTTTATTGATGTTTTTGATACCTTTTGAGTATTTGTATAGGGGCATCACCATTATTCCCTGGTTAGTATTTTCTCAAAAGAGCTGGTTTTTTTACAGAATCAATTTTATTGAGGATAATTTACTTATAATAAAATACATAGATTTAAAATGTACGGCTCCGTGTGTTTTGACAGATGTATACAGTCATGTCACCACTACCAAAATCAATAGTAGAATATTTTCGTTACTACAGTCAAGATATTGAATATTTCTCTCATCCCCAGAAGTTCCCTTCTACCCTTGCTCAGTAAGTCACTTTTTTGCCCTCGGCTCTAGGAAACAGTCTGTCCTCTTTTTCTCACTCTAGATGGGTTTCATTTGTTCTAGAATTTTATATAAATAAATTATGTAATGTATATTCTTCTGTGTCCATGTTTTTTTTTTCCACTGTGTTATTTTTAAGGATAATCCATGTGTTTGTATGTTTAGCTGGTTCACGGCTTTTGTTGCTGATTAGTAGTTTATGGTGTATTGATTTACCACAATAATTGACCATTTCACCTATGTATGGGTATTTGGATTGTCTCGAGTTTAGGATTCTTATTAATAAAGCTCTACAAACATTCATTCATGAATGTGTGAACATATATTTTCATTTCTCTTGGTTAAATACTTATAAATGGATTTGTTGGGTTGTATTGTAAATGAATATTTAATTGTAAGAACGTGCCAAACTGTCCCCCATTTTACAGTTCCAGTGGCTCTATGTTCTCATCAAACTTGGTCAATTTTAGCCCTTCTAGTGGGTATGTAGTAGTATGACACTTCTAAATTTGTATTTATGTGATGGCTAATGCTGCTGAGAACTTGTCGTTTATTATGGGTCGTTTGTATGTCTTCCTTTGTAAAGTGTGTGTTCAGGTCTTTTCTGTCTTTGAGCACTGAGTTGCTTGTCTTACTGGCTTGGAGGAATTCTTCACACAGTTTTCTGTAGAAGTCCTTCGCCCCGTACGGACGCACACACGCTCAGTACAGTCTGAAGCTCACCTTTTCATTGTCCCAGAGGAGCTTTCAGTTTTGATTAAATTCATTTCATCGATTTCCCTTCTATAATTTGTTTCTGTGTTCCAAGTTTGCTCAGTACAAAGTCAGGCATATTTCCCCTTACATTTTCTTCTTCAGATGTTACTATTTTTATGTCAAGGGGTAGCAGTCTGTTTTGAGTTATTTTTGTATATGGTGTGAAATAAGGATCAGGTTTATTTTCCCGGTTCTAGCACCGCTTGGTCAAAAGTCAGCTTGGCCTTGTACGTGAGTGTGCTTCTGGACTCCCCTTGATCTCTGCTGTCTTCCGTTTTGCCAGTGCCACTTCGCCATTCATGATGATTGTTGCTTTATAATAAGGTTTAAAATCAGATAGCGCAAGTTCTTCAGCTTTATTTTCCAAAGTCATTCTGGCTCTTCTAGTTCCCTTTGCTTTTCCATAAAATTTTTTAGCAGTAACTTGTCGGTTTCTCCAAAAAAGACTGAGGGGGTATTAATCTAGATTACATTGAATGCATTGATCAATTTGATAAGAATTGACATCTTAATATTGAATAATCATGTAGGCACATGAGATATCTCTGGTTTTAATCAAAGGTCTTCATTTTCCTTCATTAATATTTTATAGTTGCAAGATACAGAAGTTGTTGCTCTTGTCAGGTTTATATCCAGGTATCTCATCACTTCTAAAAATATTGGAAATGATAATTTTCCAAAGTTTCCACGTCCAGTTGTTAACTGACAGTATGTAGAAATACAGTTGATTTTGAATACTGATCTTGAACCTCGCAACCTTGCTAAACTCACCTATCCTAGTAACTTTTTTTTCCTTTGTAGATTCTTTTGGATTTTCTCATGTAGAAAGTTAGCATCATTTGTGAATACAGAGCATTTTTGTTTCTTTCGTTTTCAATTTGTATGTAGCCACCTCCCCTGTACCTTTTTTCCCCTTGTTTCCCTGACGAGGACCTCCAGGATGATGTTGAAAGCAGTGGTGAGAACAGGTACCTTCGTAATCCTAGGGAAAGAAATCTTTCAGTCTTTCATTAGTAAGGCTACTAGGGCCTTTTATCAGGTTTTATTATATACTACATATCATGGTTAAGTAAAATAATCCTTTAATCAAGTTAAGGATGTCCCCATTCTGTTCTTGGATGAGAATTTTTTAATCAGGATTGAACATTGAGTGTGCCCAGATGTTTTACCTGTTATTTATTTAGATAATCTTCTGATTTAATCTTCCTTGGTGTGTTAATAAGATGAATCACATTGATTTATTTTCAAATGTTGTGTCAACCTTGCATTCTCTAGATCAGCCTCACTTGGTAATGATGTATTATTTTCATAAGTTAGGTTAGATTTGCTAATATTTTGTAGAGTATTTTTTTGTATCTGTGTCCTTGAAAGATACATTTTTGTGTAATATTTTTGTATCAGGACAATGCTGGTCTCATAGATGTAAGTGTTTCTTCCTCTGCATTTCCTGAAAAATTTTGGATAGGATTACTATTTCTTTCATAAATGTTTATCAGAGTTTGCAAGCTAAGTTACCTGGGCCTAGATTTCTCCATTGAACAGGGATGGTTTAGTTGCCTTAATGGATGTAGGATGGTAAGGATACCCTAATTCTGTCTTAAAAACATAGTCAGCCTTTGAGTATGTGAGTCACCTAATATATGAGTTTTAGTAGTGTGGGCGTTTCAGGGAATCTGTCTCTGTTAATCGCCATGGAGCTGCTGCTTGTTGTCCCTCTAGTAGCTGTGGCATCCGTAGTGATGTCCTTTCTTTCATTCCAGATGTTGTCAATGTGACCTCTCTTTTGTCTTCATTAGTTCATTTCCAGGTTTATCAATTGTGTTAACTTCTCTAAAGATCCAGCTTTTTATTTTATTACTTTAAAAAAAGCTTTGAGATACCCTGATTTTAACTCTTTACTGTTTCTTCTTAAGTGCTTTGGATTTAAATCCACTCAGATTTTTCAGGTGTAAGCTTAAAAGGCTGTTGATTTGAGACCTTTCTTCTTTTCCTTCTGAGTCCTACATCACATGGCCTCACAGATCTTTATGTTGATATTTTCTGAGTTCTTTTGTGACTTTCACATTGACCCATGGATTATTTAGATGTATATTGTTTAATTCCCAATTATTTGGTGATTTTTGCCCATCTCTTTCTGTAACTGATTTCTAGGCTTAATTTTATTGTAGATGGAAAACATACTTTGTATAATTTTGTTTGACTTCTTTGAAGTTTTATAAATCAGAATATGGTCAGTCTTGGTAAATGTCTGTGCAATTCAAAATAATGTATGTCATGTTGCTTTGGGGCAGGATATTCTATAAAGTCTGCATTCCATTTTAAATACTAAATTAATCATTTGTATTAAATACTCTGTAATTGTTAGGTCAGGTTGACATGTGATGCTCGCTGAGGCTTTGTCTCCTTGTTTTGCTGGTCACTGCAAGAAGAGCTGAAGTTCAAGTGTAATTGTGGGTTTGTCTATTTCTGCTTCATCTTCCAACTGTCTTCACTTCATGTGTTTTGAACCTCTGTTGTTAGGTACGTGTGTGTTTAGGAGTGTTACGTGGTCTTGGTGAGTTGACCCCTGTATCATTATGTAGTACCCTTCTTTACCTCTGGTAATATTTCTTCTGCAGACTACTTTTCTGATATCGATAGTGCTACTCTGTCTTCCTTTTGGTTAGTGATTGCGTGATTAAAAAACTTTCAAAGGCATTTATTTAAAAAAACACTGAAAACACGCATAATATGAAGATAAAAAGACTGAGTAAGTATCCAGTACTTTGGCCACCTCATGCGAAGAGTTGACTCACTGGAAAAGACTCTGATGCTGGGAGGGATTGGGGGCAGGAGGAGAAGGGGACGACAGAGGATGAGATGGCTGGATGTCATCACTGACTCGATGGACGCGAGTCTGAGTGAAACTCCGGGAGTTGGTGTTGGACAGGGAGGCCTGGCGTGCTGTGATTCATGGGGTCGCAAAGAGTCGGACGCGACTGAACTGAAGTATTGTTTGCAAGTACTCACCAAAAGTTAACTGATATGCCTGCATTAGTTGTAATATTGTTCAGAATAGACATAAAGGAAGAAATATTGCAAGAAATAGGAAAATATCATAATAAGTAGGTCAGTTCATCAAGACAACAATAATCCTAAGTGTATGTTTATCTGATAACATTGTCTCTGAATATAGAAGTTAATATAATTAGTAACGATAGGTATGCATTCATAACTGGAGATTTTAAATATGCATTTGGTATAACTAATAGAACAAATTATAAAAATGTTAGGAAATAGGAAATTTGAATGACATGATTAATCATCATCATATAATTGACATTAATAGAACATTTTGTCTAAACCTGAAGGCTGTGCTTTTCTTTTCAAGCACATATGGGACATTTGTTGAAATACTGTGGTCCTTAAAAAGTATCATCAAATTTCACAGGATGGAAATTATATAGTACATGTTCTTTGAACCCTGTGGAATTAACTACAATTCAGTCTTGCCTGGGAAATCCCTTAGACAGAGGAGCCTGGCAGGCTACAGTCATGGAGTCACAAAAGAGTTGGACATGACTTAGCAATTAAACACTTTAAAGACGCACACAGTACAAAAGTAAAAAGCCGCTGAACAGCAGCAGCAACATAAAAATAACTAGCTAGGTCCATGGGGTTGCACAGAGTTGGGCACAACTGAAGTGACTTTGCATGCATGCATGCATTGGAGAAGGAAATGGCAACCCACTCCAGTATTCTTGCCTGGAGAATCCCTGGGACAGAGGAGCCTGGTGGGCTGCCATCTGTGAGGTTGCACAGAGTCAGACACGACTGAAGCAACTTAGCAGCAGCAGGCTGCAAATGTTTGAAAATTAACCAAGACATTTTAAATAGCACATGAATCAAAATGAAGTCATGATGAAAATTAGAAAACATTTTTATCTGAAAAATAACAAAAAGATTACATCCGAGCTTATTGAGTGCCACTGAAGCAGTGCTCGGAGAGTACTCTATATACAGGCATACTTCAGTTTTTATTGTGCTTTGCTTCATTGCAGTTCATGGATACTGTGTTTCTTTACGGATTGAGGAATTCATTAGTGCCTCTTGTCCAGTAGCATTTTCTCACTGATAGAGTTAGCATATCCTTATCAGTTGAGGAATAGAAGAAAACTGTTAATTTTCTGTATAGTATCAGCAACAACAAAAAAATGCTACAGCTGATATAATACTCAGTGAAAAACCTTGTTTCATGTCCCCTATCTTTTTCTCTCTTTAACTACATTGGAATCTTAACCAGTGCCCTCAGGTTAGAAAAGGTTAATTTTAAAAAATGGAAAACAAATTTTAAAAGTGTTTGCCAGTAAAGTTTTAGAATATGTGAATTTAAAAAGATACAAGGGTACAAAGACAACTTGCGAAAATGTAAGTTGTATGCTAGCAACCAAAAGTACTTCTGGAAAAGCATCAGAATATGTAAGATACCTAAGAATAAACCTAATAAAAACTTTGGCAAAACTTCTACACTGAAAATTATAAAACAGTGCTAGGAGACATTTTGAAATACCGAAGTATGTGGAGAAATACTTCATCTTTATATCGCAGGAACTCACTATTGTTAAAATGTCGGTTTCCTCCAAGTTGAGCTGTAGGTTCAATATGATTTCACTTAAAGTCCCAGAAGATTAGAATGAAATGGATTGCAAAATTCATATCAAAATGTAAATGTCTCAAGACTTGCTATAAAGTTAGAGTAATTAACAAGTTAGAGTAATTAGAACAAGATGGACAAAAAGACCGGTGGAGGAATATGAGTGTCTAGAAGTGGAACCTTCACATATGTAGTATCTTGGATTATGGCAAAAGCTCCACTGAAGTTAATAAACATGTTTCATAAATTGTGTTAGGTAAATTGGATATTGAATATTTGGGGAAAAAAATGAACCTTGATTTCTACCTGATACTGTATTCATTTGAGTTGAACCTGTATAAGCTAAAATTATCAAGTTTCTAGAAGCAAACCTAGAATGTCATCAGCCTGGATTAGACAGAAATTTCTTAAACATAAAGTTGGTAAATTAGACGACGCTAAGTTATGAATTTCTATTCATGAAGATGTAAAAACAACAGGCAAGCCACAGACTACAAGAATATACTCACATTAAGTAAATCTGGTGAAAGACTTGTATCCAGAAAGTATAACCTAAAAATCAAAAAGGAAAAGGGAAGCTACACACTTTATAAAATCTGCAAGAAAGCAGGCAGGTTCTTCACAGAAGATACCCAAAAGGGCAGTGTGCATAGGCAAAGGCACTCTGCATTATTACTCATCAGGGAAACGTCACAATGAGGCACCGTCCCATCACGCCCCTGCCAAATGGCTGAAATTAGAGACCGACAATACCAAGTGTTGCCAAGGATATGAATCAATATCAAGTGTTGCCAAGGATATGAAACAACACTCTTATATATTGCTGGTGGGAATGTAAGTTGTTTCAGCTGCTTTACAAAGCTGTCAGGATCTGTTATAGCCGAATGTAGCTTTGTACTGTGACCCAGTAATTCCAGGTCATGGATACTCAAGAAAAGTTGGGGAAAGAAGCCCATACAAAGATGTTTATAACAACATGAATGAATCTCAGAAACATTCTGTCAAGCAAAAGTAAATAGACACAGAAGAGCTTATGATGCCTGATTCCACTTCTGTGAAGGTTAAAATCTGAAAAACTTAACTGGGGTAATGGAAGTCAGGAGACTGGTTGCCTTTGGGTTGAGAGGAGTCAGTGTCTTAGAAGGGATGAGAGAAAACCCTCTGAAGTGATGATAAATAATTTTGATCTAGGTGAGTAGCTAGATAAATATATGTAAAAATTCTTTGGATTGTAATGTATGCTTAAGAGTTTTGTATGTGAACAATTCTTCAATAAATGATTGCAAAGAAAAGGGAAAAAATGTCAAAGTTTTTATCATGGAAATTTCCAAACATGTCTATAGATTACAAGGAACCCCCATGTACATACCATCTTGCTTCAACATTTTGCCTTGCTAGTTTTTTGTATCTCTTCAACCTTCACTCAAGTTTCTCTTTTTTTTTGATAGTACACACATCTCAGTATCTATCACAGATACATTATTCTGAGCATATTTTGTGTTTTTTTAGCATCAAATGACATTTGTTACCTTTTGGTATGCATAACATTGAATTTTTTACTTTCTTTGTTTTCTGTACCCTGGTTTTTTCTTTCTCTGGCTTATTGACATGAAAATAAATCTCTACAGCTTTTTTTAAAAATTGAGGTGTAGTTGATTTACAGTGTTATGTTGGTTCTTTCCAGCTTTGCTGCTTAAAGCTCATTGATTTGTGTATCTCGAAGGAGGGTAGGTTGAGCAGCATTCTTGTTACTTGTGACACTTGATTCAGAGATCTTCCTATCTAAATGAGAGGTAAACTTGAGGAGTATTCTTCATCTCTTTAAAATGAATTAATATTTTATTCTTTCATCTCACTTTTCTTTGACTCTAATCTTTTCCTGCCTTAGCCAATTATACTTTAAGGTAAACCACAGAAATTATTTATTGTTCTAGTGTGTTGAGAGTTGTATTTCACTTCTTGCCTCAAAGATTGCTATTGATAGCCTTAAAAAAATTTTTTTACAAGACTTTTCTTTAACAGAATGAGAAGTTTATAAAAACTTAGATACAAGCTTTACCAGAACAGAATTTGAAAATACAGCTTTTTGTCTATAAAAAATTTTAGATCATTTGTTTCTGATTCCATATGTTTATGTTTGAGTTATATTTTGTAATGTGGTTCTCACTGTACCAGTGCTGAGTTTATTGTTCCTTTTTTACGATAGTTTGCAAGGCCATCTCCAGAGAAGAGTAGCAGTTAAGAGTAGTGGGTGAGGGGAGACGGCAGTGGCCCCCACTCCCGTCCTCTCGCCTGGCAAACCCCATGGGCGGAGGAGCCTGGGGGGCCACAGTCCAGGGGGTGGCTAAGAGTCAGACACGGCTGAGCGGCTTCACCTTCACTTTTCACTTTCATGCCTTGGAGAAGGAAATGGCAGCCCACTCCAGTGTTCTTGCCTGGAGAATCCCAGGGACCGGGGAGCCTGATGGGCTGCCGTCTGTGGGGTCGCACAGAGTCGGACACGACTGAAGCGACTTAGCAGCAGCAGCGGCAGGTTAAGGGAAGAGTAGTAGATAACCAAGTATAGCCTTCTGTCTTATCTCTTGTTACTAGGGATAACAAACCCTTTTCATCTCAGAAGTTTTGACAGCTGCTCCTTAAAATTTCTCTCTGATTTAGGCAGTATTGTTACCGTCTCTAAAGTTGTTCATTTGCAGAGTTTGCTAGTCATGCCTTGGAAGTTTCCTCGTGGTGGTGGTCATTCACTTAGTCATGTCTGACTCTTGTGAGCCCATGGACTGCAGCACGCCAAGTTTCCCTGTCCTTCACTGTCTCCCTGAGTTTGCTCAAACTCATGTCCATCAAGTCAGACTCCTGTCCATTTCATCCTGTCATCCCTTCTCCTCTTACCCTCAGTCTTTGCCACCATCAGGGTCTTTCCCAGTGAGTCAGCTTTTCTCATCAGGTGGCCAAAGTATTAGAGCTTCAACTTCAGCACCATTCCTTCCAATGAATATTGGGTTGATTTCCTTTAGAATTGACTGGTTTGATCTCCCTGTTGTCCAAGGGACTCTCAAGAGTCTTCTCCAGCACCACAGTTCAAAAGCATAAATTCTTTGGTGCTCAGCCTTCTTTATGGTCCAAGTCTCACATCCATACATGACTGCTAGAAAAACAATAGCCTTAACTATACAGACCTCTGTCAGCAAAGTGATGTCTCTGCTTTTTAATACACTGTCTAGGTTTTTCAGAACTTTTCTTCCAAAAAGCAAGTGTCTTTTAATTTGGTGGCTGCAGTCACCATCTGCAGTTACTTTGGAGCTCAAGAAAATGATATCTGAGACTGTTTCTACATTTTCCCCATCTATTTGCCGTGAATTGATGGGACCGGATGCCAAGATCTTAGTTTTCTGAATGTTGAGTTTTAAGCCAGCTTTTTCACTCCTTTTTCACCTTCATCAAGAGGCTCTTTAGTTCCTCTTCCCTTTCTGCCATAAGGGTGGTGTCATCTGCATATCCGAGGTTATTGACATTTCTTCCCACGGTCTTGATCTCAGCTTGTGCTTCATCCAGCCCAGCGTCTCACACGATGTACTCTGCAAATATGTTAAATGGGCAGAGTGGCAGTAGACAGCTTTGCTGTACTTCTTTGCGAATTTTGAACCAGTTCATTGTTCCTGTTCAGTTCTGACTGTTGCTTCTTGTCCTGCATACAGGCTTCTCAGGAGGCAGGTAATGTGGTCTGGTATTCCCATCTCATTAAGAATTTTCCACAATTTGTTGTGATCCTTACAGTTAAAGGCTTTAGCATAATCAATGAAGCAGAAGTACATCTTTTTGTGGAATTCCTTGCTTTTTCTGTGATCCAGCATATGTTGGCAGTTTGATCTCTTGTGTAGCAGCCTGTAACTTTAAGTCTGGTTGGTTGCTTGATTTACTGCCATTAGTTGAGGTAATATTTCCAGTTGCTTACAGTGGTATATGGAATTAATATCACTTTAGTCCTCATTAATTGTGTGTATACTAGTTAGATGTACTGATTATTTTGCACTTGTAAATATGTATAAGCAATCATTGGTGCTTGTTGTTAGAAAACATGAAATATCTAGAGACACATTAAAAATACGTGTTAGATGTAATGAAAGTATAAGCTTAAGTTGCTGATAGTGGATCTTTATTAATCTCTTGGGACATTTACTTTGCCTTGGCAGCTGAAAATGGGAGGATGAGACGATGCTAGGGAGCTAGGCTTGAATGCGATGGGCTCCAGCATGTATGAGACTGCTTTCTGGTGGCATCTGTCAGAGCTCGTCATAAACCTATTTTGTCATGAAGTTTTTATTTTTGAATTTATAGCTTAAGTGTGGTAATAATTACAAAGCTTTGTGTGACTAAAAAGTTATTTTACTGAAAGGAAATATGGGCTAGGTAATTATAAAAGTTTGTTTTAAGAGAAATTTTAAGAACCGTTTCTAGGGTACTTTGATATATGTAAAGCTAAATATGGGAGAATACAAAGTAAATATTTCAGAGAGCTTGGAAGAGTAATTAAGACTCCCCCCCTTAAAATAGTTGGATCAAGCTGTATTTGTTTCTGAAATATTGTTTGTTCTTTTTTTAAAAAATATATATGATATTATCTAAGCTTTAGGTGTTCAACATTTGTGTTCATTACAAAGTGATCATCACCAGAAGTCTGGTCACCATTCATCATCATTTACTCGACCCCTTTCACCTCTTGTGCCCACCCCCTTAATTAACTTTTCTGTTTCTGCCTCTAAGTCACGTCAGTCACTTTAAAAGTAGATTATTTCTAGGCAGTCTAATGAACGGGCTTCCCTGGTGGCTCAGGTGGTAAAGAATCTGCCTGTAATGAGGGAGACCTGGATTCGATCCCTAGGTTGGGAAGATCTCTTGGAGGAGGGCATGGCAACGCACTCCAGTATTGTCTGGAGAATCCCATGGACAGAGGAGCCTGGTGGGCTTTGGTTCATGGGGTCGCAGAGAGTCATTTTTCAGAGTGATCATGACCAAAAGTCTCGTTGCCTTTCATTACCACATACTTGACTGCCTCCACCCATTTTGCCCACCACCTTAATTAACTTTTTTGTTTCTAAAAGGACACTTTTAAAGTAGATTACTTCTAGGTAACCTATTGAATAGGAGAAAATATTTGCAAATCATGTATTTGATAAGGGGTTCATATTCAAAATGTATAAATAATTCATGCAACTCAATAACAAAAAAATAAGTAGACCTTTTTCCAAAGAAGACATACAGATGGCTCTCAGACACATGAAAACATGCAGAGTTTAGGTGCTAAGCCGCAGTGCAGACATTGTCAGCAAGCGAATGGTGCAGATAATTCATTTACACTGTCGTCCCCAATATGGCGCTCCCAGGATGAGAATAGGCAGGTCTCTTACAGGGAGAAAATGCACTTTTGTGAGATGGTATTAGAGAATCTTTGTGGTGGGGACGCATAAGAAAATTCAGAATCTAAGCACAGGTAATTTAAATCGGTTGTATTTATTATCTAATACAGGATAGTTTTGTGCAGTAATAGACGTAACAGCTCAGGATGTGTATTATATCATAGTTTCTGTGGGTCAGACGTCCAGGAGCAGCCTGACTGGATGGTTTTGGCTCAAGGCCTCGTGAGGGTTACAATCAAGATGGAACTGCAGTCATAAAAAGCCTTGAATGAGGCTGAAGAATCTGCTTCCTCGATGGTTTATTCTCATGGCTATTTCCAGAAGACATTGGTTTCTTCTGCCTTTGGCAGAAACTGCCAGTTCCTCATCACATGGGCCATTCTGCAGGACTACGGAGTGATCTTAGGGTACAGCAGCCCGCTTCTCTGAGAGCGCATGAGCCAAGAGCGTGAGGAGGAAGCCGCAGTGTCTTGTGCCTGAGTCTCGTACATCACATAGTCACTGCTGTCACTTTGTCTTCGTTAGAAACAAATTACTAAGGATAGCCCACACTTAATGGGAACCAATTAGGTTCTGCTTTTTTAAGGAGAAGTATCAGAGGATTCGTGGACATGCTGTAAAACCACTACATTATCCTAACAGCTATGGCAATATTACACAAATGAGTAGCCTACATTGCAAAAATAATAGTAATGAATGTGAACTTTGAATATTACACAGGCCGGAGCATTAGTTGACTACTCAGTGGCATGTGTGTGCGTGCATGCATGCATGCTAAGTCACTTCCTTTGTGTCTGGCTCTTTCTGACCCCATGGACTGTGGCCTTCCAGTCTGGACAGAGTTGCCACGTGTAGGGTGGAGTTGCCATGTGTAGGGGAACTGATTCTGAAGGCAGTTCGCGGTGCAGCTTGGTGTGTGTGCGCGGCTTCAGTGTGGACTGTGCTCATTTAGGTATGTGAGCGCTCGTTACTCTGTTCGCTTGAGTCTTTTGCTTTATTACCATTTTAGATTTTTAGTTTTCTGAATTACTTCTACTACTAGCTTTCATTTAATGTGTGTGAGTTGCAACTTGAATCTAAGTATTCCCAACTCTTTCTTTTAACTGTATTTCTGTATTTCCATCAGAGAAAGGGGCACAGAATTGTCATGCATTCATTCATCCCTTCATTGACAGCTGTTTAAGTCTGTATCATTATGTTACACAGTATACCGACACAGTTCATTTCATAGACATCACACACTTAAAGCAAGGTCTTTGTCTTTAAATTCACTCTTTCATCTCTGCCGTGGGAGGGTAGAGCCCGTATTCAGCCTTTTCCTTGTGTTCTTTTGAAGATTGTTCCCATTACCTATCTCTAACTGCTGGCATATTATCCTAGTTAAGAGGTAAAATGATGACACCTAAGTTAATGATTGGAAGATCTAGAATTAATACTTCCCTGAGTAATTCCTTTAATTCTTAGACAACAGCACATTTGTATAGTGTTTTTTTGTTTTGTTTTTGCAATTAGGAGGAAGTATGTGAACACTCAGGAATTTGAAATGAATAATTGTCACAAGTAGAGAGGAATCATATGTTATTATTAGATGAATAGTACTAGCAAAGGAAACATTTCTTCAGAGTAAAGAGACCAAATGTTCCCAGTAAACTTTACATACAAATCTGCCACTGATGAATTAATTGTTTTAATCTTGATGTATAACTATGGTTTTTATTGTTCATCCTCTGTTCTGCTTTCTTTTCTCTTTTATACTTCAGAGATAGGAATGAGTGGCCCTGTTATAGGGCTTATCTGTGGGAGAAGGCAGTGGCACCCCACTCCAGCACTCTTGCCTGGAAAACCCCATGGACAGAGGAGCCTGGTGGGCTGCGGTCCATGGGGTCACAACTGAGCGACTTCACTTTCACTTTCCAGTTTGATGCATTGGAGAAGGAAATGGCAGCCCACCCCAGTGTTCTTGCCTGGAGAATCCCAGGGATGGAGGAGCCTGGTGGGCTGCCATCTACGGGGTCGCACAGAGTCGGACGTGACTGAAGTGACTTAGCAGCAGCAACAGCAGCAGCAGGACGTATCTATATAGCTGGCCTGGATAAAACAGAGATAATTGATATCCACAGAGAGATTCTAGTTTACATTTTATTCATAAGACAAGAACCACTATTGAAAATGACGATGATAGAAGAAGCAGGGAACAAGAAACACAAGAAATCTGAAAAATTATTATAGAGAATATTAGAAAGCCAGAAATACAAAAGTACATGAACTCTATCATTCTGTACATTGAAAATGAGAAAGAAAAGTTTAGAGACAAAGAATTAAACTCTGTGGGCCAAATACAGAGAAAATAAGGAAAGAAAAATGAATAACTGAGGAAATTTTATGTGAGTCTTTAAAGCAGCCCTTGGAACTTAGAACTGGACATGGAACAACAGACTGGTTCCAAATAGGAAAAGGAGTACGTCAAGGCTGTATATTGTCACCCTGCTTATTTAACTTATATGCAGAGTACATCATGAGAAATGCTGGACTGGAAGAAGCACAAGCTGGAATCAAGATTGCTGGGAGAAATATCAATAACCTCAGATATGCAGATGACACCACCCTTATGGCAGAAAGTGGAGAGGAGCTAAAAAGCCTCTTGATGAAAGTGAAAGAGGAGAGTGAAAAAGTTGGCTTAAAGCTCAACATTCAGAAAACGAATATCGTGGCATCTGGTCCCATCACTTCATGGGAAATAGATGGGGAAACACTAGAAACAGTGTCAGCCTTTATTTTTGGGGGCTCTAAAATCACTGCAGATGGTGATTGCAGCCATGCAATTAAAAGACGCTTACTTCTTGGAAGAAAAGTTATGACCAACCTAGATAGCATATACAAAAGCAGAGACATTACTTTGCTGACTAAGGTCCATCTAGTCAAGGCTATGGTTTTTCCAGTAGTCATGTATGGATGTGAGAGTTGGACTGTGAAGAAGGCTGAGCGCCGAAGAATTGATGCTTTTGAACTGTGATGTTGGAGAAGACTGTTGAGAGTCCCTTGGACTGCAAGGAGATCCAACCAGTCCATTCTGAAGGAGATTCAGCCCTGGGATTTCTTTGGAAGGAATGATGCTAAAGCTGAAACTTCAGTACTTTGGCCACCTCATGCAAAGAGTTGACTCATTGGAATGACTTTGATGCTGGGAGGGATTGGGGGCAGGAGGAGAAGGGGATGACAGAGAATAAGATGGCTGCCTGGCATCACTGACTCGATGGACATGAATCTGAGTGAACTCCAGGAGTTGGTGACGGACAGGGAGGCCTGGTGTGCTGCGATTCATGAGGTCACCCAAGAGTTGGACACGACTGAGCGACTGAACTGAAAGCAACCCTACTAGTGCTGTGTGATAGAAATTTTTTAAATGGCCAAAGAAAGTCCTTGTGAAATACAGAAAACCATTTCATGGGAGAAAATCCTAGTTACTCTAGAAAGACAAATTGCTTTACTTACAAAAGAACAAGAAATAAACTGACAGGACAGTTTCTTAACAGCAACATGGGATGCTTAAAAAGCAGTGCCTTTTAGAGGTTGGAAAAATGATTTTGTTTCAAACAGAAGTCAAGAGTGTGATGGAAAGAGGAACTATTTTGATATGTAAAGACTCAGCTTCGACCTGCTTACATAAAATTCCTAAAACAGTTACTTGAGAATCTTCTAATAAAGACAAAAGGAACACACCCCTGTTCCTGAAACAAAGAAAAGAGGGGAGAACATGGATTTCAAATGAGGGGACCTAACTCAGAACACAACCAGAAGATTGCCCAGAAGTGTCGGATCTTGACAGCAAGTAGACTTCGTTTTTATCAGGAAGTTGGAGGGCTCCAAAAAGAATCTTGTAGAAAGAAATGGATTTATGTTGAAGGAAAGCATGATTAAGAAAGAGGGGGATTTTAACGATTTCTGCGTTCTCACCACCTCTCTCTCCGCGGCACGCTCTGATGGGGCTTCTGTGTTCACCGTCCTACCTAAGACGCTGTTTCCAAGAGCCCCAGTCCCCTCCCTGTTGCTAGGCCCAGGGTCAGCTACAGATCCTTGCCACGTGCTGCTTTTAGCAGCAGGCTGGCCCAGGGGATCGCTTCTCTCATCTGAAGTTCTTTCTTCATTGGCATCCACACTCCTAGAGTTTTCTCTTTCTCTCCCGTGCCTCTTTCACTGGTTGGTTTTCCAGGCAATTCTTTTTCCCTGACCTCTTAATTTTAGAGGCCATCTCTAACAAACCCTTTTTGAATATTAATCTATATCCTGATAACTCCCAAATTATACTGGCAGTTCAAAATTCTCCAATCAGCTCCAGCCTCTTATTTAACGTTTCTACTTGGAGTGTTCTTGCCTGGAGAATCCCAGGGACGGGGGAGCCTGATGGGCTGCCGTGTATGGGGTCGCAGAGAGTCGGACACGACTGAAGCGACTTAGCAGTAGCATCTAGTAGATACCTCAGATTTAATACATCCAGAAGTAAACTCAGTATACTTTCTCCAAACCTGCTTCTCCCACAAATTTCCTACATCAGGTAATGGCCATCTGCTGTTCTAGTTGCCTGGGCTGTAAGACTTAAGGGTCAGCCTCGTATTCTGGCCTTCCTTTATAACCCACATCAGAAAATTTTGTTGCCTCTGCTTTCAAAATATATCCGCAATCTGGTAAATTCTCACTGCCTCTGTTTTTACCCTGTTCCAAACCACTCTGATCTGGTGTCAGTATTTTCATAGCTTTCTAACCAGTCTTGCGACCTTTGACCCTGTTCCCTTCAGTCTAAACACAGTAGCCAGAGTGTTCCTTTTAAAGAAGTGAGGTAATGTCTCTTCTGAGAACTATTTAGTGGTTTTCCATCTCAACTCAGAATAACACCTGCATTTCTTACCTTGGGCTTCCCTGGCAGCTCAGCTGGTAGAGAATCCGCCTGCAGTGCGGGAGACCTGGGTTCGATCCCTGGGTTGGGAAGATCCCCTGGAGAAGGGAAAGGCTACGCACTCCAGGATTCTCGGGCTTCCCTGGCAGATCAGCTGGTAAAGAATCTGCCTGCAATGCAGGAGACCTGGGTTTGATCCCTGGGTTGGAAAGATCCCCTGGAGAAGGGAAAGGCTATACACTCCAGTATTGTGGCCTGGAGAATTCCATGGACAGTCTGGGGTTGCAAAGAGTCAGACATGACTGAGTGACTTTCAGTTTGACTTTCTGGTCTTACCTTGTAAAGACTTACGTGATCAGTTCCATTTTACTCCCCCATCCGTAATTTAACCCCATCTGTTACTTTCTTGCTCATTCCACCCCAGACTTGTTGCCGTGGTCACTTCTGGGAATCCTCACTTGAGAGTCTCCTTTTGTACTGCTGAGGATGTTCTTTCCTGCACGTGGGGCTCCCTCTCTCACGGGTGTTTGTCCAGTGATCCCTTCTTGGTGAGGCCGTCCCTAACTTTGCTGTTTTAAGCTGCATAATCCCAGCAGCTCTTGAGTCCCAGCTCTGCTTTGCTCTATAGATGTCATCTGTGGGCTTCCCAAGTGGCTCAGTGGTAGAGAATCCACCTGCCAGTGCAGGAGACACAGGTTCAATCTCTGGATGGAAGAGGTCTCCCTGGACCAGGAAATAGCGGCCTACGCCAGTGTTCTTGCCTGGGAAAGTCCCATGGACAGAGGAGCCTGGTGGGCTCCAAGTCCCTGGGGTCGCAAGAAGACTGACTCCACTGAGCGACTGAGCGCGCACACACACGTGTGTTGTCTAACATCTATTTCTTGTTTTATTTAGTGTCTGTACCCCGTACTACAATGTTAGGAGGGCTTAAGATGGCAGGAGTATTTGTCTATTTTGTTCATTTTCGTATCTTCAGCACTGAAGATAGTGCCCGGAATATTGCCTTATTTCCAAGAAAAGGCTTTGGGTGAAATATCCATGCGCTCAAATCCATGGCCATGCTTTAAGTCTGCCGTGTATTGTGCTGTGAGTCTGTGAAGATGCCAGTTACTGCAGGTTATTTTTCTTATTATTGAAACAGTATTAATCAGAGCTTGTGTTTTTGCCAGTATGGCAGGATTATTGTTTTGATATTCCTTTCCCTTTTAGCTACTGTTAACAGTCTGACTTGACTCAGCAATATTAGAGCAGTAAACAGCCTATTGCTGGGTTTATAATTTATATGGGAGAATGTGTATGTATACTTTTATATGTGTTAATTTATAGCTAGCTGTATGGCTAGACAGATAGCATATAGATTGAAACTAATTTTCAGAGCTGGCATCTTCTAATAACTTTAAGTTGGTGGTGGGCAGTTAGCAGTAGCTCAGGTGTTAAGGTATTTAAGTAAAAAGCTAAGCTCTTGCCAAACTTTAAAAAGCACAGGTTGTAACTTTTAAAATACAAAATACATGGATTTCAAAACATGAAGTTTTTATATGTTACATGGTAAATTTTGCTTTCCTGATTTAGAATAGGTTCTTTGGGATTAAAATATCTGGTCAATTGACTATTCTAAAGAATAGTCGACATATCATTTTTTACAGTTACCGTCATAAGCCATTATACATTTTTTAAATGAAGTTTGTGTTCTTAGGGTTAACTTCTTTTAACAGTGGCAGGGCTAAGGCAACTTTAGTGTTTGATGGAGAAGCAAAGATAGCATAGTTTGTAGTAGATGCCCAAAGTGCTATATAACAGAAGTTTGGTCATATACCCCAATCCACACTTCTCCTGATATATTTGCTTATGTACTTATAAATTATTCATGTGTTATCATCATTGTCTTTCTTAAGGATGACATGTACTTAAGGCAAGGTTTTCCAAGAGGATGCTAAATGTTTTTGAATAGCCATCTTCATAGTTTTGGGATTTTTGTGATTGCCTTCTCAAATCCAGCATGCATTTCTGTGTTGTTACGGGCAGGCTAAGAACTTCACTAGAAGCGCTAGTTTTGCCGTTTTGTTTTGTGCTTCTGTTTTTATTAATGTTGTGTTTAATCTGTGGTTTCTTTGTAGGAATCTTTTGCAGCGTATCCACTGTGTGAGTAAAAACTAAGTCACCTCCATAATTCCACTAAGCTGGGTACACGGACACTGCCGTCTATGTCACAGTGTATTGAGGACGAGCCAGCAGGTGAGCAGAGTTTGCGTTAGTCACTCTAGATGGAGGGCTTCGTATTTTCCCCTCTGGGTTCCTTGTGAACTGTATACGATGTTTAATCTTGGTCTTATTTAAGGCCAGTTTCAGTCCATGTACTGAATATTTATAAAGCTTAATTTCTAATTTTTGATACAAAAATGAGTATAAATAGAAATTGTTAAATTTTCTTTTCCTACCCCCTTGGCATCTATTGTGGTTTACACTTTGGAGACTATTTTTGTGGAGGTGTTAAAGGTACTGGTTCTGGAGTCACAAGTTCAGTCCAGTCGCTCAGTCGTGTCCGACTCTTTGTGACCATGAACCGCGGCACGCCAGGCCTCCCTGTGCATCACCAGCTCCCGGAGTTCACTCAGACTCACGGCCATCGAGTCAGTGATGCCATCCAGCCATCTCATCCTCGGTCATCTCCTTCTCCTCCCGCCTTCCATCTTTCCCAGCATCAGGGTCTTAGTCAGCTCTTCACATCAGGTGGCCAAAGTATGGGAGTTTCAGCTTCAGCACCAGTCCTTCGAATGAACACTCAAGACTGATTTCCTTTAGGATGGACTGGTTGGATCTCCTTGCAGTCCAAGGGACTCTCAAGTCTTCTCCAACATCACAGTTCAAAAGCATCAGTTCTTTGGTGCTCAGCTTTCTTTATAGTGCAACTCTTACATCCATACATGACCACTGGAAAAACCATAGCCTTGACTCGACGGACCTTTGTTGGCAAAGTAATGTCTCTACTTTTTAACATGCTGTCTAGGTTGGTGATAGCTTTTCTTCCAAGGAGAGTGTCTTTTAATTTCATGGCTGCAGTCATCATCCACAGTGATTTTGGAGCCCAGAGAAATAAAGTCGGCCACTGTTTCCACTGTTTCCCTATCTATTTCCCATGAAGTGATGGGACCAGATGCCATGATCTTACTTTTCTAAATATTGAGCTTTAAGGCAACTTTTTCACTCTCTTCTTTTTACTTTCATCAAGAGGCTCTTTAGTTCTTCTTCACTTTCTGCCATAAAGGTGGTGTCCTCTGCATATCTGAGGTTATTGATATTTCTCCCAGCAATCTTGATTCCAGCTTGTGCGTCATCCAGCCCAGCTTTTCTCATGATTTACTCTGCATATAAGTGTGACAATATATAGCCTTGACGTACTTCTTTCCCGATTTGGAACCAGTCTGTTCTTCCATGTCCAGTTCTAACTGTTGCTTCCTGACCTGCATACAGATTTCTCAGGAGGCAGGTTAGGTGGTCTGGTATTCCCATCTCTTGAAGAATTTTCCAGTTTGTTGTGATCCACACAGTCAAAGGCTTTGGCATAGTCAGTTAAGCAGAGTAGATGTTTTTTTGGAACTCTCTTGCTTTTTCTGTGATCAGGCGGATGTTGGCAATTTGATCTCTGGTTCCTCTGTCTTTTCTAAATCCAGCTTGACATCTGGAAGTTCATGGTTCACGTATTCCTGAAGCCTGGCTTGGAGAATTTTGAGCATTACTTTACTAGTGTGTGAGATGAGTGCAGTTGTGCAGTAGTTTGAGCATTCTTTGGCATTGCCTTTCTTTGGGATTGGAATTTGTGCTTAGAAGCAATTATATTTTTTGTTTTAATACCCTAAAACAGAAATGTGTGACTTTCATTTGCTGATTATCCCATGTTCTGTCAGGAAATATTCTATTAGTTCTGCATAACGTGTGTGAATTGCCCCTGACTAAGCAGACTTATTCTGTGTAGATGTGAGATAATGTCCTACTTAGTAAAAGATGCTAATCTTTGCTGTTGTATATCGCTTAGGCTCAGAACTTAGTACTTACGTTGTTCAGATATTTTTGACTTTTTTTACCATGCGTATAACATTGGTAGTTTTGAAAAGTTTGACTTGGCTTACCACTGTTTTCTTTTGGAGAGTTTTACTTGACCCTAATCTTTGGGGTATATTTTATTGTGGTCCAGTTGGTTCTTTGTAGTACAGATAGCATTAAATAAATTACTTGTGAGAAACGTAGACAGCATATTAAAAAGCAGAGACATTACTTTGCTGACAAAGGTCCGTATAGTCAAAGCTGAGGTTTTTGCAGTAATCGTGTGGATGTGAGAGTTGGACTATAAAGAAGGCTGAGCGCCGAAGAATTGGTGCTGCATTTGAACTGTGGTGTTGGAAAAGACTCTTGAGAGTCTCTTGGACTGCAAGGAGATCCAACCAGTCCCTCCTTAAGGAAATCAGCCCTGAATATTCATTGGAAGGACTGATGCTCAAACTGAATCTCCAATACTTTGACCAGTTGGTGTGAAGAGCCATTAGAAAAGACCCTGATGCTGGGAAAGATGGAAGGTGGGAAGAGAAGGGGACGACAGAGGACAAGGTGGTTGGATGGCATCACCGACTTGATGGATATGGGTTTGAGTAAGCTCTGGGAAATAGTGAAGGACAGGGAGGCCTGGTGTGCTGCAGTCCATGGGGTCACTAAGAGTCGGACACAGCTGAACAACTGAACAGCAATTTGACTGGAATTTATTCACTTTTAATGTAATTGAAACCATTATATTATATGCGAGTAATTCACTCAACAAATTTGTATTGAGCAGTTATACATAAGGTACTTAGATAATTTGAAGGATCATTCTCCAATCCTTTAGCAGCTTTTACAGTCTAGTAATTCGGCATGTGGAAAAAATGGGGGGTAGGTTATGTTATAAAAAGCTGCAATACCTTAAAGGAACCAAGAAAAGATATTTGGGGGAGGGATGAAGGGGGTCACATAACTCTCAGAAAGTAATATACTTACTTTTCAGGTTAGTTTTATGTTACTAGTAAGGGGCACTTGGTGTTCAGTAGCATATGATTTGACAGATAACAGCATATGTGTCCATTGGCAGGCAGGCATGCTGGCCCCTGAGCACCCCGAGTGGTCGGGATGTCAGTCTCAGTGAAGAAGACTCCCACCAGAGTCGCCATGTGTTGCAGGAAGGGGGACGCCTTCCAGGGCCCGAAACTGGGCTCTTGTCTAACACTCGGAGATGAATTGTCTGAGGAGACACATGTGCTGACAAAGCAAGAGCCTTTATTGGGAAAGGGCACCCGGGGGCGAGCAGCAGGGTGAGGGAGCCCAGGAGAGTGTCACAACGAAAGCCACGGCTGTGCCTCTTTCTGACTCTGTCTTTCAGTGATGGATCAAGACTCTAGCAAGGCTGCCTGGCCGAAACCAGCAGGAGGGTATCAGACTATTACCGGCAGGAGATACGGCAGAAGACATGCGTATGTCAGCTTCAAGCCGTGCATGACCAGGCACGAGAGGAGCTTAGGTCGGGCTGGCGACGACTATGAAGTGCTGGAACTGGACAGCGCTCCGGAGGAAAGCGCCTCAGGTACGCAGCCTGGAGGTGCTCAGGGCTGTGAGTAGCGATGCGAAGAGCGACCTTGTGGTGCTTGAGGTAGTGAGTGGGTTGTGTGTGTGTCTTGAGCACAAATGCTGTATATTTCCTGTCAGGAATTTCTATTTTAAAATTTTCTGTTGAACTTAATAGTATATTCATAGAAGAAAATAGAACGCAGCCTGTCGTTAATCCGTGACAGCATTGTCATCGCTGGGATTACACTGTCCCATCGTTCCGCCAGAGGACATGTTCAAGGAAAAGAATTTTCTTTTTTAATGTGCACTGAGTATATTCTCCCCTGCATATTACATTTAAATAGCTTTTTTGTTGTTTGGTTTTATTTGTATCTCTAAATAATTTAACTTGGTTAATTTGATATTTTTAGAATCATTATATAAAATACAAAGGTCAAGTAATAGTTTTTTTATTTAAAATTCCTTAGTTATTCATTACTCAAACAGTATTTTGCAGGTATCCATGAACTGTGGCTTCCCAGATGGCTTGGTGGTAAAGAATCTGCCTGCCAGTGTGGAGAGGCGGGTCCGATCTCTGGGTCGGGAGGATCTGGAGAAGGAAATGGCAACCTACTCCAGTGCTCATGCCTGGGAAATCCTGTGGACAGAGGAGCCTGGTGGGCTGCAGTCCATGGGGTCGCAGAGTTGGTCACACTTTGCAACTAAAGAATAACAGCAGTGCATGTACTGTAACTACACATTTTTAATGTCAATTTCCTCTTATCCTGAGCAAGCTTGATAATTCTAGGGTTTTTTTGTGCGTCATTTATGTATAAGAATATGAATTATTAGCTAAGGTCATTCTGCTAAAGAAGCCTTTTTGTGATCTGACAAGACTTACCTTTAGTTATTTATAATTTATAAAATTTTGTCTCAACAGGTCTTGGTGTCTTAATTTTTTTTTTAGTTATACATTAGTGTAAAAGATAGTTGTGCTGAAAGTAATTTGGAGGGTATATAGCATTTTACTCTTGTCTCATAGTTCTTAGAAACTATGACAAAGAGAATCAATATATAGACTTTTTTGTTGTTTTCCAGTCATAGCTGTAACATAACTGAAGTTAACTCATTGTAGATATATTATAACAGTTCATTTTGGGGATAGAAATTTAATATTATATATCTGGTGACTGAGATATAATCTGAATTGACATAGAACACAGTCTCACTTCTGTTAGCTCTGTTACCTGTTTCAATAGCTATTTTAAACCCTTTAAAGAGATCTACATGTGATAAAATAATTTAAGTCTGAATCTCCCTTTCTAGCCTCTGGAAGAGCAGATTGGTTATCCTAGGCCTTCTCTCAGGTCTCTCATCAGTCTCTCTTAAATATCTTGTATAGAACACTTTAAGCATTAGGGTTTGGGTGAAAAACCTACAGATGTCCGAGAGAGGATATTGAGAGGCTATACAGTGGCATAAAAGAGCTCACAGGGTAGCCAGTCTGCCCCTCCCGGCTAAGTTAGGGCGTATAGAAGCTCCAGTCAGAGAAACTCACTCACATTCTCAAATAGGTAATAACTGGTGTGGTTTCTAGTTAAAGAGTCATTATTAAGTGTTATCTAAATTAGCCCCTCTAAATATGTTTCCTTTTGTTCTGTGAAGGTTCCAGTCCCCTGGATCAAGTTCATTCTTCTGTCCCCAGTGACCCTTTATCAGAAAAAAGTGAAGCAGAAGTTCCCATTTGTGATACAGCATTGAACCAATCCATTGAGAGCACTCCATCCTTCGCTGCAGGGCGTCGTAGCGAGGAAGGCAGGGAGCCCTTAGGAAGCGGCGTGGATCTGCACAGTCACTCTGAGGGAGGATGTACTCCGGGAGTTTGTAATGCTTCAGGTGTCCAACATGGAGTTACACTGGCTCATACTGACTTTTACGATCCAGACGGCAGACGTGGAGAGGATAATGGCCATCTTCAGCTCTCTGCAGGCGTTGTGGAAGGTGGCAGCTGTCAGGCAGCCCTGGGTGATACGGTATTTGAGTTGGAAAACGGAGAGGCAGAGGCACACACTGGTCTCCCACCAGCAGCTCCCTCTTTCAACTGTGAATTAAGAGACGAGTTTGGAGAGGCAGATTCAGCACCTCCAGTGGAAAGGTCTGCTGAGAACAATCAGGAATTTCAGACAGCCTCTTCTGAAGATGAAGTGGTTAGAAAGGAACAACAAAGTAATGCTAGCCAGGAGAGACAGAGAGAAAGCTCAGCTGAAGATTCAGCCTGTGCTCCCAGGCATATTTGCAGTGAAGAAACCACCAGTGATAGGGGCAAAAACCAGGGAAGTTCCCTTGAGCAGGTGGTGAGGCCCAAAGTTAGGAAAGTGATAAGTTCAAGCCAGGTGGACCAAGAAACAGGTTTTAATAGGCATGAGGCCAAACAAAGAAGTGTTCAGAGGTGGAGAGAGGCTTTGGAAGTTGAGGAAAATGGCTCAGATGACCTCTTAATAAAATGTGATGAGTATGACGGAGAGCATGATTGTATGTTCTTGGATCTGCCTTTCGCAAGAGTCACACAGAGGGAAGCAGAAGATCGCCAGCTAACAGCGGAGAGCGGAGCCCCAGTAAGGCGAGAGGCTGTGGATAACACATTTTGGAATGGCTGTGGAGATTATTACCAACTGTATGACAAAGATGAAGATAGGTGAGTTTTGTGCAGTGCTTTGTGAGATTGTGTAGTGAGCAAAGCGGCTTATTTTCTAGCACTGTTTATGTTTGGTGGATGGGCTCTCTGTCATGGTCATGGAATCAGCTATTTTGACTCATCAGATATTTTTATTTACCCAGTGCTAGCCATGCATACTGGTTAGTTTTCATAGAAATGCTCTCTGAGGTGTTTCAGTAGTTTATGGATCTTAAAAGTTCAGGTAGTAACTATTCATTATTAAAAAATGAAAAAAAAAAAAACAATAGTGATACTAATTACTTCAGTTCATGGTATTTCAGTTAATGCTGATAAAATGCAAGGTAAACATTTGTTGTATTTTAAAAAATTTCTTACGTTAGGCCAGTCTGGATTTACAATGTGGTTAAGATCAAGGAAATTTTGGTTGATAGTATTATGTTTACTTTGCCAATATTTATTAATATCACCTGTTTATTCTTCCTGTTGCCATTCCTATCAGTTTATTTTTTATTTTTATTTAGCATTTATTTTTCATTAGTAACTTTATGTGGTACATTTGTTATTTTCCACATTTGTAGATGAAACTGAGGCATAAGAGTATTTACTAACTTCCTTAGGCCACAGAGCTAGTAAAAGGTGGACCTGGAATTTGATTGTCCACTTACTAACTCCAGGCTCTCTGTTCTTCACTGCTGTAATTTACTGTTTTGAGGAGAACATATCACTTGTCTTGTAAGAAGCATTCTGATTCCTCTTACATGGATCCTTCTTTCCCATACTGTAAGACAACAGAAAGAACAGAAATGAAGAGTTTCTCTGTCCAGCTGCTGACTTTTCAGTACCCAGAGTCTAGACTTTTGTCTGCTCTTTTACACCTGTGGTCATGCTTGGAGTGCTCAATTGCAGTGCAATTTCAAGATTTTCTCAATTTTAGAAAAATATTGTTTTTTTTTAACTAGAAAGTTCTACAAAGGAAGAAATTTATGTGTGTGAATATGAATGCATTTTATATATTTTCTTTGCCATCATAAAATTAATAAAATTGTCTTGATTTGGGGGATGTGTAAATTGAGCTTCCATACTGAAGCGTGTAGCTTGTAGCAGCGGCTGGAGTCTTTCTGCTGTCGCCTTGACGTTGAGGGCATGTGCCGGCCTGTCTTATGCTTTTCCAGTGTAGGCGCACAGTCTTTTACCCAAAATCCATGAAGTTCTAAAAACAGCAATTGACCACAAAACCCGACTAGTCTTGATTGCAGATCTAGATATGAACTAAAATTAGGCCCCTTTTCGAGTATACAGTTCACTGCAGAAGTATGAGAACATTTGATTTTTGGTGCTGACTTAGACTCCATTGGTAATGTTAAGTAGTATTTCTAAATCTTGAGGGGAGGTTGAAGTTCTAAATTCTGAAACATAGTCCTCAGGTTTTTGGATTGGATTATGAACATCTGTTAGACCTTTAGATTACTATTAAAAACACTTAATAATCCTCGATATCTTATGATTTGAAAGTATAAGGTTGGTGTACTTTTTTTACCACATTTTTGCTTTTTTGAAGAAAATCATTTAGCTTGGCTATGCTTTCTCCACTATAGACACATTAATCAAAAATAAAAACCTCTTTAGTTTGCATTTTGTAGTCAAGCCTAATGTCATCAAATGAAGTTGCTGAAATATTTATGCTATTTGCCAACCACAAGAAAAAGGATGGTTTTGAGTCTGTGAGGTTTTTGTATTTTTTCTGCTTTATAAAACTTAAAGGTGACATACTTGAAGAGTTTTCTCATCACGTTAAGAGTATAACAGCTACAAGTAGAACTCTTTCATCAAGAAAACAAACTAAAATTTACTGTGACATTTTACGGTATAGGATTTTTTTGGCCACTTAAAAATACATAGTTTATTCTTTATAAGTGGAAAATATTTTAAAGAATATATGTTTGCTTCCCTGAAAAATTCTAAATGATCATATAAGCACATGTGAAACATTATACTTTATGGGATAAACATTGCAGCTGGTGAAGTTGCTCTGAGCTGTTTGACAGGAACTGAGCACCACCTTATTAAATTAGAGCTGCAAGGGGAATTTTAATAGGCAGTGTATAATTACCAGACTTGGAATTAGACCAAAGAGCTAAGGTTCATACTCGGCTCTTTTGAAATATACCCTGAGAATGTTAACTGTTTGAGCACAAGATCGTGAGTTTAAAAGAACCTTTTGCCCATGGCAGCAGATTTTAACCTTGGGCCTAATTGTTCTGAAAAGAGGTGTGCCATCTCCTGACCACTTCTTACAGCACTTGAGGTTTTTTTCTCAGAGTTTTTCTGTCCGTAGGCCTTATCCTTGCTTAAAAGGTAAGAAACCTTACCTTATCTAATGTAAACATGTCAGGACAACTTTCTGTTGTTGATGACTTTGGGAGAATGAAAGGAATATTACTTATAGTTGATTTTGATTTGATTTATTTAAAAAGAATTTCTTGAAGTCCTCCTAAAGGTCACATTTGTTCCAGGCACTCTGTAAATACAAATAATAGTGATGGCTATTGCCTTGATCTTCATCAACCTTATGCGAAAGACAGAATATACAGATAGTTACCATGAGGCTAAATTAAGCTCCTTTCCTCTCCTATGTGTTAGTTGAAATCTGTGAAGAAAGCTCCTCTGATCATACTATCTCCCAACAAGTGAAATATCTATGAACAGCCACAGCAAATATCTGTAAGCACAATACTCTAGTATTTTAGCAAAACTTTCTGTCTTGTTTCCAAGTGCATAGTTGAGAAGGAATAAATTGGTGATAAATAACTTTGTTCCTCAGGCATACCTGGGGAGTCGTAGATTACAGTATTTGGATATTGAGGGAAAAGACCAGAAAGCTGTAAAAGGCAGACACAATTCAAGAAGAAGCCTAGGGGCTTCCCTGGCAGTCCAGTGGTCGCAACTGCACACTGCCAAGGGCCGGGGCTTGATCCCTGGTCGGGAGACTAAGCTCCCACAAGCCCTACGATGAGGCCAAAAAAAAGAAAAAATCTTAACTATTTCGGTCTTATTTATTAAATGAAGCCGACTTACAGATTTGAAAAACTTCTATCGTATCATTTTATCACAGCATAATTCAGTGTTAGTACTAGTAAAAAGCCCCAAACTGCTTAGATTATGTTTAGTATACTATTTTTGAGAATGCCAAGAATTATATAATCAGTTCAGTCGCTCAGTCATGTCCGACTCTTTGCCACCTCACGGACTGCAGCGCGCTGGGCCTCCCTGCCCATCACCAACTCCCGGAGTTTACTCAGACTCATGTCCATTGAGTCAGTGATGCCATCCAACCATCTCATCCTCTGTCATCCCCTTCTCCTCCTGCCTTCAGTCTTTCCCAGCATCAGGGTCTTTTCCAGTGAGTCAGTTCTTCACATCAGTCGGCCAAAGTATGGGAGCTTCATCTTCAACATCAGTTCTTCCAATGAATATTCAGGACTGATTTCCTTTAGGATGGACTGGTTGGATCTCCTTGCAGGCTAAGGGACTCTCAAGAGTCTTCTCCAACACCACACTTTTTAATATAATTTCCTTCCAGTGTATTTTCAATAAAGTTCTAAAATTGTTTTTGATCCACAGCTGGTCAGATAAGAAAACTATGTAAAATTTCATTCTTCCGTAAGCTTCTATATAGTTTAATTTTTAGGGGTGGTATAAATATATAAATATCAGAGAAGACAGATCATCCTTATGAGATTTAGGGACTCAGAGGTTGATTTGGGCTAATTTTGCTTCTTATTTCTAACTAGGATTTGTACCTAAAGTATTTTATCTAGAAACCACTTACAGTTTTTTCTAATTGGAGGATAATTGCTTTATAGCGTGTTGGTTTCTGCTGTACAATAGGTGTGAATCAGCTGTAAGTGTACATATACCTACATATATCTCCTCCCTCTTGAGCCTCCTCCCCACCGCCCCCGTCTCACCCCTCTAGATGGTCACAGAGCACCAAGCTTGAACCCCCTTTGTTACACAGCACCTGCCCACTAAGTGTCTGTGTATTCCAATGCTACTCTCTCAGTTTGTCCCACTTTGTCCTCCCCTCACTGTGCCCACAAGTCTTTTCTCTGTGCTTGCATCTCTGTTCCTGCCCTGCAGATAGGTTCATCAGTACTGTTTTTCTAGATTCCACGTATCTGTGGTTTTATATTTGCTTTTCTCTTTCTGACTTGCTTCACTGTGCATAATAGGCTCCAGGTTCATCCACCTCAATTCAGCTGACTCACGTCTGTTCCTTTTTATGGGTGAGTAATATTCCACCGTATACGTGCACCACCACGTCTTTATCCGTTCACCTGTCAGTGGACGACCAGTTGCTCCCGTGTTCTGGCTGCTGTAAACAGTGCTGCCGTGAACATTGGGGTGCATGTAGCTTTTTTGAATTACGATAGAAAAACCACTTACATGAACGTTGGGGTGCATGTAGCTTTTTTGAATTACGATAGAAAAACCACTTACATGCAGAGTCCATCACGCCAAATGCCAGGCTGGATGGAGCACAAGCTGGAATCAAGATTGCTGGGAGAATTGTCAGTAAGCTCAGAGGTGCAGATGACACCACCCTTATGGCAGAAAGTGAAGGAACTAAAGAGCCTCTTGATGGAGGTGGAAGATGAGAGTGGAAAAGCGGACTTAAAACCCAGCATTCAGAAGACTAAGGCCATGCCATCTGGTCCCATCACTTCTGGCAAATAGATGGGGAAACAGTGGAAGCAGTGAGAGGCTGTATTTTCTTGGGCTCCAGAATCACTGAGGACAGTGCCTGCAGCCATGAAATTCAAAGATGCTCCTTGGAAGAAAAGCTACGATACACCTAGGTGGTGTTTTAAAAAGCAGAGATACTACTTTGCTGACGAAGGTCCATATAGTAGTCAAAAGTTGTGGTTTTTCCATTAATCATGTACGGATGTGAGGGTTGGACTATAAAGAAGGCTGAGCATGAAAGAATTGATGTTTTCGAATTGTGGTGCTAGAGAAGACTCTTGAGAGTCCCATGGACTGCAGGGAAATCCAACCAGTCAATTCTAAAGGAAATCAACCCTAAGTATCCATTGTAAGGACTGATGCTGAAACTGAAGCTCCAGTACTTTGGCCACCTGAACTGACTCATTGGAAAACACCTTGATGCTGGGAAAGATTGAGGGCAGGAGGAGAAGGGGGCAACAGAGGGTGAGGTGGTTGGATGGCATCATCAACAACAGACGTGAGTTTGAGGAAACTCTGGGAGGTAGTGAAAGACAGGGAAACCTGGCGTGCTGCAGTCCACGGGGTGGCAAAGAGTCTGACGTGACTGAGCAGCTGAGCAACGGACAGCAACAGAATCCACATATAATTTCATTCCTATGAAAAACTTTTCTTGGTTCACAGTTAAATTTGTAAAGAGCGTAGTATTTGAGTAAGTCACAGTTTTCTGCTTTTGAATATGGTTCTAAATGCTCATGGGCGACAGTACTAGTGAAAGACCATGTGAAACGCTCAGGGGTATCTTAGTTTCTCCTTTGAGAAATTTAAAATGTTTACCTCAGGTGCTTTCACAATCAAGAACAAATGAGTCCTCACGAGTCCAAGACTGATCTGTGTCCTGTCTGCTCTGTTGCTTGTTCTTGGAAAATTACTTTAAAATCTTTTTCTTTTAGTTCCTTATCGTCCTGTCACTCAGTCTGTTAACTGTGTCTCTGCTTTCCTGGAGACACTGAGATAGTAGGATGTGATCACCTTGTTTTCCTCCCTCCGAAAGAATACGTATTAGCATACTAACATAAGTGAAAAGTGAAAGCGAAGTCGCTCAGCCACGTCCGACTCTTTGTGACCCGTGGACTGTAGCCCACCAGGCTCCTCCGTCTATGGGATTCTCCAGGCAAGAATACTGGAGTGAGTTGCCATTTCCTTCTCCAGGGGATCTTCCCGACCCAGGGATCGAACCCAGGTCTCCCACATTGCAGGCAGACGCTTTACCCTCTGTGCCACCAGGGAAGCCTGTACTAACATAATACGTTGTTATTGGTTCCTGTTTTAAATTTCTTCCGAAGTTTTTTCTTCAGCGTTGTGTCTGATACCTTGCTTATTTATTGTCTTTACCCCTAGGTTCCTTCAGTTTTTCTAAATCTTGGGGGCAACATTGATTGATCTTGCTTCCTCTTTTTATTGCTTGCCTGCTTATGTTTCCCACTGCTCAGTTTTCAGAATAAGTGTTTCACATCACTGCATTTTTTATTTCACTATCTACTCTTACTAAATGCCTCAAAATTTTAATTCCCTTTATTATCTCTATATTCTCTAGTTTCCATAGCTAATTGATTTTTTACTCTGTACACATCTGCTGCGATTGAGCTGTTTGCTCACCCTTTTCTGCTCATGGTTTCTCTTCCACTGATCTATGTTGGATGCTTCTTTGCTATGTCTTCTTTGGGGTCTGCAAACTTTTTTTTTAAAGATTAACCAGATAGTAAATATTTTAAGCTCTGTGGACCAAAAGGCAAAATTGAGGATATTATGTGGATACCTATGTGAACATTTTAAAGTGCAAAAAACACCCTTAGCTTCCAGGCCAGTGAAAAACAGACGGGTGGGCAGATCCTGCTTTTGCACCGGGGCATGATTTGCTGAGCTCTGGTGTGAAGCTGTCAGGGGACCAGGAGACTGACAGTACTGTCGGTTTGTCTATTCAGTAAGACAGACCAGAAGGTATTGAGTAGATTTCCTTTGGTAGAGAAAGGGAAATGGTGGTGTGCTGGCAGGAAATCCTATTGAAATTCCTAAGCAGGTAGGTTATACAGTGAAAGAAGTTAAACTACCACTTTTATTAAATGTTTGCCATTTTCTGAAAATTGTGCAAATCATTTTATCTGTTTTTCATTTAAACATCACTGTAGCCTTGAAAGGTAAACATTAATGTCCTCATTTCACAGATGAGGAAAAGTGAACTCAGGGAAGTTCATTCATTGTCCAGGCTTGTACTGAAGTACTGAACAGATCCTAAGTTAACTGTCAGACTTCAAAGCCTGCTCTTGCCATCATCATATTCCACCGTCAGGGTGAAAAAGGCTGTCATACATCATAGATGGAACTTCACCTGATGTTAAATGTGGTATCTTGTTTCTTCAGTAAAGAAATAATCTATGGTAGGTTTTTTGCTTTTCGTAGTAAAAAATCTTAATCATAGTTAAATTTCCTTTGACTAGCTCTCTGAACCAATTTGGAGTTTTAGAGCTACAAATGAGTAGCAGACATTAAATTGGGAAATTTGTCATAGATAATAATGTTCAGAATGAAATAATAATAGGAAATTATTGATATATTACTTTTTACCAATTATATCATCCATGTGTATTAATTTCTAGAGCACATACACTAAAGATTGTTGGTCCTTTTTAAATAAACTGATATCACTGAAAATTCACTATTTAAAATCATTTGATAATACAGTCTTAGTTAACTTCTAAGAGCTTACAGATACTTCACAATACAAGCAAATCTCCTTGGATGCCTTTCTGGTAAAAAGAAACTGAGTTTGCACTCACGAAAGATGCCTTTAAATGCAGCGCTAAAGGAGCAGCTGCATCTCAGTGGCTCAGACTGAGTGAATAAGAAGGCTAGTCTACGAGTTAGTTGAAAAACAAAGGAAACAGGGCTGTAGGGGAAGGTCTTGAAGGAACGACCTGGCCCTGAAATGAAGAAAGAAGGTGAGGCGGTGGTGAACACATCCATGGTGGTGGGAGCGAGAGTTGTGATGAAACTTCGTATTAGAGGGGCAGCGTTTGGAGTAGAGCCTGTTGGAAGGAAAGTGCCGGATGTGAGAATGTACTCGCAACTGGGGCCAGATTGTACTGAATCATCAGTGCCATTCGAAGTTAACACTTTTTTTTTTCTATACACGAATATTTTTTCGAGTGGCTAAAATATATTACATGGTACAAAGTTTTCTTAATTCTTATCATTATATATTTATTTTGATGTGAATCAGAAAAAAATAAAAGCTGGCACATCACATTAGGAACTTTACGAATATTGCTTAGGAGATAACTAAAATGTATTTAGGTAACAAAAAAAAGTATTGTTTAAAAAAATGATTTGTTAGTAGTTGCTGATGACTGACTTTTACCAGGCCCTGTTAGAATGTTTTCTGTGTGTTAACACATTTACTCCTCAAATAAACTCAGTGTGATAGTGGATACTATTATTATATTATTCTGATAGGTGACGCAGTAAAGGCACAGAGACATTAAATAACTTTTCCGCAGCTAATAACTGGTGAATTCAAATCCAGGCTAGCTGACTCCAGAACCTGTGTTCTCAGCTGCATTACCTTAAGGCACAATGTTACTGGACAGCTAGAGCAAGAATGGTGAGGGCTGTAGGGAGATGGCTCATGTGTGTGAAATAAGCTTTAGTGGAGAGGAACTGTTGAAGTTCCTATATTGTTTTAATGTAAATCTATTATTTATAATATTTTATTATAAAATATAATATTTTTGGAGTAACATTATAAATGTACTGTTTGAGGTAAATTGAAGTGATAGGAATATTCAGAATATGTTTTTTAATTGAGTTGAGGGAGTTGGGATTAAATTTAGGGACACTAGCTAGTAAAGTAATGCCTAAAATTCTCCAAGCCAGGCTTCAGCAATACATGAACTGTGAACTTCCAGATGTTCAAGCTGGTTTTAGAAAAGGCAGAGGAACCAGAGATCAAATTGCCAACATCCGCTGGATCATCGAAAAAGCAAGAGAGTTCCAGAAAAACATCTATTTCTGCTTTATTGACTGTGCCAAAGCCTTTGACTGCGTGGATCACGATAAACTGTGGAAAATTCTGAAAGAGATGGGAATACCAGACCACCAGACCTGCCTCGTGGGAAACCTATATGCCGGTCAGGAAGCAACAGTTAGAACTGGACATGAAATAACAGACTGATTCCAAATAGGAAAAGGAGTATGTCAAGGCTGTATATTGTCACCCTGCTTATTTAGCTTAGATGCAGAGTACATCATGAGAAATGCTGGGCTGGAAGAAACAAGCTGGAATCAAGATTGCCGGGAGAAATACCAATAACCTCAGATATGCGGATGACACCACCCTTCTGGCAGAAAGTCAAGAAGGACTAAAGAGCCTCTTGATGAAAGTGAAAGAGGAGAGTGAAAATGTTGGCTTAAAGCTCAACATTCAGAAAACGAAGATCATGGCATCTGGTCCCATCACTTCATGGGAAATAGATGGGGAAACAGTAGAAACAGTGTCAGACTTTATTTTTGGGGGCTCCAAAATCACTGCAGATGGTGACTACAGCCGTGAAATTAAAAGATGCTTACTCCTTGGAAGGAAAGTTACGACCAATGTAGACAGCATATTAAAAAGCAGAGACATTGTCAACAAAGGTCCATCTAGTCAAGGCTATGGTTTTTCCTGTGGTCATGTATGGATGTGAGAGTTGGACTGTGAAGAAAGCTGAGTGCTGAAAACTTGATGCTTTTGAACTGTGGTGTTGGAGAAGACTCTTGAGAGTCCCTTGGACTGCAAGGAGATCCAACCAGTCCATCCTAACGGAAATCAGTCCTGAATATTCAATGGAAGGACTGATACTGAAGCTGAAACTCCAATACTTTGGCCACCTCATGCGAAGAGCTGACTCATTTGAAAAGACTCTGATGCCAGGAAAGATTGAGGGCAGGAGGAGAAGGGGACGACAGAGGATGAGATGGCTGGATGGCAACACCCACTCGATGTACATGGTTTTGGGTAGACTGTGAGAGTTGGTGATGGACAGGGAGGCCTGGTGTGCTGCAGTTCAGGGGGTCGCAGAGTTGGACACGACTGGGCAACTGAACTGAACTGAGTTAATAATTAATTGTCTTAAGTCTAGGTTTGGAGAAAACACTTGAGCCAGAGAGTTTTAGGGGAAATGGAGAAAAGGGGGCTAGAATATAAGAGCCATTGAACAGAAAAGATGGGAAGAGAGGACTTACGTGTGGGGAGCTTGTGAGGAGTCAGAGACCTGTCCAGCTGAAGGGCAAGGTAATCTCATTAGCAGATAAAAAATTAAGATAGGGACTTAAATAGCAGATGAACTTTGTTATGACTACATAATTTTTAAAAGAAATGTGAAAATCTAAGAAATATTTGGTGGGCAGTTAGTGGTTATGAAAGCTTAGTATGTGGTCAGGGCTGGGGATATATGTTTAAAAAGTTACCTACTTAGAGGTGAGTGTTATATATAATGAGTAGCAGTGATGTAGGCCAGGTGTCTACAAGCTTTCTTAAAGGGTCAGATATTAAGTATTTTAGGTTTTGCTGACTAAGAGGCAAAATCAAATATAAAAACCATTTTTGGCTCACATACCATTAAAAAAGCGGCAGCAGGGCCAGATTTGGCTAACGAGATGCATAGTTTGCCAGTTCTCAACATAAGCGTCTTAAATATATTGATAGTTGATCATAGACATCCTTTTTATATTGAAATTTAGAGGTATTACATCAGGTATTTCTCTAATTGATAAAAGTTCAGAGGTTTCGTATGATATCTTTCTGGACAGGACCTTACTCTGAGTGAAATGTTTAATAATGAAGTTTGTTTTTAAGCAAGGGTGTTAAACATTTCCACAAACTAATGTAGAAATCTTACCCTGCTTCTTAAAGACAAACCAAAATTGGAGTTGGTAATTTAGCTATAAATTTGAGAAGCTTCATAGTCAAGGAAAGTTAGTTCAATAAGCTCCTTTAAAACTGTTTCTTTGTTAGATTTTGACACTGATACAAGTCTGAAAATGATTTGCTTGATCGTAGGGTATTCTTTGGGTCAGAGAGGGTTTTACAGAGTAGAAGCAGCTTTGGCGCTTACCCAGTGAAGGCCCACCTGTTACTCGCTATGCCAGGGCTTTGTTCTCTTCCTTCCCCAGGATATCTGTGTCCTGCTGCCCATTGTTTTCTGAAAATTGGAAGTTGACTTTATTTCTTTACTTCTGTTAGCTTCTCAGAGCTCAGATCAGTGCTGCTCTCTGTTAATAACATCTTGATCTCTTGGGTTCATCTGCCTGTAGAAGACGACACTACCAAGTATCACGTCCTTTCAGAACCATAAAGCTTGTTGTTTTTTTGTTTTCTTAAAAGTCAGTGCAAAAAAGGTAATCTTTAAGGGAATTCTTGACCAGAATGATTGATATTACTGGAAAGAGCATTTATGATCTATATTCAGCACTGTTAAGTAATATGGTAGCTTTTGGTAACGTAAGATGTGGCTTCCCTGGGGGCTTGGGGGTAAGCCAGGAACCCACCTACCAACGCAGGAGATGCAGGTTGGATCCCTGGGTCAGAGAGACCCCCTGGGGAAGGGGATGGCAGCCTGATCCAGGATCCTTTCCTGGGAAAATCCACGGACAGAGGAGCCTTGGCGGGCCACGCCCGTGGGGTTGCAGAAGAGCTGGACATGACTTAGTGACTGGACAACAGCGGATACAGGATGGCGAATGCTTTGCAGGTTGTTGAATGTAAACAGATGAACCCGTTAAATACATATAACTAAAAGTAGTTTTTCTGAAATTTTTCTCTAACCCTTTATCACTAATTTTATTCCTTATCTGAATATTCTGTTGAGATTTATTTTGTGTTCATAGTCCTACCAAAGGACTTCAGTAAAGATTTGTCAGTGCAGTTTTGTATGAATTTGAATGTTTCTCCATTGCAAAGTCTTTTTTGTAAAAGGAAGAGGAAAAAATAGGTAAGCTTTTTAAGCATGGTAATAGTGAAAATTTATTCACAGAGGATATGATACCAGTTGTCAGTAGGTAGTTACAAAGTTGTTGTGGATAGGTCCGGTGAGTAACAGCTCTTATTATATATTCCGGATACCATTTAAATTGTGATTATTAAAATTTTGTTTAGAATATGTCTAAAATATAAGGAGCCTATATCTAAGCATCATGGAATTAGTTACTTTAATGAAGAAAAAAATAAATTGATAATTTCATAACTTGCCATATAATATATTCATTTGAAAATGTTACATTCTGCTGAATATTTATATTCATTTTAAAATGTGTTAAAATTGAATCAGCTCCTGATGAAACATCTAAAACATCAGTAGTCCATTCTCTACCATAATGCCTGGTTAACACTCCAAATGATAAATACACTTATAATGACAGTTTTTTTCTGTTCTAAATTTGCAGTTCAGAATGCAGTGATGGAGAATGGTCTGCTTCTTTGCCTCATCGATTTTCTGGTACAGAGAAAGATCAGTCCTCAAGCGATGAAAGCTGGGAGACCCTGCCAGGAAAAGAGGAGAATGAGCCTGAGCTGCAGAGTGACAGCAGTGGTCCGGAGGAGGAGAACCAGGAGCTGTCTCTTCAGGAAGGGTGCGTTAGCAGGGGGGCCTGTGATCGTTAGGCGTGTCGCAGGGAGCGCCACGCAGCACACTCAGATGCTCAGTGTGTGCTAACCACAGTTACAAGCCCTGTGTAGGACCAGTAGATTCTGCTCAATTTTGTTATGCTTTCGGTTATTTTCCAAAGAACAATTAACTTGAAAATACTGGTAATTACAGTGTCTTCTCTTGAAGTACAGTCTGTTTCCATTTTGCTTTATTAAAAGAAACCGTGGGCATTTCAGCAATCATTTTGGTTAAGTCAGGTATGAGTGAATCAGAGCCACCTGCTCCTCAGTGGAGACGCTGACGAGGCGGAAGGGAGAGCCGTCGGGGGGAGTCAGTGGTTTGTTGTTAGGGATGCAGGCAGTTGTAAAAGGTGAAGTTTTACTGTTGCTATCTGATTGCATTGGGTGATATATCCAAGTAGTGGGTTGATGTTAAATATCTGTGTTTTCCTAACTAATGGGAATGCTCTAGTGCAGAGCTTGTCAAGTTTATACTCTGAAGGGCTAGATAGTAAATATTTTCAGCTTTGTGTGTCAGTGTCTATTGGAGCTACTCAGTTCTATTGTTGCAGTGTTAAAGTAGCTGTAGGCAATATGTAAATCAATGGGTCATTTACATAGCTGTCTTCCAGTAAAACTGTTTTATGAAAACAGGTGGCAGGCTGGAAATGAGCTGTGGGCCATTGTTTACCAGCTCTTGCTCCACTAGTATTTCCCGGGTAAGAGAGACTCTGATGTTTAGATTGATTTCATACATACAGAAAGAATATGTACTCATATTCTCATATACAAAGAATTTTTTTTGTTTTAAATCACATTAAAGAAATTTTCCCCATTTTGTATTTTATAGGTTTCTGGTAAGAATGTTTGTTGAATTTTACAGTCTTGTTAGCACCAGTGGAAATGACATAGTGATTTTTTACTTTTGGCCTGGTAATCTTGAGCAGTTATTCTGTTACTCAATTTCCTCATATTCAGCTACCCTTACTACTTCTTATAATTAGCCCAGCATGATCACACAGTCATGGTTGATTGTTGTTTTAATAAGCTGCTAGATTGTTTTTGCAGTGGCACCCCACTCCAGTACTCTTGCCTGGAAAATCCCATGGACGGAGGAGCCTGGTGGGCTGCAGTCCATGGGGTCGCTAAGAGTCGGAGACGACTGAGCGACTTCACTTAGAGTTTTCACTTTCGTGCATTGGAGAGGGAAATGGCAACCCACCTCAGTGTTCTTGCCTGGAGAATCCCAGGGACGGCGGAGCCTGGTGGGCTGCCGTCTGTGGGGTCGCACAGAGTCGGACACGACTGAAGAGACTTAGTAGTAGGAGTAGATTCTTTTTGTGGCGTTTTGCATAGAATTTTTACATGAGAGCTGTGTGAATTTTCCCTATTTGTGGTTTTTTTTTTTTTTTTTTGGTCTTGATAATTTGATACTCTCATTGCTAAAAGAGTATATAAATATATATATGTATTAATATGCATTGTATCTCTTGGTGTTTAAATAGCTTCTTATTCCTTTAAAGGCTGTTAGTATTTGTGAAACCTTTCAGGCTTAGTATTTTAGTTTGAGGGAGTATTTCTTTGATAATTAAAATTTCTTTATGATGATAATTGGTTCTGATTTAGTCTGGTGAAATCTATTTTGGTAAGTGTGTTTTCTTAGGAAAAAACTATTTCAACTTGGACAAATGTCAAATTTTTACTTTTCAAAAAATATAAATTTCCAGCTTGAGATTAATTCTATAAGAAAATCTACAAATAAAAAACATTAGAAAATTTGTAAAGAAAGGAATGTACAAACGATTGGTTTTGATCATTGTTTTGATAACTGGTTGAAGTGGCATTTTTTTCCTTCTTCCTAACTTTATGTTTGATCATCTTTATTATTAGTTAGTTTCAGTTCAGTTGAGTTCAGTCGCTCAGTCGTGTCCAACTCTTTGTGACCCCATGGACTGCAGCACACCAGGCCTCCCTGTCCATCACCAACTCCCAGAGCTTACTCAGACTCATGTCCTTTGAGTCGGTGATGCCATCCAACCATCTCATTCTCTGCCGTCCCCTTCTCTTCCTGCCTTCAATTAGTTAGTTTACTAAGTATTAAATTTTTTGTATGTAATTTGTGAAAAATTTCATATGTAATGTTTGGTATGTAACTATGACGCAACAAACATTTACTGAGCGTGCCGTATGTGCCATGTGCTGAGCGTGCAGTAAGCGTTGTACTGGACCCTGGGGTTGTGTCAG
This sequence comes from Capricornis sumatraensis, assembly GCF_032405125.1. Taxonomy (NCBI): domain Eukaryota; kingdom Metazoa; phylum Chordata; class Mammalia; order Artiodactyla; family Bovidae; genus Capricornis; species Capricornis sumatraensis. Next base: position 107,508,909 of record NC_091077.1, on the reverse strand, counting down.
TGAACAAGGCCAGGCTCCGTCATGAAGCTTACGTGATGGTGGCGGTGGCAGGCAATATGTAAGATGGAAATAATCGTAAGTCACAAGCGGATGATCATGGTGAAGGGAATGAAGCATAAATGTAATGAAGCAACCAATAGGCGCTTATAGTACTTAGAATGGTCAGGGAGGACTTCTCTTAGGAATTGACTTTTGAACTGAGTTCTAAAAGATGAGAATTGGCAGTTGAGGGAGAGCTTTTTTTTTTTTTTAATATATATTTATTTTAGTTGGAGGTTGATTACTTTACAATATTGTATTGGTTTTGCCATATATCAACATGAATCCGCCACAGGTATACACGTGTTCCCCATCCTAAAACCCCCTCCCTCCTCCCTTCCCGTACCATCCCTCTGGGTCGTTCCAGTGCACCAGCCCCAAGCATCCAGTATGATGCATCGAACCTGGACTGGCGATTCGTTTCATATATGATATTATACACGTTTCAGTGCCATTCTCCCAAATCATCCCACCCTCTCCCTCTCCCAGAGTCCAGAAGACTGTTCTATACATCTGTGTCTCTCTTTCTGTCTCTCATACAGAGTTATCATTACCATCTTTCTAAATTCCATATATATGTGTTAGTATACTGTATTGGTGTTTTTCTTTCTGGCTTACTCCAGTCTATAATCTGCTCCAGTTTCATCCACCTCATTAGAACTGACTCAAATGTATTCTTTTTAATGGCTGAGTAATACTCCATTGTGTATATGTACCACAGCTTTCTTATCCATTGATCTGCTGACGGACATCTAGGTTGCTTCCATGTCCTGGCTATTATAAACAATGCTGTGATGAACATTGGGGTACACGTGTCTCTTTCAGTTCTGGTTTCCTCGGTGTGTATGCCCAGCAGTGGGATTGCTGGGTCATAAGGCAGTTTTATTTCCAGTTTTTTAAGGAATCTCCACACTGTTCTCCATAGTGGCTGTACTAGTTTGCATTCCCACCAACAGTGTAAGAGGGTTCCCTTTAATCCATACCCTCTCCAGCATTTATTGCTTGTAGACTTATGGATCACAGCCATTCTGACTGGCGTGAAATGGTACCTCATTGTGGTTTTGATTTGCATTTCTCTGATAATGAGTGATGTTGAGCATCTTTTCATGTGTTTGTTAGCCATCTGTATGTCTTCTTTGGAGAAATGTCTATTTAGTTCTTTGGCCCATTTTTTGATTGGGTCATTTATTTTTCTGGAATTGAGCTGCAGGAGTTAGTCCCAAACAGGATAAACCCAAGGCGAAACACCCCAAGACACATATTAATCAAATTAACAAAGATCAAACACAAAGAACAAATATTAAAAGCAGCAAGGGAAAAACAACAAATAACACACAAGGGGGTTCCCATAAGGATAACAGCTGATCTTTCAATAGAAACTCTTCAGGCCAGGAGGGAATGGCAAGACATACTTAAAGTGATGAAAGAAAATAACCTACAGCCCAGATTACTGTACCCAGCAAGGATCTCATTCAAATATGAAGGAGAAATCAAAAGCTTTACAGACAAGCAAAAGCTGAGAGAATTCAGCACCACCAAACCAGCTCTCCAACAAATGCTAAAGGATATTCTCTAGACGGGAAACACAAAAAGGGTGTATAAACCAAAACCCAAAACAATAAAGTAAATGGCAATGGGATCATACTTATCAATAATTACCTTAAACGTAAATGGGTTGAATGCCCCAACCAAAAGACAAAGACTGGCTGAATGGATACAAAAACAAGACCCCTATATATGTTGTCTACAAGAGACCCACCTCAAAACAGGGGACACATACAGACTGAAAGTGAAGGGCTGGAGAAAGATATTCCATGCAGATAGAGACCGAAACAAAGCAGGAGTAGCAATACTCATATCAGATAGAATAGACTTTAAAACAAAGGCTGTGAAAAGAGACAAAGAAAGACACTACATAATGATCAGTGGATCAATCCAAGAAGATAAAACAATTATCAATATATGGTATGAAAGGGGAAATTAACAATAACACAATAATAGTGGGAGATTTAATACCCTGCTCACACCTATGGACAGATCAACTAAACAGAAAATTAACAAAGAAACACAAACTTTAAATGATACAATAGACCAGTTAGACCTAAGTGATATCTATAGGACATTTCACCCGAAAACAATGAATTTCACCTTTTTCTCAAGCATACACGGAACCTTCTCCAGGATAGATCACATCCTGGGCGATAAATCTAGCCTTGGTAAATTCAAAAAAATTGAAATCATCCCAAGCATCTTTTCTGACCACAATGCAGTAAGATTAGATCTCAATTACAGGAGAAAAACTATTAAAAATTCCAACTTATGGAGGGTGAACAACATGCTGCTGAATAACCAAGAAATCACAGAATAAATAAAAAAAGAAATAAAAATATGCATAGAAATGAATGAAAATGAAAACACAACAACCCAAAACCTGTGGGACACTATAAAAGCAGTGCTAAGAGGAAAGTTCATAGCAATACAGGCATACCTCAAGAAACAAGAAAAAAGTCAAATAATCTAACTCTACACCTAAAGCAACTAGAAAAGGAAGAAATGGAGAACCCCAGAGTTAGTAGAAGGAAAGAAATCTTAAAAATTAGGGCAGAAATAAATGCAAAAGAAACAAAAGAGACATAGTAAAAATCAACAAAGCAAAAAGCTGGTTCTTTGAAAGGATAAATAAAATTGACAAACCATTAGCCAGACTCATCAAGAAACAAAGGGAGAAAAATCAAATCAATAAAATTAGAAATGAAAATGGAGAGATCCCAACAGACAACACAGAAATACAAAGGATCATAAGAGACTACTATCAGCAATTCTATGCCAATACAATGGACAACGTGGAAGAAATGGACAAATTCTTAGAAAAGTACAATTTTCCAAAACTGAACCAGGAAGAAATAGAAAATCTTAACAGACCCATCACAAGCACGGAAATGGAAACTGTAATCAGAAATCTTCCAGCAAACAAAAGCCCAGGTCCAGATGGCTTCACAGCTGAATTCTACCAAAAATTTAGAGAAGAGCTAACACCTATCCTACTCAAACTCTTCCAGAAAATTGCAGAGGAAGGTAAACTTTCAGACTCATTCTATGAGGCCACCATCACCCTAATACCAAAACCTGACAAAGATGCTACCAAAAAAGAAAACTACAGGCCAATATCACTGATGAACATAGATGCATAAATCCTTAACAAAATTCTAGCAATCAGAATCCAACAACACATTAAAAAGATCATACACCATGACCAGGTGGGCTTTATCCCAGGGATGCAAGGATTTTTCAATATCCGCAAATCAATCAATGTAATACACCACATTAACAAATTGAAAAATAAAAGCCATATGATTATCTCAGTAGATGCAGACAAAGCCTTTGATAAAATTCAACATCCGTTTATGATAAAAACTCTCCAGAAAGCAGGAATAGAGGGAACATACCTCAACATAATAAAAGCTATATATGACAAACCCACAGCAAACATTATCCTCAGTGGTGAAAAATTGAAAGCATTTCCCCTAAAGTCAGGAACAAGACAAGGGTGCCCACTTTCGCCACTACTATTCAACATAGTTCTGGAAGTTTTGGCTGCAGCAATCAGAGCAGAAAAAGAAATAAAAGGAATCCAAATTGGAAAAGAAGAAGTAAAACTCTCACTGTTTGCAGATGACATGATCCTCTACATAGAAAACCCTAAAGACTCCACCAGAAAATTACTAGAGCTAATCAGTGAATATAGTAAAGTTGCAGGATATAAAGTCAACACACACAAATCCCTTGCATTCCTATACACTAATAACGAGAAAATAGAAATTAAGGAAACAATTCCATTCACCATTGCAACAAAAAGAATAAAATACTTAACGAATATATCTACCTAAAGAAACTAAAGACCTATATATAGAAACTATAAAACACTGGTGAAAGAAATCAAAGAGGACACTAATAGATGGAAGAAATATACTGTGTTCATGGATCGGAAGAATCAATATAGTGAAAATGAGTATACTACCCAAAGCAATCTATAGATTCAATGCAATCCCTATCAAGCTACCAACGGTATTTTTCACAGAGCGAGAACAAATAATTTCACAATTTGTATGGAAATACAAAAAAACTCGAATAGCCAAAGGAATGTTGAGAAAGAAGAATGGAACTGGAGGAATCAACCTGCCTGACTTCAGGCTCTACTACAAAGCCACAGTCATCAAGACAGTATGGTACTGGCACAAAGACAGAAATATAGACCAATGGAACAAAATAGAAAGCCCAGAGATAAATCCATGCACCTATGGACATCTTATCTTCGACAAAGGAGGCAAGAATATACAATGGATGAAAGACAATCTCTTTAACAAGTGGTGCTGGGAAAACTGGTCAACCACTTGGCAAAAGAATGAAACTAGATCACTTTCTAACACCACACACAAAAATAAACTCAAAATGCATTAAAGGTCTAAATATAAGACCAGAAACTATAAAACTCCTAGAGGAGAACATAGGCAAAACACTCTCTGACATAAATCACAGCAGGATCCTCTGTGTCCCACCTCCCAGAATATTGGAGATAAAACCAAAAATAAACAGATGGGACCTAATTAAACTTAAAAGCTTTTGCCCAACAAAGGAAACTATAAGCAAGGTGAAAAGACGGCCTTCAGAATGGGAGACTATAATAGCAAATGAAGCAACTGACAAACAACTAATCTCAAAAATACACAAGCAACTCTTGAGGGAGCACTTTCTAGGCAGTAGGAAGGATCTGAGCAGAGGTGCTGGAAAGGAAAGGGCATGGCATGCGAGAAGACCATGGGGCTGAAGCAGATGAGCAGCGGAGAGCAAGATGAGAGGGCGTGGGCGGGAACCAGGGTGAACAGCACACAGCAGCTGAAAGTGTTGAGAGAGCGGTGAGAGTTTAAGTGTGGAGAATTAACTGATTTAATACACATTTTTAAAAGATCAAACAGATTTGTGGAGATTGAATTGGAAAGGGACTAAAGTAAAAAAGAAGGTAAGAGTGAGTTAGGCTGTGAGGGGTTATCTGATAGTGATAGAATAAACAAGTTTGGGACTATTTTTGAGTTAGGATTGGTGTGTGAGAGAGGGAGAAGTCAGTCAATTATGACTGGGTATTTTATTTGAGCATTAGGTAGACATTAATGTCATTGACTAAGATGAGGAAGCCTGGGGAGAAAATATGGGAAGTAGGAACCCCTTTTTGGAATTTTAAGTGTGAGTTAGACATGCATTGTAGGTGGCAGGAGACACGTGGATATTTAGCTTAGAAGTTTAAGGGAAGTGTCCTGAATTGTAGTTAGATGTACAGATACATGCATACAAACAGAAACACATTTGGAAGTCATCTAGTGCTTGCATTAGTATCCTGTAATAAAAAACGCAGTAATTTGATTTAAAAAAATAGAAGTCACTTGGTGAGAAGGGCAGAACTAACACGCTGTGCAGCAGTGGTATTTCCGTTGATGGGCAAGGTCGGCGTTGGAGTGTATAGTTTGGGAGAGGTCCGAAAGTTATCTTTGGACATAAGGTAAATTTGTATGGTAAAATTTTAAGGATAGTCATTATAAGAATAAATACAGAGTATATGTGTTAGAAACCTGTATACAAGGAAAAAAGAAACTTGAGACATGGAAAAGTAACATTTAAAGTCAATCCAAATAACAGTAAAGAAAGGAAGAAAAAGCATTGAAACATGGAAGAAAAACAGAGATTAAAAAAGCAGCACGTAAGAAAAGTTCTGTAATATAAACTGTTTACTCTCTGCTTGTGAAAGATAAAGCTTCAAATCAGTTAGATTTTTAAGTTAAATGTTGTTTATAAAACCCACACTTAAAGCATTAGCATACAGAAAGATTGAAGGTTAAAGGACAGAAAACGGTATTTCAGGGAAATGCTGACTGAAAGAAAACGGACTAGCCATACTAGCGTTAGCAAAGCAGGCTTAAAGACAGAAGAGCATCACTGGGGAGGGCGGTGGCCACTGCATGATAAGGCCAATTTTCCAGTAAAATGCAGCAGTTTTAAACTTGAATGTACCTAATAAAATAGACCCAAAAGATTTAAATCAAAATTTAATCAAACTAGAGAATATTGACAGATTTTCTGTCATATTAGAAAAATTTTAAATACCTTTCGGAATTTCTAATTCATGGATACAAAAAATTAATTGCAGATTTGAGGCACTCATTTAAACAAGGTTTAATGAACACTGCATGCTGTGGAATACAAACACACAGGAAGTGAATGTGTCCTAGAGACTGCACAGCACAGATTGACACGTTTCGAAGAGTCAGGATCCTGCAGACCAGTTTCTCTGACCGTCATGCAATTAATCTTATAAATAATACATGTATGTTATATAAAACCCCCTTTGCATTTGAAATTATCTGTCCTTGTAAAAAAACCAGTAGGACAAAAAGAAATCATACTAGAAGTTTAAACAGCATGCAACTCAATGATAGTGAAACCACCACCAATCACAACCTGTGGGATTATAGTAAAATTGATATTTACAGGTACATTTATCTTTATAAATACTTAACGTTAGGAAAAAAACAAAAGCTGAAGATGGAGTAGCTATGCATTTAACTTAGAAAATAGAAAAGGAATATTAGAATAAATAAACTAAGATAGGATAAGAATCAAGTTAGAGAAGACGAGAACAAAAGTCAACTTAATTAGAAAACAGTAACAGCAGGGAGAATCAGAGAAGCCGGAAGCTGATACTCTGCAAAGGTAAGAACAAGAAGACGTTGCCATTGGTAGTGAGCAGGAAAGTACAGATGACACAGATGGGTGACCTGGGAGTGCGGACGGGGACAGAGCTGCAAAGCCAGTGGAGGCCTGTGGACCAAGAAGAGCACCGTGAACTTGGGAGCGGTGCACCCGAAGACTTAGAGGCTGACAGATTCCCAGAAGAGTGGAGTTCATCAACACTCACTGCCCTAGATAATGTGATAACTATTACAGATACGCAGTCAGTGGTTTATACTCTTTCCATGGAGAAAACAACCAATCCAAATGGTTTTAGAGCTGAATTCTCTTAAATTCTCTCTAGACTTTCAAAGGTCATATCATACTATTCCAGAGAATGAGAAAAGAACTGTTTTTCCAAGTCATTCAAATAAGGCCAGTATAACCCTAGTAACAAAAGAAAATTACAAGCTTATGTAATTCATTAAAGTATACAGCAGACTCTTAAACAGAATTATTGGAAATCTGGATTTGTTAAGTGTATTTTTTTTTTTTTTTTACAATGGAGAAAAGACAATCTCTTTATTTTTTTTTTTTTATTTTTTTTTTTTATTTTTTTTAATTTTAAAATCTTTAATTTTTACATGTGTTCCCAAACATGAACCCCCCTCCCACCTCCCTCCCCATAACATCTCAGTGAGTCATCCCCATGCACCAACCCCAAGCATGTTAAGTGTATTTTTTAACAGATAAAATTCAGTTACCAATTTGAGTTTATTCCAGGTATGTAAAAGTAGTTTCATGTAGAATACCTATAAATGTTATCACCACATTAGCAAAATACAGGAGAAAATTCAAATGACAGATTCTCTGGGTTTTTCTTTTTTTCTGTGGGGGAAAAAAAGTCACTTGTAATGTTCAGCATCTCATCATGATAAAAATTCAGAAACTAGGATCACAACAGAATTTCCTTGCCCTCATAAAACCTATCTAAAAAAACAAATAATTTTCAATAAAGAAGCATTAAAAAAAGCTTCCCCCTTAAGATCAGGAGTAAGACAAGTGTACCATTTCTGTGGGCATTGAGGGGGAAGTGTTAGCATGGCAGGATGGGAGATTAGTAAAAGATAAAAAAGATAGAAAAGAAGAGAGCCAAATTAGGAAACTGTACTTACAGTGTAAGTCTTAATGTGCAGAGTAGATAGTGAGCTAGAAATCAGTAAGCAGAACTTAGTCTGATTGTGAAATGATCAAAACCTTGAGCAGATAACTCACTGAAGAGGAAATATTAACAGTGAATTAAAAATATCAAAAGATGCTTAGATCATTAGCAATCAGGGAGTGTACATTGAGAGCACAAGGAGGGGGACTTCCCTGGTGGCCTCGTGGTTAGGACTCTGAGCTTCTCATGCAGGGAGTGCAGGATCAGTCCCTGGTCGGGGAACTAAGATCCCGCATGCTGTGTGGTGCAGCCCAGAAATAACAGCAGCAGCAATGAAAGGGCCACAGGGAGGTGTCTTCTTTTAATCACCTGTTGTGTTAGCGGTGTCAGATGTCTTGGAGGATGTAGATCAGTTCTCACTCGCTGCTTGTTGAGGTGGACATTACCCAGGTATGTATTAATAAGAAAGATGAATGTATTCATACATAGAGTATTACACAGCAGAGGGGATGAATGAGCCATAGTTACACGCAGAAACATGGGTGAATCTTAAAGATAGAATGCTGCATGAGAGTGACCATCCCTGGGAAAATGTGTATCATACCTATTTCATAAAGTTTAAAAACAGGCAGTAGTCAGCGTCTCATTTAAGTACAGGGAAACAGTGAAAACGCCTTTCGGAAGCAGCGGAATGGAAGCAGCATGGACATGATGGCACCTCGTCAGGCCAAGGGGGTAGAGGCAGTGTAGACAGAGCACAAGGGCGTGCTGGTCGGAGCCGATGTTCTTCCTGGCTTGGGTGGCTGGGCTCCGATTGCTCAGCACAGTGTACTGGGGAACTAAAATAGGTGGCATATATTCTGCATTTGGAAAAAAAAAAGGAATTAAAAAATAAAGGGAATTGAAGGTGAGGAAATGGAGATACCCAGTTCTTTACAAAAGGGAAGAGATCCCAGGTGGATTTGGGGCCTAGAAAAGGGTTGTCCTCACCCCTAAAAACCGAGAAGCATGATTGTTTGCTTATAGAATGTTCAAAGAGAAAGTGACTGATAATTAGAGCAAAGGTAAGTGAGATTCTTGAGAAGATGGTCCAGAGCTCAGGAAGAGGGCCTCTGGGATCAGAGAGACTCCTCCATTGTGGTTCGTGGGGAGCTAACAGCTGGTGCTTGGTACTTCTGTAGTCCTGTTGTTCTTTTTTTTTTTTTTAGATCAGAATTCCTTTTGTCACACTATCAGGCCAACTCGGTCCAGCCACAGTGCCCCTCTTCTGGCCTGACGGGTCCTGTGTTAAATGGTGAATGACTCTGTGTGGCATGCTGAGCGCACGCGCCACACAGCACGGATTCTGTGTTTCACAGCTGTGTTGTGATGAATTGTGAGCGAGAGAAACAAATGGTTAAGCAAAATATGTAGCCAAGGATTATATAGTTGAAAGAGTATTAATGACATCATCATTTAGATTCAGAATAATTTCTTATTTTAGTTTTCTTCTTTGAATTTAAAAACCTCATAAATTAATATTTCTTATACTGAATAATTTTCAACCATTTATTTGAGTTTTATGTTAGCTCTCTGAATTATAGCATAATAGTCATTTTGATAGCTGTATAATAAGAAAAAATGTATTTCTTGTAGGTGTATATTGAAATAACAGACACTTTCAAGTACTGTTCTAGGCTTAATCTAAATTATTTGACTTTTAAAAGATTTCTTTTTCAAGGGTTTATTATTACATTTGCAACACAGAGAGGGAACCTATTAAGTGTCGAGCGCATGTTACAGGGAGTGAGGCTCTGAGGAGTGCGCTGGGCTCAGTTGCTCAGGCACATCCGACTCTGCGGCCCCGTGGACAGAAGCCCACCAGGCCCCCGGGCCATGGGATTCCCCAGGCAGGAGCACTGCAGTGGGTTGCCATGCCCTCCTCCAGGGTAGTGAGGAGAGACAACAGCATGTCACGCCCTTGAGAAGTGGCCAGCCTAGGAGGAGGCGAGTGAGTCCCAAGAGTTAGAGGACTCTGCCAGGTACGCCCAGAAAGCAGTGAAGAGAGGCCTGCTGCGCAGAGATGCTTAGCTTGATTTGTACTTAAAAACTGCTTGAGGCTTAATTTCACTGAAACTAAATTATGCACAAGAAAGCATCTACTGTCTTTATGTATTAGACATTAAAACTTTAACAAAATAAGCATATTTTGGTATGCTCATTTCTCTTGTTTTATTAGACTAAATCATAAAAGCATGTTATTGTGAAGTGTAGTTGAGGAGCAGAGATTAAACATTAATGGATTTAAGTATAGAAGGAGATGGTTTCTTTAAAATGTGCTGCTTCTTGTATGTGGGCACTGTCTGCATCTCATTCATAAATGTTTTTATCCCTAAAGTTAAATTTTCACATCACAGTGAATAGAGTTCTAATTAGCTGTTCTTCAAGTTGAGATACATAAATTGTTGTATAACGTTATTTCTCATCTTAAACCCAAACTAAAATGAAACTTTGCTGAGACTATATTATTTAACCTCCTTTTGGTATACCAAAAGGTATTTTTTTGTCAAATAAAATGAATAAGAAGATTCTACCAGTATAATTGTCTTATTTGTAAATTTGAAAGTAGCTTTTGTTCAGTGTTTGCAGCCTTGAAATGCCATTTTTTCTTATGTATTATAATTATTAATTTTTCTCAGTTTGGTCTTTGTGTCCAAGTTTTTGGTGTTTCCATGAGCATTTTCTTTAATGTGTATGTTGTGAACTTTAGCGATTAATTTGTCTTTGGCTTCAAAGATAAGTTAAATTTATTTAATCATAAGATTAATTTATTTTTGGCTTTTCCATGAGCATTTTCTTTATAATGTGTATGTTGTGGACTTTAGCAATTAATTTATCTTTGGCTTCAAAATTTTGCATCATGTTTAGAACGACACTGAGATTTTTGTGGAAATTTCTCTTGTGGTTCTTTTAGTACTTGTGTTTTTTAGAGGCATTGAAGGGAGACGTGCATTTCTGTAAAATAGATCTGGAATTTATTTAAGGTAAATAATGACATCAGAATGTGACGCCCCCCCCCCCGCCCCCACTGTGTGTGCCCAGTGGTCTCAGTGTCATTCATCAAATGGCCTTTTCCCCTGTTGTTTTGAAATACTTTCACTTTTCTTATCTTCTTCATCTGTGTCATTGATTTGCCTATCCGTTTCTGTTAGCTTATTTTCTAGTGGATGCATGACTAATGATAAACAATAAAGTCATAAGTAAAAGGAAGGTCTGTAAGGAGAATGAGCAGAATGCTGCATCAGCAGCGACTGGTGAGCTGCTTGAAATGAGTGGTCACGACAGGCTTCCCTTGAAGCAGCGACATTGCTTGGTCTGAGCAGCATGCATCTGGTGGACGGCGTTTCACGTGGAGGGGGTGTCGGCGAGGCTGGCTGAGCTCCCCAGCTCCGGGAGGAGAGCGCGCAGCGGGAGAGCAGTGCAGGTGGGGGCGGCGAGCCCAGGGCCGGCTCCTGCTTTGCAGGGTTAGTAGGCCAGGCCGAGCAGTGTGGCCGTACTGTGACTGAGGGGAGCTACTCGAGATCGGGATGTAGCCGTTCAGATAGTGAGAGTGCAGATGATGTATACCGAGTAAACGGGTTCACATCTGAACAAGGCAGATTTCTTAGACTCATGTAAGTACCAAGAATTTAGAATTTAAGTGAAGTTTCTACTTGCACTAAAGAGAGCTCTTTAAAGAAAAAATTTATGATATGTTTTAAAGTAATAATATCTTTTCTTCCATGAAAATGTTTGTAATAGGGAACAAACATCCTTGGAAGAGGGAGAAATTCCTTGGTTACAGTACAGTGAAGTCAATGAGAGCAGCAGTGATGAAGGGAATGAGCCCGCTAACGAATTTGCACAGCCAGAAGCTTTCATGTTGGATGGTAACAACAACCTTGAGGATGACTCCAGCGTGAGTGAAGACTTGGATGTGGACTGGAGGTATGTAGCACAGCGTGCGTGCCATGCTCACCGTTCACTGCGTAGAATTCGTTCATGACTCTAAATTATGAAGACTGGATCTCTGACACTAGGGAATATTTCGATTTTTCTCATCTGTCAGTCTTCCTCTCCTTCCAAGCTCATTTCAGATATTGCTTCCTACATGAACTCTAGTCATTGACCTCTTCCTTCTTTGACCATTAACTCTACAGATGCTTACCTTGTATCCTAGTTATTCACATACTTGTTTGAGATTTCTGACTTTTAAATTTGGTGTTAAAAATTTTTTTTCATGATAAATTATATTGTGTGTGCTGATCCCCTTAATATAGCACTTAATATAATCCTGTAAAAAATAAAAGTCCATGATGAATACTACTTGAAGAATTTCAAAACCTGTGATTGAATCAGAAGAATCAAGACTATAATTTTCCTTCTGTATTTGCAAAATACAGTTGTATATTCCCAGAGATGTTGAATGGATTAAATTTACTTCATGCTGCAAAGAATAGTGAGCTTCAAATAAAAGTAACATGTACATTAAATGGATTATAGAATTGTTACTGCTTGTGATAGAATGATCAGAATTTATCTATTTTGGTTTATAAACTTAGACTTTTTTTTCAAGTGTGCACAGCCCTCCGTGAATAATTACTGAGATGTAGAGAGAATGTTTGTTCCAGCTACTCTGTTTTTGTTACTTTTTCTGGAAAAAATTATGGCTTGATACTACCCTTATTTTCTTCTCTGCACAGATATATTTTTAAGAATTTGTCTTATTTTTCCAGTTAAAATTCCGTTACAGAAAATTTAGAAAAATAAAGGTAAGAAAAACTCATTCAGACCCCTGGTGATATATTTTTAAGGCCTCCTTTGTGTCTTCAGTTTCTCTTTCTGAATATTTTTTCTTTGTACTTCTCTAAATTTTTCCAGACACGAAACACAGTGTCTCCGTGATTCTCCTTGCTGACCCGTTCCTCCCTCCCGAGGGGAAGAGTCAGAGCAGATCTTAGTGACCCTGTTACTGAAGCAGAAGTGGGATTTCTTCACAGCCACACAGTTAGTTTGTAATGCATACTGCAGGCTCTCTTCTGAGACCTGTTTTCTGTCTTCCCAAGCATAATGGAATCAGTGGCCTCACCTGGTCCTCGTCTGGGTGACCTTGAACACCGCCTTTGTTTCTCCCCTCCTTCAGGCCTGCCCACTCCCCTCTTACTGAGCTTGTTCATTCTGACTTTTTTCCTGATGACATGATGCACCGTCGTTTCTGACAGTGCTCAGCAGGATTGTATACTCAGCATCATCTCTGCATGTTGGGAGACACTTAGGGTTTCATATGAGAAATACTGTATAAACACTCCACCCTACAGAAGCACGAAAATTTACTTGATTATTTCCTTATTGAAATAGTGCAGTAAATTTTTCACCCATAAAACTTGATCTGTACATCAGATTGTTTCTCTAGGACAGATTAATAAGAGATGGTATTACTAATGTGATATTTTTTAAGATCTTGATGTATATATTTCTAAATAACCTTCAAAAAAGGCTTCCCGTAAAAATTTGAAGAAATGATTGAGGTCTTTATTGAATGAATTTTAACTTAAATTTGAAAGCTTCCAATTCATTGATGATTGTTCTGGATATGGCTGTTGTATTAAGCTTGTAAAGACATTACTGATTGCTCCCCAAGTTGTGAAGCTTCAAAGTAGTTTGTTTTTTTCTAATATGGAAACCAATTTTTAGCCTTGATTTTTAAGACAAAATTTATGAAATTACTGTTCTGAATTTTGTCTAAATATGGCAACGCCTCATTATTTGCTTTGGTGGTATTCTGTTTGATTTATGTGGTAGTAGCTAAATGTTGATAAGGTAAAAATATGGTTTGATTTTCACATTAAAATAGCATGTCATTTTGGCATCTTAAAGGAATGCCCATGGTGAACAGCAGCAATTCTTATGTGACTCCAAAATTTAACGCTTTTTTTTTTCTTTTCAGTTTTGCCTCTGCATAGAAAAAAAAAAATTAAAGTCTTTGGTTTTTTATTTTAGCTTAAAGGAAAATGGAAAAAATCCTCTATCAAAAGTTGGCTTGCTTTTTTGTTTTCATTAAGTCACAGAAATGCTATAGGATAACCAGAGACTATTTCATGGATTTGTATGGTAGGAGTTGATGTGCAAAAAACATAGATTTTAGATTTAGACACATCCCAAATGTACCATTTATTTATTCTTTGATAACAACTTAAGTTTCCTCTTGGTTAGAAATTGAGTTACCATTATTATTTTTTAATAATTATCAGCCTAATAAGAAATTGGGATGATAATACTTAACCTAATTAGATTGTGAGAAATTAATTCTTTATGGCTATAATCATGGTTTAAGAGTAGAATTTTTAAAACTCTTGAAATTATTTCAGACTTACAGAAAAATGGCAGACAGTAGTACAGAAAATTCCCATATACCTTTCACTAAGATTCTGTAAATATTAACATTTACCATGTTCATGTTGCCATTCTTTCCTTTATTTATATTTTTTTCTGACGCATTTAGTAATGATTGCCTCTTTACTTAGAAATCACCTAGAATGAATTTCATTAAAATGGGAAGATTTTCATATACAGTAAAATTATAAAAATCAGAAAATCAATACTGATACAAGTACTATTCTAATCTACAGAGCTATTCAGATATCTGTAATTGTCCCACTAATGCCATTAGAGATTTTTTTTCTGATGCAGTCCAAGATATATTAGTTAACACGTTTTCTTTAGTTTCTTTTAATCTGAAACATTTCCTTGGTCTTAGTTTTTTATGAATTTGGTATTTTTAAAAGTACAAGCTGCTTATTTTGTAGAATGACTTGTCGGGAGCCACATTAGGCGTTACTGACAAAATGGAGGCATGGCCCCCAACCCCCTCTCCTCACCCCACAGGCTCGGTCCCAGGATGAACGAGTTAGCTCTTGTGATTCTGACTTGTTTCTTCCTTTCTTCAGTTGAGTTGGCTGGAAAGAATGTTAAGGTGCTTATTGTTCTTGAGAGAAGCATGAGAAAGCACAAAGCCTTCTGCAGTTGTGCCCAGAAAATAATCTATAAAGTAACCATTGACATTTGTTCAAGGATCTTTACAAAGAATGTCCCAGGGTGAGCATGTAGGCCGCAGCTTGAGGCCACGGGAAGGATTGTTATCTGAGACCTGTTTCTGAGGGAAATGTTTATGGCAAAGAAGTTTGTTGAGCTTAGGGTTTAGGAATAATTAGGAATAGCTAGAAGCCTTTTTAGGAGATAGTGAGCTTAGGATCCTAGGGGCAAGCAGGATTAGAAAGATAAGAAATGAACTGAGGAGTGTGGTAGGCAGCCCAGACATAGCATGCAGTGTACTCACAAGGAAACACGATTCTGAGAGAACTGCTGAAGCAGGAGCTCTGCTTGAAGGGCAACAAGGAGACAACAGTCTGGGTGAAGGGGAACTGAAAATGTCAAACCTCTGACCTGATGCTTTTGTCAAAGGATAAAAGAAGACCTGATGCTTGAAATAAACGTGTAGCCCCGCGCCTCGAGTCAGAGGCTGCATCATTCCCCGCCGACACCGCTCATCCCTTCAGGCTGGTCCCCTGGCTGCTGGAGCTGAACTCCAGCAATGTCTCTTAGGTTAATTTTGTCTGATGGCATGGTTAGGTGTGAGTTAGATGGCGTTAGCAGGCAGACCATAGGAGCAGGGTTCTGTTCTCAGTGCGTGTCAGGAGGCACATGGTGTCAAGCCGTCCCATGAGGACATTGATTCTGATCACTCTGTGAAGGTACTGCCTCTCAGAGTTCACCCCTGCACAGTTCCCATTTTTACCATTGAGTGGGAAGATAACCTGTCTCCTCTCAAGCTGCTGTGTTAGTGTCTGTGGTGCTTCTCGTCTGAGGCAGTTATTACCAGGGTTTTTACCAAGTGAACAATACTGGAATGTTTAATGTTCACTGGTCGTTCTTCAGTTACCAGGGTACAACCAAATTATGCTCTGAGTGTCTAGGTTTGTTTAGCTTAGACAAGAAAAGAATTTTATGGGATGCTGGATTCCATCACTTGAAAGAGTAAGGGGACATAGTTTGTGTTGCTTCAGCAGGCAGAGCTCGAGCACTGAACTCGTACATTTCAAACTTGGAATGTGGGCTCTCCTCTGCCACGCACGCCTGCTTAGAGAGCAGTGTGTGTCCTGCGTGCAGAGAGCGGCTCTGCTGCTTCCTGAATGCCTGATCTGGTGCCATCTCTGCACAGCACCTGTGTGCACTTACTCATCTAATTTGTTTTATAAATAAACAGTAACAACCCAATAAAAATTTCATATTGTTTAACAATAATTCAGTTAAATGTGACATTAAATTCCTATCTGTCTGACTCCAAGATTCTTCCTCTCTGACCTGTATCCCACTGATAGATGAAGGAGTTAACAGTGCGGTTGGATTCAGTAATCTAAGGTTTAATTCTAATTCTAAAATCTGTGATTGTGTGAAAATGCCCGTTCCTTTCGTACTGTATGATGTCTGCTGATTTTTAGATACTACTAAGCTGTAGTATAGTCTTCATAGAAATACTTTAGATCTCTGGGCCATAGCTCTGTAATTTTAATGGAGGCACCGAGGCACATCGTAACTGTTTTGAGCTATTAGCATAAGTGCCTGGGTGTTATTGACTGTGATACTCAGTTTCTGATAGGAATGTGGAGGTCAACAGAAGCTTGTCTTTAACTAGACAAAGTAAGCCCATTTTTGGAGATGTTGAATTCGAGGTGGTAGGAGTTCATTGAGGTAAAGCGCCCCACAGAAAATTAAAAATATAGGTCAAGAACTCAAGAGAGAGTTTGTATTAGGTAAAGGCTTAGGAATTGTCTGCAGAAAGGATAATTGAGGAGATGGAATTCCAGCAGAACAAGATTTAGAAAGATGACGGAGGATATCTTATATTTTCTGAACCTTTAAGTATTTAGTATTTCCAAGTCTAGAGGAAAGGGAGGAATCTGTGTATATATAAAGGTGGAGGGGAGAAGATGAGAACCAGATTAAGACATAATATTTTCTTCCAAGTGGCTTACAACCTTCAGAGTAATAGAAGTGAGCAGTTAGGAGCTCAGATCTTTTTCAGACTGAAAAAGTCCTTAGAAAAATAGAAGAGAAATTAATGAGAAAAACTTGAGAAAATAAAGTATTCTTAAGCCAGAGCGATTAAGCAGTGCAAGGTAAGAGAAGAAAAAGAGGCTTTGACCAGTGATAGACTTAGAGCAGAGGGAGCAGTTCTTACCATGCTCTCACCAAAGTTCACGTTGGAAACCGAAATTAAGGGGAAAGACACGGGAAGGAATTAGTAGATAAGAAGTGTTGCCTTTATCCCAGCCATACACGGTTCCCAGAACTAGAACTAGAAACAGCAGAGGATTTTCTTACGAACTTTGTGCAGTGAGCGTGGCAGCCTGTTAGGGATGGCAATGGCATCTTAACTCCTTACACCTAGCGTTTAATTTCCTGTTGGGTTCTTCTCGCCCCTCACCCCGTAAGATTATACTAAAATATTTTAAGGTTTTCTGCTTGTGTGCTTATTGGCTTCCCAGTATGCTAGTGTGTAATTATGTCTTCACCATTCAGGTTTCCCAAATCACGGTTGTACTTTTTTTTCCCCCAGCTTGTTTGATGGCTTCGCAGATGGACTCGGAGTTGCTGAAGCTATTTCTTATGTGGATCCTCAGTTCCTCACTTACATGGCGCTGGAAGAGCGCTTAGCCCAGGCTATGGAGGTATTTTAGTGCTCTGGTACCTATATATGGCTGGTGGGATGCACAGTGATAAAAATGAAAGATTTTTCTAAACTGCTTTCAAGAAAAGGTGAATAATTTTCTTGCCAGTATAATAGCAGTTACTGAGTAGTGGTTCAGGGTATATATAAATTATACTTGACATCCTGCCCATTTGCCTGAAATTACAGTATTTTCCAGTATCTACTGCAGAGTATAGTATTTGTTTTTTTACATTTAGGAAATACACTTCCTCTATTGAATTATACAGGTCTGTGAATCTGAATATTTTTTATACACGTACACACAAGTATCTTTGTTAAATGAAATTAAAGATATCTAAAGATATATTTCAGATTACTTCCCTTTTTTGGTTCGTATGGCTTCTGAATCTATGTAGCTGCTGAATGCGGTTGGAAAATTTACTCCCCCTCATCCCCACACATGTACACAGGTTCATAAACATGGACATTGGGTGCCTGTTTGTCTTGCCTTCTTTGCTTTGTTTGACCAAAACACAAATAGCTTCTTCAAAATTGTATTTGCCTGTGGTCGAAAGCCCAGGCTTTTTCACGTTTGGGAACTTGCATTGCACCAGTGGATGGTGTTGTTAAGAAGTCTTTTCATCACTGTCTCCGTGGTGATTTCCAGTGGAGGAGTGGTAATAAGATGAATGAGTCAAAAGTAAAAGAAGGAAACAGAACGAGAGGACTTTCAGGGACACTGTAATGGTATCTTACCTTGAAACCCCGTGAGATTAGATTTGTAAAGTAGGAAACAGAGACAGACCTCCTTACCTACACGTGCGTGTGCACATGTAGGTCACCTCTGCCTCAGCGTCACTGAGGCGTGTGTCATCCTCCACGGAGATCATTGCTCTCAGTTACTCTTCATAGTGTATGTTTTTCTCAGAGTGGCTACAGGAGAAATATTATATTGTGGTGATTGTTTTGAAATGTATAGAAATCCCCAGTCACTATGTTGGTAGTGTACTAATGAACTAATACACTGTTGTAGGTCGATTATACATTGAAAACAAACAAACTCAGGAAAAGAGATGACGTTTGTGGTTACTAGAGGCAAGGGGTTGTGGGGAAGCAGGGATTGGATGAAAGCGGTCAGAAGCATAGACTCCCAGTTATGCGATGAATGCGGAGAAGACGATGGCACCCCACTCCAGTACTCTTGCCTGGAAAATCCCACGGATGGAGGAGCCTGGTGAGCTGCCATCTGCGGGGCCGCACAGAGTCGGACACGACTGGCGCGCCTTAGCAGCAGCAGCAGCAGCACACAGTAGATGCCTGCTGGAGATGGATGTGCAACGTGGTGGGTGTAGGTGACGCTGCGTATAGTGACCGCATGTGTGAAAACTGTGAAGAGGGTCAATCTTAAGACTTCTCATCACAAGGAAATAATTTTTTTCTGTTTAATTTTTCATCTGTTGAGATGATGGGTGTTGACTAGACTTGTTGGGATAATGGTTTCATAGTGTTATCTATGTCAAATCATCATGCTATATATATCAAATTTACATGGTACTGTATATCAATTATATTGCAGTAGAACTGGGAGGGGGGGAAATACTGTATACTAGAAGAAAAGTTAGAACGTCATGAGACAGAATTATACATTCTTAGGGCTTTTCCCAGGTTATATAACTTGCCTTGCCAAATTCTGACACGAAAACTGTGGTGCAGCATGATAACCTGCATCAGAAATAGAATGTGTAAAGGTTAAAGATTACGAACTTCCTTGGGTCAAACAAATTTTAAGTGACCACACAGATACGTCAGTGTTAGAGTCTGGTTTTGCAGTGCTTAGATAGTTTTTCCCATTATGCTAGTGGCTTATGGTCTCCTATGATGTGGTAATATCTTTAGAAAGACGTTTTGAAAATTAAAAACTTCATTATTTGCTATTAATGAGAAATGTGACATTTGGCATCTTAAAAGAGCTAGAGAGGCTTGTCCCGAGGGTCATGCTGGGTAAAGGCAGTAGCTGCGTGGCAAAGACCCGAGCAGGAAAGAGCCTCGCACGCCCAGGGAGCTTAGACTCTCTCACTGCTGCCCTCCGTTCCCAGGGAGGCCCCGTGGCTGCGCACTCTCAGTCGTTCTTACCCATCAGGTTAGCGGCGTTAAGTGTCTCCCTTCCCCACAGCATACCCGCTGCTTCAGATTGAGTGCTCAGCTTTATTTTATTTGGATTTGACTGAGACGTGTTTCACTCCTAGGGAACCAGTACAGTTCCTTCTTCCTGTCAGTCTTGGGAAATCTTTATTTTCCTTGGTCTAGCATGCACTTACTTAATCATTTTGGAAAATGAACTGAAATAATTTACAATTGAGGATTTTTCCTTTTAGTTTTAACACTAACATTTTGTAAATAAGTGAAAAACAGGTATGAATAATAAGCAAACTGAGCGCTTTGCTTTTGTTTTTTTTTTTCTTAGCAACCGTCTCTTTTTGGCAGTGGTGGTTTTCATTTCTGTTATCCTTCCAATACTAGACTGACCTTTCTTTTTGCGTAGTTGCTGTTGGTTAATACACTGGCAATAAACATTTGCCTCATATCTTTCTCAGATTTGAGTGAGAAATAGGGCAAAATACTTAAGGTTTTTACCTGTTTGACACAGTGTTATTAAAACTTTTTACTTAGTCTCCCCCAAATTTAAGTTTTCCTTTGTACGTCTTGACATTGACATCTAAAGACTTTTAGCATAAAACCTAAGTAATATTATTTAACCTATTATACCAGTTTGCAGTAAAAATATCTTCAGCAATTTAAATGTAAAAAAAAAAACCTGGTGTAGATTGAGTTAAAGTTGTTTGTGGTATCTATTGATAAAGAACAAACTTACAAATTTTATATATAATTACTTAAACATAAAGTAAACTTTCATTAGAAATGCATCTCTTAATGACAGAGGCTTTTTTTTCCTTCCTGATTGAGTGAATTTATTTGTAGAGGGAGACACAAGTCAGCATGAACTTTATTTCTGCTTTTCATCTTTATGAATGAAGGTTGGGAAACCTTATTCAGATAAATCAATTGGTAGGGATGGAAGGAGTTTATCATAACATTATCACTGAATTCTTCTGAGGTATTTGCCAAAATCCCCAAAACTTGTTGAGAGCCTCCTTCAGTTTTTTTTGAAAGTGGAAGATGGGAAGTCCTCCACAGAGGTTTGTTATTCAGTCATTACAGCTCAGCTTGGCCCCAGTCTTTGAGATTGCCCCTCTGAATGGGAAAGAAGAATGCTTTTATTTATAAAGTGGAGAAAGAGGAGCGTATAAAAAGGAATGCGGAGTAGGAGAGCCAGCATGATCCTGTGATAGGAGGTGCGTTGTTAGGCAGATTCCTTTGAAGAGAGATTACATAAGAAAGTTAATGGAAGTTTGGTCTTTTCAAGGCTCCATACCCGTAAGCCCCGAGGAAACCCCTCACATATTTACAGAGCACTGCGTATACACTGGGGTGCAGGCCTTAGAAAGATAGTAAGTGGGATGAGCACATAGGCTTTTGAGTCAGAGTGATTCTTGCAGGCAGTGTGACCTTGGATAGTTGACTTATCCTCTTTAAGTTGTAGGTCCTCATCTACAAAATGGGGAAAACAAAGTTTTCCACTTAGCAAGGTATCTGGTGTCGTCATAAGCTCTCCGTAAATGGCTCTATTCAAAGATGCCTTCAGATTATCAGCTAGCCAAGTGGTAATCGTCTAACATCATGAATTAGTGGTAATCACTAATCTGGAATTAGTGGTCATTCAAAGTCCGTAATAAATCATTTGGTGTAAGTCTTCATTCTTTAAAAGCTAAATTATTTTATTCTTTAGAAACTAGATTCTGTGCTGACAAAGGATTGTGCTGCTTTAAGGCTGTTTAGGCCATCTAGTTGTCTTTCTGACACTTGGGCTAACATCTGAATATATATTGTACTAAGGTGTAGACAGGTTTTTACGGATTTTCGTAGCAGTGGCTGTAAAGTGGTCTTTCTTGCACTTGTTGCTTATAAGTGACCCCAGATCATCTTACATATATGTAAGTGCCAAGATAATAAGTTAATTTTACCTATATTGAAATTAACAGATGAGTTCTTACAGAGTTTACCTTGAGAAGTACATAGGGAATTGAAGGGCATTCATGATTGCAGCTGTAGTTAACTCATGAGAAAGAAAGGAGAAGTAACAGGCTCTTACTTTCCATTTCCCTGTCTCTTTATGGGAAAGTTTTACTGTAAAGAGAGCTCATAAACAAACAGAAGGGATTCTATTATAGGGAGATCCATTTGGGGAGGGTATTCTAGGCTAACTCTGCTTTAATACACGTTTGTGTCCCTGGGCTCATTATTCCTTTTTGATGACTGCAATATGTAGTGCTGATAAATACCTGAAATTTCAACATATGTAAAAATCACTGTAACAAGGGATCAGAATGAAAAGGGCGTGTTCGGTAATAAAGATCGTGCTATAGAGTATGGAGCAAGCACACGCAAGGAGCAGCCGCCACCAGGCCCACCTGAGGAAGGGCCCGCACTGTGCTCCGTGGCTGGGGTCCACACCTTGGTGGAGATGGCACAGCCGTGGCTCAGTGAATGGCAGAGAGGGCGCTGCGGTCCTCGGCTGGCAGAACTTGGGGCAGACCAGCCCTGGAGGGTGATGTCTGCCTGGAACGCTGTGTCCGCGGTGGGGCTGGGGAAGCCTACTGGCCGCGTGCCCTGCAAGAGCTGGGTGCTAGAGAAGCTGTGTGCACTGCAGGAGTCGGCTGTTTGTGCCACAGAAGCTGGTTGGGCTTCTCACGAGGATCGGGAGCAAAGTCCTTTCCCTGCTGCTCCGTCTCTTGAGTAGTCTCTGTGAACAAAGCTTGGCATCATGATAGCTGTCAGGAGGGAAAATATTTAACGGCCCAAATCCATTTTCACAGAGCTTATTAAAGTAGTGAATTTAGATCTGAGAAGTGAGAATTGGTCATTGGAACAGTCCATATATCTTTGACTGCTTAGAGTCTGTATACCCCTTTCAACAAACATTTGAGCTCCCATCCAATACACAACAGTTACGTTTCTGTCTAACAAGATACAACAGAAGTTTTCACTCTTTCCCCTGATGAGCAGATGCAGAGCCCCAAGAGTCACTGCATTCATTGCTGGCAATGTTAATGACTCCACAAGCCAAGGCAGTCGTACTGAATGTTCTTTTCCGTAAAGATTAAACTGTAAAGTTGACTTCTGTATAAAATAAAAATGGGAAGGATGGAAAGAATGGTTAGATGCAGATGAACGTAAACATACACCAAGCAGATGGAGCGTCTGCAGAGCCGCTGGCCCCCGTTTCCATGCTTGGCCACGGGCTGTAATTGGCAGCTGCCGTGTCCTTCCCCCTTGTTTTCCCCGTCCTCAGCGAGGGTCTGCCTGGTTAGGGTTCTTTCCTTGGTGGTGGGACCCAAGCCTGCGGCTCTCTGGAGCCTGGTGTCCTCAGTCACCTTGCCTTTTCTGGCTGCTGTCGTCTTCTGGTGACTTTACTGTTGGAGATAGAAGTACTAAGAGATGTGGGCCCTGCACGCAGTTATCCCTCTACAGGATGTTCAAGGAGAGGAAAGTGGTTTGTGGATGGTCAGCCGCTCCTGCTGGTAAAGGAGACTCGAGTGGCATAGGGATTCAAAACAGTTGCATCTGAATTCAACCACAAATCCTCATTCTGAGCTTTAGGATCCTGTTTTTAACCAGTTAGTGGTATAATATCTGAGAAACTTGACTAGACTTAGAATTAATTTAAAATGTATGTTTGATTTTTAGAAATAAGAGATTTTTTTCCAGGGCTATCATGGGCACACTCTGGTTCTCATCCTGTGCTTCCCTTTGGAAGTTAGTGGGCCCAGGTTTGTCCTTTTCCCCTTGTTGGCCTGCAGGGACACTCGGAAGGGCCCCTCACACGTCAGTTTTTGCAGTTGCCGTCACTGCCGTGAGGTCGGGTGGGGCGGGCAGCTGGGCTCCCCAGGCGCGCGCTTCAGTCGGCACGTGGCTGCGTTTCGCCACAGACAGTGCAGTTCTGACGCTGCAGCCTGTGCCTCGAGGGCCTCCCACTCCAGGCAGTGAGGCGCTCAGCACTGAGCTCATGCCGAAAGATCCCGCCACACAGTCCGTTCTTCCTTCACGGGATCGCGCCTGACACCAGTTCTTTGTGTGTCTGGGCTCAGCCGCAGGAAAGGAAACAGGAGTTTGAGCAGGATAAGAAATCCTAACTACAGTTAGGCTGTGTGTGTACCCGACTGTTTTCAACTCTGTGGCCCCATGGACTGCAGCCCGCCCGGCTCCTCCGTCCATGTGATTTCCCAGGCAAGAATCCTGGAGTGGGTTGCCCTGCCCTTCTCTGGGGGATCTTCCTGAGCCAGGGATCGAACCCGCTTCTCCTGTGTCTCTTCACTGTGCCTCATGGGAGGCCCGAGTAAAGTGAGTTCGGAAGAATATAGCAGTAGCAGATTTAAGGGATAGCCTTAGGGCTGAGACGAAGCACTCTGCCTCTCTGCCCACAGGGTTAGGATGCAGACGGTGCTGAAGAGGACGCAGCCGTGGTTCTTAGACAAGTGTTTGTACTGCTAGGCTGCCAGAACTTGCTGGAAATACGCCCTCTGGTTTTTGGCAAAAATCTGGCTTTGGAGTGCTGGAGAAGCTGTTCCCAGGGAAGTGACTAACTGGAAGCACTCCTACGATAAAGCCACCCAAGGTGGGTGCCGGGGAGGCTGCTGGCGCCTCGCCCTGCAGCTGTGAGGCACGGGGAGAGTGCGTGGGCTTCTCGAGCCAGACTCTAGGGAAGCCGCTCACTGGAGGCCCTGTGGGTAGAGACAGGAAGGCCTCCTCCCCGCTGGGGGCAAGCCCGCTGGAACCAAGCAGCAGGCCTTCCCTCCGGTCTCTCCAGCGCCCTCTACTGCCTGAGCCTGAGGCAGAGGAAGGACGCCTAACAGGCCCAGACCCGTTCCACAGCCTGGAAAGAAGGCGCATCTGGCGCTGAGAGGCAGGGGCCCTGCCGCTGGCGCACTGGGCTGCTGTCTGCAGGTCTGTCTGCAAGTCCAGCGTCAGACTAGGGTTCACGGTTAATAACCGTGTTTATTAACTTCTACAGAAAACCTGTCTTTGCCATTTCCTTTTTCAGTCCTGACTTTGCTTTGGCCCTATGCTCTGTTGTAAGTCTTCTCAAATTCTTTTTGGAAAGGTGGTTGTTGAAATACGTAGGCTAGATTATGAGGAGTATACAAAAGACTGTGTTTACCATCCAAGGCAACACAGTGTTAACCATCAGGCAGAATCCTATTCCTACCTAGAAAGCCTAGTTTATTTTGTATTGTGGTAACAGGCCTGTAATGTGAAATTTACCATTCTAGCCATTTTAAGTAAATAGTTAAGAGGCATTAAGTACATAAACAGGAACCACATCCCTGCTCTTCTCATTCTGTGGCAGCCTTCATTCTCCTGTCTGCCCTATGGATTTTACTGCTTTAGGTACCTCGTATCAGTGCAGTGCAGTCGCTCAGTCGTGTCTGACTCTTTGCGACCCCATGAATCGCAGCACGCCAGGCCTGCCTGTCCATCACCAACTCCCGGACTTCACTCAGACTCATGTCCATCAAGTCAGAGATGCCATCCAGCCATCTCATCCTGGGTCGTCCCCTTCTCCTCCTGCCCCCAATCCTTCCCAGCATCAGAGTCTTTTCCAATGAGTCAACTCTTCGCATGAGGTGGCCAAAGTACTGGAGCTTCAGCTTTAGCACCATTCCTTCCAAAGAAATCCCAGGGTTGATCTCCTTCAGAATGGACTGGTTGGATCTCCTTGCAGTCCAAGGGACTCTCAAGAGTCTTCTCCAACACCACAGTTCAAAAGCATCAATTCTTTGGTGCTCAGCCTTCTTCACAGTCCAACTCTCACATCCATACATGACCAAAGGAAAAACCATAGCCTTGACTAGACTGACTTTAGTCAGCAAAGTAGTGTCTCTGCTTTTGAATATGCTATCTAGGTTGGTCATAACTTTTCTTCCAAGGAGTAAGCGTCTTTTAATTTCGTGGCTGCAGTCACCATCTGCAGTGATTTTGGAGCCCCCCAAAATAAAGTCTGACAGTGTTTCCACTGTTTCCCCATCTATTTCTCATGAAGTGATGGGACTGGATGCCATGATCTTCATTTTCTGAATGTTGAGCTTTAAGCCAACTTTCTCACTCTCCTCTTTCACTTTCATCAAGAGGCTTTTTAGTTCCTCTTCACTTTCTGCCATAAGGGTGGTGTCATCTGCATATCTGAGGTTATTGATATTTTTCCCAGCAATCTTGATTCCAGCTTGGGCTTCATCCAGCCCAGCGTTTCTCATGATGTACTCTGCAGAGACGTTAAATAAGCAGGGTGACAATATGCAGCCTTGATGTACTCCTTTTCCTATTTGGAACCAGTCTGTTGTTCCATGTCCAGTTCTAACTGTTGCTTCCTGACCTACAGGAAGATTTCTCAAGAGGCAGGTCAGGTGGTCTAGTATTTCCATCTCTTGAAGAATTTTCCACAGTTTATTGTGATCCACACAGTAAAAGGCTTTGGCATCATCAATAAAGCAGATGTTTTTCTGGAACTCTCGGTTTTTCCATGATCCAGCGGATGCTGGCAATTTGATCTCTGGTTCCTCTGCCTTTTCTAAAACCAGCTTGAACATCAGGAAGTTCACGGCTCACATATTGCTGAAGCCTGGCTTGGAGAATTTTGGACATTACTTTACTAGCATGTGAGATGGGTGCAACTGTGTGGTAGTTTGAGAATTCTTTGGCATTGCCTTTCTTTGGGATTGGAATGAAAACTGACATTTTCCAGTCCTGTGGCTGGAAAAGCCATGCCCTCCTCCATGGACCATCCTGACCCAGGGGCTTGACCACTAGCAGAAGCCCTATGGTCCGCCTTAAACCTACACAGCCTCGTATCAGGGATACAGCATCTCTCCGTCTGCGATTGGCCTGTTTCACCTTGCAGTGTCTTCAGCGTTCCCCCTTGTTTTAGCGTGTGTCAGAACTCCCTTATTTTTCAAGGCTGAATTGTACTCCACTGCTTGTATGTACCACATTGTTCCAGCTTTATTGGGATATAAGTGACATGTAACATTGTGTAGGTTTAAGGCAGACCGCGAGGCTTCCCGGGCGGTGCTGTAAAGTCCCTGGGTCAGGAGGGTCCCTGGAGGAGGGCCTGGCAACACACTGCAGTGTCCTCGCCTGGAGAATCCCAGGGACAGAGGAGCCTGGCAGGCTGCAGTCCACGGGGCTGCACAGTCTGACACGACTGAAGCGAGTTGGCACACAAGCGTACCAGGCGCACAGTATGTTGGTTTGATACACTTGTGATTATCACAGGAGAGTTGCTACCCTCCGTCAGCTCACGTAACTACCGTTTCTGTCTTGTGAGAGCATCTGAGACTCGCTCCCTCTCCTGACTTCAGGCACACAGTGCAGCTTTGTCACCTGCGGTCAGCTTGCCGCCCTGGATGCCCAGCCCTGGCTTGCCTTGCGCCTGGAAGCCTGCTGTTTCCGCCCTCGTGCACCAGTCTCTGCTCCGTGTCAGGCTGACTCTTGGTGAGTGGTGTAGGGCGGCTGTTGCTCAGTCACTGAGCCGTGTCTGACTCTTTACAGCCCCTGGACCACAGCACACCTGGCTTCCCTGTCTTATACCTTCGCCCACAGCTTGTTCAGACTCAGCCCATTGAGCCGGTGGTGCCCTCCAACCGTCTCCTCCTCTGGCGTCCCCTTCTCCTCCCACCTTCAGTCTTGCCCAGCATCAGGGTGTTTTCCAGTGAGTCGGCTCTTCACATCAGCTGGCCAGAGTACTGGAGCTTCAGCTTCAGCATCAGTCCTTCAGTGAATATTTAGGGTTGGTTTCCCTTAGGATGGACTGGTTGGATCTCCTTGCAGTCTGCAGTACTCTCAAGAGTCTTCTCAAGCACCACAGTCCAGAGGCGTCCGTCACTCTTAGGGATTCAGCTTTACGCACGTGATGCTCCATCTGCATGTGATGTCTCGGTCCTCCCAGTACCGCTTGTTGAGGAGATTGTCCTTTCCCCATTGAGCAGCCCTGGCTCCTTTATCAGGTCCTGTATTTTCCAGGGTTTATTTCTAGGTTCTTGATTCTGTTCCACTGTTGTGTGTGTCTATATTTTTCCAGTTCCATACTGTTTTAATCACTATGCTTTATAGTACCAGGAAATGTGATGCCTTCAGCTTTGTTCTTTGCTTTGGCTATTCACGATCAGGGTCTTTTGTGGTTCTATACAAATTTTAATGTAAAGTTAGGTTGCCTGAATAATTTTTTTTTTTTTTAATGTAGACTTTTTTTGTTACAAACTTTCCTCTTAGATCTGTTTTTGCTTCATCCTGTAAGTTTTGGCATACTGAACATGTGAACAACCCATTGGTTGTTAGAAGTGTTTTGTTTAATTCCACGTAGTTACGAATTTTCCAGTTTCTTCCTGTTGTTGATTTTTTATTTCTTGCCATTTTGGTCAGAAACGATTGTCAGTGTGACTTGAGGCTTATCAAGTTGTCAAGACTTGTCTTGAGCTAGGCTCTAACGTGGAGACTGCCCCGTGTGCACCCAGGAAGAGTGTGCCCTGCTGCTTGCTCTGTGGAGCGTTCTGCGTCTGCCTGTTGGGTCCGTGTCACCTAGAGCAGAGCCCAAGTCCAGGGTTTCCTGTTTGTTTCCTGTCTGGGTAGTGTGTGTGCTGCTGAAAGTGAGTTACTGAACTCCCCTGATACTACCTTAGTGCTGTCTAGTCTCACTTGAGGTCTGTCTTACTTGCTCACTGTGCTGAGGCCTGATCTCACTTGAGGCCTGATCTCACTTGAGGTCTGGTTTACTTGCTCACTGTGCTGAGGCCTAATCTCACTTGAGGTCTGGTTTACTTGCTCACTGTGCTGAGGCCTAATCTCACTTGAGGTCTGGTTTACTTGCTCACTGTGCTGAGGCCTAATCTCACTTGAGGTCTGGTTTACTTGCTCACTGTGCTGAGGCCTAATCTCACTTGAGGTCTGGTTTACTTGCTCACTGTGCTGAGGCCTAATCTCACTTGAGGTCTGGTTTACTTGCTCACTGTGCTGAGGCCTAATCTCACTTGAGGTCTGGTTTACTTGCTCACTGTGCTGAGGCCTAATCTTACTTCAGGTCTGGTTTACTTGCTCACTATGCTGAGGTCTGGTCTCACTTGAGGTCTGGTCTTACTTGCTCACTGTGCTGAGGCCTGGTCTCACTTGGGGTCTGTCTCACTTGCTCACTGTGCTGAGGCTCTCCTCCTCATTGCTGCCTAGCCTCACTTGAGGTCTGGTCTCACTCGCTCCCTGTGCCGAGGCCTCTGCTATTCGGTCCCTATCTTTTATGGTTGTCACACCCTCTTGATGAGTTGATTCTTCATATAATAGTCGTCTTTGCCTCTTACTACAGTTTTTGGCTTAAAGTTTCTTTTATCTAAAGCAATAGAGCTGCCCCTGCTCTTTGACTTCTCTTGAATAGAGTGTCTTTTTCCATCCCTTCACTTTGAGCCTGTGTGTTTCCTGAAAGCTGGAGTCAGTCTCTTACAGGTACGCATGGTTAGTCGAGTCGGCTTCTCTTTCTCCTTTTGCCGCTGTGTGCCTTGGTAAGAGGCATGCAGAGAGTGGTATGTAGAGTGGTGGGGAGAACGGTGAGAAGCTACTAATTCTCTCTCACCCACTATTTTCTGGCTGTTTTGTAGGTCCCTTGTTCCTTTCTCTCTCTCCTGTTGTCTTCTTTGTGACTTGAGTCCATTATCTTTTGTGTAGATAATGTAGATGTATTATCTACACAGAAATCTAATGCAGATATTTGCTTAATGATTTCTGTGAGCTTTACATAAGACATCTTAATAGCTTATTTTTGCTGGTAACAACTTCAGTTGCATGCAAAAACCTCTGCCCTTTTATTCCCCCTTAAGGTTTTGATGTCCCAGCTTCTCTTCGTATATTGAGTATTCTTCAGCAAGTTATTGTAGCGTACTCATTTTTGATACTCTTACCCTTTAACCTTAATACTAAGTAAAATGGTTAATGTACTGCCATATTACAGTATCAGAGTACTCTGAATTTGACCATATACTTAGCTTTTCTAACCAGTTTGTTCATCCGTTCATCAGTATATATTTGGTTTATTTCTACCTTTTAGATCTTGTGAGTATAGGTCCTGTCTGCAGTCGTAATTTAATTGTAGTCAAAAGGGCTAACAAGCCACAAGAGGAGGAGGCTGAGTCCTGCTGGATGGTCCTATGATCTGCTGTCTTCCTGTCTTTCTTAGAAGAGTGACTTTTTCCAGACATTTGAGTCCTTAAATAAAGTTCACAGCCCGGATAGCTGGGAGTTCGGGCACATCTCAGTGAGGTCACAGGTTTAGTCCGAGGGCATCACAGAGGAGTGAGGCGCACGGGTGTCATGTCCCTCGGTGCGTGCAGTTAGGTGTATGCTGTGCTGTATTAAGTGTGCGGCAGCCGCGTGTCTGAAGAAGTGTGTGCGCCTGAATGTGAGAGTGCTTCACTGCTGGAAACACTGGCCGTCATCTTAGCCCTCAGTGAGTCACAGCGACGGTGAAGTTCACTGATCCCAGATCATCAGAACAAAGATAATAATAGAAAGTCTGAAATGGGAGGATTGCTGAAATGGGACGCAGAGGCATGAAATGAGAAATGCTGTTGGAAAAAGGGGCACTGATAGATTTGTCTGAGGCAGGGCTGCCAGAAATCTTTGGTTTGTAAAAAGTGCTGTATCTGCCAGGTGCAGTAAAACGAGCTGCGCCAGTGCTGGTGAGCTGGTAACGTGGGTGCAAGGACTCTGTGCCAGGAGTAGACGCTGCCATTCAGGAGCACAGTATTTGCTTCCCTGCCTTGAACGTCTTGTAACCTTGGCCATATTTTACTTTCATGAGTTGAACCTGTCCAAAATATTACTTTCTTTCATGTGACTGATCTCACACAGAAACTCACAAGTTAGAAGAGGACCACTGTTGTGAAAATATAAGTATGGTAGTCAAATAAATGGTTATTGAGACAAAATAGATTTTTGTTGTATTTGTAAGAAATAGGTAGGTTTGTTTGTTTTCCCCGTGTTTATGATATTTTTGGTTCAGTGTGGAACCAAAGCAAAAGAAACCAGCAGGAAGAGGGGTGATGTTGGATGTGAGTTTAGATGACACCTTTAAACATGGCTTTCATTGCTGCTTAAAAAGTGTATCTAACAGTGTTGTGACTGTCCATTTCCAGACTGCCCTGGCACACTTAGAGTCTCTTGCAGTGGATGTGGAAGTGGCCAATCCACCAGCCAGTAAGGAGAGCATTGATGGTCTTCCAGAGACCCTTGTTCTTGAAGATCACACTGGTAAGAGCAAAGATTATCTCGAATAAACGTGTCAGATGGCACGTTGCGTATTCAAGTATGTTAACCAGGGCACATAGAAGACAAGAATACTGTCAGACATTTTCATTAGATTCTCTGTGAAACTCAGCTCTGACGAACTTACCTAATGGGATGTTCAAGTTCATCAGGTAGCAGGTTGGGCAGATACTCTCCAGTCAGCCTTTCTACAAAAGCAGTGTTTGTTAAATTCCGAATTATCGTGCATTAAGCAGAAATGCATTGCCAATTGATCAAATCCTGGTTCTTTCATCTTCTGTAGTTAGCATTTATGAGTTAGTGTGTTGGATTTCAACTTTATTAAAACGGAACTTTGTGGGATTGATGAGTCGCACCATCTGTCTTCAGCTGTCGGTCAGGAGCAGTGCTGCCCAATCTGCTGCAGTGAGTATATTAAGGACGACATAGCGACGGAGCTGCCCTGCCACCACTTCTTTCACAAGCCTTGCGTCTCGATTTGGCTACAAAAGGTGAGCTGCGGGTTTACTTGTTTAGAATTAATATTTTAATCATTTCTTCTACAAGTTAATCATGATAGTAGTGTTTAAGCCTGTTAGCTATGTACTCAAAATGTTTTTTAATTTAGTGTTTAAAATTGGTTACCTTTTAAAGATTACAGATTAACGGTAATATCAAGCTATTTTACCTTACTGAAGTGTGAGTCGCTCAGTCGTATTCATCTCTCTGTGACCTCATGGACTGTAGCCTGCCAGGCTCCTCTGTCCATAGGATTTCCCAGGCACGAACACTGGAGTGGGTTGCCATTTCCTTCTCCAGGGGATCTTCTTACCCAGGGATTGAACCTGGTTCTCCTGCACTGCAGGCAGATTCTTTACTGTCTGAACCGTCAGGGAATCTCTTTAACTTACTAACATTTTCTAAAAAACAATGAGAGAAAATGATGTTAGGATAAAACTAGTTAGATCTTTGATTGTATTTCTGAAATCGGATGTTTTCAAAAATATCTTAAGCCGGGAAGTCTTTGGGGCTACTCAAGAGTACTGTAACATTGTACAGATATTCTGCTAACATGAGACGGTATCTCTAAAAAGGAGGATAAACAAGGTCTTCCTGTGTCGCACAGGCAGCTATAGTCAATATCCTGTGAGGAACCGTAATGGAAAGTAATATGGGAAAGAACACACGGATTCGCCATATAGTAGAAATTAACACAGCATTCTGAATCAACTGTGCTTCAATAAAATATTTAAAATGTAAAGTAAAAATGTGTTTGATAAATATTTAATAACCTACCAAGTACCTCTGGTGCGATTTTTATATACTGTTTTTTAATGTTCACCCAATAATTTTTAAGTATATTTGAATTACTTAAAAAAGTATTCTTTAAATCTCAGTGAACTCTGTTCTCCCATAAAGGATATTTACATGCAGTTCAGCAGAAGCTTTCCCAGCTTGGTTGCTTCTGGATACGGCGCTCTGTCTCCTCCATGACCGCTTCCTCTGATCGCCTCTCTCTCACATCCACCCTCTCCGTCCTCCCTTTTCTTCCCTTTCTTTGGCTTTGGTCTTGGTCCCCTTCTGCTGCCACTTCATCTCTGTCAAAATTAGAGTTAATATCTCTCAGATCCAGTGCAGAGGTGTTCATTATTCCTTTATAATACCCAGAGTTTCTGCCTAGGCTTTCCAGGCCTTCTGGGACCTGGTCTGTCCTTCAGATTTACTCCTCGGTACCTTTGCTCATGCCTAGCCTGGTGTGAGCATCTCCTCACTGTAAACAGAGAGGTTCTGGGGAGGTCCGGCTTGCGTTCCGCCTTTTCTGTTCTCGGCATCCCTTCCGATAAACACCCGCAATAGTGTCAGAGCCGCAAGGAGGGCCTCGTGTGGTCTCTGCTGCTGCGTGTCCCTCCTGGGTGGTGCACGCGCGCTTCCCCGCTTCATCCTGGCAGCTCGGGGACATGTTGGTGTCCTCACTCTCGTCTCCAGGTAGCTGTCACTCCCGCAAGGCTCCGCGGCCGGAGTGCTCGGCGGAGACTGGGCTCCTCTGTGTGGCTCTCAGATGTTGCTCTTCGGCTCCATCTCCGTGACAGGTGCACAGTGCCTGTTTGCTGAATTAAGTTCTTGAGTTGTACATATTACTTATGTTGTACAGTCTTGAATTGTGAATGATTTTGCCTTAACCCAAGGTCGTAGTTTCTTTATTCTCTTTCCTGTCAGGAAGCAGCATAGTGTGAAGCCTTTCCTCTGGGGAGAAGGTTCCCAAGATTCGTATCTTTGTCACCTTCAAAAGCATGATTTCTTCAACCTGTTTTCTATCGGGGAGATCGCTGGGAGAAAGATTTGTGAGGGGATTATCTATTGCCAGGTGGCAATCTCTGTAATCTGCCGTTGGTCCTAAAACCATGCACTCCCAGTCTAGCTGCTTTCCCTGGTCCACCTTCCCTCATTGATTTGTTTTATTATTCAGAAGGCACCTAACTCTTAACTTTCTGAAAACGAAGTATATGGCTTATAAAGAAGGGCTGCAGTCCATCTGCTCTGACGTATCTGTACCACACTAGAGTGAGGTTTTACTATATATGTGGAAGATCCTAGGGGGCTGATTTGATGTAATAAATACGTGAATTGAGTGGGTCCCTGGTTTCTCTTAATACATACACCATAGATGCATAATAATTCACTTTAGAGGAGGACGTGCCCTGCGACTCTAGCTCACCCTTGTGGCGCCAGTGCTAAGTGGAGAGGAGAGTAGATGCTCAGTGAGTACTCACTAAAGGAAGATGAGTGACCTGTAACACACAGAACTGATGGGGAGACGTTGGTCCCCTCAGGGAAGTCGAGAGTCTGACTGGGATGAGGGGAAAGTGCCTCAGAATTCTGCTTCTCTGTATTCGTGGATTGGCATTCGTTTTTACATTATGAGACTTTTTTAGGATAATGCTACTGTTCTGATACTTCATAGCAATTCAGACCTTTCCGTTTGTTGGCTGCGAACTTGCTTTTTCTCTCCCTCCATTTTTCTCTCTCCAGTCCGGGACCTGCCCCGTGTGCCGCCGTCACTTCCCACCTGCTGTGATGGAAACGCCCGCTGCTGCTTCCTCTGAGCCTGATCGTGACACCCCCCCTGCAAGTGACAGTGCTGCAGAAGCCCCCTAAACCTTCCCACTTGGATGAGATCAGTCTATCAAAGTAAATCTGCAGATTCCTTCTAAATCTGATGTGCAAATAATTATATATAAATATATTAAAAATGCTATATATAGTCTATGCCATAGTTTAGAAAGAGAATATTAACCTTTCTAAACTTAAGTTTAGGTTTGCAGAAAGTGCTAAACGTTTTCAAGCTGAATGTTGACGTAGTGCATCCGTTTTCTTTAGTTTAACATGTTATTAATTGTAAAGTCAAGCTTATCAGTTCATTCTCTCCAGAAGAAATAATCATCTATGTGGCACACATTGTTGATTTTGTCTGGAGTACTGCCACTAAGTGATTATAATTAAGCTTTCCTATTTGCATCAAATGTGAAGATTGTGATTACAACAGTAGTAAAATTTGGTTTCGTTGGAAATAAAAAGGAATTATAAAGCATGCTTTTTCTTTGGTCCCTTTGCTTCATCAAAACCTCTTGGTTCATAATACTGAGTGGTTTTGTAAGAAGGTGTCTCTTCTTTCAAATTAAGGCTTTTTAGAATGCCAGCCAGAACTTCCAGCTAGAGCATCGCAAAGTGCTTCTATCCTAACTGTGGTCTCTTCGCAATGGTCAGGTAGGAAATTAGTCATTGTATCTGAACTGGTGGACGTGTGTAAAGTTAGTAAAGAAAAGTAAGCAATCTCCTGGGCTCAGTGCTTGGTGCAGTGAGACGAATTAGATGCCTTGTGAGATCCTTTCTGTTTGTCTAAAGTTATACTTGAAAGTCCAGAACACTCACGGCACATTCTGTGATAAATACTGGATATAGTTAAAGGGAGTTTTCACTCTGTAATATTTTGGAAAGTCTGAAAAAGAAAGCATGAAGTGTTTTAAAACACTCATTCTGTTGTATCCCAAAGGAAAATCTGAATCCTTAGAAAAACTAGGAAGTTAATTGTACTATCTTGTATAAAGCATCAAATTGATGGAGTACAGGACAGATCTGACCACAGCTTTCTTACAACATAGCTAACCCTTCCTCTGTTATGGTTTATTGTTTTAAAGTGTTGCTGGACAGAGATTATTCATAGTACATTATCAGCCTTTGTTTCTCTGCACCAATATATTTTGGTGAAACTGTTCACCCAGAGTTAAAATGGTGTCAAATGAAGCTGCAGATGAAAAACGAATAGACTGTGTGATTCCCTCGTACCTGTGTGGACAGAACTGAGCAGGTAACACAGCTCTGGTGTTGATTTCCTTTCTATAGAAGGAAAGATGCTGACCTCAGATTCATCCTCTGAAAGAGACCTGTTCACAAGCTTTTACACAAGAGAGGAAATCAGCTTTCCTCACATTTTTTTTTTTAGTGGGAAACCTGACCACAGAGTCATCTCTGTAATTATGAAACCAAACTAAGACTGCACAGCTCTCTGTTTAGGTCATCCCACCCGGTAGGCAAGTCTATGTCAACATGGACATGAAATTTAACTTAGAGATGCTTTAGGTGCCAAGACCAGAAAAGGATGATGGGTCTTAGAATGCCACATTTGAGCAAGTAAAATAGTAAAGCACGTGGTGAGTGTACATCCATCAAAGTAGTACATTGATAATTTAGTTTGGACACTAAAACAGGAGTGTTTATATGGCTTCCCAAATGCAGAGTTTATGTTTTATTTGTGTAATTTCTCTGAGTATTTATATTCCATCTCTTTTCTCCATTCTTAAATGAATTTTCACTGTTGGCACATTTGAGGCTTAAATATAAGGAACATAAAACTTGCATTCTAATTTTTGCATATATTGTAAATGTGTCTGGTATTTACAGCAAAGTACTGTGTATCCTTTTATGGGTAAAACAAAGCTGAACGTTGCATGCCTGCACTGTGGTGGCTTTGTAGTTTAGAGGTCCTGTGGGGCATCTGTGACTTCGGAAATGCTCACATTCAGGCCTTAACGTTGCATTAGGTAGCATGTTTTCCTTCTGATGTATATAAGCACTGTTGTATAAACTAATCTTTGCTTGTTTTCTACTCCATGGTCTTTCCATACCATATTTCATTGATAATCAGTTAGTGTCAAGGGGTCAAATCAGATTAAAGTTAATTCTCATGTGTATATTGTGGAAATTTGTGGTTAGTGTGATTTTTGTTGTTGTTATTTGTTTCCTTTAAGTAATAATGATCAGTTGTGACACTTACTGGTTAAAATGACATTGTTACAGGTTTTCTCTGTAATAAGCCACACATTATATTTAGGCAGTATAATGGGACCTTGGTTTTCTTCTAGATAGCAGCTGTCAGAAAGAAAATATTTCTTCTTTGCCTATTAAGATTTAGCTATTATCTGCCAGTTGTTAAGAGTTGGTTCCAGATTCAACCAGCAGTGTTGAGAGCTGAGCTTAAGAGAGCTGTTGTACTTTTTGCTTTCCATCTGTTTCTGCCCTTTGTTCTTGGCTCCCTACTGTCTATAAACAGCTGCTGTGAAGGAGAAAAGTTCAATAAGAGTTAGCTTAAAAATTCTGTAAAAAATAAAATTGAGGTTTTAGAATTGTCATTGTAACAAGCTGATACAATCTGAGGCTGACAAGGCAACTAAATTTTGAAAAAGTAAAGAATATATGATGGTAAATTAGAAGTGTTAATACTACTTAAAATATTGTTTCTCTTATTTCTCTATTATATGTTAAGTAACTTGACCTAATAATTTTATTTTTTTTAAAGTTTTCTTCTTTCTTGTAATATGAATGCTGATATTTAAAGGTAAATCTATGTGGTTTTCTTTTGTGTTTCTTGTTTATCTCTAAGCTAACTAAGTCTTTAAGATTATTTGTGATCTGGATTTATATATAAGCTGTTAAATATATGTGAACTGTTAAAATGGAATGCAAGCTTTTCAAAAGCCCAGGTCTAAATGTAATGATTGGTTTATTGTTCTACAACCCCAGACCATCATTTTTTGTGTAAATCATAAACAATAAACAGGATATACTCAGTGGTCATTTCTAATATTTAATTGTGTAGTCATATCACTTCTATAACGTAACCTCCTCGAGGATTTAGTGTTAATAGCAAAGAACACAGGTCTTAACAGGAAGTCTGGAGTAGGCTCCTGAGCAAATGATTTTATAGTCCTTCCACTGTGATCCAAGAAGGAAGAGGCTAAAAGAGAACTCGGCTGTACAGAAGTGGTTGGTGGCCTTGCAGAGGGTGAGCCACTCAGCGCCCCTGCAAGGGCTGGATTTCATTATCACGGGAGTGTCGCCCGCACGCTCCTACAGATAGCACGTGTGAAGCTAGGCAGAAAGGTCTTATTCCTTCTACGTGGCCACCTCTTCGTATCTCCCCTCAGGCTTCATACTTTTCTCAGATCTTGGATGATACCTATTCTGGACCAGCTGGCATTGACTGTTTCAGTCTCTCACGTATAATGCGTAGCTTAGAACTAAACACAGTTCTGCAGTCTGACTAAAGCAGGATCCAGAAGCATTATTGCCATCATCAAGGTGAATCTCATATGACCATTAGAACTAGTATATGTTGACATTATTATTATCATGACCGTCATTTTTAGGCACATGTATCACATTATTGTCTTTTGCTAAACCTCAAGGTATTGCTGGTAAGCCAGGCTGGTTCCTAATAATTACTTACACAATTTGCCATTAACCTAATTGAAGGACTACGTTCATCCTTACTAAAATTAAGTTGTAAAGGTCTGTATGAACTCTTGATTCTTCTCCCAGCCTGTGTCAGTCCCAGTTTTGATGAAGTATGTCTCTGGTGTTTAGAGGCTTTCTCCAGGTTACTGATAAATACTGAACAAAACAGGATGAAATACAGGCCCTCTTCAGAATGCCACTGTGGACAGCGCTCTAGATTACCTTGACCCACCAATCAGTGCTTTGGGTACAGTTGTTGAAGCAACTACTAGTCACTTAGATGCTTACGTTTCCTAAAAGGACACTGTAAGAATAAGAAGTATTGTCCTGTTTGGTTGACAAGCACTATGGAAGTAGCCTAATCTTGCTAGTATATTAAATCAAGAAAGCAAGTGAAGTTAACCTGGAAATGTTTCACTCTTAGTGAAAGCATGCTACCTCCTTTCTAACTGCTCACATTGCCATCTGTTAACCTTCTCTCTAGAAATTTGGTAAATGACCAATGTCAACCTAACTTTTTTTAATTTTTGGAATCTACCATTTTTCTTCAAAAATTAATGATACTTGAATTAACGTGACCTTAACAAGTCACTTAATCACTCTGCTTCTGTTTTCTCTATAAAGTAAGGACTCTGAATTAAAGGTTCAGTACTGCTTGTTTGTGCATGGGTAAAAGTGTGAAAAAAAATGTTCTTTGTTGATGTGCAGAGTGAGGGGGAAATACAGTTGCTTTCTATCATTGTTTGATGTTAGCACTGCCTTTTAGGATTGATGAACGTTTTAGCTAAAAACCTTAAAAGCATCTTAATCACTTCTTAGGAGCCCAAAGAGTTTGACATGGAAACTTTATTAAATCAAAAGAAAGAAAATTAATGTCAGTTTTACTAAAAGGCTACATGCCTAGATCTGGGGTCACAAAGAGTTGGACATGACTGAGCGGCTGAACTGAACTGTACATGCCTAGATATGGCAATTTATTCCATTTTCTTTTTAATTTATAATCATATGCAGTTCTTTAGTGAATATTAGAGGGAGGAGGTCTAATGCAGGGAAAACACTGCATTTCAGACCTTCACTGTCAGAGACATTCAGTAAGCCACCATGGTTCCTTTTCCTTTGATAATAAAACAGCAATTCTTCAGATTAATTGAGAAAAGTGCATTTTTACATTCTAAGAATAGTTCCAATTTACGAGGTATTAAATATTAGACATAGTTTTAGGCTGTCTGTTTTAGCTAATCTTCATAATGAGTCTGCAGAGTAGTTTATGCTGTCACAACTTTTACAAATGAAAAAATTGAGTCCTGGTTCTGAAGCAGAAACCCCAGGGTTCTGGGTGGTCCATGCCACCTTTCTGGGTAGGAACAGTGTGATTGGTGTGAGTATTTAACCAGGTTGTTTGAAATGATGTCTGAGTTTTTAAAATGGGAAAGGAAGCCTGTTTAAAATTCTGAAAAATACTTTGTTAGTTTTTCCTTTGCATATTACGTTACTAAATTGTTACAGAGAGACGTTTTTGCCTTAAGTAATGTATTGCTGACCAAAGTTCTAATGTCCTAGTTAGTGAAGTTTCTTAGCCACCATTAAAATCTATGAGAACTTCTCCCTTTGCCTAATTTGGAGGAATCCTTAAGTTATTCTGTGGAGGCTGTCTCTAGCCTGAGAGGTAAGTAGCATCTTCTTGTCTCTTCAGCCAGTGAGACCTCACTGGTGCAGACATATGCGTATAAGTGACAAGCCCTGCTCTTTCCAGGCCATTGGAGTCCTTGCATCAGAAGCCTTGGGCATTTGCCTCCACACTTGCAGTCAGTAGGAACAGACATATGACCCAGGGTTTCCTTTTGATTTTAGTCCTTAAGTGATATTTTAAATTCTTTCCAGGCATTTAAATCTGTGCCCTAGTTCTCCTATTTCATTCCCATTTTCTTGTTAAAAGACCTCAGATGTTACAGCTATTATAAGGGGCCTCCCTCCATACCATTGTGCTGATTGGCCTTTGGCTTCCACAGATACCTCTTCTTGGTCTGGACCAAGGAGCCTTCATTCCTGGTATTGCAGTACCTTCGGTTTGGAGCCACGAAAGAATGTCAGAGTTTTCATTTTAGTTTAAATTCACGTTTCAGGCAGATGAGGATAGAAATGGGGAGCTTACAAAATCAGCCTTGTCTGGAAAGCAAGCGCTAGCCTAGATTGGATGATGAATTACAAGTGAACTGTGATTATGGCCCACATCTACTTGAGTAAATAGCATCTGAAAGAAGACGTTTAAGTTTTTTAGTAAAAATTGCTTGCCTTATAAAAATAATATATTAGACATAGCCTGGCAACCTCCCTGAATCTGTGGAAACAATTTCATCAAATCCAACAAATGAACTCTGTACCTTGACCTGCTGTCTAATAATGCTTACCAGGTGCTGCCTCTAGCACTACTGTGAACAAGATCGCCAGCCTCCCTGGCCGCCTCAAGTGTCTTGTATTGAGGAGACTCGACCACGTATTTTCCCCAAAGCAGCCAAATGCTCCATATGGGAAGGGGTTCTTCTTGGCCTGGGGTGTGCCTGGCTTTTCCGTGATTATCCAAGTGAGAAACAACCAAAGCAGGGAGAAAGACCAACACGTGCTGAGCCCTGCAAGGTGACCAGCTTCCAGCAGCTCCTTTCATTCCCCAATGACTTGTAGCTCTGTTACTGTGTTTATAAGTTGAAGATCTAGGAGGTTACATGCCCTGTGGCCTCCGGAAGGTCCTGATGCCTCCCAATCCAGGAAGCTGGCAAGAACTTTTCTGCAGAGAGAGGGCTGGCTGCAACAGAAGCAGAGGTGGCTGTCCCGCCTCCCCCCACGCTGCGCTGCATTGCCTTCTACTCGCTGCGCTCGGGGCGCTTACACACAGGCGTCCAGTTTGCTTCTCCCCAGAAAATGGAACAGAAAGCCAGCAATTCTCAGTCACCGGCTTCCTGCTGGCTGAGTAACCTCTGGTACAAGATACTGTGTGAGTTTTGGTCACGATGCTGCAGGACCAAAACTTGTTAGATGTAGACCTAACTCCCCAAAGTCATCGAAAGGTTACGCAGAGGCAGAGGGTCACGTGGCTGGTGAGGAAGCTCCTCAGTGCCTTGTGCTGCTTCCTGCACAGGTCAGCGAGTTAACACTCACGGTGAGCGTGAAGGAAGTAAACTTGAGCTGATGTAAGGGGGGTATTAAAGTCCCTTAGACTCTGAATAGACTAACCTGCCTGTTCAATAGCCTAACCTAGCATTCAGAGAAAGAAAACTACTCAAGTTAGTAATTATCGTTATTAATAACCACAGAGAATAAGCCCAAAGAGGCTAAGGAGAGGATCCTAAACATATTAAACCGAATTATAGTCTCCTACCTAAAATGGTAGGAGGAGTGAAATCACGTTTAGAATCGAACCCCATTCCTGCCAGAGACGCTCAGAGGGCTCAAACACACCTTGTGCACCCACAGAGACTGTGACAGAACTGTCTCTGGGCGTCTCCTGAGGACATGCGGGTCAGCAGTGGCCTGCCGCAGGGCCAGGGGCTCTGGGTGCAGCAGACCAGGGTCTGGCATAAGCCCTCTTGGAGGAGGTCACCATTAACCCCACCATGGAGCCGCCAGAACTTCCCCAGGACTGGGGAAGCATACTCTAGGAGGGCACAAACAAAACCTGGTGTGCAGCAGGACCCAGGAGAAAGGAGCAGTGACCCCCACAAGAGACTGACTGAGACTTGCCCATGCGTGTCCAGGAGCCTCTGGCAGAGACGTGGGTGGTGGTGGCCTGCTGCACAGCTGGGGGCACTCGGGATCTTTTGCCATAATCTTCATTACCTCCACCATAGTTTGGCCTCAGGTCAAACAAGAGGGAGGGAACACAGCCCCGCCCACCAACAGAATATTGGATTAAGATTTACTGAGCATGGCCTGCCTCCAAGGCCAGGGAGGAGTTACCCCCCTTCTGAGGTCAGAGGCAGCCAGGAGGAGCCACCTCGCCCTGAGGCCAGGGGGTGGCCCTGAGGAGCAACCTAAGGAGCAGTGGCTGCCCAGGCATAGGAGGGCCTAGAGGAGATAACCCACACTGAAGGTCAGGAACAGCGGAGGTAAGGAGATAACCCTCGTCCAAGGTAAGGAGCAGTGGCTGTGCTTTGCAGTGGCTGTGCTCCAGTGCTTTGCTGGAGCAGCCGTGAAGAGATACCCCATGCCCAATGTAAGAGAAACCCAAGTAAGATGGTAGGTGTTGCAAGAGGGCATCAGAGGGCAGACACACTGAAACCATATTCACGGAAAACTAGTCAATCTAATCACTCTAGGACCACAGCCTTGTCTAACTCAATGAAACCAAGCGATGCCCGTGGGGCAACCCAAGATGGGCGGGTTGTGGTGGAGAGGTCTGACGGAATGTGATCCACTGGAGAAGGGAATGGCAAACCACTTCAGTATTCTTGCCTTGAAAACGCCATGAACAGTATGAAAAGGCAAAATGATAGGATACTGAAAGAGGAACTCCCCAGGTCAGTAGGCGCCCAATATGCTACTGGAGC
Organism: Capricornis sumatraensis; assembly: GCF_032405125.1. Taxonomy (NCBI): domain Eukaryota; kingdom Metazoa; phylum Chordata; class Mammalia; order Artiodactyla; family Bovidae; genus Capricornis; species Capricornis sumatraensis. The sequence continues at coordinate 107,466,536 of NC_091077.1, read as the reverse complement.
TCAGTGGAGAAATAATTCCAGAAAGAATGAAGGGATGGAGCCAAAGCAAAAACAACACCCAGCTGTGGATGTGACTGGTGATAGAAGCAAGGTCCGATGCTGTAAAGAGCAATATTGCATAGGAACCTGGAATGTCAGGTCCATGAATCAAGGCAAATTGGAAGTGATCAAACAGGAGATGGCAAGGGTGAACGTCGACATTCTAGGAATCAGCAAACTAAAATGGACTGGAATGGGTGAATTTAACTCAGATGACCATTATATCTACTACTGCGGACAGGAATCTCTCAGAAGAAATGGAGTAGCCATCATGGTCAACGAAAGAGTCTGAAATGCAGTACTTGGATGCAATCTCAAACGTGACAGAATGATCTCTGTTCTTTTCCAAGGAAAACCATTCAATATCACTGTAATCCAAGTCTATGCCCCAACTAGTAACGCTGAAGAAGCTGAAGTTGAACAGTTCTATGAAGACCTACAAGACCTTTTAGAACTAACACCCAAAAAACATGTCGTTTTCATTATAGGGGATTGGAATGCAAAAGTAGGAAGTCAAGAAACACCTGGAGTAACAGGCAAATTTGGCCTTGGAATACGGAATGAAGCAGGGCAAAGACTAATAGAGTTTTGCCAAGAAAATGCACTGGTCATAGCAAATACCCTCTTCCAACAACACAAGAGGAGACTCTACACATGGACATCACCAGATGGTCAACACCAAAATCAGATTGATTATATTCTTTGCAGCCAAATATGGAGAAGCTCTCTACAGTCAACAAAAACAAGACCAGGGGCTGACTGTGGCTCAGATCATGAACTCCTCATTACCAAATTCAGACTGAAATTGAAGAAAGCAGGGAAAACCACTAGACCATTCAGGTATGTCCTAAATCAAATCCCTTATGATTCTACAGTGGAAGTGAGAAATAGATTTAAGGGCCTAGATATGATAGATAGAGTGCCTGATGAACTATGGAATGAGGTTTGTGACATTGTACAGGAGACAGGGATCAAGACCATCCCAATGGAAAAGAAATGCAAAAAAGCAAAATGGCTGTCTGGGGAAGCATTACAAATAGCTGTGAAAAGAAGAGAAGTGAAAAGCAAAGGAGAAAAGGAAAGATATAAGCACCTGAATGCAGAATTCCAAAGAATAGCAAGAAGAGATAAGAAAGCCTTCTTCAGCGATCAGTGCAAAGAAATAGAGGCAAACAACAGAATGGGAAAGACTAGAGATCTCTTCAAGAAAATTAGATACCAAGGGAACAGTTCATGCAAAGATGGGCTCGACAAATGACAGAAATGGTATGGACCTAACAGAAGCAGAAGATATTAAGAAGAGGTGGCCAGAATACACAGAAGAACTGTACAAAAAAGATCTTCATGACCTGCATAATCACGATGGTGTGATCACTCATCTAGAGCCAGATATCCTGGAATGTGAAGTCAAGTGAGCCTTAGAAAGCGTCACTACGAACAAAGCTAGTGGAGGTGATGGAATTCCAGTTGAGCTATTTCAAATCCTGAGAGATGATGCTGTGAAAGTGCTGCACTCAATATGCCAGCAAATTTGGAAAACTCAGCAGTGGCCACAGGACTGGAAACGGTCAGTTTTCATTCCAATCCCAAAGAAAGGCAATGCAAAAGAATGCTCAAACTGCCACACAATTGCACTCATCTCACATGCTAGTAAAGTAATGCTCAAAATTCTCCAAGCCAGACTTCAGCAATACGTGAACCGTGAACTTCCTAATGTTCAAGCTGGTTTTAGAAAAGGCAGAGGAACCAGAGATCAAATTGCCAACATCTGCTGTGTCATGGAAAATGCAAGAGAGTTCCAGAAAAACATCTATTTCTGCTTTATTGACTATGCCAAAGCCTTTGACTGTGTGGATCACAATAAACTGGAAAATTCTGAAAGAGATGGGAATACCAGACCACCTAACCTGCCTCTTGAGAAATCTGTATGCAGGCCAGGAAGCAACAGTTAGAACTGGACATGGAACAACAGACTGGTTTCAAATAGGAAAAGAAGTGTGTCAGGGCTGTATATTGTTACCCTGCTTATTTAACTTCTCTGCAGAGTACATCATGATAAACGCTGGACTGGAAGAAACACAAGCTGGAATCAAGATTGCCATGAGAAATATCAATCACCTCAGATATGCAGATGACACTACCTTTATGGCAGAAAGTGAAGAGGAACTTAAAAGCCTCTTGATGAAAGTGAAAGAGGAGAGCGAAAAAGTTGGCTTAAAGCTCAACATTCAGAAAACTAAGATCATGGCATCTGGTCCCATCACTTCATGGGAAATAGATGGGGAAACAGTGGAAACAGTGTCAGACTTTATTTTGGGGGGCTCCAAAATCACTGCAGATGGTGATTGCAGCCATGAAATTAAAAGACGCTTACTCCTTGGAAGAAAAGTTATGACCAACCTAGATAGTAAATTCAAAAGCAGAGACATTACTTTGCCGACTAAGGTCCGTCTAGTCAAGGCTATGGTTTTTCCAGTGGTCATGTATGGATGTGAGAGGTGGGCTGTGAAGAAGGCTGAGCACCGAAGAATTGATGCTTTTGAACTGTGGTGTTGGAGAAGACTCTTGAGAGTCCCTTGGACTGCAAGGAGATCCAACCAGTCCATTCTGAAGGAGATCAGCCCTGGGATTTCTTTGGAAGGAATGGTGCTAAAGCTGAAGCTCCAGTACTTTGGCCACCTCATGGGAAGAGTTGACTCATTGGAAAAGACTTTCATGCTGGGAGGTATAGGGGGCAGGAGGAGAAGGGGACGACCCAGGATGAGATGGCTGGATGGCAACACTGACTCGATGGATGCAGGTCTGAGTGAACTCCGGGAGTTGGTGATGGACAGGGAGGCCTGGCGTGCTGTGATCCATGGAGTCGCAGAGTCGGACACAACTGAGCAACTGAACTGAACTGAACTGAGTGAGCATGGCCCGGAACAAGACCCTGTTACCCCCTCAGTCTCTCCCATCAGGAAGCTTCCATAAGCCTCTTGTCCTTCTCCATCACAGGGCAGATGGACTGACAACCACAATCATAGAAAACTAAGGAAACTGATCACATGAACCACAGCCTGTCTAACTCAATGAAACTATGAGCCATGCCACATGGGGCCACCCGAGACGGACGGGTCATGCTGGAGATCTCTGACAAAATGTCCACTGGAGAAGGGAAAGACAACCACTTCAGTATTCTTGCCTTGAGAACCCCATGAACAGTATGAAAAGGCAAAAAGATAGGATACTGAAAGATAAACTCTCCAGGTCAGTAGGTGCCCAATACGCTACTGGACATCAGTGGAGAAATAACTCCAGAAACAATGAAGAGAAGGAGCCAAAGCAAAAACAACACCCAGTTGTGGATGTGACTGGTGATGGAAGCAAGGTCCGATGCTGTAAAGAGCAATATTGCATAGGAACCTGGAATGTCAGGTCCATGAATCAAGGCAAATTGGAAGTGGTCAAACAGGAGATGGCAAGAGTGAACGTCAATATTCTAGGAATCAGTGAACTAAAATGGACTGGAATGGGTGAATTTAACTCAGATGACCATTATATCTACTACTGTGGGCAGGAATCCCTCAGAAGAAATGGAGTAGCCATCATGGTCAACAAAAGAGTTCAAAATGCAGTACTTGGATGCTATCTCAAAAATGACAGAATGATCTCTGTTGGTTTCTAGGGCAAACCATTCAATATCACGGTAATCCAAGTCTATGCCCTGATCAGTAATGCTAAAGAAGCTGAAGTTGAATGGTTCTATGAAGACCTACAAGACCTTATAGAACTAACACCCAAAAAATGATGTCCTTTTCATTATAGGGGACTGGAATGCAAAAGTGGGAAGTCAAGGACCACCTGGAGTAACAGGCAAATTTGGCCTTGGAATATGGAATGAAGCAGGGCAAAGGCTAATAGAGTTTTGCCAAGAGAATTCATTAGACATAGCAAACATCACTAGATGGTCAAGACCAAAATCAGATTGCTTATATTCTTGGACGTCAAAGATGGAGAAGCTCTATACAGTCAGCAAAAACAAGACCAGGATCTGTGGCTCAGATCATGAATTCCTCATTGCCAAATTCAGACTTAAAGTAAGTAGGGAAAACCACTAGACCATTCAGGTATGACCTAAATCAAATCCCTTACGATTATACAGTGGAAGTGGGAAATAGATTTAAGGGACTAGATCTGATAGAGTGCCTGATGAACTATGGAAGGAGGTTCATGACATTGTACAGGAGGCAGGAATCAAGACCACCCTCAAGAAAAAGAAATGCAAAAAAGCAAAATGGTTGTCTGAGGAGGCGTTACAAATAGCTATGAAAAGAGAAGCAAAAGGCAAAGGAGAAAGGGAAAGATATACCCATTTAAATGCAGAGTTCCAAAGAATAGCAAGGAGAGATAAGAACGCCTTCCTCAGTGACCAGGGCAGAGAAATAGAGAAAAACAATAGAATGGGAAAGACTAGAGATCCCTTCAAGAAAATTAGAGATACCAAGGGAACATTTCATGCAAAGATGGGCACAGTAAAGGACAGAAATGTTAGGGACCTAACAGAAGCAGGAGATATTAAGAAGAGGTGGCAAGAATACACAGAACTATACAAAAAAGATCTTCATGACCCAGATAATCATGGATGGTGTGATCACTCACCTAGAGCCAGATATCCTGGAATGTGAAGTCAAGTGGGCCTTAGGAAGCATCAGTCCAAACAAACCTAGTGGAGGTGATGGAATTCCAGTTGAGCTATTTCGTCCATTTCAAGTCTTGTAGATGATGCTGTGAAAGAGCTGCACTCAATATGCCAGCAAATTTGGAAAACTCACCAGTGGCCACAGGACTGGAAAAGGTCAGTTTTCATTCCAACCCCAAAGAAAGACAATGCCAAAGAATGTTCAAACTACTTCACAATTGCACTCATCTCACACACTAGTAAAGTAATGCTCAAAATTCTCCAAGCCAGACTTCAACAGTATGTGAACCATGAACTTCTATATGTTCAAGCTGGATTTAGAAAAGGCAGAGGAACCAGAGATCAACATCAGTTGGATCATCAAAAAATCAAGAGAGTTCCAGAAAACATCTATTTCTGCTTTATTGACTATACCAAAGCCTTTGACTGTGTGGATCACAATAAACTGTGGAAAATTCTGAAAGAGATGGAAATATCAGACCACCTGACCTGCCTCTTGAGAAATCTGTATGCAGGTCAGGAAGCAACAGTTAGAACTGGACATGGAACAACAGACTGGTTCCAAATCGGGGAAGGGGTACATAAAGGCTGTATATTGTTACCCTGCTTATTTAACTTATATGCAGAGTACATCATGAGAAATGCTGGGCTGGATGAAGCACAAGGTGGAATCAAGATTGCCAGGAGAAATAGCAATAACCTCAGATATGCAGATGACACCACTCTAATGGCAGAAAGTGAAGAAGAACTAAAGATCCTCTTGATGAAAGTGAAAGAGGAGAGTGAAAAAGTTGGCTTAAAACTCAACATTCAGAAAACCAAGATCATGGCATCTGGTCCCATCACTTCATGGCAGATAGATGGGGAAGCAATGGAAGCAGTGGGAGACTTTATTTTGGGGGGTTCCAAAATCACTGCAGATGGTGACTGCAGCCATGAAATTAAAAGATGCTTGCTCCTTGAAAGGAAAGTTATGACCAACCTAGACATCAAAATGCTGAGACATTGCTTTGTCAACAAGGGTCCGTCTAGTCAAGGCTATGGTTTTTTCAGTGGTCATGTATGGATGTGACAGTTGGTCCGTAAAGAAGGCTGAGTGCCAAAGAATTGATACTTTTGAACTGTGATGTTGGAGAAGACTCTTGAGAGTCCCTTGGATGCAAGGGGATCCAAGCAGTCCATCCTAAAGGAAATCAGTCCTGAATACTCATTGGAAGGACTGATGCAGAAGTTGAAACTCCAATCCTTTGGCCCCTGATGGGAAGGGCTGACTCATTTGAAAAGACCCTGATGCTGGGAAAGATTGAAGGCAGGAAGAGAAGGGGATGACAGAGGATGAGATGGTTGGATGGCATCACCAACTCAATGGACATGAGTGTGGGTAAGCTCCAGGAGGCCTGGCGTGCCACAGTCTATGGGGTCACAGAGTCGGACACGACTGAGCGACTGAGCTGAACTGAACCTGAGAAAAAGATCTCAGCAGATGTAGACATTTATGTTACTTTCCAATCCACTGCAGACAGAATTGTGCGTCCACTGATCTCTCGTCATTCCCTATGGTTCCTGCAGTACCACTGGCCAGTATCCACCTCTCTGAGTAAGCAAGAGCAATACTGTGGTCAACAGAAGCCTGCTGTTTGCACACTGATCAAACCAGGGTGGAAAGCAGGTTGTGATTGAACTGGGCTGCATGTCAGACGCCCCTGCTGTCTCTCGGCCTGAGTACATGGTCTTCTCCGTCCTAACTAGTGACTGTCCTGGATAGCCAGCCCTTTGGTTAATGAATACCCACGGCCTCATCGTCTCCAGAAACAAGAGGCTGGGAGAGCACTGCCCAAGCGACTTGGCCGGAGGTGCCTTTCCTGTCCATAGACTGCTTTGTACTTGGATGAATGAAAAATGAACAATTAAATTACAAATATATTACCTCACCTAAGGAGGAGGTCGTGGCTTGCCCATGATCATACAAGCAGAATACTGGAGCTAAGACTTGGAGGGGGTTTTCTGACCATGCCCACGACTGTTTCTGCCTTCTTGCCCAGGGTCATCCTCCAGAGAGTCAGGGCAACAGCAAGCGTAGATCAGATATAGGTTGTGTTTGCTTCTAAAGCTGCTTTGTGCCTGGGTCCTCAGCTGCCTGCAGGCCAAGTAGGAAATAATGACAGATAAGCAGATAAGATTTTGCTTATGAATTCCTACGTTTATTCTTCCTTTCTGGGCCCATTTTGAGTTAGGAAAGGCTTGGGGTGAGGAGGTAGAAGGAAGTGGCAGAGAAAGGAGCCAGAATGAGACAGGACAGGAAAGCAGCGTCTGGCTCTAGAACCTGAGGAATTTCTCAGCAGGTGTTTGGTGCTCTTGCAGCACAAGTGCTAAGCTTCTGAAGATTTCTAAGATACATGTCACGAGTGTCAGAAGACATTTTAATAACATTTGAAAAGGTGGCTGAGAAACTAAAGGACACACAGCATGTCCATGCCGTACACCCATTCTCGGTCTGCAGGGGACTTGACAACTACACATTTTACCACACTGACAAAAGAATGCCCTATGTCTGTTTGTGTGTAACAGTGATCCCTGTTCCTCAAAAAGGTCCGTGTCCCTAGGACAGTTGTTTTGGCTTCGACCTCCCCTCCCTGAGACATTCTCACAGGCCCTCCTGAAGCCGAGTGGGTCTCCCACTGTGGAGGGTCAGAAATAGGCTTTGCCTGACTTGACCTTGAGTCTGAGCCGCGGGCTGGAAGGAGGGGTGCAGAATCCAGGCTCCGGAGGACAGAGAGGGAAGGCCCTTCCGCCCTCGGTGTGAGGGTGCCGGCCGGGGCCACGTCCCGCCCCAGCCCGCGCTGCCCGCACCCGCCCCCCAGCCCTCTGTCCGCTGCGGGATGGTCCACAGTCAGCGCAGCGCTGTGCAAGCCGCCTTCCCTGCCGGCGTCCAGACCCTGCTGTTGGGATGCTCTGCTTCCGGTCACTGTAAAAGCTGAGCCGCTCTGGTTCAGGAAGACACTGCAATTCGTGTCCTAAAGGAGTTCGTTTCTTCTCCCCTGGTTGGACTCCCTCTGCAGAAAATTCTACCTACCTCTCACCTTGGGCCCGTTTTCCCCCGTGGTTCCTCCTGGAAACTCTGAGGAAGGCCTCGTGGGAATCTGTTTCTTCAGCTCCCGGCAGGAGGTGAGGTGTACTTCATTTCTTCCGGAGTGGAGCCTTGCCTGCCTTTGCATTTCTGAGAGCTTGCTTTTTACAACAGGCCCTTTAGGAAAATGAAAGTACAGGGTGGAATTTTTGAGCTTTTTAAGGATAATGCTGATTAGTCATCCCTGGGAGATGGTGATTGCTTCGTGGTCCTGAAGGAGGGAACCTGCTGGGTTTTAAAAAAAAAAATCACATTTGAAGGGAATGCTTTGTCTTGTAAATTGAGTAATGGCCTTCTCTAGTGATCTGTTAAAAGTAAGAGATGATGTCCCCAAAAGGGAGGGTAGGCTTCACTGCACCCAAGGAGAGCATCTTTTTCTTTTCAAACTTAAGTTTGTATATACAGACTTAAGGTTGTTTTGTGCAGTTTCTTGAGCCTGGGAACTGGGAAACTGAGGCAACACCTACACACTCCAAATTAGAAAGTAAGAAAAATACCCTCAATCCTGGTGACTGCAGAAGTAAGAGGCACGGCCCATTTCTCCCCATCTCTCCCTCCTTCCCCCCTTTGCTCCTCCTTCATTAGCTGGCGGACTCAGTTTAAACCCAAACCCACACATTTATCAGCTGTGAGACGTCGAGTGGCTTGCCGGACCTCCACGCCTCATCTGTACCCTGGGGCTGCCTCCTCATCTCTTTCCACCCTGGCCGTGGGCCTGCTAAGATGCACGGCTGGACAGATGGACCCTCTGGGCCAGGTCAGCATGCGCCCTGGATCCAGTGTCTGCCCTGGGGTGCGTCCTCAGCTGCTTTGATCGCCCTGGCCGTGGGCCCACGGAGACGCACGGCTGGACAGACGGGCCCTCTGGCCCAGGTCAGCATGCACCCTGGACCCGGCGTCTCCCCTGGGGTGCGTCCTCAGCTGCTTTGATCGCCCTGGCAGTGGGCCCGCGGAGACGCGCGGCTGGACAGACGGGCCCTCTGGGCCAGGTCAGCATGCGCCCTGGATCCGGTGTCTCCCCTGGGGTGCGTCCTCAGCTGCTTTGATCGCCCTGGCCGTGGGCCCGCGGAGACGCGCGGCTGGACAGACGGGCCCTCTGGGCCGGGTCAGCATATGCCCTGGACCCGGCGTCTCCCCTGGGGTGCGTCCTCAGCTGCTTTGATCGCCCTGGCAGTGGGCCCGCGGAGACGCGCGGCTGGACAGACGGGCCCTCTGGGCCGGGTCAGCATATGCCCTGGACCCGGCGTCTCCCCTGGGGTGCGTCCTCAGCTGCTTTGATCACCCTGGCAGTGGGCCCGCGGAGACGCGCGGCTGGACAGACGGGCCCTCTGGGCCGGGTCAGCATATGCCCTGGACCCGGCGTCTCCCCTGGGGTGCGTCCTCAGCTGCTTTGATCGCCCTGGCAGTGGGCCCGCAGAGACGCGCGGCTGGACAGACGGGCCCTCTGGGCCGGGTCAGCATATGCCCTGGACCCGGCGTCTCCCCTGGGGTGCGTCCTCAGCTGCTTTGATCGCCCTGGCCGTGGGCCCACGGAGACGCACGGCTGGACAGACGGGCCCTCTGGGCCGGGTCAGCATATGCCCTGGACCCGGCGTCTCCCCTGGGGTGCGTCCTCAGCTGCTTTGATCGCCCTGGCCGTGGGCCCACGGAGACGCACGGCTGGACAGACGGGCCCTCTGGGCCGGGTCAGCATATGCCCTGGACCCGGCGTCTCCCCTGGGGTGCGTCCTCAGCTGCTTTGATCGCCCTGGCAGTGGGCCTGTGGAGACCCGCGTAGATCCCGGCTGTCACATCTGCGGGTCGTTCTGGGGCCCTACGTCCGGCTCTGGTTCCAGGAGGATGGCTTGGCCATGAGTCTCTCCCGCTGACCGACGGGATGTTTCTTTTGAAAAAGTAGACAAGATTAGGCCCCCGAATCATGCTAATATGGGGCACCTCTGACTCACACCAAAATGGAGCCAGTTCAGTCTTGGCAGGAGCCGCTCAGCCTGTGGCCCTCGGCTGGCGCCCATGGGTGTCCTTTCCCTGTTTCACGCCTGCCGCTGGCAGCCAGGGCGGCCAGCCAGCTCTAGCAGGTCATCACTGGGGTGGCTTGCCGTCTTCTCTGAGGACCCTGAGACCCCTGCCCCACCCGCAGACCCTTTGCATACACATCCTCTCCTGCCTCCGGTCATGGTGATATGGTCTCTCACAGGCTGGTCTTAAACCGAGCTGGACCAGGGGTCAGAGTTTCTCGTACCAAAGGAACTGCTTCCTCCGTCCAGCAATATCCCTTCCTGATGATGGTGTGTGGAAGGCAGGGGTGTGGTCCCAGTGGAAAGAGATCAGTTCTAGGAATGAAGTAGTTGCAGCCTCAGGAGTTCTAGAGAGGATGCCGTTGGAAGATGCGCTGTTCTGTTTATGCCGTAAAATTCAGAACAGGACATCTCCCATATCTAGAGGGTGAATTTGTGTTCACATTTTCCTGCCTTACTCTGGGTAGGACCTGCGGGTGTGATCGTCACCCGTGAAGCACAATAGCAGCCTTTGATGGAGCCATGGGAAGCTGGCATCCAGTCCACGTCAGGAGTGATGATGCAACCAGCGTTAAGTAAGAGAAGGAGGAAGCTGCAGAGGCAAGAAGACCCATGTTGTGTCAACGCAAGCAGGTTCTGATAGCCGTGGCATCGTGAGTTATGCTACTGCTAACATTTCCTCATGGTGGGAAATAGGAAGTTAGCCAGGAACATTGGATATGATAATAAAGAACATGAATAAGTGGTTTCTAGATCTGGACAGGAAGAAAGGGCTCCGGCATAGAATGAAAACCTTCACGTGTGCTGATGGGTCGTAAATGTGTAAGTACACCTTTTCTCATTATTGGTGCTAAATCTTGATTGACGAATCACAATACCTCACATGGGCCCTTGAGTTTTATAATGTATTTTTTAATCATTTATATAGACAAGGGCCCAACAAAGGTATTTTCAGAGCTCTTCACACCTTAGGAAATGCCTTGGAAAAAAGCATTTGCTCAAAGAATAAAGCCATTCTCCCGTCTTACCTTTATTAGTAACAAAGGTGCTGTTTTGACCGCTATCTGCCACCCTTCTGTCTTATTCCTCGGTTTCTTTAGAATTTGATCAGGGAAGATGGGTGCTGTTTATTCAGACACTCTCACAGTCCCCAATAGTAAGCATTCGAAGTCAGTTACTGGCTTCCCTGATGGCTCAGCAGTAAAGAATCCGCCTGCCAGTGCAGGAGTTGCAAGTTTGATCCCTGGGTTGGGAAGATCCCCTAGAGGAGGGCGCAGTATTCTTGCCTGGGAAATCCCGTGGACAGAGGAGCCTGGTGGGCCACAGTCCCTTGGGTCACAAAGACTTGAACACACGGAGTGACTAAAAACAACAAAGGTTAAATATTATAATTTTATAAGCTTTCAGGTTACATTTTTTTTTTTTACTATTGAGGTATAATTGACATCTAACATCATGATAGTTCCAGGTATGCAAGATAAGGACTCACTGTGGGTATATGTTGCAAAGTGGTCACCACTGTAAATCTAGTTAGCGTCCATCATCATACGTAGTTACAAAATTTATTCCTTACGATGAGAACTGTTGAGGTTTGCAAGTATTTTCTCCCATTCAGTACACTGTCTTTTCATTTCGTTGATGATTTCCTTTGTTGTGCAGAGGGTTTGGGATTTGATGTAATCCCATTTGTCTATTTCTACCTTTGGAGTCAGATCCAAAACATCATGGCTAAAACTGAGTCAAGGAGCTTACCACTTATGTTCTTTCTAAGAGCTTTACGGTTTCAGTTCTTATACTCAAGCCTCTAAATCCATTCTGAGTTAATCTTTGTGTATAGTGAAGGTGGCGCCAGTGGTGAAGAACCCGCTGCCAGTGCAAGTGAAGCAAGAGACGTGGGTTCGATCCCTGGGTTGGAAAGATCCCCTGGAGAAGGCAATGGCAACGCACCCCAGTATTCTTGCCTTGGAGAATCCCATGCACAGAGGAGCATGGCGGGCTACAGCCGTGGCCTCGCAGAGCCAGACGCGGCTGAAGCGCCTTAGCGTGCACACGTGCGTCATGGCAGCTGTTGGCCCAGTTCCATCCTTCTGCGTGTGCTCTCCTGTGCTCCCAACACTGTTCACTGAAGAGACTGTCCTTTCCCAGCGGCATCTGCTTGACTCTTTTATCGCGAATTTATTGACCACATACGCATGGTTTTGTTTCTGGGCTCTCTTCTGTTCCATCGACCTATTTATGTGCTTGTTTGCCGATCAGATACAGTTTTTATTTTGTTTTATTTATTTATTTATGGCTGTGCAGATTCTTTACCACTGAGCCTCCAGGGACGCCCCAAATACTATTTTGATTACTACAGTTTTGTAATATGGTTTGAAATTAGGGAGCATATGCTGCCTCCCTCACTTAGCTGTTGAGGGTCTTTTGTGGCTCCATACAGATTTTAGCACTGGTTGTTCTACTTCTATGAGAAGCATCATTGGAATATTCAGAGACTGCATTGGGTCTCTAGATTCCTTTGAGTAGTATGGACATTTAACATTGTTGATTCTTATGAGCATAGATGTCTTTTCATTTATTTGTGTCTTCTTCAATTTTTTTCATCAATGTCTTATACATTTTAGTGTACAGACCTCTCACTTCCATGGTTAAATTTATTTCTAGGTATTTTATTCTTTTTGATGCAACTCTAGATGGGATTATTTCCTCCATTTTTCTTTCTGATAGTTTATTATTAGATTATAGAATCACAGGAGATTTTTGTATATTTATTTTATATCCTTCAACTGTACTATATTCATTGATTAGTTCAAGCAGTTTTTTTAGTCTAATAGGGTTTTCTATATATAGAAGTCTAATAGGGTTTTCTATATATATTATCATGTAATCTACCAATAATGACATTTTTAATTTTTCCTTTCTGGTTTGGATGTCTTCATTTATTATTTATTTATTTATTTTTGCCTAAATGCTCTGGCTAGGACTTTCAGTACTATGGTGAGTAAAAGTGGCCTTGTCTTATTTCAGATCTTAGAGGAAAAGCTTGCGGGTTTTCAGCGTTGACTATGATGTTCGCTATGGACTTGTCATTTATGGCCTTTATTATGTTGAGCTACGTTCTTCTATACCCACTTGGTTGAGACTTTTATCATAAGTCGATATTGAACTTTCTCACATTCTTTTTCTGCATGTACTGAGATGATAATATGGGTTTTTATACTTCATTTTGTTAATATGGTTTATCATGTTAATTGATTTATCAATGTTGCATCATCCTTCTATCCCTGGAATAAATATTTGATCATGGTGTATGACTCTTTTAATGAATTGTTGAATTTAACTTGTTAATATTTTGTTTAGAATATTTTAATCTATGTTCGTTAGTGATATTGGCAATAATTTTCTCTTTTGTGTTCTTTTCTGGTTTTGGTATCAGGCTAGTGCTGGTGTTATTAAATGAGTTTGAAAGTGTTTTCTTTTTTGCTGTTGTTGTTTGTTTCTTGAAAGAATTTCAGAAGGATTGGTATTCATTCTATGAATGTTTGGTAGAAGTCTCCAGTGAAGCCATCAGGCTCTGGACTTTGGTTTATTGGACGATTTTCAATTATCAATTCAATTTTGTTGCTAGTAATTATTTTGTTCATCACCGAAAGATGAACTCCCCAGGTTGGTAGGTGCCCAATACGCTACTGAAGAAGAATGGAGAAATAGCTACAGAAAGAATGAAGAGGCTGAGCCAGGATGAAAACAATGCCCAGATGTGGATGTGACCGCTGATGGAAGTAAAGTCTGATGCTGTAAAGAACAATATTGAATAAGAACCTGGAATGTCAGGTCCATGAATCAAGGCAAATTGGAAGTGGTCAAACAGGAAGAGGGTGCCGGCGACGGAATGAAACACCAACACTGCAAAGTGGTTTAAATCTTTATATTTTAACACTTGCTTCTTACAGCTACTTTATTTTTATATCCCTTGCACAACAACCTACAGGGCAAGCTGCCAAGCACTATGATTCCGAGACTATACAGTGCGCAGGCGCAGGGCAAAATAACCTTTACCTTGACTTATTTACTGCAGCTAAGACTTTGTTTTGGGGAACTTCCTTATCAACTTAGAATCCGTTTTGTCCCAGGGTCTGTTCCTTTTGAGGAATCAGAGAAACATCCTTGTGTGCAAGAAATGTTCTTTTCCCACGGGAACAAACAGGATTCTTAGCTGAACATCTCGTTTGCAAGAATGTTCAGCCCTGGTTGAGAGTCTCGTTTGCAAGCACTTCTCAACCTTCCTTAAACCTAGTTCCCTACACTGGGCAGAACATCTCATTTGCAAGAATGTTCAGCCCTGGTTGAGAGTCTCGTTTGCAAGCACTTCTCAACCTTCTTTATACCTTGTTCCCTACAAGAGGGCAAGAGTGACCTTGGACATTTTGGGAATCAGTGAAGTAAAATGGACTGAAACGGATGAATTTAACTTCAGTGACCATTATATCTACTACTGTGGGCAGGAATCCCTTAAAAGGAATAGAGTAGCCATCATAGTCAAAAAAAGAGTCCAAACTGCAGTACCTAGATGCAATCTCAGAAGCGACAGAATGATCTCTGTTTGTTTCCAAGGCAAACCATTCAATATCATGGTAATCCAAGTCTATGCCCCACCCAGTAATGCTGAAGAAGCTGAAGTTGAATGGTTCTATGAAAACCTGTAAGACCTTCTAGAACTAACACCCCAAAAAAGATGTCCTTTTCATCATAGGGGACTGGAATGCAAAAATAGGAAGTCAAGAAATACCTGGTTCAGTTCAGTTCAGTTGCTGTCATGTCTGACTCTTTGTGACCCCATGAACCACAGCACCCCAGGCCTCCCTGTCCATCACCAACTCCCAGAGTTCACCCAAACCCATGTCCATTGAGTCAGTAATGCCATCCCACCATCTTATCCTCTGTCATTCCCTTCTCCTCCTGCCCTCAATCTTTCCCAGCATCAGGGTCTTTTCAAATGAGTCAGCTCTCTGCATCAGGTGGCCAAAGTATTAGAGCTTCAGCTTCAGCATTAGTCCTTCCAATGAATATTCAGGACTGATTTCCTTTAGGATGGACTGGTTGTATGTCCTTGCAGTCCAAGGGACTCTCGAGAGTCTTCTCCAACACAACAGTTCAAAAATATCAATTCTTCGGTGCTCAACTTTCTTTATAGTCCAACTCTCACATCCATACATGCCCACTGGGAAAACCATAGCCTTGACTAGATGGACCTTTGTTGACAAAGTAATGTCTCTGCTTTTTAATATGCTGTCTAGGTTGTTCATAACTTTCCTTCCAAGGAGTAAGTGTCTTTTAATTTCATGGTTGCAGTCACCATCTACAGTGATTTTGGAGTCCAGAGAAATAAAGTCAGCCACTGTTTCCCCATCTATTTGCCATGAAGTGACAGGACTGGATGCCATGATCTTACAAATACCTGGAATAACAGGCAAATTTGGCCTTGGAGTACAGAATGAAGCAGGGCAAAGACTAATGGAGTTTTGCCAAGAGAATGCACTGGTCATAACAAACACTCTCTTCCAACAGCACAAGAGAACTCTACTCATGGACATCATGGTCAACACTGAAATCAGACTGATTATATGCTTTGCAGTCAAAGATGGAGAAGCTCTACACAGTCAGCAAAAACAAGGCCAGGAGCAGACTGTGGCTCAGATCATGAACTCTTTATTACCAAATTCAGACTTAAATTGAAGAAAGTAGGGAAAACCGTGAGATCATTAAATCAAATCCCTTGTGATTATACAGTGGAAGTAACAAACAGATTCAAGGGATTAGATATGATACAGTGCCTGAAGAACTATGGTTGGAGGTGTGTAACATTGAACTGGAGGCAGTGATCAAAACTATCCCCAAGAATAAGAAATGCAAAAAGTCAAAATGCTTGTCTTAGGAGGCCTTACAAATAGCTAAGAAAAGAAGAGAAGTGAAAGGTAAAGGAGGAAAGGAGAGATTTACCCATTTGAATGCAGAGTTCCAAAGAAAAGCAAGGAGAGATAAGAAAGCCTTCCTCAGTGATCAATGCAAAGAAATAGAGGGAAACAGTAGAATGGAAAAGACTGGAGATCTCTTCAAGAAAATTAGAGATACCAAGGGACCATTTCATGCAAACTTGGGCTCAGTAAAGGACATAAAGGGTATGAACCTAACAGAAGCAGAAGATAATAAGAAGAGGTGGCAAGAATATACAGAAGAACTATACAAAAAAGGTCTTAATGACCCAGATAACCACGATGGTGTGATCACTCACCTAGAGCCAGACATACTGGGGTGGGAAGTCAAGTGGGCCTTAGGAAGCATCACTACAAACAAAGCTAGTGGAGGTGATGGAATTCCAGGGGAGCTATTTCAAGTCCAAAAGGATGATGCTGTGAAAGTGCTACATTCAATATGCCAGCAAATCTGGAAAACTCACCAGTGGCCACAGGACTGGAAACGGTCAGTTTTCATTCCAATCCCAAAGAAAGGCAATGCCAAAGAATGTTCAAACTACTTCACAATTGCACTCATCTCACACACTAGCAAAGTAATGCTCAAAATTCTCCTAAGTCAGGCTTCAACAGTTCATGAACCAAGAACTTCCAGATGTTCAAGCTGGATTTAGAAAAGGCAGAGGAACCAGAGATGAAATTGCCAACATGTACTGGATCATGGAAAAAGCAAGGGAATTCCAGGAAAACATCTACATCTGCTTCACTGACTTTGCTAACACCTTTGACTGTGTGGATCACAATAATCTGTGGAAAATTCTTAAAGAGATGGGAATACCAGACCACCTGACCTGCCTCCTGAGAAATCTGTATGCAGGTCAAGAAGCAACAGTTAGAACCAGACTTGAAACATCTGACTGGTTCCAAATCAGGAAAGGAGTACGTCAAGGTTGTATATTGTCACCCTGCTTATTTAACTCATATGCAGAGTATATCGTGAGAAACTCTGGGCTGGATGAAGCACAAGCTGGAATCAAGATTGAAGGGAGAAATATCAATAACCTCAGGTATGCAGATGACACCACCCTTATGGCAGAAAGTGAAGAGGAACTAAAGATCTTCTTGAAGAAGGTGAAAGAGGAGAGTGAAAAAGCTGTTTTTTAAAATTCAGCATTCAAAACACTAAGATCTTGGTATCTGGTTCCATCACATCATGGCAAATAGATGGGGAAACAATAGAAACAGTGAGAGACTTTATTTTGGGGGGCTCCAAAATCACTGCAGATGGTGACTGCAGCCATGAAATTAAAAGATATTTGCTCCTTGGAAGAAAAGTTATGACCAATTTAGACTGCATATTAAAAAAGAGACATTCCTTTGCCAACAAAGGTCCATCTAGTCAAGGCTATGGTTTTTCCAGTAGTCATGTATGGATGTGAGAGTTGGGCCATAAAGAAAGCTGAGCACCAAAGAATTGATGCTTTTGAACTGTGATGTTGGAGAAGGCTGTTGAGAGTCCCTTGGACTGCAAGGAGATCCAACCAGTCCATCCTAAAGGAAATCAGTCCTGAATATTCATTGGAAGGACTGATGCTGAAGCTGAAGCTCTGATACTTCGGCCACCTGATGCGAAGAGCTGACTCATTTGAAAAGACCCTGATGCTGGGAAAGATTGAGGGCAGGAGGAGAAGGGGATGACAGAGGATGAGATGGTTGGATGGTATCACAGACTCGATGGACATTAGTTTGAGTAAGCTCTGGGAGTTGGTGATGGACAGGGAGGCCTGGTGTGGTGCAGTCCCTAGGGTCACCAAAGTCGGACACAACTGAGTGACTGAAGTGAATTAGTCTGTTTAGGTTTTCCAATTTTTCATAATTCAGTCTTGGAAGATGACGTGTTTCTGGGAAGTTGTCCATTTCTTCTATGTTGTCAAACCTGTTGGCATATAATTATTTGTAGATATCTCTTCATGATCCTTTGTATATCTGTGATGTCTGTTGTAACATCTCTTGTTTCATATGTGACTTTATTGAATCCTTTTTTATTTTTTGATGAGTCCAGCTAAAATTTTGTATCTTTCAAAGAACCAGTTCTTTATTTAATTCATCTTTTCTTTTCTCTTTGTAGTCGCTATTTCATTCATTTTCACTGTTATTTCCTTCCTTCTACAATTTTGTTCTTTTTTGTTTTTTTTCCTGGTTACTTGAGATGTGAAGTTTGTTTGAGATTATTTTTACTTTTGAGGTGCACACTTACCAGGATGAACTCTTTTGGAACTGCATTTGCTGCATCCCATAAATTTTGGTATGTTGTGTTTCTGTTTTCATTTTTCCAAAGGTGTTTTTTGATTTCTCCATTGACACACTAGTTGCTCCGTATCATGTTGTTTAATCTCCACATGTTTGTGGAATTTCCAGTTTAGTCTTGTAATTGACTTCTGGTTTCATAGCATTTTGATCAGAAAAGATGTTTGTTATGATTTTAGTCTCTTTAAATATATTAGGATTTGTTTTGTGACCAAACACGTGCTCTGTCCTGGAGAAAGTCTCATGTGCTCTTGAGAAGACTGTGTTCTCCTTTGGAATGGAATGTTCTATATGTGTCTACTGTGTCTACTGTGTCATTTAAGGCTGATGCCCATTCACTGATGTCAGTGGGGTATTAAAGTCCATTACTATTATTGTGCTGCTGTCTATCTCTCCCTGAGGTCTATCAATATTTGCTCTATAGATTTAAGCTCTCCTATGTTGGAGGCATACATATATTCAAATGTCATATCATTTAAAAATATTTTTAAATGTCAATCATTGTTGGCTTAACCCCTTTATAATATGCAATGCCCACCTTTGTCTGTGATTACAGTCTTGGTTTTAAAGTCTATTTTGTTGAATATAAGTATGCCACCTCAGCTTTCTGCTGCTTTCCATTTTCATGGAATATCTTCTGTCTCTTCACTTTTAGTCTATGTGTGTCCTTACATTTGATATGAGTCTCTTATAGGCAGCACAGAGATGCACAGAGATGGGTTTCATCTTTTAAATCCGTGCAGCCAGTCTATGTCTTTCGATTGAAAAATGTAACGCATCTTAGAATGTGATTGTTGATAGGCACACACTCAGCCAGGTTTGAAGCTGGTTTCTGGTTGTGCTTGTTGATGGGTGCACACTCAGCCGGTTTGAAGCTGGTTTCTGGTTGTGCTTGTTGATGGGCGCACACTCAGCCGGCTCGAAGCTGGTTTCTGGTTGCTCTGCAGCCCCTCTCTGGCCCTTCCTTCTGCTCTCGCTCTGTCCCTCTTCGGTTTGATGACTCTTTAGTGCTATGCTTAGCTTCCCTTCTCATTATGTGTTGTGCATTTGCTATATTTTTTTGCTTTGTGGTTACCATGAGGCTTACATATAACAACCTGTATTTGTAACGGAATATTTTAAGTTGGTAACAGCTTAAGCTTGAACATGTTCTAAAGCCCTACATTGTTCTCCTCCCCTACCACATTTTGTATTTTTGATGTCAAATTTTTATCATTTTATATATCCCTTAAATAACAACTGTGTGTGCATGTATGCTATCACTTCCGTTGTGTCCAACTCTTTGTGACTGTATGGCCTACAGCCCTCTGTCCATGGGGTTCTCCAGGCAGAAATACTGGAGTGAGTTGCCATGCCCTCCTCTAGGGGATCTTCCCAACGCAGGGGTCGAGCCTGCAGCTCCTGCGTTGCAGGCGGATTCTTTATTGCTGACCCACCAGGGAAGCCATAGTGTTAGTTATTTTTGCTACTTTGTCTTTTAACTTTTATACTAGCTTTGTAAGTGATTAGTCTACTACACTCAGTATATATTTACTCTTACCATCAGATTTACACTCTCACAGGTTTTCTTGTTATTATTTCTTCTCAGCTTAGATAAGTACTGCATCATTTCTTTTAAGGTCAGTTTAGTGATGATGAACTTTTGCTTGTCTGAAACCCTTTATCTGTCCTTCAGTTCTGAATAATAACTTTGCGAGACAGAGTATTCTCGGTTGGAACTGTTTTCCTGTTAGCCCTTTAAATATATTAATATTATGCTTCTGGCCTGCAAAGTTGCTGCTGAAAAATCTGCTAACAGTCTTATGGGAGTTCCCTTGCGCATAAGAAGTTGCTTTCCTCTTGAAGCTTTTAGATTCTCTTCTTGTCTTTAATCTTTGGCATGTTAGTTATAATGTGTCTTGGGCCTCATTGGGTTCATCTTATTTGGGTCTTTAGGCTTTCTGGATCTGGATGTCTGTTTCCTTCCCCAGATTAAGGAGCTTTTCAGCCACTATTTCTTCAGGTGATTAAGGAAATGGCAACCCACTCCCGTACTCTTGCCTGGAAAATTCCATTGACTGAGGAGCCTGGTAGGAAGTCCATGGGGTTGCAAAGAGTCGGACATGACTGAGCGACTTCACTACTTTCTCTTCTCTTACTGGGAGTCCTATAAAGCAAATGTTTGATGTTGCTCCAACAGCATCTGCTTGATGTTGTTCCTTAAATCCCTTATCTTCACTTTAAAAAAATTCTTTGCTGTTCTGATTGGCTGAGTTCCATGCCCTGTCTTCAGGTTGAGCGATCCTTAGTTCTGCTCCATCTCGTCTTCTGCTGAGCCCTCTCTGCTGTGTCATCTCTCAGCCCAGCTGTCATCTCCTTCAGCTCTGTGATGTCTGTTTGGTACCTTCACACGTTTTCTGTCTCTCAGTTGAAGTTCTCACTGTGTTCATCCATCCTTCTTTCAAGTTTAGTGAACAACTTTTTGACCATGACTTAGGACTCTTTATCAGGCCGATTGCTTGTCTCCTGTTAATTTTTTTTTTCCTGAGATTTTATCTGAGTCTTTGGAACACATCCCTGTGTTTTCTCACTTCTCTTGGCTGTTTGTTTCTATGTGTAGATGAAACCGCACCTCTCCCAGTTGTGAAGGCATGGCCTAGTGTCAGAGACGAAGCTTATTCACCCTTGTCCTAGCTCTCAGCTGTCCCTTGAACCTTTGAGATTCTCCACGTGGCCTATTTTACTTTTTGCTAGCTCTCAGTTTTTGAGGGTGTTCCAAGACCTGTCAGGGTCCCGAGAGGTGGAAACACAGCACCTAGATTCAGGCTGGTTGGATGCCACGCCTTCAGGCAGCAACTTTAAAGTGTGTGAATATGTTATGCAAATACGAGTCCCGTGGCACTGCAGTGGTTTAGCCCTCCTGGCCACCGGAGCAGGCGCCCCGGCGTCTCACCTCACGGTGAGTTTGTTGTCTCAGCCTCTCTGACCCACTTCAGTGTGGCCTTTTTCTCATTTCCCACATGTGCAGGAGTTGCTCAGCTAGTTTTCAGACCTTTTTCTGAGGAAATTGTTCCACGCGTGGCTGTAGATCCAGTATGTCCGTGGGAGGAGGTGAGTTCAGGAGCTTGGTGAGTTGCCGTCTTGAGCCACCTCCTCAGGTTGCACGTTATGTTCCATTTTTCTCCTTCCTTTCCATTCCCAAAAGCTTATAAGCTCTTCTCTGAGCCCCGCAAGATGCCTGGAATTTTTTTGTTTTGTTTTTATGATTATTCCAGAGACTTGGACAACAGCACAGAAAGAAACTCCCTTCCTTCTTAATGTCCTTCAGTAGATTTTGAAAGTTCTTGGCTTCCTAGCCCTCAGCTGCTGTGCTCTAAAGGCCCACAGGCTGAACCTGTGCCTGGGCCCTGACCTGAGGGGAAGATGATGGGAGAGATGTATTCACAGGTTAAAAATCAAGATGCCCAGAAAGAAGGGCATAAATTCAAAATGTCAAGGGTTATAGGAATGAAGGTATTCAACATAGCAAAATTGGAAGCGAACTACATGTTCACTGAATATAAGAAGGACATGATAAAGTAAATGTCATTAAACCGATTAATAAACCAAGATGGAGCACTTTGCCCTTATGTTAGGGAGGCCAGCTGGAGACATGGAATAACACTTCTGTGAAATAAAATAGAGAGGAGAGGAGGCAACCCTATTTTATAAATGTGCATTTTATGGTAATACCTGAGGAACATTTGGTTCGGAAAAGGGAATGGGAATAAAGTGCTAACAAATAATATGTTCGAGTAATTGGATTATCATATTTCTTGTTGCTTTACTTTATATTACTTTAATATGATTTAATAGGGGCTTTCTTTCTGAGGGAGGCTCAGCCATTGCCTTTCTCCCAGCAATCTGCAGCCTGAGTCACGGCTGAGTCACGCCTGAGTCACGCCTGAGTCACACCAAGCAGTCTTGTCTCCTGTGACACCCTAGCTCTTTTGTCTCTAATTTGTTGTTCCTCAAAGTATGCTTTTTGTATCATTTAAAACAGCCTTTGGGGACGGAGCTATGGAATTTGCCTTGTAAGCGAATTCCTGGGTGATCCTCATACTCACTAAAGTTTAGGGCAAAATAATTTTTTAGGCAAACACCCTCAAGGAAAAGCACACAGGGATTTCCGTGACCTGTATTATCTCTTAAAGCAAAATGAATCCCCTGGAATTATGCCGTGCAAGTGTGTGTGTGTGTTTAAAGACTCGGTGAACGGAGTGTTGTTATCCTCAGATCTTTCTTTAGAAATTTTTATTTATAATTTAATAATTTTCCCCTGGAATGTTGTCTTCTGAGCAAGCTGTCCCGTCATGGGACTGCTGTGTGCTCTCCCTCCAGTTTGAGGCCTGCCTTTCAAAGTTAGGACCGACCGCTGAGGACACAGCTCACTTTGATTCCTGATCTCAAGAAAACAGCAAGCTTGAGACTCTGGGGCCCTAAGGCTGGCCAGGCGGTTTCAGCGTTCCTTATTTCTCTACCGTGCCCAGAAGTATGCAGTCGTCAGCCCACAGCTTCCAGGCCTCAGACCAAGGACGCAGCCCGTCCTCTGCTGCTCCCCGTCCCGCAGGGAGCCCCCGGAGGAGCGCCGCGGGCAGGGAGCTCCTCTGGCGAGGGGCGTGCTCTGGCCCTCCAGAGACTCACCCAAAGAGCAACTTTCCCTCAAGGCAGGCGCTGAGAGCCACAGGTGCTGCCCAGTCACCAACGTTTCACCTCAGAACGGGAAGGCGGCTTCCATAGGGGCAAGAACTTCTCCAGTCTTTTCCAGGAACGTAAGACATGAGCAAGCATGTTTTCTAAGACCAGCGAGGCCTTTCCTGGGGGTTTGGGGCTCTCGCGTCCTGCTAAACCACAGCCCCCAGCGCGTGAACGCAGCGTCCCTCACCTCCTGTGTGTGTGAGCTATTCAAAACACTCATGCTTTCCTTTATAATCATCTGTAATTCCTGTCCAGGATAAAATAATCATCTGGATTTTCACAGAATTCATGAATATTAATCAAATCACTAATAACCCCCTCTCCTAAACAGTAGGGGTTCCATTAAGTAGCACACTGAACACAAGGTCTAAATTTATTTTCAGAGCTTTGAAGATAAATTATGAAGCCTCCCACACCATGATCTCTCCTGTAGCAAAGGAAAAGGAAGTTTGAGGGTCCAGTTGCCAGGGCAGCCAAGGAGGCCAGAGCCCTGGGCCAGCCCTCTGCAGGTTCCTCTATGAGGTACAGTTAGTTGAAGAACCAGGCTGAGGCTCCCCCAAGGCTGGGCCAGTGGTGGTCATTGCCTAGGCTGTTGTCTCCCTTGCCCGTGAAGGGGAAAAACACTTTATGTTGGGATCTGATTCTTTAAGAATGCATGCTCAGCCATGTCTGAGTCTTCACTGCCTATTGGACTGTAGCCCACCAGGCTCCTCCGTACATGGGATTTCCCAGGCAAGAATACTGGAGCAGGTGGCCATTTCCTTCTCCAGGGGATCTTCCCGACCCAGGGATTGAACCCGTGTCTCTTGTGTCTCAATGTATGTATTGCTTCTTTAAAGCCATGCGTCATCCCTTCACCCATTACCTTCAGCAAGAAGCTGAAGAGAGGACCAGACCACTACTGGAAACCCTCAAAACTCCCTTCTCTTTCTTTCTTTCCAATCAAACAGAATAGTTCACTTTTCAGTACGAAAGCGATTGTTTAAAGCGCAAAAAGTTTCCTTTAAAAAATCGAAAGCTCCAATCTTCCTTTTTCTTCCCTGCACTGCAGTTTGTGCAGAATGAGGAAGGCCCAGGCGCCAGGGTTGGGGGGCCCTGAGGTCCACGTGGGTGTGGCGTCCGAGGAGGGGGGTGGCATCTCCGGCTGAGCCAGAGCACCGAACCCCAGGGTGGAGGCCCCCAGGAGTGCGGGTGGGGGTGGGCATCTCTGGCTGAGTCTGGTGTGCCAAACCAGGGTGGGGGCCCCAGGAGTGGAGGAGGGGGTGCATCTCAGCGCTGAGCCAGTGCACCAAACCCCAGGGTGGAGGCCCCCAGGAGTGCGGGTGGGGGGTATCTCCGGCTCAGCCAGGTGCCACAAGCCAAGGTGGGGCCTGCAGGAGCAGAGGGGGCCCTGCAGAGAAGGGCGGTCCGAGCCCAGGTTGAGGCGTGTCTGCCGGGGAGCACCGGGCCAAGCTGGGTGAGGAGGGTGTCCGCACAGAGGCAGCCCTGTGTCGGAGCAGAGCCCACAAAGAAGAGAGGGCAGGGTGTCCCCGGTGCTGCAGAGACCGGTGATCCCTTGCACAGGGAGGCTGATAGCTGCATATACCAATGATATGGAACCCAGACTTTTTTCCTCTCGGGGAGGGAGTTGCAAATGGGGAGAGGAAGAAAGGAAGGATCAGCTCTCTGGTGCCGCCTGGACTTGGGTGGGTCAGTGGGAATCGTGGTTTTCTGTACACACAGATGCAGGAATACAGACGGCAATGCAGCATGTGCACGCATACACACATACATCGCCTGCCTTCATCCAGTGAGATGCCGGGAGCAATGACGGTCCCGATACCCAGATCTCGGTCTCAAAAAGCCATCTGCCACTAAAAGAGACCAGGGCTTACTGGAGAAATGGCTGATCTTAGGGCTGGGCTAGGGAAAGTACAGAGTTTCAGGAAGTGATAGTGATCAGAGATTGATGGTCACAAAGATGCAAAAAGTGGCTCCCACTGGCAGATGGAGGACGATTTGTGCATCAGAATAAGTAACGCTGGTGAAAGACTATAACGCATCAAAGGAAACGCGAAACTATAAATCAGGAAACAAAGAAGTGAGAGTTTGGTTAAAAATAGTATAATTACACTATTTCAGAGTACTTCTCCATAAAATGCTTACTGCAGAAGGGAGAATGGTGACTTTGCAGTGGAAACATCTGGCAGATACCACCTCATCCAGGGGCCAAAGTGAACAGACGTCATCCATCAGGAGACAAGTAGAGATCCGTGCCACCTGATAAGAGGCCTTCAGAAGAACTGCTATGATAGCCCAACTGAAAATGCATAACATGAACCCAACTACACATCGACATCAGGAAAACCCAAGTTGAGAAACCCTCCAAAGACAGCTGACCTGTCACCTTCCAAAGGTTCAAGGTCAGGAAAGTCAGAGAAAGTCGGGGGAACGGTTCCAGACTAGAGTCTCAGAGACAGGATCACAGAATTCCGTGTGTGGTTCACAGTGAGTTCTGGAGAAACGGGTCCAGACTAGACAGGGTCTCGGAGCCAGGATTGCTGGAGGCCGCGTGTGGTTCAGAGTGCGGTCTGGGGAGGATGGGGTGTGTCACCCTCTGGCTCCTCCAGGCAGTGCCTGACACAGTCGCTACCGCAGCCACCTCCTGTATTTTGTTGGAATCAGGAGAGGTCTCTTGAGTAGCCTCCCCACAGCCCAGCTTGGTCATGCCCATTACTCTTCCTGTCACTGTGGTCTGAAGGACGTGGTGCAGGAACCAGCCAGGCCTGATCCAGGGTCTGAGCGCCCCGGTGGAGCTGCGCAGACTGGAGTGGGGAGAGGCGGGCCCGGTGGAGACCGGTGCGCAAGGAGGGAGCGGCGGCGAATTCTGGGGAGATGGATGTGCAAAGACCCTGCACATCTCTTTTGAAACTCTTGACTTACTTTCACCATCGTGCGATGTTTGAAAATCTGTGACCTGAATAAGCTCTTGGCAGTTTGGTGGTGGAAAAATAATCCCTTCCTATTGTCAGTTTCCCAATATTTCTATCCAATTTGAGTATAAATCCTGGCATACACTTGAATTAGTAAGCAATGCTTTGTTCCCCCATACACATTCAATCGTTGTTCATATGTATTTTCATATCTGTAAGGAAGCATGGTTTGGTTTGGAGTCCAACATATTTGTTTCCCCAGAGCCCTTTAAAAATCGAAATTTCTCTATGGCTGAGAAAGTAGGTGGTAAGTCACTTTCACAGTTTCTGTGTCCTGGCCTCTCATTATAACTGACTCTTTCAGCTGTCTCATAGATTTTTCCTACAATGAGATAGACTCTATTTGCTTATGGATGCTAAATAAAAATATATAAGCTATTTTCCTACAATCCTGGGCCTTAGCCCATCCACTATTGAGTATTATCAATAAGACTTTATGAGTTCCTGGTCTTACATTTAGACCTTTAATCCATTTTGAGTTTATTTTTGTGAATGGTGTTAGAAAGTGATCTAGTTTCATTCTTTTACAAGTGGTTGACCAGTTTTCCCAGCACCACTTGTTAAAGAGATTGTCTTTCATCCATTGTATATTCTTGCCTCCTTTGTCAAAGATAAGGTGTCCATATGTGTGTGGATTTATCTCTGGGCTTTCTATTTTGTTCCATTGATCTATATTTCTGTCTTTGTGCTAGTACCATACTGTCTTGATGACTGTGGCTTTGTAGTAGAGCCTGAAGTCAGGCAAGTTGATTCCTCCAGTTCCATTCTTCTTTCTCAAGATTGCTTTGGCTATTTGAGGTTTTTTGTGTTTCCATACAAATCGTGCAATTATTTGTTCTAGTTCTGTGAAAAATACTGCTGGTAGCTTGATAGGGATTGCATTGAATCTATAGATTGCTTTGGGTAGTATACTCATTTTCACTATATTGATTCTTCTGATCCATGAACATGGTATATTTCTCCATCTATTAGTGTCCTCTTTGATTTCTTTCATCAGTGTTTTATAGTTTTCTACATATAGGTCTTTAGTTTCTTTAGGTAGATATATTCCTAAGTATTTTATTCTTTTTGTTGCAGTGGTGAATGGAATTGTTTCCTTGATTTCTTTTTCTACTTTCTCATTATTAGTGTATAGGAATGCAAGGGATTTCTGTGTGTTGATTTTATATCCTGCAACTTTACTATTGAATGGGAGAAAATAATAGCAAATGAGGCAACTGACAAACAACTAATCTCAAAAATATACAAGCAACTTATGCAGCTCAATTCCAGAAAAATAAATGACCCAATCAAAAAATGGGCCTAAGAACTAAATAGACATTTCTCCAAAGAAGACATATGGATGGCTAACAGACACATGAAAAGATGCTCAACATCACTCATTATTAGAGAAATGCAAATCAAGAGCACAGTGAGGTACCACTTCACACCAGTCAGACTTGCTGCGATCCAAAAGTCTACAAGCAATCAATGCTGGAGAGGGTGTGGAGAAAAGGGAACCCTTTTGCACTGTTGGTGGGAATGCAAACTAGTGCAGCCACTATAGAGAACAGTGTGGAGATTCCTTAAAAAATTGCAAATAGAACTGCCTTATGACCCAGCAATCCCACTCCTGGGCATACACACTGAGGAAGCCAGAATAGAAAGAGACACATGTACCCCAATGTTCATCGCAGCACTGTTTATAATAGCCAGGACATGGAAACAACCTAGATGTCCATCCGCAGATAAATGGATAAGAAAACTGTGGTACATATACACAATGGAGTATTACTCAGCCATTAAAATGAATACATTTGAATCAGTTCTAATGAGATGGATGAAACTGGAGCCGATTATACAGAGTGAAGTAAGCCAGAAAGAAAAACACCAATACAGTATACTAATATATGGAATTTAGGAAGATGGTAGTGATGACCCTGTATGCGAGACAGCAAAAGAGACACAGATGTGTAGAGCAGACTTTTGGACTCAGAGGGAGAGGGAGAGGGTGGGATGATTTGGGAGAATGGCATTGAAACATGTATACTATCATGTAAGAAATGAGTCGCCAGTCTCTGTTTGATGCAGGATACAGGATGCTTGGGGCTGGTGCAGGGGGATGATCCAGAGAGATAACATGGGGTGGGAGGTGGGAGGGGAGTTCATGTTTGGGAACTCATGTACACCTGTGGTGGATTCATGTCAATGTATGGCAAAACCAATACAGTATTGTAAAGTAAAATAAAGTAAAAATAAAAATAAAAAAGATTTTATGAGTTCAAGCTTACACTGTTTCAGTCGTATCATACCAGATTCCCCCATCCTGAGTCCCTTTTATTTGTGATGAATAGATAAATAAGTGAGACACAGATTCTTTGAGTCCAGCAAAGGAGGTTCTAAAGAGCTTTAAAAGTGAAACTGATGCTGTCAAAGCAGTTTCCTGTTTCCCCCTGTATTTTCTGTTACAGGAATATTGTGTTGAGATCATCTTTACAGAGTTTTAAATATAAAATTAGCACTTAGTAAGTAACAAAGTTTTAGCTGTGAAGATGTCAAGATTTGGAATAACTGTATTAAAGGCCAGTTCAGAAAACCCACTTGCTCTGTCCACATCAGATATTGTGTGTCATTTTCTATCTTTCTGGTTCTGGTATTTGCAGTGATTTTAGTCATAATTAGTAATACACGAAGATAGTTATTAATGATGTTTCAAATCCTTAGAAACAGACTTAGCGGGGTGCCCAGCAGTTCTCTGATGACTTACACAAGCATCCTTAAATCTTCTATACAGTGTCCTGCCTCTCCTGAAAGAGCAAACTTGAAAATATTTAGCTTCTCAAAACAAGTTTCCAGAGGTTGCTGGGAGGTAGATTGGTTGGAAGAGATGGATTAGCTACCCACATTTCAGTACTAATTACAGATAACAGTCCCCTTGACACCTCCACCCTCTGGCTTAATTGTATTCCTTACAGATAGTTTGGCCCAGACAAAGTCAGAAATCAGAGGCTGTGAGTGCTGGAAGCAGCTTTGGAGATCATGCGAGAAACCTCACACTGATGTTTGAATGTTTTTGAGGAAATATCTGAGCAGACCCCCTGAGAACATGCACATTAGAACTTGCGGGCAGGACTTCTGGGATCCCCAAAAGTGGAACTGGGTTTCTTGAGCTTGGAGGGTCATTGAAATAAAGTAACTTGCTCAAGACCATAGCACAAGCTGATGGACTCAGGACCTGAGCCTGAAATTCTCGGGAGTCCAGCCACCGCCGAGCTCATTATCTAGGGCCCTGCTGCTGCCCAGTTGGTGTGGGGGCTTAAAAGAGAACTATCGCCTAAGGGGCCTGACAGCCATAAAGTCACTCTCCACTCAACGTGAAGCTTCAGAGTTCTTCCCAGTTAACCAAAATTTACTCAACTGGTAGCACAACAGTTCTGCTCTGCAGAGGCCATCACTGGCTCCATATCTCTGAACCTGACCAGAAAATCCCCGTTCAATCACTCTGCTACACTTAATGTTGCTTCCCACCAATCACATAAATGTCTGGTTTTCAGACTCCAGGATACAGAACATCCAGCAATGTGCTGCTAATGCAGGGCAGGTAGACTGCAAAGTGAAAATGCAGATCTTGTGAAGATGCAGGATCAGGAGGTTGACAGAAGTGAGAACTGCTCAGAGTCATGTGTGCTAACAAGGCTTTGATAAATGACGCCTGCTGGAGTCCGACTGATTGACAGCTGAGAGGCGAGGAAGCCCAGAAGGCTGACCGGTTAATAAGCCCCACATTTGGATGTGAAAGGGTGTGAGGAACCCTCAGAGAGGCCATTTAACATGTTTTTGTTAAATGATCCTCTCTGCACTGATACTGTGAACAATCAAGAATCAAATGAAATACAGTGTATGCTAAAGTACAGTTTTGTTGGGAAGTTATACCGAAATCTGCACGGTTCTTAATTTCCCTGAATCCCGTGGGAACTTGCTTTGTTTGCATCATTTATTATGAAATGTTGGTCCCTGTTTTATGTAAGTTTGTCTTAAATCGCTGGTTTCTTTCTCTTATTCGTTATCCTTCGATTATGAACATATCCTGCCTTTCATTCTAACCTCATGAAGCAGGAGCTGCTTTTGTGTCTTGATCTTTACATCTGTCTGATTCCAAGTCACAGAGTTCCTTGAGAACTGTCATTCTGCAACTCTCCTGCTAGGATTTTTCGGTCAGGCTCATAGATATGGAGTGTCAGTGATGGCCTCTGGGGAATAAAATTGTGCTACAAACTGAGTAAATTTTTATTAACTGGGAAGAACTTTTCTGCAACTCCATGCGCAGTGTAACTCAATATTGTTTTGAAAAATGGGAATGTCATTGAAACCAAAGGGCATGGACATGAAATAGATGAATCCTGGGTTATTTATTGAATGCCTCTCCTAGACAGAGTTTCATAAAGTCCTGTGTGGTTTCAGTAATTTGTAACTATGCATGTTTCTGTTCCTAGACCTTTCAATCATTAATGATTCTGCAGCATAAAATATCCTCCAAGACATTTTAACTCTGTTCAGTAATTAATCTAAAAAGGAACTATAAAATTAACCTTTTTAAGTAGATTGTTTGGGTTTATCCGCCAGCATGGAATTACTGTTAATGTGAACAGTTGATCCATTTCTTATTGGAACGGAACCGTGGCCATTAACTTTAGGGCTCATATTAGGCATCTCTCCTCTGTGTTAGCTGCTCATGGTTTCTCCTCTGACACTAAAGCTGAGTACCAATGGTAAAGTAGGGCTACTGGTGCGGTGACTATATAATTTATCTGAAATATTAGTGCTCTGTCATGTCCAACTTTTTGCGACCCCATGGACTGTAGCCCACCAGGCTCCTCTGTCCATGGGATTCTCCAGGCAAGAATAGTGGAGTGGGTAGCAATTCCCTTCTCCAGGGGATCTTCCAGACCCAAGGATTAAACCTGGGTCTTCTGCATTGCAGGAGGATTCTTTCCCATCTAAGCCTCCAGGAAAGCCCATGATTGACCCAAACTGGGGCATTAGTGAGAGGGGTGCTTTTAATATAGACACCAGGACAGCAGCTGTGCACAGGGGTTACCCCAGTCCACAAGGATGTGTGGCCCCGTGCCTGCTGGTGGCCTGTTTGCTGCTGTTGCTCAGGAACCAGGGCCCCCTACCCCTTGTTCTTACAGAGCTCCCGGTGCACACACAGCCCCTCCCCCTGGGAGCCAGGTCTCGGCTCATCAGTGCACACTGTGCCCAGGGACAGCTTCTCCAGGAGGCAGGCTTTGCCGTCAGAGTCTGCACAGGGTCCCGGGCCCCCGGACACTCAGCTCTCTTCCTTCCTCATTGGTCGAGGTCTTTCTAAGAGACCAAAGCTGCAGGACATTCCAAGTGTGAAAACAGACACACCTCATTTAACCATGGGACACTGAGCTCTGGGTGTTGGTGTGAGTGAGGGAGAGATTTAGATGTAGAAAAGGGTTTAGAAAAGGCAGAGGAACCAAAGATCAAATTGCCAGCATCCGTTGGATCATCGATAAAGCAAGAGAATTCCAGAAAATCATCTACTTTTGCTTTATTGACTATGCCAAAGCCTTTGACTGTGTGGATCACAGCAAACTGGAAAATTCTTAGAGATGGGAATACCAAACCACCTGACCTCCCTGGTAGCTCAGATGGTAAAGCGTCTGCCTACCGTGCGGGAGACCGGGGTTTGATACCTGGGTCGGCAAGATCCCCTGGAGAAAGAAATGGCAACCCACTCCAGTTTTCATGCCTGGAAAATCCCATGGACCAGGGAGCCTGCTGGGCTACAGTCCATTGGGTCGCAAAGAGTCAGACACAACTGAGCAACTCCACTTCACTTCACTTGACCTGCCTATGCAGGTCAGGAAGCAACAGTTAGAACTGGACATGGAACAACAGACTGGTTCCAAATAGGAAAAGGAGTCTGTCAAGGCTGTATATTGTCACCTTGCTTATTTAACTTCTATGCAGAGTACATCATGAGAAATGCTGGACTGGAAGAAACACAAGATGGAATCAAGATTGCCGGGAGGAATATCAATAACCTCAGATATGCAGATGACACCACCCTTATGGCAGAAAGTGAAGAGGAGCTAAAAAGCCTCTTGATGAAAGTGAAAGAGGAGAGTGAAAAGTTGGCTTAAAGCTCCACATTCAGAAAACCAAGATCATGGCATCTGGTCCCATCACTTCATGGCAAATAGATGGAGAAACAGTGTAAATAGTGACAGATGTTACTTTTGGGGGGCTCCAAAATCACTGCAGATGGTGATTGCAGCCATGAAATTAAAAGATGCTTACTCCTTGGAAGAAAAGTTATGACCAACTGAGATAGCATATTAAAAAAACAGAGACATTACTTTGCCAGCAAATGTCCATCTAGCAAAAGCTATGGTTCTCCAGTAGTCATGTATGGATGTGAGAGTTGGACCAAAAAGAAGGCTGAGCACCAAAGAATTGATGCTTTTGAAGTGTGGTGTTGGAGAAGACACTTGAGAGTCCCTTGGACTGCAAGGAGATCCAACCAGTCCATTCTGAAGGAGATCAGTCCTGAATATTCATTGGAAGGACTGATGCTGAAGCTGAAACTCCAATACTTTGACCATCTGATGCAAAGAACTGACTCACTGGAAAAGACCCTGATGCTGAAAAATATTGAAGGTGGAAGGAGAAGGGGATGACAGAGGATGAGATGGCTGGATGGCATCCCCGACTCAATGGACATGAGTTTGAATGAACTCCAGGAGTTGGTGATGGACAGGGAGACCTGGCGTGCTGCGGTTCATGGGGTCGCAAAGAGTCGGACACGACTGAGTGACTGAACTGAACTGAACTACTGCTTGGAAGAAAAGTTATGACCAACCTAGATAGCATGTTGAAAAGCAGAGACATTACTTTGCCGACTAAGGTCCGTCTAGTCAAGGCTATGGTTTTTCCAGTGGTCATGTATGGATGTGAGAGTTGGACTGTGAAGAAGGCTGAGCGCTGAAGAATTGATGCGTTTGAACTGTGGTGTTGGAGAAGACTCTTGAGAGTCCCTTGGACTGCAAGGAGATCCAACCAGTCCATTCTGAAGGAGATCAACCCTGGGATTTCTTTGGAAGGAATGATGCTGAAGCTGAAACTCTAGTACTTTGGCCACCTCATGCGAAGAGTTGACTCATTGGAAAAGACTCTGATGCTGGGAGGGATTGGGGGCAGGAGGAGAAGGGGACGACAGAGGATGAGATGGCTGGATGGCATCACGGACTCGATGGACGTGAGTCTGAGTGAACTGTGGGAGTTGGTGATGGACAGGGAGGCCTGGCGTGCTGTGATTCATGGGGTTGCAGAGTTGGACACTACTGAGCGACTGAACTGAACTGAAAGGATAAAGAAAGAAATGCACCATGCTGATTAGTTTTCTTTCTGAGTCACAGTTCATCACCATGAATTCATTCATTGATTTAAACATTTAAGGTGCCCAGTGCTATCCATGGTGCAGTGGCTTATTAGTAGCATTGCATAAGATGCTGAAAGTTTGTAGCCCTCATGTGGATGGAGAGTAAATAGACAGGAAACGATGTGTAGTGATGAGTGTTATGTAAGATAAGGTGATGTTTTATTTATTTTGAAATTTAAAAAAAAATATTGCAGGGGTTTCTTTTTTAAATTCTGTTTTATATCCCTGGTGGCTCAGCAGTAAAGAATCTGCCTACAGTTCAGGAGACATGGGTTCGATCCCTGGGTCAGGAAAATCCCCTGGAGTTGGGCATGGCCATCCACTCCAGTATTCCTGCCTGGAGAATCCTATGGACAGAGGAGCCTGCTGGGCTACAGTCCACGGAGTCACAAAGAGTCAGACACCACTGAGCAGCTGAGCATGCTTGCATTTTATGTTGGAGCACGGTTGATTAACAGTGTTGTGTTAGTTTCAGATGTACAATAAAGAGACTTAGTTATATATACGTCTGTTCTTTTACAGATATTTTTCCAGATGCTTTTTCAGACACAGATATTTAGGTTATTACAGAGTGTTGAGTAAGTGCCCTGTGCCATAGAGTAGGTCCTTGTTATCTGTCTTAAAGGTAGTCGTGTATGTGTGTTAATCTCAAACTCCTAACTTATGCCCCACCTTACCTTTCCCATTTGGTAAACATATGTCTGTTTTCTAAGTCTGTGAGTCTGTTTCTGCTTTGTAAATAAGTTCACTTGTATTTTTTAAAGAGTCTGCAAATAAGTGATGTCAAATATTTGTCTCTATCTGACTGACTTCACTTACGCTAATCTCTAGATGCATCCATGTTTCGGCAAATGGCGTTGTTTCATTCTTTTAATGGCTGAGTCATAGTCTATCCTACGTATGCACCACACCTCCTGTATCCGCTCTTCTGTCAGTGGACATTTAGAATGCGTCCTCGTCTTAGCTCTCGTAACCAGCACTGCAGTGAACACTGGGTTGCAGGCCCCTTTTGGCCATGGTTTTCTCCAGATATATGCCCAGGAGGGCTGTTGCTGCACCATCCCGTAGCTCTGGTTTTGGTGTTTAAAGAACTGCTGTACTGCACTCCGTAGTGGCTCTACCAGTTTGCGTTCCTGCTGCCGCCGCTGCTGCTGCTAAGTCACGTCAGTCGCATCTGACTCTGTGCGACCCCCTAGATGGCAGCCCACCAGGCTCCCCCGTCCCTGGGATTCTCCAGGCAAGAACACTGGAGTGAGTTGCCATTTCCTTCTCCAATGCATGAAAGTGAAAAGTGAAAGTGAAGTTGCTCAGTCGTGTCCGACCCTCAGCGACCCCATGGACTGCGGCCCACCAGGCTCCTCCAGCCATGGGATTTTCCAGACAAGAGTGCTAGAGTGGGGTGCCATTGCCTTCTCCAGTTTTTGTTCCTACAAACAGTGTAAGAGGGTTATCTGGTTCCCTCTTCTCCACACCATCTCCAGCATTTATTGTTTGTAAACTTTTTGATGATGGCCATTCTGACTGATATGATATCTTTTTGTGGTTTTGATTTCATTTCACTTTCTTTTTATTTCTCGAAATAATTAGCGATGCTGAGCATCTTTTCATGTGCCTCCTGGCCATATGTCTCTTCTTTGGAAAAGTGTCTAAGTCTTCTGCCCATTTTTTGATTGTTTATTTGATATTGAGTCACATGAGCTGTTTGTATACTTTGGAGATTAATCCTTTCCTGCTGGCATTATTTGCAAATATTTCCTCCCATTCTGGTTGTCTTTTCATTCTGTTTATGGTTTCCTTTCCTGTGCAAAAGCTTTTGAGTTTATTGGGTCTCATTTGTTTATTTTTGCTTCTATTTCCATTACTCTAGGAGAAGAGTGACGTTTCAGAGGTTGATTGCAGGCTGTTATGGGACGTGGTCAGAAAGGACTCTTGGACATTTCTGTTGAGACTGAGCAAGAAAAGGAACCTGTTTGTGAGGACCTGTGGGGCAAGGGTTCTAGACAGAGGGAAGGTTTGGAACAGCAACCGTGGTGGGAGTCACATAACTGACTCAAAGACCAGAAGGGAAGTGGCCATGGCTGGAGCAGGGCGAGGAAAGGGTGGCTGGGCAGAGGCCCAGTCAGCCGCAGCAGAGGCTGGGCCAGCGCCCACAAAGCGCGTGGGGTTAGCGCCAAGCACAGTGATGTGGCACCAGAGGGCTTTAACCAGGCGTCTCACAGATAGCGCCTCCGCGTGCCAGTGCACAAGGAGACGCAGGCAGCTCACACTGTTCTACAAGTCAAGCAGCTTCTTAAAATAGGGGAGCGGTTCTAGCTGCTAGTCATCTGAGAGCGCCCGGGGGTGTTATCAAGAGAAATGTTTAAACCCAGGTCAGACACCATTGCCAAATCCTTTTCTGTCATTAGTATTTAAGGTTAGCAGCTTAGAGTCTGAAGTCAGAAACACTTGGCTTTGAATCCCATCTTCTCTGGCATTAGATGTGTTATCTTAGGGCATGCTACCTCTTGGAGTTTCATTTGTCATCCATAAAGTGTGGAAAATAACATCCATCTCAGCAATGCCATCATAAGGCTTCAGTGAGATATTATATGTAAAATGCCTGACCCAGTACAAGTACCCAACAAGCAGTATATGGATTTGGTTTTACATAGTCCTGGATTCACTGAGACGCTACTCCCCAGGTGCTGAAGTGGGGACTGAGGGCTTCAGGACTACCCCCTCCCTGGCCCTGCCCAAGTCCTGGTGTTGTTCAGTCACTTAGTCATGTCAGACTCTTTGGGGCCCCATGGACTGCAGCCCACCAGGTCCCTCTGTCCTTCACTATATCCCAGAGCTTGCTCAAACCCATGTCCATCGAGTCAGTGATGCCATCCAACCATCTCACCCTCTGTCGTCGCCTTCTCCTCCTGCCCCCAATCCCTCCCAGCATCAGGGTCTTTTCCAATGAGTCAGCTCTTCGCATGAGGTGGCCAAAGTACTGGAGTTTCAGCTTCAGCATCAGTCCTTCCAATGGATACCCAGGGCTGATCTCCTTCAGAATGGACTGGGTGGATCTCCTTGCAGTCCAAGGGACTCTCAAGAGTCTTCTCCAACACCGCAATCCCAGAGCATCAGTTCTTCAGGACTCAGCCTTCTGTTTGGTCCAACTCTCACATCTGTAAGTGACTACCGGAGAAGGCCTACTAAAACCCTCTTATCCTCCCACCACGCCCTTCCCTCAGGGCCCCTGCCGACCACCCCTCCTCTAACTCTTTTCAGTGTTACTGCTTGGAGCTGAGCTCCCTGAGAGAAGGAAGTATTTATCAGTCTTCACCAGTGTTGCCAAGGTGCTTGGGAATCTATAGAAGGTGCTTAACAATGCCTGCCTGACGAACGAGAAAATGAACAAAGAGAGAAACCGGAGCGTTTGGTTGGTCGCCTCTGCCTCTCTGATCCCCATTTCCTGCATTTCTTCCGTTTGCCCTGGAATCGCTTGTCCATCTTTCTCCCGCTTGAGGTCTAGGAGGCTAAACCAACAGGCTCGCTTGTTGTCTGGCTTCTGCTGAGTTCAGCAGATGCGGGCCGCTGGAGAAAAGGCGGCGGGGTCTGGACTAGGAGGTTCTTTCTGCACAGCTGCTCCTTCTGGGGCCCTGTGACTGCTCCATCCACCCAAGGCCTAGGCGTGCCTCCCTGCTCTTGATGGTCCTGCAGATGTCTCTACCAGCTCCCATCACCCTGCCCACACCATTGGGAGCAGTCTATTAAAAAAACCCCTCAAAGTATCAGCTCTGTGTCTGCCATTTCTTCCCCAAGGACCCTGATACCATGCCAGATAGATCTGAATGTATCCTATTCTAGAGCAGGACTTGGGCCTTTTTGGTTTAGGGAGAGCAGATCCTATCACTTCCCTTGGTAAATCTCCGCTGTTTCACAATCACACCAAAGGGCTCTGCGCCTGCTATAACTTGGGCAAACAAGTTATGATAAAGCTGTCCATTGCTTGAAGAACTAAGCAGGTTGTTTAGAGAAACTGCAGAGTTTAGCAGACATGAGCCATTGCTGACAGTTAAATGTTTTTAACAAGAGTAGGATAAAATGTCACCTCACGGAAGAAACTAAAAATACCTTTACAGTGTATATTGTGCATGATTTTTCTCCTATTCTGAGTCGCCAGGCTGTGGGTGTTGAAAACTCCTCAGAAGATTTGGTCTGTCATGTCTAGGTGGTGGGTGGCAAAAGAAATTCTAGGTTAAAAAATTACAAGACATCCACTCCATTGTTTCTTGCTTAAGAGTGAATTGCAGACTGTTGGATCCAGATGCTATGAGCTGGCACGGTCAAGGCCAGTTGGCAGCTCCCCAGGAGGCCATGTTACCTGTGGAACGGCCTGTACAAACCAGCCCCCTCCTAGCTTTCAGGAACCACCTTGCACTAACTCTCATGAAGACAGGGTTTCCCTATCAAATACAGCCCTAGAAATGGCCACAGTAGGCTTAATCAATCAGAACTCCTATAGGAAGGAGCAGGAAAATAGTTCTCATTGATGTGTCCAAAGAGGAGAATGTTACTGATAAAGATAAAAGAGAAGCAAAATGAGGAGATGAAAAGATGTCTTATTGGTTGACCTGGGAAATTGTTTTCCACTGACCCTAGCTCAGTGAACACTTCCCTGATTTCACAGCGTGGAGCTTCTCGGACACTCCATGGAGAACCCAGGTATTTTTCATAGTGAACAGCCCTTCCTCACTTTGCACACCACTCATGTTTCCCTGCCACCTTCCCGCATTCCTGCAGGATGGTATTCAGTGTCCTTTGGCTAATGACCTCCACCAAGTGGCCTCCCCCGAAGCAAGTGCAGCTCACAGACCCCAGCTCTAAGGTGCTTCTCACTCTGGGGGCATCAGGGTCCCAGGGGCTCACTCCCTGGAGGGGAGGGGGCCTTGCGTTTGGCCAGGCTGTGCGAGGAAAGTAAGAAGCACCCGTAAGCTGGCCACTGATCTCCCAGCTTTCGAATGAATCATTTTGCTGATTTGCTCATTCAGCCAAGGTTCTAGGCATTGATGATAAGATCCTTGAACCAATCAAACAAATTTAATTCTCTCATCATGAAAAAGAAAGTTAAGATAATAAATGAATAAACGAAGCAATTACAAAAGTCCAATCCCCTTCTTGTGCCCTGGTTTCAAAGAGAAACAAGGAAAGTAAAGCTTGTAAAAATTAGAGCCAGGCCCTGGGCTCGGCCGCTGGTTGCAGCCCCCTCAGGTGCAGACTCACTTCTCCCAGAGAGACTCTGAAGCCATACCTGAGAAAGCGACCAAAGCAGCAGGTCCACTGGGGCTTAAAGTTCACACATGGTTTAGGGCTGCAAGGGCCTCTGACTGGCAGACAGAACACAGTCCTCTTGGGCACACAGGAACCCATGTTTTCCAGAAAGTCCTACAAGGAATGCGTGTACTCTCAGAAACATATTCCAGGTGTGAGGACCTTCAGTGAAAAGGTGCTTGCCTTCATGTCTGAGGCAAACTTGTTCATCTTGCACTATTCTCAGGAGGAACTGAGGCCAGCTGCTTACCTTCATTAAGAAAATAAATTTTCAGATGACCGTAGGTTAACAGCACACAATTCCCTAAAAATAGCTTCCTGCTTCATTTCATGACTTTATTCATGTTATGGAAAATGCAAGATTTTTTGGCAAATAAATATTACTTCTGAGCATTTCTGGCAGGTATAGGGTTTGATTCTAAATGCAATTTTGCCCCTCCTACTCTGATGCTGGGAAAGATTGAGGGCAGGAGGAGAAGGGGACGGCAGAGGATGAGATGGCTGGATGGCATCACTGGCTCAATGGACACGGGTTTGGGTGAACTCCAGGAGCTGGTGATGGACAGGGAGGCCTGATGTGCTGCGGTTCATGGGGTCGCAAAGAGTCGGACATGACTGAGCGACTGAGCGACTGAACTGAAGCGTTGCTTGGAAGGAGGTTTGTGCACATTGTCAGTCTGCTTCCCCTTGGAGAGACCCTGACTGGCCCAAGACCAAGGAAAGCAAAGTTTAGGCAGGGAAAGAGAAGCGGGTGCCTGAGGACGAAGCCCTTCTTCTTGTCGCGGCTGCCCTAGTGTTGTGGATATTCGAGTCGGGGTTTGCTTTGGAATGGCATCTTGGTGTTGTTACAAGTGGCTCCCAATGGTGGGTGCACATCTGACCCACCGGGGGAGCTTGTGAAAGGACAGATATTTAGGGCATGCTGCTGCTACGTCGCTTCAGTTGTGTCCGACTCTGTGCGACCCCATAGATGGCAGCCCACCAGGCTCCCCCGCCCCTGGGATTCTCCAGGCAGGAACACTGGAGTGGGCTGCCAGTTCCTTCTCCAGTGCATGAAAGGAAAAGTGAAAGTGAAGTCGCTCAGTTGTGCCCGACTCTTCGTGACCCCATGCACTGCAGCCCACCAGGCTCCTCCGTCGATGGGATTTTCCAGGCAAGAGTACTGGAGTGGGGTGCCATTGCCCTTGGGTATTCTGATTAGTAAGTTTGGTGTAGGGCCCAGGAATCTTTAGTTTGAAACAATGTCTTTAAATGATTCTAAAGTAGAGTCAGCACCAAGAACCGCTGACCAGCAGAGAACAGCGTCTGGGGATCCCCTTGGGAATGTCAGTGCCAGGGAGCTCCCTCCAGAGGACAGATCCAGGCCCAGGTTGCGCCCTGTCTTCGGACAGCGAGCCTCAGCCCTGCCTGCCTCTCCCGCTCCGATCCTGACTCTGTTCCCAGGGGCGTCACAAGACCAGTTTCCTCCCTCCTCTCCCGCTGGCCGTTGTGATGGGGGCCGGGGAGCAGAGGGCCCTCAGCACCTTCTTTAGTCTTCACGCGCCGGAGTTTCTGGGCTCTGCGGACACTGCCTGCAGGGGTGAGGGCGCTTAGGATGTGGTGCCCTGGAGGCCATGCTTGCTGGGGCTGCAGTTTTCTCCGTGATACTCCCGGTGACACGCACACCTCGACGGCCTGTGTTCCTCCATTCTGCCTCCTCTCCTGGAACGCGGTGCCTCCCTCTCCTCCAGGACACACCATTGGTTGGATTCATCGTGGCGCAGGAACGGCTGTTCAAGACCCGCAGCACAAAGGGATTCAGCAAATGCGTAAAAGGTCAGACAAGGTGGAAGAGAAGCAGGGGAGTGTGACCCTTAACTGCAGGATACATTACGCCTCACCAGCGGTGTTTATACTGAAAGGAAAATAAAGCTATGAGTGCTCGTAAACAGAGAACCCTCGGAGTAAGCTAATAAATGCTTACACCCTACACAATGAGCCTGAATCCCATAACACATTGTAAAATACTTCCTCCACATTGTGCAGAGGGAAAGCTGTCAAACCAGGTCTATAAATCTTCAACAACAGACATATCCTGTTCTTCTGCCTGGTAATTGTATTAAAACAATACAGCTTTTTAGCTTTGCTTCTCAACTAATTGAAAATACTCCAAAGACGTACTGTAAAAAGACAAAGACGTGTGTGAGTGGAATTGAGTGGAGTTACTGAAACAAATGTGAAGATTGACTGAAGGCACACGGAAACTGGATTCCACCTCAAGCCCTGGGATGGTTCTGTGAACTTTAGCTAAATATCTTGAAGGAAAAGGCAATCTTAGCGACCTCGTGTGTTTGTATATGATTAAGAATGAAGCATTTCTGCACATTCAAATTGGATTTTTGCCTCGAGTACTCGGTTGGTTCTGTGAATTTTAGGTAAAAATCTTTAAGGAAAAGGCAATCTCAACATCCTAGTGTGTGTGTGTGCGTGCCTGAGCGTGCCAACGTGCACAGATGATATTTTATTTTTAATTAAGAATGAAGCTGTTTCTGCACGTTTGTTAATCAAAATCTGTAGACATTTAACAAATAAAGATGCCCTTTAAGGCCAGATTGATTTTCATAGAAGAGGGAACAAAAAAGTTACGGAGGCCAAGCAAAGCTCCTATGCCTTTTCTATAGGCTAACTGGTTGTATCTCCCCAGACTCACATGTTGAAACTTTGGTACTTGGAGATGGGGGCTTTGGGAGGTGCAGAGGCCAGGAGGTGGGGCCCTTGCAAGTGGAGTCGGTGCCCTTATGGAAGAAATCCCACCAAGCTCTCTTCCCTCTTCCACTCCGAGAGGACACAGTGATACAAGGCTGCTTATGAGCCAGGAAATGGGCTCCCTCCAGACTCAAATCTGCCAGAGCCCTGACCTCAGGCTCTCCAGCCTCTAGGAATGGCGAGAAGGACATTCCTCCTGTTTACACGCCCCTGGCCTGTGGCATCCTGTTCAGTTCAATTCAGTTCAGTCGCTCAGTCGTGTCGGACTCTTTGCGACCCCATGAATCACAGCACGCCAGGCCTCCCTGTCCATCACCAACTCCCGGAGTTCACTCAGACTCACGTCCATTGAGTCCATGATGCCATCCAGCCATCTCATCCTCTGTCGTCCCCTTCTCCTGCCCCCAGTCCCTCCCAGCATCAGAGTCTTTTCCAATGAGTCAACTCTTCACATGAGGTGGCCAAAGTACTGGAGTTTCAGCTTTAGCATCATTCCTTCCCAAGAAATCCCAGGGCTGATCTCCTTCAGAATGGACTGGTTGGATCTCCTTGCAGTCCAAGGGACTCTCAAGAGTCTTCTCCAACACCACACTTCAAAAGCATCAATTCTTCAGTGCTCAGCCTTCTTCACAGTCCAACTCTCATATCCATACATGACCACAGGAAAAACCATAGCCTTGACTAGATGGACCTTAGTCGGCAAAGTAATGTCTCTGCTTTTGAATATACTATCTAGGTTGGTCATAACTTTTCTTCCAAGGAGTAAGTGTCTTTTAATTTCATGGCTGCAGTCACCATCTGCAGTGACTTTGGAGACCAGAAAAATAAAATCTGACACTGTTTCTACTGTTTCCCCATCTATTTCCCATGAAGTGATGGGATCAGTTGCCATGATCTTCATTTTCTGAATGTTGAGCTTTGAGCCAACTTTTTCACTCTCCTCTTGCACTTTCATCAAGAGGCTTTTTAGCTCCTCTTCACTTTCTGCCATAAGGGTGGTATCATCTGCATATCTGAGGTTATTGATATTTCTCCCAGCAATCTTGATTCCAGCTTGTGTTTCTTCCAGTCCAGTGTTTCTCATGATGTACTCTGCATAGAAGTTAAATAAGCAGGGTGACAATATACAGTCTTGACGTACTCCTTTTCCTATTTGGAACCAGTCTGTTGTTCCATGTCCAGTTCTAACTGTTGCTTCCTGACCTACAGGAAGATTTCTCAAGAAGCAGGTCAGGTGATCTGGTATTCCCATCTCTTTCAGAATTGTCCACAGTTGATTGTGATCCACACAGTCAAAGGCTTTGGCATAGTCAATAAAGCAGAAATAGATGTTTTTCTGGAACTCTCTTGCTTTTTCCATGATCCAGCAGATGTTGGCAATTTGATCTCTGGTTCCTCTGCCTTTTCTAAAACCAGCTTGAACCAGGGAGTTCATGGTTAGCCCCTGAATTGATGGAGACAACCTTCCTGGCTTTACAGCCCAGCGGCACAGAGGGTGCCCTTGGGCAGTTTAGAAAGTCACGGTTGGTGCTTCGCTCTGGCTCCTTGGAGAGCAGCCTCAGTCTACGGTGGTTGCTCAACAGGAGACAGTATTATCACAGAACAGCTAAATCCAATCTGTTAAAATTTTCCAAAGGCAGCAGAAACGGGAGCATCTGTTACACTGTCTGTTATTAATACCTGACGGACGTCGAGGCATGGTGGCGCGTACAAAGGGATGGGCATATCAACACGTGGCAGGAGACAGATGGCACGCTCCTTTCAGCGTGTTTTCTTGTCAACACGGAGAACAAATGCTTCTGCTATACTTTAATTTGTAAAGTATATATTTATCTTTAAACTGAGAATGTCTACCACATAAAGAAAAAAATTTAATAGTAGCTCAATGTTCCTTAGAAATGATTTATCTCTTGTGCAGTGCTTTCTGAGCCCAGTAACCAGTTTTATTTGGAAATTGAAAAATGACAGCGAATTATTTTTAAAGCAATTTTTCTACTCGTGCCCTGTAACCCCTGAAGAAGTCGGCCCACTATGACATACACAGAGAGCCACAAAACCGTCATCACCTAGATATATTTCTTAAAGAGGACAGTCTAATCAGATGTTCGATGATGCCTCTGTGACCAGGATTCTGAAATGGATGTGAGTATTCCATCTTACTACCTTTAGAAATATGATTTACAGCTCCCTTCTGCTTATTTTTCACTGTGTGTCTATTATGTTTCCTTTTAAAGGTTGCATTTTTTAAAGAAAGCAACAATTTGACTTAATGTAAAACCAGAAAAAGAAACTGGCAGGCTGGCAGAAACAATCTGAGGTAGAAAATCTGTTTAGGGAAGATAAATTTCAGATCCACGAGGGCCGTTTCTCCAGGGCCCAGAGGTACCTCCTG
Organism: Capricornis sumatraensis; assembly: GCF_032405125.1. Classification (NCBI taxonomy): domain Eukaryota; kingdom Metazoa; phylum Chordata; class Mammalia; order Artiodactyla; family Bovidae; genus Capricornis; species Capricornis sumatraensis. The sequence goes on along the minus strand of NC_091077.1, from coordinate 107,422,822 downwards.
CCGCAGGGAAGGCGGGAGAAAGGCCTGGGCTTTGTGACCGCGGGGCAGGGGGCGGTCTCCCGGGCTTCTGACCTCTGACGTCTGTCCTGGTAGCTGGAGCCGGGAACAGTGCAGAATGGTGCAGCCTCCTTCCCAGCGGGTTCCCTTCCGACTTCCTTCTCAGGATCTAAGGGAGGCCGGCCTCGGTCCACTTAAACCCCTGCTGAGAAACAGCCCGTGGCTTGTCATCGCTGCCGGAATAAAGCTCAGCCCTGAGAGTGGACTCCGGATCTCCCCCAGTTCACGCGCGGCTTTCCTCCCTGCCCCGACTTCCCTGTTTCGCTCCTGGAGGTGCCGCGTATTTCATTTCGCGGCGGAAAGTCCGCCTTGGTTTCCCTTGCCAGCGTCGGCGCTGCGGGGAGGGCCTCCCCGGCGCCCGGCCGGGATCCTGCCCCCGCTCCTGCTCCGGCAGCCTCGCGCCTCCGCGGCAGCCGCCCTTTCTCCCGGCTGCAGGCGGGCCCTCGCCCGCGTGCGGCGGGCCCCGCGCTGCGCCGCGCGCCTGTCCCCTCCCTCGCGGAGGAGCGCCCGAGGCCCCTGCAGCGTCGCGCGTTTCCCGCGACCCGACGGGCCTGGCACGGCCGCGCCGCGGCGGGAAGGCTGGCCCGCTCCCCGGCCCAGTGCGCCCGCTGCCCTCAGCCCCGGGCCGCCGAGACTGCGGCTCCAGCCCAGAGCACCGCGGGCCGAGGCAGCCCTTGGATGAGCGCTTGTCGAGACCGCAGCGCAGGCTGGCTTCCGCGGGGCGCGCCCTTCCCCGGACTGCGGGCGTTCACACGGTCTCCTGGCCTTCGTGCTCACTCCGCGAGCGGGATTGAAGCCCACCGCAGCGCAAGGGAAACGCTGCAGCCTCAGAAACGTCCCCGAGGGGGCCTTTCCAGCAGGAAACCAGGGGTCCGTTTCGAACAGGTCGCCTCCTGTGCGGGCCCTGCACCGTCTCCTGACCCCTACCCCCAACTCCTCCTTCCCAAAGCCACCCCACCACCCGGCCCTTTGTCAGCTTTGTGACTCCTGGGTATCGAACCTCTTAAATCTCTTTTCTAAGGGCTAATTTCCCACTGAGACACGAAAAGCATGAAGATAGAGCTGTAGACATTTTCTCTGAAAAAGCAAAGACAGCCAGCTGAAACTTGCTGATAATTAATACATTTTTACTTCTTTATAATCACCTCACTTTCATTAATTTATTCATCCATATAGTCAAGCTATGGTTTTTCCAGTGGTCATGTATGGATGTGAGAGTTGGACTGTGAAGAAAGCTGAGTGCCAAAGAATTGATGCTTTTGAACTGTGGTGTTGGAGAAGACTCTTGAGAGTCCCTTGGACTGCAGGGAGATCCAACCAGCCCATCCTAAAGGAGATCAGTCCTGGGTGTTCATTGGAAGGACTGATGCTGAAGCTGAAACTCCAATACTCTGGCCACCTCATGCAAAGAGCTGACTCATTGGAAAAGCCTCTGATGCTGGGAGGGATTGAGGGCAGGAGGAGAAGGGGACGACAGAGGATGAGGTGGCTGGATGGCATCACCAACTCGACGGACATGAGTTTGAGTGAACTCTGGGAGTTGGTGATGGACAGGGAGACCTGGCGTGCTGCGGTTCGTGGGGTCGCAGAGTCGGACATGACTGAGCGACTGGACAATGTGCATGGCATTTTCTCAGTAGTTGGGAGAGACATGAAGAGGAAAACACCCCTGCCCTCGTGGTGAGGCGTGGGGGTTGATGGACACTAAGCCATGAGTTTAGTAAATGAGTGAATTACGCTGTCTGTGATGGACCGAAGGCTGGAGCAAGAGTCCAGGGCCTCGAGAGCCCTGTGCCACAGTTGTGAGTAGTGAGGGCTCAGGCAGTGTCTGAGCAGATTGGCCGAGGCGACAGGGCCCCAGGAGACGCGGGGGCAATAGCAGTACAGGCAGGGGGGTGAGATCAGAGGCGCAGGGGGGCGTCTGCGAGTGTCTGCACAGCAGCAGGGAGGCGGTGACGAGGGTGAAGGGCTGCAGGTCTGTGCGACGACAGCACTGTTGTAAAGATTTCCAGGTTTTTATTTTGATCAGAGTAAAAGCCATTTTCCTTTACTGGAAGAGAGAAGACGGGGTGCTTTGAGGTGCCTGCCCTCGCTGAAGGCAGGACGTCTGTCTTCGCTCGCTGTAACAGCTATCAAGGGGAACACTCAGCTCTGTAAACACGCCGTGTTGTAGCCGTCGCAGATGTTCTCAGGTCAGCCCAGGAATTAGACACAGGAAAGAAGAAGGAACGTTACTGGAGGCAGAGAGAGACTCTGCAGCTCTAGCAAAGCACATCTTGAGCACCACAGTGTGCAAAAAGGGGCTTTCTAGCAGAGAGAGCCGTCCAACAAGAGACGCTGCGCAAAAACAGGCAGTCACAAAGTGGCTAAGGAGGGGATGCGAAGGAGGTCCTGCAGACCGACACGTATGGCCTCACGTGTCCATGTGCTGTGTAGGACATTAAACAAAAAAAAAGCAAAGTATAAGGGAAACAAACTCATGACTCATTCCAGGTGCTGCAGAAAGCTCCTTGGATAGAAGTCATGGCACAGAATCGTGTACAGACAGTATATTGGCAAGGGTGACGGTGTGGCTTGTGAATGAAGAAGTTATGACTGTTTGTAGAAATTCATGAAGCTGACAGTGGGGTGAGTAGAGGAAGGCCATGTGACTAAAGGTAAAAGGAGGGGCAAACGCAGATGGCCGCTAACCTGCCCGCTTCCATCTGTTAGAAAGCAATAGTGTTTGCTCACACTTCAGCAGATTACGCTTGATAAACTAACCAGAAATTCAGAGAGAAGGCTGAGGCCCTGATTTTTGCATGTTGCTGGCAAACTGTCATCCTTACTCAAATGGGTGAATTTTAAGGAGGAAAAGTAAGTACTGCAAAGCCAGACTTGCTTCTTCCACCCTGCAGCAGATAGCGCAGGGTGTTGGGTCATTTCTAGCATCAGTGTGGGCAGAACTGTGAAGGGGGCGATGCGTGTCCCGTGACTCTGAACCCTGAGACGCTCCTAGTTCCCACTTCCCTCGCCCTCCCACCTCCTGTGAACCCACTGGGCATCACAGGGCACTGCCTCCTCGGTGTGCCAGCCTCTGCACCATCGTGGTGGAATCCCCGGGAGGGGAACAGCAGGAGAAGTTGATGGAGGTCAGGGGCAACGTGGACTGAATGGTGTCCACTGGACTCAGTGACGAGGAGGCCATTCCTGATCTGGCAAGAGCAGTGTTCATAGAACTCATGTCTAGCTGTGTGAGAGGTGCAGAATGAGTGAGTGGTAAGGATTGAAGCCAGTAGGTATAAGAAACCCGCCTGTTCAAAGACAGTGTAAGAGGAGGCGTTTAAGTTTTAAGCCAAGGACACGTGGAACACGTTCAAGTGTCAGATGTTAATGGATAGGAGCCAGTCGCAAGGACCAGTTGATGGTACAGGAGAGGAAGGGAACAGTCAGTAGCACGGCCCTGAGCCCTGCTGGGGTTTTAAGACCAGGTGGTAAATGGTTCTGGCCTGTTGCTGAGGTCCAGCAAACAAGTGTGAGGAGAGGGTTCTGTCTGCTCCATCTCATTCAAGAAGCTCAAGCATCAGTTTTAAGTAGGACCTTGAACGCTGGAGCCATTAAACAAATCTGGGAGAAATGGCCCATCACCTAACATCATACGCGAGAAAAGATTCCCTCTGCTCTAACACATATGTAACATTTTCTTAATGTTCTTGGAGGTTCTGTGAGTAACACTATGATAAACCACTCTAGCCATTTCTGAAAGCCATTTCCACATTAGCATTATCCAATTGATTTTCATTATCCTGGGTACTTTTCCTTTCTTCTAAAGATCTATGGCATCCACTCCGCCTTTAATTGTTTTAAAAACAAACCATCTCCAAGCAAGACATTTACAGAAACATAAATTAGTTTGACCCAATCTCAGAGCTCTGTGATTTCAGGAAAGCTCACTGCTGACCAACAAAGGCCCGAGCTAGAGTGAAATACGGGTCAGCATTGCTGTTTAGTTACATCAGGGTTAACAGTTTAATTTTCAAAGAGAAGTGCAGAATATGCAGGTGGGACAGGATCTCCTGGAACCATCCAAATCGGGGCTCTAATTAAACATTCCCGCATGTTGTTTAAGTCTTGTGAGCTTCGGATGCTCCTTGCATGTGCGCATGCTAAGTCGTTTCAGTTCAGTTCAGTTCAGTCGCTCAGTCGTGTCCGACTCTGCAACCCCGTGAATCGCAGCACGCCAGGCTTCCCTGTCCATCACCAACTCCCGGAGTTCACTCAGACTCACGCCCATTGAGTCAGTGATGCCATCCAGCCATCCCATCCTCTGTCGTCCCCTTCTCCTCCTGCCCCCAATCCCTCCCAGCATCAGGGTCTTTTCCAATGAGTCAACTCTTCGCATGAGGTGGCCAAAGTACTGGAGCTTCAGCTTTAGCATCATTCCTTCCAAAGAAATCCCAGGGCTGATCTCCTTCAGAATGGACTGGTCGCTTCAGTCGTGTCCAAACCTTTGCGACCCCACAGGCTGTAGCCTGCCAGGCTCCTCTGTCCATGGGACGCTCCAGGCAGGAACACTGCAGTGGGCTGCCGTGCCCTCCTCCAGGGTCTTCCCCACCCAGGGATGGAAGCCATGTGTCTTGCATCTCCTGCGTTGACAGGAGGGTTCTTTACCGCTAGCGCCACCTGGGAAGCCCCTGGAGGCGTCTCACCTCCCCCTGAGAGTAAGCGTGTGCAGTGAACAGCCCTCCCTCCACCCAGCCTGGGCAGCTGCAAGGGGCCCCGGACTCAGAGCCCTGCCCCGCATGTCAGTGCGGTTCTCGCCGCGCCGTGGGTGCAGCCGCCCAGCTCTCCTGCTGGGGACTGGCTTCAGCTGCCGCGCGGAGCAACAGCCATGGGCCGCTGCACTCACGCTTCTGTCGCTCGCCGAGAACCTGCCTTATTTTTGACTGTTCCATGTTCCACCAGACATTGATCTCCATGTTTCGAGAGAAGACTTGCCTCCTGACGCTCAGTGAGGCTTTCCTAATTCTTTTAAGAATGCTGTGTTTTTGTACCTACAAATAATGTCAGAGCTGGGTCCTGTTGCTTTATGGATTCAAACATGACGTAGGCCAGTAGAGAGGACAGTTTCGCTGTATTGCAAGTGGCCTGGGCTCCTAAAGCAGGTCCTTCACAGTGAGTTTGGTCTGATACTAGACTGACTCTCATTGCAAGACATCTAATTTTCTTAAAGCATTCCGCCAGTTCGTTAGGTAAAATATTCCCAGCTACTGGGTTTGGGAAAGTACTTGGGTGAATCCCGCATGTGTAAACTGTTGCTTTGGTTTGTGCTGTGGTGAAGGTCATTGATGGTTTGATCTAAACATGGTCCGTCTATAGCCTCTCAGGTTGGAGACTCAGAAGCTACCTGGCTTGGTGTGAACACGTCATACCAGACCCAGCGAACGCTCCTAAGTGCAATTATATTTAGTGCTGAATTTTAGAAACAACTAGACCTGGAGTCTCCTGGAAGCATGGTGGATGAGAGGCAGTCCAGAGGGCTCGGGGCGGATGACTCGGAGGAGCCTAGTACCAGGCCGCCAGAGTCTGTCTCATTGGTGTCGGCTGGGGCTTCCTCTGAGAAGGACTTGGCTTGCCCTCTAGACATACGGGCAGGGCTGTCCCAAAGAATGCAAAAAGAAAAGCTGTCTTCATTTGGGTTCCTCCTGTAGCTGACCCTGAGACAAACTTAAATGCAAGGAGGCTACCTGACGGCTGAGACAGGAGGCAGCAGGAAGTGGGGGTGTGCAAGGGAGGAGAAAGAGGCCTGAAGGGCGTGCGCACGCCTGTTATCAGCGGGGGTCAAGGCTCAGCCCTGCCGGCATCCTGGGGACAGCGTGGCACACACGTCAGCCGTTCGCCTCGGTGGAGGGCAGCGAGGGCGCCGTGATGCCGGTCCATCAGCTCCCTGTCTTTCCTGGTTGCGGCTGCTTCCTGCTGCTCAGGCACTGGCGGCAAGAAGAGGAAGTGCTCGGGCTGACAGAGGACAGCTTGCGTGCAGGGGAGACGCCAGCGGTGTGTACGGGGTGTGTCTGCATCTCGGGCCCCCAGAGCGGTGGGAACCAGCTCCCCACGTGGAGAGAAAAGAGCCTGTCTTAGTCCATTCAGGTGACAAAAGCACCATACCCTGGGCAGCTTATGGGGCCTCCCTGGGGGCTCAGACTGGAAAGAATCTGCCTACGATGTGGGAGACCCGTGTTCAGTCCCTGGGTTGGGAAGGTCCCCTGGAGAAGAGAAAGGCAACCCACCCCAGTCTTCTTAGCTGGAGAATGCCATGGACACAGGCGCCTGATGGGCTACCGTCCATGGGGTCACAAAACGTTGGGCATGAACCGGGTAGCTTATAAACACCAAGCATTTGTTTCTTGCAGTTTTGGAGGTCGGGGGTCCGAGATCGTGTCTCCAACACACGGAGAGTCTGGTGAGGTTCCACTCGCAGGCTGCAGAACGGCCAGCTTCCCACCGGGTCTCCAGGGCTGGGGGACTGCAGAGCTGTGCGGGGTCTCTTTTTTATGAGCACTGTTTCCATTCCTGGGAGCTCTACCTCTCAGATTCCAGGATGTAGCCTGTGGGAGGAGACAAACACGCAGACCACGGCACAGAGACCCCGAGGAGGCTGCCTCAGCTGGAGGAAGCTAAGGAGGTGGTGTCTGTCCTCCCCACTTCTCTGTGCCATGGGACACACGCCAACGTGTCCAAACCTGTTTAAATGAACATACCTCACTCTGGCAGCTATGTGAAGTGACCGGGGCTCTTACGTTGCTGATGGGAATGCGAACTGGTCCAGCCACTTCGGAAGCCAATGAGCAAGTTCTTGCAAAATTAACATATACTTCCCATGTGACCCAGCAACCCCACTCCTGAGTTATTACCCAAGAGAAAGAGCTAAACACACATGTCCCCCAAAAGACCGGCAAGGCAGCTTCAGTCACAGTGTCCCCACGCTGGGAAGAACCTAAACGAATAAACCGTGGAATGTCTGTTCAATGAAGCGCATCTCTGCAATCAGAAGACACGGACTACTGACAAGGACAGCACGGATGAGTCTTCCAAGCGTTCTTCAGATGAAAGGACTCAGATGCAAAGCGGCATTCTGAAAAAGGCAAAACCACCGCAGCAGAAGACAGATCAGAGCCTTGCAGTACTGGGGGTGGGCGTGGCGTGGACAGTCCTGTGTGCAGGCCTCGGTAACCTCACCGTAGCACACACTGAGGCCTTCAGGGTGGGGTGCGGCGCAGACGGGGCAGGAGAGGCACCAGGTCGGGCCCCGCCTCGGGGGAACCTGAGAGAGACGGTGAAGGGGCGCCTTTTCTAGAGCGGGTGTGGGGCCCTCTCTCCTCTGTCTGTCTGGACAGTCCCCACCTTACAGAGCCAGGACGGGAGTGCCCACCACTCAGGAGTTCCCTGAGGCTGTGTGTCCACAAGGCCTCCGACGGGCAGCAGAGCCGGTCTGCCCACCGGGGACCCAGCACCAGCTCCGCCCTCCCAACTGCCAGTCGGCTCGCCCCCCACCCTGGGAGCCCGCATCCTCGTGGGGACACGCTCGTTCAGTAATAGATGACATCGTCAGGGTGATTCTGATTGGCTGTGAGCAACGCGGACACCGGCTTGCTGCAGGTCCTTTGCAGTGATTTGCACTCGAGGTCGCTCACGGCACAGACTGAAAACTGGGAATACAAGACGCACGGAAAGGGAGGCCTCTGGTCAAGAGCGCAGGGTCGCTTCTAGGGCCACGGGCGTGCCAGGCTGCCGTGAGCCGGGAACGCAGCCAGAGGTCTCTGTCTCCACTGGCTGTGCCGCCTGCCTCTGCCCTGGGCTTGAGCTGGGGGTGGAAACGTGATGTTCTGTGACAGTGACTGCCAACAGGAAGCGTCAGGGAGAGAAGGAGCTCGTGTAAACAGCAAGGCAATTTTCTTAGAAAGGAGGCACTTTGGGAGAACTTGGTGGAATTCCCAAAGGCTGATTGGATGGGAGCCTGAGCGCGGAGCCTGTGCGCGGCTCTGGGGATGGGAGCCTGAGCGCGGAGCCTGTGCGCGGCTCTGGGGATGGGAGCCTGAGCGTGGCATCGCACTTCTTATCTGCACCTTCGTGTTGTCCCCTCACAACAAGCAGAGAATACAGCTGTGACCTCCTAATGAGCACGCGTTCCTCACACACTGTAACCCCTCAGTTAGATGCTGCTTCTTATCCATGTAACCTAAATTCAGTTTTGCTGCTTATATGTGTAGGGGGCACGATTTTGAAATGCAAAGAGGCCTTTCCAAATATATAACCCTGTACAATCGCTTTCTTTTGTTGCTTGAGTTAACAGAAAGGAGATCAGTCCTGGGTGTTCATTGGAAGGACTGACGCTGAAGCTGAATCTCCAATCCTTTGGCCACCTGATGCAAAGAGCTGACTCATTGGAAAATACCCTGATGCTGGGAAAGATGGAAGGCAGGAGCAGAAGGGGACGACAGAGGATGAGATGGCTGGATGGCAGCACCGACTCGATGGACACGAGTCTGAGTGAACGCCAGGATTTGGTGATGGACAGGGAGGCCTGGCGCGCTGCAGTGCATGGGGTCACAAAGAGTCGGACGCGACTGAGCGGCTGAACTGAACGGATCTGGCTTCTGCCGGGTTTGGGGCTTGCTTTGCTTTGCCTTCCCTTCTCGCAGGCCTTCGGAAGGCGAGGGAGAGCAGGTGTTTAAGGCGGTGCGCGCTGCAGATCCAGGACCCTGGTCTGGCCGCTGCTCTGCCCACTTTGCTCTGTTGGCACGTTTGCAGCTGTCTCCCTGTATGGATGCCAAGGGGGGCTCATCCTTCTCAGCAAGTGCCCGTGAAACGTGGTCGGCAGAGCGGGTGCGTCGTTACCAGAGATGGGCAGGAGGCTTCCTGCAGAGGGGCGAGGAAAGACTTCCCACAGTGCGACAGAGGCTTGCTTTACAAGGAGTGGGGGAGGGGGGAGGGAAGAGAGAGGAGTCGGAAGAGCAGCCCTGGAGGGCGGTGAGGCCGGGCACCCGAGGTGCGGCCTCAAGCACAGCTTGTGTGGGTTATGGCTCCGGGAGCAGCCTTCTTGCCCTCGGTCACCTGTGCTTGAGCGCTGATGCTGCGCCGTCATCTCTGACCCCTGGCGGCCCCAGTCCGCAGGCAGGAACGCTGGGGTGGGCTGCCGTTCCCTTCTCCAGTGCCTGAGCATAATTACATAGAAATCTCCCACGACATCTGTGTTAATTAAAAAGCAAAACATAATCTCCTCATGGAACAGAGTGGATACAGTCTGTGTTCAGACCCACTGTGGGGCCAGTTCCTGCCGAGCAGAGCAGCACTGCCTTCAGGGTCGGGGGCCAGAAACAGTCCTGGGAATTAAGAGGCTGAGAGTGTAGCAGTGGCTGGGGAGTGGCGGCTGAGGAACTGGGGAGGCGAACGCGCTGCCAGGAGGAGGAGGATAAAGAAGCCCGGGCTGTTTCTTGCATTTTTTCTTCCTTCATAATGACGATCAACAGAGTCACCCCCAAGATAACGAGTCACGTCAAAGAAAGAAACAGATATCTGAGTTTGCAGCTGAATCACTAAAGACTGCAAAGAACCCTCAAGGAAGATGAAACAGTGCTGTATTCTCTGGAGAAGAAGGCATCCTATTCTGGGGCATCGAGGTTGTCAAACTTTACGGAAATGCGGCAACATATGCAGAGAGTACATGGAGCAGACTTGTCTCAGACAAGTGTCTCCTTGTATTGAAAACACAAATACACTTTATTTTTGTTTCCATTCAAGTTTACTCCGTAGAGCCAGTTCCTTCCCTGCAGCAGGGCATCACATGACTTTCCTGAGCACGCTCATGTCAGACAAATCCCCCACAGCGTCGAAGTTTCTGCACTGGAATTATGTAGAGATAATGAGCCCAGTCCCTAAACAATCACAACTATGACCTTGGCCTAAGGTCGAGGCAGCCCCCTGACAGGACACTCCGAGCAGAGAGCAGACGGGGTCGTGACTGGCCCCTCCTCCCTGAAGGAGCTCTTCTCTGCATTCCCCTCTCAGGAAGGAGAGGTCTCCCCTGTGGCTCTGTGCTGAGGGCCGTCCTCTCACACGTGGTCTGGCGCGTATTACTGCTGACTCTTGCAGGGGCTAGAGACCCTCCCTCCCTGACTTCTGCGTCTGGAACCACCGCACACAGTCCCTGGAAGGTGGGTGACTTAGTCTCATGATGTGTCCTGAACGTTGGTGGTTCCTGTAGCTTCTTTATCCCGAGGGAGCTCTGCCCCTCCAGTCCAGTTCAGTCAGTTCAGTGGCTCAGTCGTGTCCGACTCTCTGGGACCCCATGGACTGCAGCACGCCAGGCCTCCTGGAGTTTGCTCACGCTTGTGTCCGTTGAGTCGGTGATGCCACCCAGCCGCCCCATCCTCTGTCGTCCCCTGCCTCTCCAGGTGGGCCTCTTGGGCAGGGCTGACAGTGCCTCTGCCCGAGAATCGCAGCTGGCCCCTGGAGGTCGGGGGGCAGGCACGTGGGGGTGAGGCCTTTCCTTTGCAGCTGCCCCTCCCCGCTCCTTCCCCCCGAGGAGAAGTCATAATTTGCCCTTTAAATGGAGCAGGCAGACTTAGATGCCAGGCCACTGTGACTTCCTGCAGCCCCCAAACTGCAGGGGAAAGCATGGCCCCCTCTGATGAAAGCCCGGCAGCCTGGCTTTCAGTTGAGCAGGGAGTGGGAAGGAACCACCACTTCGGGCTCGTGGGCTGAGCTGGGGCTCAGAAGCTTCCTTCAGATCTTGCCTCCAACAAAACGCTTCACATGCGCAGCCGCGGAAGCCTTTTCTTTTAAACCCATCCAGCTTTTCCAAGACCGTCTCCTTTACCAAAGTCAGCTGATTGCAGAATTTAATTAAATCTCCAAATGTCTTCATGGCAGCACCTAGATTAGTGTTTGATTGTCTAACGCTTGACTGTAGCGCGAGTCCTTACTTCACAGGTCCTTGTGAAGCTGAATCACTGAAGCGTCTGGTGCGTGGGAATCAAGCACTGACTGTCATAACGGTTACTTACCAGCTCTGTGGCTTTGGGCAAACCGTGTAATTGGTCTGAGCCTTGACTTCCTCATGGTAAAATGAAATCCCTGGGATAGAAAATCACAGATGTTTCTCTCTTTTTTAAAAAAACAAAAAGTTAATTATTTTTAATTGGAGGATATTTGCTGTACGGCATTTGTTGGTTTCTGCCGCACTCAGCATGAATCAGCCGTCAGTATACACACGTCCCTCCCTCGCCGCCCCTCCCGCCCCTGGGTTGCAGCAGAGGGCTGCCGTGAGCTCCCTGCATCACACGGCAGCCCCCAGGCTCCCTGTCTCATGCCTGTTAGTGCGTAAGCTTCCGCGCTGCTCTCTCCACTCACCCTCGTCTCCTTCCTGCCCCTCCTGCGCCCACAAGTCTGACCTCTGTGTGCATCTCCACCGCTGCCCTGCAAGTGGGACCATCAGTGCCACCTTTCTAGATTCTGTATATATGTGCATTAATGTACAATATTTGTGTTTCTGTTTCTGACTTACTTTACTATGTATAATAAGCCCCAGGTTCATCCACCTCGTTAGCACTGACTCAGATGCGCTCCTTTTTATGGCTGAGTGATGTTCCATTGTGCACGTGCACCACAGCCCCCTTATGCATTCATCTGTCGACGGACCTCTAGGCTGCTTGTATGTCCCGGCTGTTGTAAATAGCGCTGCACTGAACATTGGGGTACACGTGTCTTTTCGAATCATGCTTTTCTCAGAGTATATGTCCCATCGTGGGGCTGCTGGGCCGTACGGGAGTCTGGGCTTCCCAGGTGGCTCTAGTGGTAGAGAACCCACCTGCCCAGGCAGGAGATACGAGAGGCAGGTTCGATCCCCAGGTCAGGAAGATCCCCTGGAGGAGGGTGGGAAGATCCCCTGGAGGAGGAAATGGCAACCCACTCCAGTATTCCTGCCTGGAGAATCTCATGGACAGGGGAGCCTGGCGGGCCACAGTCCAGGGGTCGAAAAGAGTGGGATGCAACTGAACTGACTTAGTGCACACACACGCGGTATTTTTCTATGGAATCTCTGGGCTGGTTTCCACCGTGCAGAGGCTGCCCTGGAGGCCCTGGGTCTGCCCCAGGAGGACGGGGGTGGAGGCGGCACAGCTGTGTGGGTCACGGGGCCTGGGCAGCACCAGCTGCGCAGGGGAGCGGGTGCCCATATCACAGGGGTGCCGCCTCTAGGGCTTTCTCCAGCCCCTGGCAGCTCTGTCCCGCCGGGTCGAGGGCAGGGGGGGCACGGCCGCTCGCATCACAGGAACCCTGGCGCCTCGGGCCCAGGAGCCGTGGCTCTGTTAGCGCCCTCTCTCTAGCCTCTGCTGGCTGGTGTGCAGAAGGCCTCCCACACGGGCCTCTATTTGTTGGTGCAGCAGCGCTCAGACCCACCCCCGGGCTGGGGTCCTTCCCTCATGCTTGGCACCTCAGGCACTTACAGGGCCACTCTCTGGGGTCTCTGCTGGTTGGCTGCCATGCTGGCGTTGGGAGAGGGGGCTATGGCAATGCTCCAGCTGCGCATGACTCAGCCTGTGACCTTGCCTCCCTGGCTGCCCAGCTCTGCTCCACAGACGTTCCCCACTGAGACCTCCCCCTCATGTCCCCTCAAGCCGTCTCTCTCTTCTCTTCCACGGTCAGCAGCAGACCTCACCCTGGGGTTGCTCCCCCATCCCCACGCTCCAGCGCCCCGCCACCGTGCCTCCCTGGGGACTGGTGGCCCTGTCCTGGGTGCGCAGGGCTGAGGCAGGGACTGCCGTGTGGTTCTCGGTCCACCCAGGGTCACAGGTCAGCCCCTGCACTCTCAACAGCCCCCTGCCTCACCTCTGCCCTAAACGACAGCCCCCCACGGGGATCTGATCCCTGCATCAGTTCCCCAAGGCCCTGCAGGGTTCTGCATGGATCTACAAACTCCTTTCTGGAAGCCAGGGACTCCTGCCTGCTCTCAGCGGCTGTTCTGCCAGGCCTTCTGCATCTGGAGACTACTCCTGGTACGTCCATGAAGAGGTGGGCTCCACGTCCACCTACTCCTCTGCTTTCTGCCTCCTTCTCTCTTCTCTTCAGTTCAGTTCAGTCGTTCAGTCGTGTCCGACTCTGCGATCCCATGGACTGCAGCACGCCAGGCCTCCCTGTCCATCACCAACTCCCGGAGTTCACTCAAACTCATGTTCATTGAGTCAGCGATGCCATCCAACCATCTCATCTTCTCGTCCCCTTCTCCTCCCTCCTTCAGTCTTTCCCAGCATCAGGATCTTTTCAAGTGAGTCAGCTCTTCGCATCAGGTGGCCAAAGTATTGGAGCTTTAGCCTCAGCATCTGTCCTTCCAATGAACACCCAGGACTGATCTCCTTTAGGATGGACTGGTTGGATCTCCTTGCAGTCCAAGGGACTCTCAAGAGTCTTCTCCAACACCACAGTTCAAAAGCATCCATTCTTCAGCACCTGCATGAAGGGAGCAGAGTCTACGCCAGCTGAGTTGGTGGCGGAGGCAGGGAGGGAAGCAAACGGGAGTGAAGTTGGGGGAAGGAAACTGGAGTGAAGGTGGGGAAGGAAACGGGACAGAGCCGCTGTAGGAGGAAGAGTGGAAACAGTGGGAAGACCCCTCTGTCCACCGGACCCTGAAACTCTGTCGCGAAGAAGCGATTTCAAACAGTGCAGAGCAGACGAGCCTGGGGCTCCTTTCCCCCAGCTCCGAGGAGCCCTGGTGCCTAGGCATCCTGGTCTGACCCTGAGAGACTCTTGTCAGATGTGGCGATAAAGGCCCAGCTCTTCTGCACAGTAGACTCATCCAGGTGACTCTTCGAGCACCTTCTAGAGCCAGACCTGGGCACCTACTCCGGGACATGACAAATGCAGGGGAAGCTAGCTCCGATTCCTCCATATCAGGAAAGCCTTGAACAATCACTTTTACTCTTTCTTAGCATCATCTCCACAAAAAGGGCTATTTCCATTTGAGGGTCCTGAGTTAAATGCCAATCTAGGGGACTCAGGGCAGTTGAGGCAAGCACTCAAAAGTTCCCACTCCCACCCAACTTGGAGGTGCTTTCAACCTTGCAACAGCACCTCCTGGGACTTCATAACAGAGACTGTCAGACTCGGAAGGACAAAGCAATTCTGCTCCTTCAGAAAGCGATGTGTTCCCTGAGAAAAGCTGAGGTGCTTGGCCCTAGGGATTTTCATCTTTAAGCAAATGCCTTTGTCAGAAGGAAAGGTGAAACTAGGGCTAAGGCAGTCGTGAAGGGCCAGGAGGGAAGGAGAAGCAGAGTGTCTTGTGCACAGACCCTAGAGGCAGTCTGTTAAAGATGGTGCCACGCGAGAATGTTCTTCTTACCACCTCCAGGCAAGACAGGGTGGATTTCTGATATTTGAAGAGTGGCTGCAAAAGGGTGTCAGTTCCTGTTCTGTGAAGCTCCGGGTTCCAACGTCTATTGTTTCAGGGTAGTTTATCTCAGAGCAGTGTGACTGACTGAGGAAGGTAAAATCTAGCAAGTCCACGATTCAGTTGCTCAGATATTCTTTCTATCTATTATCTGTTGCCTTTATGGCCTTCCCTGGTGGCTCAGCTGGTAAAGAATCCGCCTGCAACGCAGGAGACCTGGGTTCAATCCCTGGGTCGGGAAGCCCCCCTGGAGGAGGGCAAGGCAGCCCACTCCAGTTTCCTGGCCTGGAGAATCCCATGGACAGAGAAGCCTGGCGGGCTGCAGCCCAGGGGGTCGCACAGAGCGGGCCGCGCCTGGGCGACTGAGAACACACACTGTCTTTACGTTTGCTTCTACTGTGTGGCACAGTGCTGACTCACAGACAGAAAACTGTGATTGTTACTCAATGTTTTGTAAAGAATATTGTAATATGGCTTTATAAATATTCACCGTGTGTTGTTATTTATGGTTTCAGATAAGGAAGTGCAGGTGTTTCATCTGACTCCAACTCAAATGTTGCTTGAGAAAGACTTAAAAGTGTGAGTCCACAACAGTGGGCCTGATTCTCTGCTCTCTCATTCTTAAAATATTTTTATATGTTTTAATATTTTGTATGTCAACATTTTTGAGCACATTATTTTGGGTCTGAGCTCCCTTTGCACAGCTTCCTAGGTAGTTTATGTGCAGTCAAGGCAGAAATCCTGACACCAACTTTCCCCCTTGGCTTCTAAGACGTCTCACGCTCAGCTATTTCCTTCCTGATTTGCGTGGACGTGGAGTTCAGTGTTCCTCACTGCAAATACAGTGCAATCCATTTATAAAGAATTTGTTTACATTGCACATCACTTACACACTGTAAGATATTGGATATATGGTTGGCTTTCTACTTACAATTTCAGGATTCTTATTGCAAATAAATTAGTTGCATTTTCTCCTTTTGCAAGGTTGAGGTGAAAACTAACGACAGAGAGGACAGATTCTTTTCCCCTTGGTAATTAGAAAGTTTAGCGCCATCATTTAATCCCCAAGGACAGGGAAAGTGATTACTCTCTACGAATGAACTGCAGTCTACAGTTCCATTTTAGTTAAACCTTTTTTTAAATATGAGAGATTCATTAAGTAAATTTTAGGAACACAAATGCTTGAAGACATAGGAATTGCTTTAAAAGGTTCCTATAAAATTATTATGGAATCACATTGTGATTCTGAAGAAATTTACCTTTTATGAAGTCAGTTTACAAAGGGAACTCAGCATTCTCCCACTGTTATTTTTTGGTGATATTTTTATTCTAATTTGCCTTAAAGCTCAACATTCAGAAAACGAAGATCATGGCATCTGGTCCCATCACTTCATGAGAAATAGATGGGGAAACAGTGGAAACAGTGTCAGACTTTATTTTGGGGGCTCCAAAATCAGTGCAGATGGTGATTGCAGCCATGAAATTAAAAGACGCTTACTCCTTGGAAGAAAAGTTATGACCAACCTAGATAGCATATTCAAAAGCAGAGACATTACTTTGCTGACTAAGGTCCGCCTAGTCAAGGCTATGGTTTTTCCTGTGGTCATGTATGGATGTGAGAGATGGACTGTGAAGAAGGCTGAGCACTGAAGAATTGATGCTTTTGAACTGTGGTGTTGGGGAAGACTCTTGAGAGTCCCCTGGACTGCAAGGAGATCCAACCAGTCCATTCTGAAGGAGATCAGCCCTGGGATTTCTTGGGAAGGAATGATGCTAAAGCTGAAGCTCCAGTACTTTGGCCACCTCATGCGAAGAGTTGACTCACTGGAAAAGACTCTGATGCTGGGAGGGATTGGGGGCAGGAGGAGAAGGGGACGACCCAGGATGAGATGGCTGGATGGCATCACGGACTCGATGGACGTGAGTCTGAGTGGACTCCGGGAGTTGGTGATGGACAGGGAGGCCTGGCGTGCTGCGATTCACGGGGTCGCAGAGGGTCGGACACGACTGAGCGACTGAACTGAATGAACCGATATTCTAATTTTTGTTGTCGTGTTCTGCAGTCACAGATCGTCAGGTGTGTAAGGAACCACCCCTTTCACCCGAGAAGTGCGCTTCTAGAAATGTTTCTCAAGGAGAGGAGGACCAGGAAGTTGGTGTTTCTAGGACACATTTGTCCCACCGTGCACGTGGGCGTCTCTGAAGACTGGAGAGGACTCGCGGCGTCCATCTCCCACGCAGGGCCTTGCTGCCGGTTGTGTGGCGATGGCTCCCGAGGGCCTGAGCGCGGTTACCGCACGCCTGGCGCCGGCTTTGGCTGGGGCTGTCAATCACGGGCAGGCCAGATTAAACCTGTTCTGCAAGAGCCCACACGCCAACTTAATAGCTGCTACCTGATCAATGAAACAAGCTGAATTGTTACAGAACGTGGAGGCTGTGATAAGAAGGCAGGTAATTGGGTAACTGTCCATTCTCAGGATAAGCCAGATCTGTATTGATCACGAAAGGAAAAAGTCTGACTTGATTAACAAATCTCAGCATCCATAAGCTAATGCTTGGTTTTAAAATGTAATTTTGCTTCTGGTCCTCAGCCAGTGGCCAAAGGCAGTTAAGGGAGGAGCTACGGAGAAAGACACAGTGCTTATAAATCCGCAGCTTCCGCCGTCATTTGGAGAAACCCGGTAACCTGGAAGCGGCAGAATTTCTGCTTCGGGCAAAGGGCGCCTCTATCCTCTGAACTTTGTATGGCAGAATTCCGCACCCTGTTGCACTGAAGGCTTGGCGTCAGGTATGTGGCTCCGTGTTCAGATCTGAAGTGAGTCCTGCTGGAGGCAAGCGACTCAGGAAGGAGGAAACTTCCTTGTATGGAGAAACCTCTCGCTCCAGTACTTCACGCCCCACAGTCCCTCCCCGGGGAACTGAGGTGCCTCTTATGCTGCCAGGATTGACGCCCTGGGAATTGTCTCCTTCTTCTGGAAGCAAAGGAAACCCAGGCCCGTGCACCTCTTCCCTGGGGACAGGGTGCCTCACCGCAAGGTGGGTGGACAGAGGTAGCAATCTGTGAAGTCTCTCCTGGCACCTCTGGGGCAGAAATCGTCACCACTTTTATGTCCCTGTGAAAGGGGGTGTGCGAGCTGCCCTCAGTTTCCCAGAGTGTCAGAGCCGAGCCTGACCCTGTGTGTGTGCCCATGGGTCCACGGCTGAGACCAGAGGGCGCCAAGGAGAGCTGGCCCTGCCCGCTGCCTTCACAGAGCCCCTGCGGTGAGCTGGCTGCAGGGGGCAGCCCCGGGCTGTCCCTCCACAGCCCACCCGCTGCCGCAGCCCCCATCCTGGGGGCCCTGCAGATGCTTACCTGACAGTGAAGGGGGGAAGCGCCCTGACAGCACCTGTCCGTGTTGGGTGACTTCCAGCTCATCTTAGGAAGATCAGAATCAGCTGAGTCTGGTGTAGAGAACAGAGGCAGGTCCCAGGTTGATAAGACCGAAAACAAAACCAGTTTAATAGAAGGATTAGGGTGGATATGGCAAAAAAAATGAACAGGTAAATCTGGGCTCCAAAATCGCTGCAGACGGTGACTGCAGCCATGAAATTAAAAGACACTTGCTCCTTGGGAGAAAAGCTATGACCAACCTAGACAGCATATTAAAAAGCAGAGACATTACTTTGCCAACAAAGGTCTGTCTAGTCAAGGCTATGGTTTTTCCAGTGGTCATGTATGAATGTGAGAGTTGGACTGTGAAGAAAGCTGAGCGCTGAAGAATTGATGCTTTTGAACTATGGTGTTGGAGAAGACACTTGAGAGTCCCTTGGACTGCAAGGAGGTCCAACCAGTCCATCCTAAAGGAAATCAGTCCTGGGTGTTCATTGGAAGGACTGATATTGAAGCTGAAACTCCAATACTTTGGCCGCCTCATGTGAAGAGTTGACTCATTTGAAAAGACCCTGATGCTGGGAAAGATTGAAGGCAGGAGGAGAAGGGGATGACAGAGGATGAGATGGTTGGATGGCATCACCGACTCGATGGACGTGAGTGTGAGTGAATTCCGGGAGTTGGTGATGGACAGGGAGGCCTGGCGTGCTGCGATTCATGGGGTCACAGAGTCAGACACGACTGAGCAACTGAACTGAAATCTGGGGCAACGTTACTAGGTTCTTTCTCTGTGGGTTTCATTCCAACCACAACCAAACACGTTGCACACAGAGCCCTTGGTTCCACAAAGGACCTCCTTGTCTGAATGTAACCGGAAGACAGGCTTGAAAATTCCTGGGCTGGAAAGTTCCTCGTCTTCCTGAGTTCTGAGTCTGCAGTTGCCTCCCCCCTCCGTCTTGGCTGACCCCAGACATGCGGGGACCTCGCCTGAGCTCGGGGGCATCCTCAGGCACCTGCCGCGTTTGCAGCTTTGCCCAGCTTGGCCTGTGGGCACGTTTCTCTCTGAGGCCAGGACACAGCAGCCATTCCCCCTCCCCTCCTCACCACGGCCACCGCCCCCGCTCCCCACACCTCCAGAGCTGCAGGGAGGGATGAGACGCAGAAGAGCTAAGCAGTCACCTCCCAGATGCCACTGTCTTCCAGCCTCCTTCAGCAATAGCAGGGGCCCTGAGGCATCTCTGCTGACCCTGAGGAGCCTGACGTGAGCCCCTGAGCCTTGTCAGCTGTTTTTGGCGCCTCATGAAGAAGCCTCTGCCTTCTACAGGGTTAGCCTTCCCAGCCCACGACAACGTGCATATTGAATGAGCGTGTCCCAGCATGGAGTATCAGTAGCAGCAAGTGTCTGTCTGTCTCTTGTTTGGGTGGCTGCTGTTTTGCTTTTGGCATATTCAGGATTCTTGTAGTATGAGACAAAATTCTGTTGGAAGAACGTGTATAAAAGACAGGGAGATGCAAGTTCTAAGCACAGATTGGTGTTTTCACTCCAGCGCCCAGTACCGGCACCGCCTGCTCTGCTAGTGTAAGACTTGGGACACCTCTGTTGACGTGAGTGTCCTTCCGCCCCGCGCCAGGAGCCCCGGGCACTTCCTCCAGCTGTGGCCAGCAGGCAGGCAGCTGCGTTAGTGCCTCCGCCGTGGGCTCGTGGAGCCTGATGAGCTCTGTCACTCAGGAGACAGGCGTGACAGGAGATGGGCGGCTGGGGGCAGCAGAGGGGAGCCGGGGGCGGGAGCCGGCGGCAGGAGCCGGCTCCGGGGGCCCGTTGCTGTTGAACACAGTCAGGCAGGCACACCCTTGAAGAGAGGCTACGGCCTCCCAGAGGACTGAGGAAGCCCACCAGACCCGAGGCTGGGGTAGGGAGGGGGTGACATCAGTCAGGACGCAGAAGCAAAGGTGCTGACCCCAGAGAGCCTTCGGGAAGCTAGTCTGGCTGTCGGAGAACTAGAACTCTGTTCGTGAGAGGATGGAGAGGAAGGGGGCAGGAGTGGGGGCCTGGGGAATGCACAGTGGGGCGGACTGGGCCGTCTCTCCAGACAAGGCTGAGAGTCAATTCCCAGGCAGGTTGATAGGGAGCCCGGGGTCCCCGAGGAGGAGAGAGAGGTCTGGGGCTCTCAAAGCAGGGGTTCAGTTCAGTCGCTCAGTCATGTCCGACTCTTTGCGACCCCATGAATCGCAGCACGCCAGGCCTCCCTGTCCATCTCCCGGAGTTCACTCAGACTCACGTCCATCGAGTCCGTGATGCCATCCAGCCATCTCATCCTCAGTCGTCCCCTTCTCCTCCTGCCCCCAATCCCTCCCAGCATCAGAGTCTTTTCCAGTGAGTCAACTCTTCGCATGAGGTGGCCAAAGTACTGGAGCTTCAGCTTTAGCATCAGTCCTTCCAAAGAAATCCCAGGGCTGATCTCCTTCAGAATGGACTGGTTGGATCTCCTTGCAGTCCAAGGGACTCTCAAGAGTCTTCTCCAAAACCACAGTTCAAACACATCAATTCTTCAGCGCTCAGCCTTCTTCACAGTCCAACTCTCACATCTATACATGACCACAGGAAAAACCATAGCCTTGACTAGACGGACCTTAGTCGGCAAAGTAATGTCTCTGCTTTTGAATATGCTGTCTAGGTTGGTCATAACTTCTTCCAAGGAGTAAGCGTCTTTTAATTTCATGGCTGCAGTCACCATCTGCAGTGATTTTGGAGCCCAAAAAAATAAAGTCTGACACTGTTTCTACTGTTTCCCCATCTATTTCTCATGAAGTGATGGGACCAGATGCCATGATCTTTGTTTTCTGAATGTTGAGCTTTAAGCCAGCTTTTTCACTCTCCTCTTTCACTTTCATCAAGAGGCTTTTTAGTTCCTCTTCACTTTCGGCCATAAGGGTGGTGTCATCTGCATATCTGAGGTTATTGATATTTCTCCCAGCAATCTTGATTCCAGCTTGTGTTTCTTCCAGTCCAGCGTTTCTCATGATGTACTCTGCCTAGAAGTTAAATAAGCAGGGTGACAATATACAGCCTTGACATACTCCTTTTCCTATTTGGAACCAGTCTGTTGTTCCATGTCCAGTTCTAACTGTTGCTTCCTGACCTGCATACAGATTTCTCAGAGACAGGTCAGGTGGTCTGGTATTCCCATCTCTTAGAATTGTCCACAGTTTATTTTGATCCACACAGTCAAAGGCTTTGGCATAGTCAATAAAGCAGAAATAGATGTTTTTCTGGAACTCTCTTGCTTTTTCCATGATCCAGCAGATGTTGGCAATTTGATCTCTGGTTCCTCTGCCTTTTCTAAAACCAGCTTGAACATCAAGGAGTTCACGGTTCACGTATTGCTGAAGTCTGGCTTGGAGAATTTTGAGCATTACTTTACTAGCATGTGAGATGAGTGCAATTGTGCGGTAGTTTGAGCATTCTTTGGCATTGCCTTTCTTTGGGATTGGAATGAAAACTGACCTTTTCCAGTCCTGTGCCCACTGCTGAGTTTTCCAAACTTGCTGGCATATTGAGTGCAGCACTTTCACAGCATCATCTTTCAGGATTTGAAACAGCTCAACTGGAATTCCATCACCTCCACTAGCTTTGTTCATAGTGATGCTTTCTAAGGCCCACTTGACTTCACATTCCCGGATGTCTGGCTCTAGGTGAGTGATCACACCATCGTGATCATCTGGGTTGTGAAGATCTTTTTTGTACAGTTCTTCTGTGTATTCTTGCCACCTCTTCTTAATATCTTCTGCTTCTGTTAGGTCCATACCATTTCTGTCCTTTGTCGAGCCCATCTTTGCATGAAATGTTCCCTTGGTGTCTCTAATTTTCTTGAAGAGATCTCTAGTCTTTCCCATTCTGTTGTTTTCCTCTATTTCTTTGCATTGATCGCTGAGGAAGGCTTTCTTATCTCTTCTTGCTATTCTTTGGAACTCTGCATTCAGATGCTTATATCTTTCCTTTTCTCCTTTGCTTTTCGCCTCTCTTGTTTTCACAGCTATTTGTAAGACCTCCCCAGACAGCCATTTTGCTTTTTTGCATTTCTTTTCCAGGGGGATGGTCTTGATCCCTGTCTCCTGTACAATGTCAGGAACCTCATCCCATAGTTCATCAGGCACTCTATCTAATTCTCAAGGAGGAGGAAAGCACAAACATCTTTTTTTTTCCTCTACATTCTTTAGTCTTAGTCACATAAAACGTTTCTTTCTTTAGGCCCAGAACTGATGGTTACACAACAAACAGCTCAGTTTAAACTCTGTACTAAGGATTATGTGACAACAGTGTATCCGGCTTGAGGACAGTTTCTCCTTCCTGAAAGCCTTCTGGCTAATCCTGTTTTCTAAAAATGGAAATTATGGGAGTGGGTCTGGTAGGATCTTTACAACCTTGAGACATTCTTTTGATTTATTACAATAATTTAAAAAGTATATAACTCCCTTGCTAACATTAGCAAGGGGGCCTCTCTCCTTCCCTCTTCTGCTGTCTGTGTCAGAAGCTTCCTCTGTCCCTTTTCTTCCTTTAAGAAAACTCTGCTACACAAAAGCTCCTGAGTGATCAAGCCTGGCCCCTGGTCCCGAAGGTACACATTCTTCAGAGACCAGGCATCCGACACTGTTCGCCGTAAGCTGTCAGGGCGACACTCGGGAGCTGGGAGCAGACTCCACAGGGGTGGAGCGGGCCCGGAGCCTCGTGTCCGTGGGCCTTGCTCAGCAGCTCCCCCATGGGAGACCCGCCTGGGCCCGCCCTGCACCCACCTCTGGCAGAGCGGAAGGCAGAAGTCACGCCCTCTCTCTCGCTGACCGTGGAGCCGTGCACCAGCCCGCTGTGGGAAGGTGAGGGCTCCTGTTACTCTCCTCAGCTTTGTGTATCACCAGCTACCTGGGAACAACATGCAGCTCTCTGGACGGCCACCTTTCCCGGGGCACACTTGCTCCCAGGTAGCCCAGGAGAGCCCACAGGAAAGGCAGTGGTGGCCCTTGGGACCCTGACGCTCCCTCTGCCCCTGCCCCCATTGCCCTGGTGAGTGTTGGCGGCAGCCTTTGGAAGCCGTGTTGTTGGAGACTCCCCCCAGGGGAGAACTCGTCAGGGTGTGAGTGCTCCATCCTGCCCACAAGGAGGAGATGGTGCCCAGAGGGGGTGGTCAAATCATACTGACAGTGGTGAACGCTACAAGCTTTCTTACAACTACAGTGAGTGAGTAAAAGAGCCTTCTAAACTCTGGTAAAGCGTCTGCCTACAATGCAGGAGACCCAGGTTCGGTCCCTGGGTCGGGAAGATCCCCTGGTGAAATGGCAACCCACTCCAGCACTCTCGCCTGGAGAATCCCACGGATGGAGGAGCCTGGTGGGCTACAGTCCACAGGGTCGCAAAGAGTCAGACACGACTGAGCAACTTCACTTCACTTGAAAAGCTGTAGATCCATGGAAGTGAGGGAGAAAGAGCGCAGGGCTTGGAGTTGGGACATACTCACTGATGTCAGGGCTATGAGTTCGTCACTTAACATCTTTACAGTTTTGAGGCTCAGTTTATCCATCTAGAAAATGGGTGGAATAATGCTTAATCTTCTCTCGTGTACTGAAAGTGAAAGTCACTAAGTTGTGTCCGACTCTTTGTAACCCCATAGACTCTATAATCCATGGGATTCTCCAGGCCAGAAGACTGGAGTGGGTAGCCTTTCCCTTCTGAAGGGGATCTTCCCAACCCAGGGACTGAGCCCAGGTCTCAAACCCAGGTCTCCAACCCAGGTCTCCGAGTTGTGGGCGGGTTCTTTACCAGCTGAGCCACCGGAGAAGCCCTTCTCCCACAGGATCACTCACAGGATCACTCAGGATTACTCACAGGATCACTCACAGGATCACTCAGGATCACTCACAGGATCACTCACAGGATCACTCACAGGATCACTCAGAGGATCTCACAGGATCACTCAGGATCACTCACAGGATCACTCAGGATCACTCACAGGATCACTCACAGGATCACTCAGAGGATCACTCACAGGATCTCACAGGATCACTCAGGATCACTCACAGGATCACTCACAGGATCACTCACAGGATCACTCAGAGGATCACTCACAGGATCTCACAGGATCACTCACAGGATCACTCACAGGATCTCACAGGATCACTCAGGATCACTCACAGGATCACTCACAGGATCACTCACAGGATCACTCAGAGGATCACTCACAGGATCTCACAGGATCACTCACAGGATCACTCACAGGATCACTCACAGGATCACTCAGGATCACTCACAGGATCACTCAGGATTACTCACAGGATCACTCACAGGATCACTCACAGGATCACTCAGGATCACTCACAGGATCACTCAGGATTACTCACAGGATCACTCACAGGATCACTCACAGGATCACTCAGGATCACTCACAGGATCACTCAGGATTACTCACAGGATCACTCACAGGATCACTCAGGATCACTCACAGGATTACTCACAGGATCACTCACAGGATCACTCACAGGATCACTCAGGATCACTCACAGGATCACTCACAGGATTACTCAAATACTGAAGAACACAGTGATGATGATGGTGTGGGTGATGGTGGTGATAATGAGTAATAGGTGTCACTTACAAGGGGCTTCCCTGGTGACTTAAATGGTAAAGAATCCGCCTGCAGAGCAGGAGGCCCGGGTGCGAGCTCTGTGTCGGGAAGGTCCCCTGGAGAAGGGAATGACTCCACTCTAGCATTCTTGCCTGGAGAAGCCCGGGGACAGAGGAGCCTGGCGGTCACTTACAAGAGCTCCTACCATGCTCCAGGCAGTGCTGAGAC
The DNA here is from genome assembly GCF_032405125.1 of Capricornis sumatraensis. Lineage (NCBI taxonomy): Eukaryota > Metazoa > Chordata > Mammalia > Artiodactyla > Bovidae > Capricornis > Capricornis sumatraensis. The sequence continues at coordinate 107,398,137 of NC_091077.1, read as the reverse complement.
AGCTATCAGTCCCTTTAGCCCTCACATCACGCCTATGAGTGTGGCACCCAGATAGTCCTCCTTTTACAGAAATAACGGGTGAAGGGACCGGCTTGCCCACAGCTGGCCAGTGACAACAGCCAAGCAGAGCTGACTCCTGGACAGATGGCCTTGGGGCCTCTGCCCATAACCTTAGGCAGTAAGTTTTCTGAGACAATCTATGCAAAACTGTTTTAGAAATATCTTGGCTCCATAAGGCAGGCCTTAAGCATGGGTTTCCTGAAGGAAGAGTTAATGAAACGATTCAACGGATACATGAAGTTCTAAACACAGAAAAGCAGATACTGTCTCTATTAGGACTAGAGGTCGGGCCGTTCTGATCCCTTAAAGGCAGAGATCTGAATTCTGCGGCGGCTCCACAACCCTCAGGTGAGAGAGGAGTGCCTGGAGGTGGGGGGCTTCAGCGCAGGCAGGGGGTGTGTGGGCCCCCTGGTGGTGGCCACGGAGAGCCAGGAGGGCGTCCAGGCCTGCACCCTTTTCCTCGGCTGGCTGGGAGGGGGGATTGTTCATGCCAACGGGCCACTGGTTCTGACTGATGGGAGAGCAGCTCCCGATTGGAGAAACCGACAAAGGCAACCTGCAAAGGCTCGAGAGGAGGAGGTGGGCGGCGCCGCCTGGCAGACACGTGTCAGCGCAAGGCACACATCGCCCAGCCAGGACCCCCTGCTTAGCTTCCTTCCCCAGCTCTGTCCTGCTTTTCTCACCTCCCTTCTCCTGAGGGCACTCACCAGTAGATTATTTTCACGAGTAAACGCTGGCCAGGCTCTGATTCTAGGTGACCTGAGCTGTGACAGCTCGCTTCTCTGAAGAGTGCAGCGGTGGCTCTCCTGGGGGCTGGGACGGCAGTGGGGGATGGCACTGTTGAAACAGCCTCCTTGGTCTCAGTGAGGGGCAGCAGGCATCTGCCAGGGGCAGGACTGCCGTGGTTTCTGTCTCGGGCAAACGGCCAGGGGGCATGGCAGAACGGTTTGACTCTCAGTGAACTTTGCTGGCGACTGATGGGTTACAGAATCCTGGAACAAGGCCGGGTGGGTGGCCCACTGAGGCGGTCCTGAAGCTGTGTGTCTGAAGACACGCTGTCCCTCAGTGTGAGAGCAGCGAGAATCACCAAAGAGGGTCGGAGCCCCGGCCTAGGCCCCACACCTGAGAGGATCAATCCCTGCAGAGGGTCGGAGCCCTGGCCTAGCATCACCACAGAGGGTCGGAGCCCCAGCCTAGGTCCCCAAGCCTGAGAGGGTCTGCAGAGCTGAAGCTCTCTGAGGGAAGGCACATGTGTAACCTGGAGGAGGGGCCTGATGGTGGAATCACAGAAGCATTCCTTAACCCCCCTTAGTCTGTGCTAAGGGACCCGCAGACTCTCACCAGAGGAGGAGAGTGCTCAGTCCTTTAGGGGATGCTGGGTCTCGGCTTTTAGGTGCCACTGTGGCCTTGTTGTTCAGTTGCTCAGTCGTGTCTGACTCTTTGTGACCCCATGGATCATGGCGCACCAGGCCTCCCCGTCCATCATCAACTCCCAGAGTTTACTCAGACTCACGTCCATGGAGTTGGTGATGCCATCCAGCCATCTCAGCCTCAGTCATCCCCTTCTCCTCCTGCCTTCAATCTTTCCCAGCATCAGGGTCTTTCCAATGAGTCAGTTCTTCGGATCAGGTGGCCAAAGTATTGGAGTTTCAGCTTCAGCATCAGTCCTTCCAATGAATATTTAGGACTGATTTCCTTTAGGATGGACTGGTTGGATCCCCTTGCTGTCCAAGGGACTCTCAAGAGTCTTCTCCAACACCACATTTCAGAAGCATCAGTTTAGCACTCAGCTTTCTTTATAGTCCAATTCTCACATCCATACATGACTACTGGAAAAACCACAGCTTTGACTATACAGACCTTTGTTGGCAAACTAATGTCTCTACTTTTTAATACACTGTCTAGGTTTTTCATAACTTTTTTTTTTTTCTGAGGAGAAGCGTCTTTTAATTTCATGGCTGTAGTCACCATCTGTAGTAATTTTGGAGCCCCCCAAAATGATCTGTCTCTGTTTCCATTGTTTCCCCTCCTATTTGCCATGAAGTGATGGGACCAGATGCCATGATCTTTGTTTTTTGAATGTTGAGTTTTAAGCCAGCTTTTTCACTCTCCTCTTTCACCTTCATTAAGAAACTCTTTAATTCCTCTTCTCTTTCTGCCACACGGTTGGTGTCATCTGCATATCTGAGGTTATTGACATTTATCCTGGCAATCTTGATTCTAGCTTGTGCTTCATCCAGCCTGGCATTCTGCATGATGTACTCTGCATAGAATTTGAAGAAACAGTCACAATATACAGCCTTGATGTACTCCTTTCCCGATTTGGAACCAGTCTGTTGTTCCATGTCCAGTTCTAACTGTTGCTTCCTGACCTGCATACAGGTTTCTCGGGAGGCAGGTCAGGTGGTCTGGTATTCCCATCTCTTTCAGAGTTTTCCACACTTTGTTGTGATCCACACAGTCGAAGGCTTTAGTGTAGTCAGAGAGACAGATGTCTTTCTGGCACTCTCTTGCTGCTTCTATGATCCAGCAGTAGTAGCAGTTTAGTTGCTAAGTCATGTCTGACTCTTGCAACCCCATAGACTGCAGCCTGCCAGCCTCCTCTGTCCATGGGAGTTTCCAGGCAAGAGTACTGGAGTGGGTTGCCATTCCCTTCTCCAGGGGATATTTCCAACCCAGGCATTGAGCCCAAGTCTTCTTCTGCATTGAGGCAGATTCCTTATAGAATGAGCTACAAGGGAGGATGATTGAATGAATGTTGGCAATTTGATCTGTGGTTCCTCTGCCTTTTCTAAATCCAGCTTGAACGTCTGGAAGTTCACGGTTCACATACTACTGAAGCCTGGCTTAGAGGATTTTGAGCATGACCTTGCTGGCATGTGAAATGAGTGCAATTGTGCAGTAGTTTGAACATTCTTTGGCATTGCCTTCTTTGGGTTTGGAATGAAAACTGGCCTTTCCAGTGTGGTCTACCAGTCAGAATGTGAGGTCAGCTGAAGTGATGTTTTGGTACAAGTTCACGTTTTGGCCCATGTCCACCTCACAGTGTATATGATGGCTCCATTGTACTTCCAAGGTCCTTGGAGGTATGATTAGAAAAGATGGAAGTAGCAATGGGCAGCGTCTCTCTATCAGCCCTCTGTCCTGTGGAGCAAGGAGAGTAGGAGCCCTTGAAATGATCCCCACTGCACCAAAACAGAAAACCAGCAGCATGAATTCCCAAAGGCCAGCTACTTACATGCATCATCTTACCTAACGTGCTGACCACCCTGTGAGACCGGCACCATTAGCTCATCTTCCAGGTGAGAGGTGAGAGGCAGAGACACTGAAGACTGTGTTCCAGGAAAAGTCTTCCGGCCTCAGTTCCAGGCCTTTGCTACCCTGAGTTGTGGTCTGGCCAACTGTGGCCCCTTCCCCACTCCCCCTGTATTATAAATGTTCGAGGTTCTGCATCTGCGTTTTGGAAGTGGTGGTGGCTTCAGGGCATGTGCTGGCCGCCTGTGCTCTCTGTGTCTGGAAAAAAGACTAGCAAGGGGCCCTTGAAGCAAGACGGGAATGCCTGGGTACCATATTAACTCCAGCCACGTGGGCTCTCACCTTCTGCTTCAGCTCAAGCAATCTCAGAAATTCTAAGAATGACATAGCTTCCAGGGAAAACCACTTGTATGTGGCAGGCTTCCTGCTATCGATGGAATCATGTCCCTAGCAAAATTCATAATTTGGAGCATTGACCCCAATGTAACTATACAAAAGTAAGTCTCCCTGATATGCATCTTCAAGTTGCCGATGCTCAAAAATGTGAGTGTGTGATCCATCAGCGTCAGGAGTGGCTGGACTGCAGCTTGCCCTCAGTCTCCTGGCTCTGACGGTCCTTCGGCTCTTCCGTCTCCCATCCATAAGTCTTCTCGCCTCTTTGCTGGATGCCAGCCCTTCTACACCAGCTGCTGTGCCGTGCTAACTGGACATTTCAGTCTTACTATACTGCAAGATTAAAAATATTTTGTGTGCTTGTTTTTTGTATTACATGTATGAAAAGTATTATAAACCTATTACAGTACAGTACTATAAGATCTTCATGACCCAGATAATCACGATGGTGTGATCACTCACCTAGAGGCAGACATCCTGGAATGTGAAGTCAAGTGGGCCTTAGAAAACATCACTACGAACAAAGCTAGTGGAGGTGATGGAATTCCAGTTGAGCTATTTCAAATCCCGAAAGATGATGCTGTGAAAGTGCTGCACTCAAATTTGGAAAACTCAGCAGTGGCCACTGGACTGGGAAAGGTCAGTTTTCATTCCAATCCCAAAGAAACGTAATGCCAAAGAATGTTCAAACTACCACACAATTGCATTCATCTCACACTCTAATAAAGTAACGCTCAAAATTCTCCAAGCCAGGCTTCAGCAATACGTCAACCGTGAACTTCCAGACGTTCAAGCTGGTTTTAGGAAAGGCAGAGGAACCAGAGATCAAATTGCCAACATCCGCTGGATCATCAAAAAAGCAAGAGAGTTCCAGAAAACATCTATTTCTGCTTGATTGACTATGCCAAAGCCTTTGACTGTGTGGATCACAATAAACTGTGGAAAATTCTGAAAGAGATGGGAATACCAGACCATCAGACATGCCTCTTGAGAAACCTATATGCAGGTCAGGAAGCAACAGTTAGAACTGGACATGGAACAACAGACTGGTTCCAAATAGGAAAAGGAGTACGTCAAGGCTGTATATTGTCACCCTGCTTATTTAACTTAGATGCAGAGTACATCACGAGAAACGCTGGGCTGGAAGAAGAACAAGCTGGAATCAAGATTGCCAGGAGAAATATCAATTACCTCAGATATGCAGATGACACCACCCTTATGGCAGAAAGTGAAGAGGAACTAAAAAGCCTCTTGATGAAAGTGAAAGAGGAGAGTGAAAAAGTTGGCTTAAAGCTCAACATTCAGAAAACTAAGATCATGGCATCTGGTCCCATCACTTCATGGCAAATAGATGGGGAAACAGTGGAAACAGTGTCAGACTTTATTTTTCTGGGCTCCAAAATCACTGCAGATGGTGACTGCAGCCATGAAATTAAAAGATGTTTACTTCTTGGAAGGAAAGTTATGACCAACCTAGATAGCATATTCAAAAGCAGAGACATTACTTTGCCGACTAAAGTCCATCTAGTCAAGGCTATGGTTTTTCCAGTAGTCATGTATGGATGTGAGAGTTGGATGGTGAAGAAAGCTGAGTGCCGAAGAATTGATGCTTTTGAACTGTGGTGTTGGAGAAGACTCTTGAGAGTCCCTTGGACTGCAAGGAGATCCAACCAGTCTATCCTAAAGGAGATCAGTCCCAGGTGTTCACTGGAAGGACTAATGCTGAGGCTGAAACTCCAATACTTTGGCCACCTCATGTGAAGAGTCGACTCATTGGAAAAGACTGTGATGCTGGGAGGGATGGGGGCAGGAGTTGAAGGGGACGATGGAGGATGAGATGGTTGGATGGCATCACTGACTCAATGCACATGAGTTTGGGTGAACTCCAGGAGTTGGTGATGGACAGGGAGCCCTGGCATGCTGCGATTCATGGGGTCACAATGAGTCGGACACGACTGAGCGACTGAACTGAACTGAACCATACAGCTGACTGCATTAGTTGGATACTGAGGCTAACTTGGTTGGCAGGCACGTGTGCTAAGTCGCTTCAGTTGTGTCCGACTCTTTTCAACCTTGTAGACTGCAGGCAGCCAGGCTCTTCTGTCCAAGGGATTCTCCAGGCAAGAATACTGGAATAGGTTACCATTTCCTCCTCCAGGGGATCTTCCCAAGTCAGGGATTGAACCCAGGACTTCGACATTGCAGGCGGATTCTTTACCAGCTGAGAGAAGCGCAAGAACTGGAGTGGGAAGCCATTCCCTTCTCCAGTGGATCTTCCCGGCCCAGGAACTGAAGCAGGGTCTCCCGCATCACAGGTGGATTCTTCACCAGCTGAGCTACCAGGGAAGCTCGAACTTGGCTGAACTCACAGACCAACTGAACTTACGAATGTGCTCTTGGTACAGAACTCGTTTGTAGGCAGGGAACTTACTGGACTTGGGGATGGGGCTGTAGGAGATAATCAAGGGGAAGTGCGGCTCTAATCCAATAGAACTGGGGTCTTCACAAGAGGAAGAGCCGCTGGAGCACTCTCCCCTCACAAGGCCCCAGAACAAAGAGGAAGCGCGTTCCGTCAAGCCCCCGACGTGTGGCGCTTTGCTCCGGCATCCCCAGCACACTCCGAGCCCCTGGCCCACACTGGAGCTCGGCCACGCGGTTTGGCCACAGAGGCCGCCTGTTTGCCAAGCCCCCGCCGACAGTGCGACAAATACTTCACTGTTGATTAGATTCCTAGCAGGAGCGGCGCTGAGGACTCTTCTTTAATACTATTATCATGAAAGATTATATCCTACGCTTGCCTTCTGCCCGAAGATGGGCTGTGGGGACCGCAGTGCATTGTGGAATAATCTTCACTAATGCATAATTAATACGCAGCGATTCAACTGGTCAACTCCCCTCTCCCGCTTTTCTTGCTAAAAGAGCTTACATTTATCTTAGAAAGGCTGGGCGTGTCCGAAAGGGAACAAAAATGCTCCCAGCACTGTGGAGGTCCTTCCCTCTTCGTTTCATCAGATACGTTTCTTCTCGGGCCCCTGGCGTTTTTCAGCTCCGAAAGAGCCCAGGGAGCAAGGAGAGGCCTGGCCGCGGAGACCTCGCTGAGGGGGCCTGCTCCCAGGCCGGCCGCCAGCCCGGCCGCCTCGCCTCCGCGCGCCCGCCCGCGGCCCGCGGCTCCCGCTTCCGCAGCGTCTCTGCGCGGCGGCCTCACCTGCCGGCGCGGCGGCCTCACCTGCCGGCGCGGCGGCCTCACCTGCCGGCGCGGCGGCCTCACCTGCCGGCGCGGCGGCCTCACCTGCCGGCGCGGCGGCCTCACCTGCCGGCGCGGCGGCCTCACCTGCCGGCGCTGCGCGTGGCGCGGCCTCCCGGGCCCGCTCTAGGCGCCGCCGCTCTCTGCGCCGTGGCCCGCGGCCGGCGCTCCGAAGGCCCGGCCGGCGCGCGGGGAGAGGACAGACGCGTCCAGCCGCAGGGGCCGGCCCAGCGCCCGGGCCCTGCCAGAGACCCCTCCCTGCCGGCCGCCTCCTGGGCGCCCCGCCAACCTCAGCGGGGCTGCTGCAGCCTCCTTCCCCTTCTCCCGCCCTGGGAGCTCCGCTGGGGCTGGGAGGATGCGGCAGCCGCGCCTCGCTACACTCACGCCCCCCGAGACCCGTCCCTTGAGGACTGACTGCGGGCAAGGGACTCTGAGCCCGGGTGGGGTAGGAAAGAAGGCGGGATGGGGGCGAAGGAGGGGGACAGGGAGCGGTCTGCCGTCTGCAGCCCCGGGCCCTGACGCGCACCGCGTCATCCTGGGCAGCGTCCCGAGGAGCGGGCCTCCTCCACCCTGGCCTCCGCTTCTCTCTCCCTGCTCTCATCGGAGCCCCGGCTCTGCTGCAGGTGTTTCGGGCGCAGGGCTGGATTCCAGGCCTCCGCGTGTTTGCGCTGCCGAAATTATATAACGCTAATACTGGGCTTCCCTGGTGGCTCAGAGGGCAAGGCGTCGGCCTGCAACGCGGGAGACCTGGGTTCGATCCCTGAGTCAGGAAGATCCCCTTGAGGAGGGCATGTCAGCCCACTCCAGTGTTCTGGCCTGGAGAACCCCACGGACAGAGGAGCCTGGTGCGCTGCCGTCTATGGGGCCCAAGAGTCGGACACGACTGAGCGACGTCATTTGCTCTCTCACTGTTCGCCCTGCCAGGAGCACGGTCTCCCAGCCTCGGCCTGGCTCACCGCTCCGTCTTCTCTCAGACCGTGTTCAGGTACCGCCCGAGCTCCCAGGCCTCCCGCTGCCGCCGCGGATGCAGCCCTCATCCGTGCCCCAACCCCATGCCTGGCTCTCCATCACTCATTCAGCCATAGTTGCACCCCGTGGGTCGAAGGCAGGGACGCTGTTAAACATCTCACATAGTGTAGGGCACACCCACCACTTAGCATTATTGGACCCAAGATGTCAGCAGTGCTGAGGCTGAGAACCCCAGCTGTAAAGTGCGTGCCCAGGACCAAAGGGAAAAAGAGCCTGAGTGTTACCCGAGTTTTCAGCACGTGTGAGATCTGTCCTTCCGACTAGCTTCAGAGGGGAAAGGAATCTAAAAGGAATTTAGTCCTAGAGCTCAGTTTTCAGCTAAACTGTCAGTCAGGGGTGTGTGTGTGTGTGTATGTGTGTGTGTGTAGGTTGGAGTGCATTTTTTAACCTAAAAGCACTCATAAAGTTTGCCCGCTCTCCCCTATACATTCATTTGAAAAAGTTATTTGAGGTAGCATTCCAGAAAAACCCAAGTCAGGAGTCCAGAAGATGAATGGCAAGAGACAGAGAGTTGAGTGTGAGCCAGAGGACGTGAAGAAAGCCAGAGAAAGTAAATAAACATGCTTCCATTGGACCCTGATGCACACAGACGCCTCGCTCAAGAGGACGATAAAAATTCAGGAGTCACCAGCTCCTAGGTATAAATATTTAAAGCCACATAAATATTGTTTAAAGTTGCGTTGGAAGGTCACCAGAAGAATAACAGAAACACAGCCCTGGGGGCTGGGCGAGTGCCCAGCAAGTGGAGAGACTGTTGAGTGCCCAGCTCTCTGGTTAGCTTTTTTTTTTTTCATTGTGGATTTGTATTCTTTGTGTAATAAAACCACACTAGTTTAAAAATATCTATTAAAAAATAAGATTCTGAATAGGGAATGAATCTTTGTAAGAGTTCTTACCGTTTATTAGCTCATGGAAAGGAAGAGAGTTGTGTGTAACCTACATGCCCATGACAGGGAGAGGCTACATAAGTTATATCTATCTATCTATCTATCTACTCCGTTATGTAGTTATTGAAATAATGGGCTTATTGGACACTAAGGTAGAGATATGAAAAAGGTTAGGGAATAATGTCAAATAAAGATGTATGTGTGTATTTTATAAAATTATGCCATTTGAAAAAAAGCTGGAAGGAAATTGCCCTGGCGACAGCAGAGGCTGTGTGAGACTCATGAGGTTATAGATGATACATAGTTTTTCTTTTATCCGATTTCCCCGTGTTCTATCTATAATGTTACTGTTATGATTAAAAGCAGCTCCCCCTGAAAGAGGATGAAGGTATTGTCAGATGGTCTGAAGATATCAAGGCCATGGCTCTGGTGACCCCTGTTTGAAGGGAGACCCTCTGTCTCTTCTTAAGCAAGAGGTTAGAAAATCACCACCGTTTGGTTGCAAAAGAAAGCCACAGGAGTTCTATCAACACAGAACATCTGTGGTTATAATTTCTTCCTGGATGAATGGAAAAAAAAGAATTTGGGACCCTCTGTGTGTGTGCGTTTCTGCGGTGGGAATCAAAGAGTTAAGGACTAGACTGCTAGTACGATTGCATGATTAAGGAAGGCCAGCGGGTTTTCAGTAGGAGATGCGAAGTCGCCGCTGGAGGAAGTTTCAAGAGATTTTGCTCCAAATTAGTTTGAAGTTTTGGAGTCTGTTGGCAACCTCTGGGGCGGATTTGAGTGCAGAGTAAGACCAAAGATGGGTTTTGCAGGTGGCTCAGTGGTCAAGAATCCGCCTGCAAGGCAGGAGATGGAGGAGATGTGAGTTTGCTCCCTGGTCCGGAAGATCCCCTGGAGAAGGAAATGACAACCCACTCCAGTGTTCTTGCCTGAGAAATCCCATGGACAGAGGAGCCTGGCCAGCTATAGACCATGGGGCCGCAAAGAGTCAGATGCAACTGAGCACACACAGCAAGATTGAAAATAATTTATTGTGGTAATGTACAAATACGTGTGTTGAGGGGAACGGAACAGAGGCTGTGTGGCAGACCCTGCTGGCTGCTCTCAAAGTATCCACTCCTTTCTTCTGTAATAATAGAAGCCCCGTTTTGTAGCGAGCGAGGCATGGGGTTTCCAGAATCAGTCTAAAAAGGACTGCGTGTCCTCCCCTCTTGAAGGTGGTATGAGACTGTGACAGCTCCAGTGGGTGAGATGGGGCAGAAATGGCACTTGGCACTTCTGAGAAGCGTCTTTACGGGAAGAGAGCCTGCCCTCGTCCTCGCTTGCCTTGCTTCTCTCTGGCTGGAGGGTGACTGCGACAGCTGGAGCTGGGGCAGCCACCTTAGCCAGGAGGCGGCCAGGGGATGGGAGCTCCGAGCAGCTGGGCCCTGCGATGCCCTCCTCCCCACTGAGGTCTCGTGCTGTCCACCTAGTTCTGGACAGACGTGCGGGAGAGAAATGAACTCCTGTCTTGCTGAAACCGCTGCATTTGGGGTTTTTGAAGCTGTATCTTAATCATAATAAAGGAGATGACAGCATGAGATAGTACTGCTTTGGGGTGGTCATGGTCTGCCCGATGTCAGGTACCTCTTTTACCAACAAAATCAGGAAATTGCTTTAAAAAAAAAAGCAAAGGCCCCACAAAATCAAAAACTGAATAGTCACATAGAATGCCAGGGCAACAGAGAGGAGAAACAGCGCTGAGGCTCAGGGTGTCTGGTCTCGCCTGTGTCCCTGGCAGGGCCCTTGGGTTTACGGCAACCTAAGAGTGTATGTGTGTGGGGGGGGTACAGAGCCTGCCTTGAAGTTGGTACTCGGGTGACTCACATACATTCAGAGTCAGCATGCATTTCACGCTCGGGGGGTCCTGGTGCAAAACCACATCGTTCCTATGAATCTCAGGCCTAAGTCTGGGTGTAGGCTGTGTCAGCCTTCATGAAGCCTCGGATCCTCACAGGTGCTCAGTGAGTCAGACTAAACGACTTTCCTTAGCAAATGCCACCTTTACAAAATAAAGCTACTGATTATAAAGGCTCCCTAAAGTCTCCTACTAAATCGAGGTGATCAGAGCTTGTTCAGAACGAAGGGAAAAAACAGTGCCAGACTTAGTAACAATTGTAACATCCAGTCACCAGATAAAACGCACCAAGCTGTGGCATTTATTTGTTTTTTTGATATGTTAGGTCCTCCAGAGAGTTAGCCTGACCCGAGCCTGGAAGAAGAGATGACAAGCGTTGAGAAAGAACAAATCCCAGTGCCTAGAAGAGGCTAAGTCAGTCTATCCCAAGTGCAGACGCGTCACAGAAACAGAAGAATGCTGTGAGTCCAACGGAGCACCACCAGGCCCCGAGGCCCCTTATTTTCCCTGACAAGTCCGCCTGGAGCAAGGGGGCTGGGGCTCCAAAGCCAATAGAAGGGAAAGGGCTGCTGGGGAAGAGGAGGAAGCTACAAAGAAGGTTCTAGCCCCTTCTGGAAGCTTCTAGGTGTGTCCTTTAGCCTTGTCTTCTAGGGGCTAAAGGAACCCAGAGAGTCTGGAACGAGACTGCAGGACTTATTAAGTGATTAGCAAGACTTAAGTAGGTTAGGGTCAGTTCAGTTAGTAACTGTGATTTTTCTTTGAGTGGGAGGAACCAGTGTCCTCTTAGAATTGCCCAGCCCCTTGCTGACGCGTGGTTTGTGGCTGTGGTTCCTCGAGCCGCTGGATCAGCTCCTGGGGGGCAGGCCGGAGGCTGTGTGTAGGAGCAGACTTTCTGAGGGCTGTCTGCCCCCCGACCCTGCCCGCTGAGCATTACCCGTCAACAGCAGCACCGCAGGGAGAGGGCGGCAGAGCATGAAGGGACAGAGACCACGAGCGGGGCCCTTAACCCCAGCAGAACGCTGGGGGCCTGGGCAGCCACCACGGCTCCCAGGGAGGCTTGCTCACAGAAACCTCACGCCAGGCCGGAGGGGAATCTCCTTCATCCGACCGTTGGAGGAGACTTTGGGGCCCAAACTGAATGGATGGAGTCTCCCGAGCTTCAGGGTTGGCAGGCGTTCAGAAAAGGCAGGCCTTCGCTCCCTGAAGCCTCACCTGCCATCTCTCCGCTCAACCGGTCAGAACCTTTCCTGAGCATTTTGAGAACCAGTTCCCTGAGTCCTGGTCTCCCTTCAATTGATTCCCAAGCCCTAGTATCCTCAGTGGAAGGACTGATGCTGAAGCTGAAACTCCAATACTTTGGCCACCTGATGTGAAGATCTGACTCATTCGAAAAGACCCTGATGCTGGGGAAGACTGAGAGCAGGAAGAGAAGGGGACGACCGAGGATGAGATGGCTGGATGGCATCACCGACTCAATGGACATGGGTTTGCGTGAACTCCGGGAGCTGGTGATGGACAGGGAGGCCTGGCGTGCTGTGGTTCATGGGGTCGCAAAGAGTCGGACACGACTGAGCGACTGAACTGAACTGAGCTGAGTATCCTCAGTGCTCTTACACTTCACGGCCCCGTCCTCTCTGGTTCTTCGGTGTTTGTAAAACCCAGGGCAGGAGAAACGCTGGAAACCACTGGTTTACATGGGAGGCTTGGGTAATTTGCCTTTCCCGAACCTCGTTTGGCTCTTGGAAATGGAAACCCCCTTCCCGTTTGCAGCTTATTTCTTCCCTGCTGGCTGTGCATTCATGGTCTCAGGCCAGGCACCCTGGCAGCAGGAAAAGAAGCCTTAGCCTCCCCCTGGGTGACGGACAAGGACACAGGGTCTCAGAGCACCTTTCGCCTCCATTCCCCCAAAACCTCAGGCGTATTGCCAGCTCCTCTGGGCAGTTCTCGGGATGCCCACGCCCCTGCGAAGGGATGTAAGTGACTCTCCTTCTCCTGGCAGAGAGACTTGACTTTGGAAAAGAAAGCCTCCATGTTGCTGGCCGCTTGGGTGAGGTGGCATTCCACAGCCACGTGAGTGCCCTGACACCTTTCTGGGCTGAGATTATATCACCATTTCCCAAAGACAAGGAGAACGGACTCCCATGAATGCTGCTGAGATCACTTTGAGCAAGACCACCCCGGTTAAGGCAGCTCAGCAATTCCAGAAGAGGCCTCCACAGCAGCAACCCAGTGCAAACTGTTGGTGTAGGCCAGAGTACCCTTGAAGGCAGAGTGAGTGTGAGACCCTCCAAATCCTGGCCTGATTTGGAGCTGTCAGAGGAGAAATCCTACCCAGAGAGCTGGCTGTGTGTGCATTCATCCAAGATCGGTGGAGCACCTTCAGTTCAGGTCAGTTCAGTCGCTCAGTCCTGTCGACTCTTTGTGATTGCACCACGCCAGGCCTCACTGTCCATCACCAACTCCCGGAGTTTACTCAAACTCAGATCCATTGTGTCAGTGATGCTATCCGACCATCTCATCCTCTGTCGTCCCCTTCTCCTCCCGCCTTCAATCTTTCCCAGCATCAGGGTCTTTTCTAATGAGTCAGTTCTTTGAATCAGGTGGCCAAAGTATTGGAGCTTCAGCTTCCTAGAGCAATCTGATCCACCTAGAGAAATCAACCTGTCTTTAAAAAGGTTAGTGTCTAAAAGGAGGTGGCAGCCTCAGACTCAAAGCCAATAAACTGAGCAAGGGGAGGAAGGGAGAGCCGCCGCGGTCAGCGCTTGTCTTATGTGTCCCGGGAGACTTCTGAGAGCCGGCGAAAGGGCTTCAAAACGCAGAAGGAAAACGGCCAGGCTGAGCTGAGACCCCTCTGCCGGGCGTGGCTGACACTGGATAACCCAGCGTGCCTCCGGAGTCCTGACGCCTGCGAGGTCTGCAAGGCAAGGCCCGGGGCAGGGGGAGGTCCTGGGTCAGGAGTGCGGATGGGCCTCTGGGCCGCTGGGTCCCCGAGCGGTCCTCCCAGAGCTGTTTGCGGATGGGCTGGGTGTGGGTGGGCCCCCGCATCTAGCAGGCCCGGGTCCGTGTACACGTCTGTTGCGGGGCCCCGGGCTCCAGCCAGCATTCCTGAAAGCTGCCCTGAGAAGGCGGCCACTGCTGGACGCGGGCGCGAGTTCCGACGCCCAGCCTGACTGGCTGCGTGTCCGTGACTCCCTTGGCGAGCGCCTGCGCGGCCCGCTGCTCCCGAGCGCCTTCCCCGGCTGGTGAGCACCCGCGGGTGTTGGGAAGGACTCCGCTTGCGCCCGGCCCCTCGTCTTCTCACTCACGGGCGCCCAGGGCGAGCGCAGGCGGATGGCAGGGTCACCATCGCGCGGCCCCGGGCAGTCCGGCAGGAAGGCTTGCTCCGCACGGGCTCCTGTTCGCATGCCTGGGCTGTGGCTTTGGTTTTGTGTGTGTGTGTGTTTTTTTTTTCCCAATTGGAGGATAATTGCTTTACAGTGTTGGTCTCTGTCGTACAACCATTATCAGCCGTGTCCATACATTTATCCCCTCCCTCTTAAGCCCCTCCCACCACACGCTGGGGGTCTGGACAAGGGAGGTGAAGTGAAAGCGCAGGTCACCCGGTCGTGTCAGACTCTGCGGCCCCACGGGCTGTACAGTCCACGGGATTCTCCTGGCCGGAATACTGGGGTGGGCAGCCTTTCCCTCCTCCAGGGGATCTTCCCAACCCAGGGATCGAACCCAGGTCTCCCGCATTGCAGGGAGATTCTCTGCCATCTGAGCCACCAGGGAAGCCCCGGCTGTTGGCTGACTGGTCTCACCTGCAGAATACAGGGGACCTGAAAGGTGTCTTCTCAAAGGAGTTCAAGGCCACGGCGGGGGGAGTCAAGGGCTGAGCCAATCAGCCCGCCCTCTCGTAGCCTCACAGTGGGATGGGTCATCACCGTCGGTGGGGCCAGGGCCAGGAGCCCAGCTCTCTGCTCTGGGTAGTGGCTCCAGTATAGCCAGACCTTGGCTTTGCCCCAGCTCAGCACTCTCCCTTCCACACCAGAGCTCTGAACTGACGCCAGAGCCTACAGCCACACAGCCAGTGCCACGGCGTATGGGCGAGCCCTTCAGAAACCATAAAGCCGGGTGTAAACCTCAGGCTTCCTTCCTTCTCACTCACTGTGGCCACGTCTGTGGGGGCATCCTGTGCTCTCCCAGGCGGAGACAAACGCTCAGACTTTTCTCCCCTCCTGCTCCCACTTCCTGGGCACATGACTATTTCATCAGCTGGAAAATCATTCTCAGCTTAAAGGCCAGCTTGAATGATGAGCTGAATACAGAGCAATCATGAATAATAATCTCCGAATAGATTAGACTCCAAATTTCAAACCTGTGGTGTATACCAACCTCAAGTCTCAGCATTTCAGAACGGATGGAGAATTCTAAAGAGGCGGTATTGGACTCATGAATGAAGCGTTGGAGAAGTGGTTTTCTAGACAGAGTGGCCTGTGGCTTCTCACCGGGCAGGACCCGGACTGCCCTCCAGCTCCCGATTGAATTGTGGCCGGGATCCTTTACTCCTTAAGAAGTCAAATGACGTTAGGAGGCTGACACAGTCAGCAAAAGGGGTCGTGTTTGATTTATCTTGAGATCAGTGTTTTCCCTCGGGGCGTGGTTCAGATTTATTCAGGGGAGCCGCATAAGAACTTGAGCCCCTAGCCAAGTGATAATTATACCAGATGGATGGCCAAGCCGGAAACACCAGCGGCAGCAGCAGGCCCCGCGGGGAGAAGCGTTTCCGGGCTGCTCTGTGTGTCTGTAGGCCCCTGTGCAGAACCCCCCGGGACCCCAGGAAGGGCGAGGCGGCAAAGAGGTGCCTGGTGTGGGAGGCGCACAGAGGCCGGGCAGCAGGGAGTGTCAGATCTGGAGAGCGAGGCACGGAGCAGAGGCCGGGGTGCAGGGCTCCAGCGTCTCGGCGGCATCGCGCTCCGCGGGCTGGACGCTGTGGGGGTACTGAGCAACGCCATAGTGAAGTGCTTCCCAGCCCTCCCCTCTCCTGTATTTCCTGCATTCCCCGTGTCCCTGTCCAGACGGCCGCCGGACCACTTGGCAGCCTTCTCCTCAGAGAAGCAGAAGGCAGAAACTTCTTCATTTCAAAGACCCGGGCCCTGCGGGTAATCAAGAGATCTGCAACACGTGTGAGACTCTAGAACCCTCCGTCTGGACTCTGAGCCACGTGGAGACGCAGAGTCGGAAGTAGGGTGATTAGTGGGCAGATGCCAGCGGGAGCCCCACCGTGTGTCCACTCCTCACGAGACCCGCGAGGGCAGTAACCCAAACCGAGCAGAGGCGTTCGGGAGCCCAGGGCCCCTTGCCCTCAGCAGCAGGAGCGGCCTCGTGTGTCTGAGTGGGCCAGCCAGGTGTGCGGGACAGCCAGCTGCGAGGGACACAAGCCTAGCACGGGGCATCACTAGGGGCACTGTGGACGAGGCGAGAGGAACCCGGGGCTTATCTCAGCGTGCGCCCCACATGAAAGGAGAGGGATTTCCAGGAAATTAGCCTACGAGGACTTATTGAAGCCTCAAATGAGAGCACTTTTGAACAATATTTTTTAATTAAGACTATGCCTTTCTTAGACATAATGGTGAAAGTGAAAGTGGCTGAGTCCTGTCTGACTCTTTGTGACCCCATGGACCGTCCACGGCATTCTCCAGGCCAGAGTACTGGAGTGCGTAGCCGTTCCCTTCTCCAGGGGATCTTCCCGACCCAGGGGTAGAATCCGCGTTGCAGCGGATTCTTCACCAGCTGAGCCACCAGGGAAGCCCGTCTCTTGCTTTCCAGGTTAATAACGGTGGAGACATCCCCCACCTCTGCTCAGAGCAGACTTGCTTGTGTTCCAGGGTGACTGCCCTCTCTGGAAACGTGGGGTGGGCAGCTTCTCCAGAAGCACTTGGTCGAGACTGGATGCTGCCCTTCACTGTGTGTTGCTCTGTGGAAATCGGGATTTGAGAACCGGCTCCAGAGATTCCTCTGCCCACTGCTATTGCTGTGAGCAGCAAAGAGGTATTGTTTGGTCTTGTATTTTAATTGAGCTGTAACTGATGTATCACATTATATTAGTTTCAGGTGCATGACACAATGCGTTTATGTTTGTCTGTACTGGAAAATAATCACAGAAGTGTCGTGAGCATCTGACATTTTTTTCTTGGGAGAACTTTTAAGATTTACTCTCAGCAGCTTTCAAATACCCAACACAGTGTAACCAGCTGGAGTCCCCCCTGCTGTACATGGCACCCCTAGGGCCTAAGTGGAAGTTTGTTCCCTTTGACACCCATCCCCTATTTCACCAAGACCCGCCTGCCAAGCCCAGCTCAGCCTCTGGCGACCAGCTGTCTGTTTTATGTAAGCTCATTATTTTGGTCCCTTCCTTCATTCCTTTCTACTTATGAGTGAGATCACATAGTATTTCTCTCTGTCAGACTTATTTTACTGAGAATAGTGTCCTCAGATTCCATCCATGTTGTCACACATGACAAGACTTCACTCTTTTTTATGGCTGGCTAATTTTCCACTGCATCTAAATACCACGTTTTCTTTACCCACTCATCTATAGTTTGGATGCTTGGACTACTTCCCTGTCTTGTCAGTTGTAAACAACGCTGCAATGAACTTGGGGGTGCGAACATCTTTTTGAGCTAGTGTTTTTTGTATTCCTTGGATAAATACACAGAAGTGGAATTTCTGGTAGTTCTAGTTTTGATTTTTTGAAGAACCTCCATGCCTTTCCCCCCATGGTGGCTGAAGCAATTTACATTGCCACCAGCAGTTGTTTCCTTTTCCCCACATCCTCACCAGCCGTTCTTTCTTTCTGATGACAGCCTTCTGACTGCGAGGTATAGTTCAGTGTGGTCTTCATTTGCATGTCCCTGATGACTGGCAACGTTGAGCCCTTTCTCACATACACGTTCGCCCTGTCTATGTCATCTCTGGGAAAATCTCTATTCAGACTCTCTGCCGTTACTATTCGCTACTGAGTTGCACGAGCCCTCTCTATACTTGGGCATTATCCCCTTATCAGGCGCATGGTTTGCAGATACTTTGTACCATTCAGTCGGCTGCCTTTTCATTTTCACGAGGGTTTCTTTTGCTGGGGAGACGCTTTCTAGTTTGATATGACCTGTTTGTTTTTGCCTCTGTTACTTTGCTTCGGCGTCAGATCCGCAGAGTCACCGCCGTGGCCTGCACCACGGAGCTGCCCGCCTGTGCCGCTTCCTAGGATTTGTGGCTTCGTGTCTTCATGTGAGTCATGCCCGTTTCGAGCTTCCTTTTGCGTGCGTGTGTGGCTGTCCAGTTTTCCTGCCAGTGTTTACTGAGGAGACTGTTCTTTCCTCATTGTATATCCTTGGCTCTGTTGTCATAAATTAATTTAGCATATACGTGTGGGCTTATTTCTGGGCCGTCTATTCTGCCCCACTGATCTCTGTGTCTGTTTTTATGCCAATACCATCCCCTTTTGATTACTGCAGCTTTGCAGTGAGTTTGAAATCTGAGAGCATGATGACTCTAGCTTTGTTCTTTCTCAAGATTGCTTTGAATTCTTGGGATTTTTGTCACTCCATACACATTTCAGGCTAGTTTGTGCTTCTGTGAAAAAATCTATTAGAATTTTGATAAAGATTGTATTGAATTTCTAGATTTCTTTGGGTAATAGGGACATTTTAATATTATTAATTCTTAAAATCCATGAGCATGGTTATCTTTCCATTTATTTGTGTCTGCTTCAATTTTTTTCACCAACGTTCAACAGTTTTAGTGTGCAAGTCTTTGACGTCCTTGGTTAAATTCATTCCTGGATATTCTTTTTGGTGTAAGTGTAAATAGTGTTGTTTTCTCCAGTTCTCTTTTGGATAGTTTGTTAATTGGTGTCTAGAGTGCAACAGACTTTTGTGTATTAATTTTGTGTCCTGCAACTTTACTGAGCTCTTTGATTAGTTCTAATTATTATTATTTTTTTAGTCTTTAGGGTTTTCTATGTAAAACTGCAAATACTGACAGTTTTACTTTGTCTCTGTTTTTAATGTCCTTGTTTGTTTTTCTTGTCTAATTGGTCTGCCAAGATTTCTAATATGTGGTAAGGGTGGGCATCCTTGTCTCATTTCTGATCTTAGAGGAAAAGCTTTCAGCTTACAGTCACTGAGTATGTAGTTAGCTGTGGGTTTGTATATCTGGCCTTTATTATGTTGAAGTACATTTCCTCTGTACCCACTTTGTTGAGAGTTTTTATCATAAAGTGTTCAATTTGGTCAAATGCTTTTTCTGCATCTATTGAAATCATCATACTGTTTTTATCCTTCATTTTGTTAACATGGTAAATCACATTGATTGGTTTGTAAAATGTCAAACTATCTTTTTATCCTGGGAATAAATTCCACCTGAAGGAGATCCAACCAGTCCATTCTGAAGGAGAACAACCCTGGGATTTCTTTGGAAGGAATGATGCTAAAGCTGAAACTCCAGTACTTTGGCCACCTCATGCGAAGAGTTGACTCATTGGAAAAGACTCTGATGCTGGGAGGGATTAGGGGCAGGAGGAGAAGGGGACGACAGAGGATGAGATGGCTGGATGGCATCACTGACTTGATGGACGTGATTCTGAGTGAACTCCGGGAGTTGGTGATGGACAGGGAGGCCTGGCGTGCTGCGATTCATGGGGTCGCAAAGAGTCGGACACGACTGAGTGACTGAACTGAACTGAACTGATGATGTATGGTTCTTTTAAAAGTGTCCTTTTCAACCATCCTGCTGAATTTGGTTTGCTAATATTTTACTGAGGACTTTTGCATCTATTTTCATCAGCAATATTGGCCTATAGTTTTTTCTTGCAGTATCCTTGTCTGTTTTGGTATCAAAGTAATGCTGGCCTTGGGTGGGCATTCTTCCTTTGTGTTTTGAGGGTTATGTTTTATTTGGTGGGTAAGTTTTATGACTTCAAGCCTGTGAGACAGCGTCTCAAGGAGCCCTGAGAGCACTTCTCCGAGGAGGCGACGAGAAGAGCTAGGTTATATGGACGTTTGCTTGTTTGCTATTTTTTTCCAATTGGAGAGTAATTTCTTTGCATATTGTGTTGGTTTCTGCCATACAACCGCATGAGTCAGCCGTAAGCAAACACACATTCCCTCCCTCTCACCCATCCCACCCTATCCCACCCCTCTAAGTGGCCATCTTAAAAAGAGACAAAGGCGTATAAATTGTCCCCTCTGAATGGACTTTATCCGTTGGGAATCATCTGGCTGACAGACTTCTGTGTGTCTGGAATCTCTCCAGCCCCCCATGCTGATCGTGACTCCTTGATCATCTGTCTATTTAGCCGTAGGCCCGAGAGGGTTACAGTCTTCTGATTATCCCCGGTAACAGAGGCCTGAGTCCTCCAGCAACGTGCTTCCAACTGGAGCCGTGTCTGCACCCTGCATGTGTTTTGGACTGGAGCTGTGCCCCTGCCACGTGCAGATCAGGCGACTACAATTTGGAGGGAGGTTTCGAGCATGCACGCACGCCTCGCTTACTCCTGGCCCCACAGCTGGGCACGCTCTGTTTTCTCACGTGCCAGGTCAGCCTTCACCTGCTTTACTCCCCCAGGGCCCATCAGCCGGCTCCACTGGGCCCTGTGAGAGGCCACTGCCTTTGTAATCAGCGGGCACAGTAGCCCAAGATGGATGGATCTGGGCTGATGAGATGATGAAAGGGAAGCGGTTTATAGCGAAGTGGTTCTGTATTGGAACAGAGTCAAATCTCTGGCCCAGAACTATATTCCCGATACCGTTCCATAGAGTTCAGTTCCAATGAGCAATGATTTTCCTTTTCCCTGTATCCCTTTAGGTGTGTCTTCTGGAAGTCTACCCTTTACCTCTAGGTCATCACATGCATCCTAAATCTCAGCTTGTGCAAGTTCAACATCACAGAGTTGATATGTTGCCAAAGGGGGCCCAGAATGCGCCAGGTAGGGAGGGAGTGCCAGCCGGGTCCCTTCGTCTTAGATTTGGTGACTGAACTTCCCAGCTTGCCTAGGAGTGTCCTGCGGTCCCACTTGTTAAGAGAATCCCCTTTCACTGTCAGGATAATCTCAAATTTTCATGGCTCCCAACCTTCGATACGGCATCCCCCTTTGGCATCTGTGGGCCAGTGATCCAAAGGCGTTACTTCACCCTGTGGGCATGAGGGTCAGGGAATTCCTGTGAATTCTCTCTGCCCACACCCATCCTGGCAGATGCCCAAACACGAGAAGTCCTTGAGAGTGTCCTGAACTAGAACTGCTTTGAGGATCAATGAGGTGGTGATAGGATAAGTCCTTGAAATTGAACTTGAGTTTCACTCATGTGAGAGATTCCAGCAGCTGTTATTGTCATAGCTGACATAAAAGAGCTTTCATAAGGTGAATGAGTGAGTGAGTGAGAGTTGCTCAGTTGTGTCCGACTCTTTGCAACCCCATGGACTATACAGTCCATGGACTTCTCCAGGCCAGAATACTAGAATGGGTAGCCTTTCCCTTCTCCAGGGGATCTTCCCAACCCAGGAATGGAACCTGGGTCTCCTGCACTGCAGGCGGATTCTTGACCAGTTGAGCTACGAGAGCAGCCCTCATAATTTGGATGACTATATTCCCCCAAATTGCAACAGTAACATAAATTAACAGGCTCCCAAGTGGGGAAAGAAGAAGGACATGGCCACCCACTCCAGAGTTCTTGCCTGGAGAATCCTGGGGACCGAGGAGCCTGTCAGGCTGCTGTCCATAGGATCACACAAAGTCGGACATGACTGAAGCGACTTAGCAGCAGCAGCAGCAAGGGGGGAAAAGTGTGTTAACGCTTTCTGGTCCACCTCCTCTCAGCTCTTGTAGAACAGTCCCTCTGTGAGCTGCGGTGGGTTTTCCTGGGCTTCTGGGCACCCCGAGAGATACAGAGACTGTCGCAAAGTAAGGGCAGAGAGCCCAAGCGCTGAGTCACATTAGGAGACAGGTAACGGAATCCAGGGCTGCTGCAGGGAGCTAAGAACTGCACAACAGAGCTTAGAAGGGCCAATGCAAGGGCAGAAGAGGCGCTGCCCACGCATGCCCTCCACTGGAAGAGGCGAAAGCCTTTAAGCTCTCTCAGAGCGCTGAGCCAGAAGCTCTCCTGGCGCCCACCCTGTTTCCCTCAAACCAGAAGCCTGTGTTGCTCTGTACCGAGGGCATGGCTGTGGAGTACAACCATCCCGAACGCCTTTCTTGGCGCTGGCCTCCCAGCACGGCAGACCTCCGTGCTGCTCACTCCTGCCCCGGAGCAGGGCGGGACCGGCCGTGGGCACGCGGTCTTCTGGGCACACGGTCTTCTAGGCACGCGGAAGGCTGCTGCTCCGCGCGCCTTGCTGTCAGCCTGCTTTGTTCTTCTCTCGGAGAACTCAGAGGCCAGAAGGAAGATTTCCTTCTTACCTTGTCATCTGGGTTTCTTAAAAGCATTTCCAAACCATTATAGATAGGGAGGAGGTATCCCATAAGAGATATAAAAATGCCAATTTCCTCCCTTTAAAAAATGTGCTTCCGAGGAACATTGGGAGCACAGATAAATCAAGAGTGTGCGCCTGGCTCTCTGCCCACAGTGCTGAGCTGACGGGGAGGGGGCCCGTGGGCGTGCCCGAGACAGACTGACCGAGATCTCATTTAGCCTCCTGGTAATCCCCAGCGTCGGGGCTGCAGGCGTAGTTGGCACTTTTTCACTGTCAGCTTCTTGCCAGGAAAAATGCTGGGGAGAAGAAAGAAGAAAGAAAAAGACTTTCGAAGCTGGCATCCTAATGTGTCTTGCAGAAGGGGTCGGGGAAGCATCAAGGCAACCCTGTTCTTGACGAGCTTCTGAGTGCAGCAGCCTTGCGCTTGATCTTTAGTGAGAACTGCGTCATTATTTTTTAAAGTCTCAGGACAAAAACATCCCTGACCATTGTCACGTTTTGCTTTTGCAGTCTGATATTTGACAGCAAATTATAGGGATGAAAAACGTAGTGCTCTTGTAAGAAAGCTGATGAGCGATTCAAAACACAGAAATCAAAGAGGCAGTTAGCCGGTCTGGCTATTCCGAGCCCTGCTTTCCTAGTGTGGCTAAAGGCCGGGTTCTTGTAGAACCCAAGATCACTGGGGTGGTCCGTCCCTGACGGCCAGAGGAAGGAAGTGCAGTCACACAGCCTCCCGAGCGGGAGGTGAGGCGTCCTTGGGGTGAGGGAAGCCACGGTTTCCCAGACGCCAGTCATCTGTGTGCGACCCTCAGTGTTTCTGAGCATTGTTTACTCTGGACAGTTTCTGCCCAGCTTATTTAAAATGGCTGTATCTTGCTGGTTTCTTGGGCTAGTTTGAAGTTTTATTATTGCATATTAAATAGGTACCTATAAATATGACGTACCACCTAAATTGTCCACAGGGCTAGGCAGTGGCTCACATACTGCTTGAGGAAATATCCAGACGGCTGGGCCCCTGCACGCACAGAGGCCACGTCGTTGGCACTGGGGGCCGTGAGCGTCTTTCACTCTCTAACGTCTTGCACTCGGTCGCATGCCCCCTGGCTACCAGGGTGGGCCAAAGCAGTCGCTTCCCAGTGTTTGGAGTGATAGCGACTCAAGTACGACACTGCTGATTCCATGGGAAAGATCACTTGACTATGTTTTGATTTGTGCAGCTGATTTGGGTAGACAAAGCTTTTCAAAATGTCTATGCGGGGAGGATGATGACAACGGGTTTCCAGTGTAGGAAGCCCAGCAGCCACTGGCTCAGATCACCCCCTTCTCTGTGAAGGAGCCGAGCTCTGAGGAGCTCCCGCAACAAGCTTCTAGAGGCCTGGAGTCAGACCTTGAGCCGGCCGTGGCCTCCTCCCTCTGCGCCTCTCACGTTGCCGCTTCTTTCTGTTCCTCCCCAGGGCCAATGGCTTCTGACCACGTTTGTGTCAAACGAATGACCGCAGCTCTGACCAAGGAGTGGCAGCTCCCTGACCCCAGAGGCGTCGGGAGGCTGGGAAAGGCACTCAAGGTCGAGTCTGAGTGGATGTAAACGGTGTGGTCTGTGTGCAGGGTGGGTGGGGGGCCTGTGGGGGGGGCCCATGGGGGGGGCCGTGGGGGGGCCCATGGGGGGACCCATGGGGGGGGCCGTGGGGGGTGCCCATGGGTGGGGGCCCCATGGAGGGTGGCCCATGGGGGGGCCCATGGGGGGGTGCCCATTTGGGGGGCCCGTGGGGGGGCCCGTGGGGGGGTGCCCATGGGGGGGGCGCCGTAAGGCTCTCCCTTCATCCTCGTTCACACTCAGGGCTGGAGCAGGGCCTCCATCACAGACATGGTTCCCCCGACACGGATGAGTCAGTGAGTGGAAGGGGGCTGAGCTGAGTGGGAACGGACGTGCCCCCACGTGTCACATCTTCCGGTCCTCTTGGGACCCAGCCTGCTACACAGCAAAGCCACGCTGCACCCCCAGCCCCCGTCTCCTCCCACGGCAGATGTCTGTAGCTGTCAGCATGGGGGAAGAGGCCCAGGGGCCACCGCTGGTGCCCCTGCACATGGTTAGCCTGGAGAAGAGAGGAGGGCTTGCCAGGCCTGTGGCAGACATAACCTAGGGAGGCCCAGTGAGTCCTGCCCTTCTGCAGTGACCATCTGTGAGCCGGGGTGCAGCCTGGGGTTTCTCCTGCTGAGCAGAATGTGTGATGCGAAGGTGAGGTAACTTCACACAGCAAACGCTGCTCCCAGGTTTAGCTTTCGTTATACAAGACTCTGTCTTTGAGGACGGGAGAAAGGCATGCTCCCACTGGCCTGGAACAAGCGAGCTGCTGCCATGTAGACTGCCTGTGAGGGGCGTTACGTGACAGGAAGCCGGGGCTAGCTGTAAAAAGCTGAAAGTGGTTCCTGACCAACGGCCAGTGATAAAACTGAGGACGGGAATTCTGCCACCAACCTGAGGGGCCTCAGAAGGGACTCTTTCCATTCGAGTCTCTGATGATCCTGTACCCTGGCCAACCCCTGACTGCAGCCCGGTAATCCCCTGGTACGAAGGACCGAGCTCAGCCACGTCCCCTGATGGAAACCATGAGATGATGAATGCATGTCGTTTAAAGCCTCCACGTTTACATAGTCATTTGTTATGTAGGAATAGAAGCCGGACGCAGGAGACTTCTCTGTATCAGATCCTGCGCTGGACATTTTAAAACGTATCACCTCATTTATTTCTTTTACTCCATGGGGTCTTAGTTGCAGCAGGCGGAACCTTTGTGGTGTCATGTGGCACCTTTTGTCGAGGTGGGCTCGGCTGTCCGGGCATGCGGGCTTGGTTCGTCTGCCGCTTGTGGGATCTTAGTTCCCTGACCAGGGATTGAACCTGTGTCCCCTGCATTGCAAGGTGAATTCTTAACCACTGAACCACCAAGAAAGTCCCCTATCGTCTCGTTTAATTTTCACAAGACCCAGAGGAAGTAGGCAGCATAACCGACAAGATTTGAACCCAGGTAGACTTGCAATAACTAGTTCCTAGCCATGGTTCCCCCAGTGTGCACTGAAGCACTGCAAAGTACCATAGAAATTCACAGGCATCCCACAGGATATTTTAAAAATTTGAAGGAACATCTGTTTACTCTCATGTAAATTACTAGCTCCATTTAGCTTGCATTTTCAACATTAGATCCGATTAGTCTGCTTGATGATGTCATATTTTGTGAAGCTGGACTTTCAGTTGCTGTTCTTCAGTAGCCGAGTCATGTCTGACCCCATGCCTTTGCGACTCGATGAACTGCAGCACGCCAGGCGTCCCTGTCCCGTGGCATCCAGCGGATTTTCAGTGGTTGCTGCAATAAAAAGCAAGTGCTAAATAAAAGTCAGTTTGGAACAGGAAATGAGGGGTGGTTAAGTCCAATCTGATTCTAAGGTCTGAGAAGCTGTGCAATGCTCAACAGATGCACAGCCTATTAAAAAGTAATTGTGATTATTTAGGAACAAAGTCAAAATATTTCCTCTTTCAGTATATGTGAGTTATTTTAAGCTGTTCAGTTCAGTCACTTAGTTGTGTCTGACTCTTTGCGACGCCATGGACTGCAGCACGCCAGGCCTCCCTGTCCATCACCAACTCCCGCAGTTCACTCAGACTCATGTCCATCGAGTCTGTGATGCCATCCAGCCATCTCATTCTCGGTCATCCCCTTCTCTTCCTGCCCCCAGTCCCTCCCAGCATCAGGGTCTTTTCCAATGAATCAACTCTTCACATGAGGTGGCCAAAGTACTGGAGTTTCAGCTTTAGCATCATTCCTTCCAAAGAAATCCCAGGGCTGATCTCCTTCAGAATGGACTGGTTGGATCTCCTTGCAGTCCAAGGGACTCTCAAGAGTCTTCTCCAACACCACAGTTCAAACGCATCAATTCTTCAGCGCTCAGCCTTCTTCAGAGTCCAACTCTCATATCCATACATGACCACAGGAAAAACCATAGCCTTGACTAGACGGACCTTTGTTGGCAAAGTAACGTCTCTGCTTTAGAATATGCCATCTAGGTTGTTCACAACTTTTCTTCCAAGGAGTAAGCATCTTTTAATTTCATGGCTGCAGTCACCATCTGCAGTGATTTTGGAGCCCCCCAAAATAAAGTCTGACACTATTTCCACTGTTTCCCCATCTATTTCCCATGAAGTGATGGGACCGGATGCCATTAGGGTATACTTATTAAGCCGTTTGGGAGTAACTCCTTATTTAATGGGACTTCTAGTATTTCTTTTGGCCTACGTGTGATGACTGAAGTCTCTGTGCCACTGAGGACTCTGATGATTGAGACCTTTGGGAAACGTTCTATTCAACAATCCAGTCTTCTAGATGCTCGGAACGTTAGTTTTATTTCACCTAGAGGTGAAGCAGAGTGCATAGTTATAGGAGGCTAGTTTCAGATCACACCAGGATGGACTATCTGACCACAGGTGTGGTCTACACACGCTTGGACCACACCTGTGTTAAAGGTGACCTCCTGGGGTGGGGGATCTGCCTTGGGTCATATCAACAGACGCTGGATAAGAACTTGTGGCCACACAGATGAGATCTCTGTACCTGCCTTCGGTGGGAAGGGAAGCCAGACTGTCTCTGAGGTCCCTCTCAAACCCTGGGCCTCCGCCCACCTGGTCGCTGACAGTCTCTACTTTGAGCACAGCTCTCGCAGTGTGCTCTCCCCACAGCCAGGTATTTCTAGGGAACCTGGGAACTAGAGCACCTGGGGTGTGGAGGGAGAACAGTCAGTTAGCCCAAAGGCAGGCTAAGCTGCCGTACTCAAGAAGCCCAAAATACCCAGAAGAGGCTTAGATAAGGCAGCAGTGTTTTTCTCCATCAAGTCCTGGGTACAGACGAGGGTGGTCTAGTGTTGCAGAAGGGCTGAGCTAATGCCTTCCAAGGAAGCTGCTCTGCTTGTGGCCATCTCCCCACCAGCAGGAAGAAAACAAAAGTGGAGGGCAAGCAGCTTTCAGGAAAGTCAGGACCTGGAGGTTGCTGCATCGCTGCTCCTCACATCCCACGGGCTCAGCTTAGTCACGTGGCTCAGCCTTGCTGCACGGAGGCTGGGATGCCTGGTCTCTAGATACATGTGTAGCTAAAACTGAAGAAACTCAGTTTTTAGAATGAAGGGGGGAGAACAGGTATTGTATTAGTCTGCTAGGCCTGTCGTGGCACAGCATCACAGACTGAGAGGGTTAAACCACAGAAATACAACAGAAAGGTATCTTCTCACAGTTCTGGAAGCCAGAAGCCCGAGATAACAGTGTTGACAGCCTGGGCTGCTCCTGAGCTCTGTTCATGTTCACACAGCATTCTCCTTCCAAGCATAGTTACACCCAAGTTTTCCTCTTTCTATAAGGGCACCAGTTCAGTTGGATTAGGGGTCACCCGAACAATCTCACTCTAGTTTAATTGCCTCTTTAAAAACACTTTCTCCAAACATAGTCATGTTTGGAGGGCCTGGGGTTGGAAATTTGACATATGAATTTGGGGGCTGGAATTCAGCCCATAACATATGTTGAAGGACAATTCTCAGCCTTCCACAAAGGCCAAGGCACCCTGGCTATCTTGTTTCAGAGCAAGATTTAAGACGGAGAAATGAGAGGCTGAGACTGTTCTGAGACCCCTTTGTGGGTGCCCTCAGCTCAGAGTAGTTAGATAAAGAAGCTTAAGAAAGCGAGCTCCAGGAGACTCAAGGAGCACAGAGTCCACCAAAACTCATCCTAACGGAAGACGTTTTAAAATCTAGTTACAAAGCAGCGGATTTTTGCCTGAAAGTTATCGTCATGTTTAGGAGCATTTTGAAGTGCAGGTCTCTGGAGAAAGCTGAGGAAAGGTGAAGGGAACACTGTGTGGAGCACTTCTGGGTAGCAAGTGCCGCTTCAGGCGCCTTTACACACATTTGCTCCTAATTCAAGTGCACACTGATGGGGTGGGCACTGTCTTGATTTTGCAGGTGGATGACCCAGGGATCAAAGGGACTGTGTCACAGTATTGGTTTAGGGCGTTGCAGTGTGTGCTGGCATCGGGGATTAAACTCAGACCAACTGATGCCAAAGCTCGTGCACTTCTTAATAGACCCCGCTGTCTCATTCATGTTGCAGTGAAAATAATCGAGAGCAGAACGTCCCTTAGTGACGAGGCTGCCAAGATGAAGGAAGAGTCAGAGTGCCGGGCTTCTAGAGCCCAGGGCCAGGGTTCAGGGGAGCGAAAGACCAAGCGCCCTGCCGCCCCAGTCTTCCCCATGGTAATTTTTCCCAGAGCTGGCCTGATGGCGAGGAGGGTTCTTCTGGCCTCCTCTGTCCCTTTGTGTGATGTTCTGGCTACGTCACGAAGGCCCTGTGGCCACTTCCAAGGACAGGTTACAGCCACGCTCTTGCCCAGAGCCGGATAAGGAATGA
Organism: Capricornis sumatraensis; assembly: GCF_032405125.1. NCBI lineage: Eukaryota > Metazoa > Chordata > Mammalia > Artiodactyla > Bovidae > Capricornis > Capricornis sumatraensis. The sequence continues at coordinate 107,369,482 of NC_091077.1, read as the reverse complement.
CCCTCTGGGGCTGTCCCACTGCTGAGCCCCGCCGAGCAGCGTCTCCCTGGTAGAGGCAAGGAAGGATGGACATGTCAACTCTTCTGGAGCATGTGGGCTCATTCCTGGTTCCCTAATGTAGGCAGAGGAGGGTCCTGCCGAGACCTTTTTGTGCTTCTTGAGAGCCAGGGCCTTGCCAGCCCCACCCAGGACAGGACTGTGGACCCTGCACAGAGAGGACCCAAATGGGGGTGGTGCTCTTTAGGGTGCAGGGTGCGGGGAGGCGGGTGGGGGGGGCACATGCAGCCTGGCACTGCTCTGGGCAGCTTGTCCGCAGAGCCTGAGGCCGCCCTCTCTGTGTGAAAGGACTGCTTCCTTTGCCTTCTTTAATTCCTTTCTTTCCCGCTAGTGATTTCTCTTCCCCAGGTTTACCCCTCAGGGTTCAGGCTCAGCTCCAGGAAGGGGAAGCAGAAGACCGGGGTGGTTCCCACAGGCCCGCTGATTAATTTTAAACATCTCATCTCTCCCCAGGACACTCGGTTCTGTAGCCAGCCTCCTCTTGACGTCCCTTCTATTTCTGTATTATCCTCCCAGCTTTCCGCGGAGACTCGGATTTCATTAGCAATGGGAACTGATAAAGACAGACAGCCCATCCATGATTTAAAATTTGCTGCTCTAATTTAATCTCTTCCTTGATGTGTCTCCTTTCGAGGCACTATAATCAGTCGGGTTTTCTTGGCTGCTGTTCATAGCTCTAATTTTTAGCTATGGGGGTCAATGTATTTGCCCTTCCCTGGCCTTTCCTGAGAGTAATCAGTCTTAACAAGCATTCTACCTACCCGAGGAAAATGTTTTCTGTCTCATCTCTCCAAATATTCTACCCTCTCCTAAGTTCCTTACCCTTTGGGTCGCTCGGCTCCTGGCATCTGGTAGACCAGGGCTCTGAGTGTGAGGCGGCCTGCGCAGGGGGTATTTGCCCCTGAGTTGCTTGTCCTGCTGGTAGGCATTCTGTCTTCCCTGTCTCATTGGAACCAGCTGGGTAAGGCACTTACATTTGGGGGTGGAGAATGTATGGCAGGATTCAGCTGAACAGGGCTTCAGTCTGAGGGCCCTGAGCCTTAGGAAAGTGCTGGGAGGACCTGAGGATGCTCTTCCTCAGGGTCATATCACGTCAGCTCAGTCACATTTCTGAGCAAAACATTTCACAGCAGTACCTCTTAGTGGGGGTCGCTGCCTGAGATCAAATTGCCAACATCCGCTGGATCACCGAAAAAGCAAGAGAGTTCCAGAAAAACATCTCTTTCTGCTTTATTGACTACGCCAAAGCCTTTGACTGTGTGGATCACAATAAACTGTGGAAAATTCTGAAAGAGAGGGGAATACCAGACCACCTGACCTGCCTCTTGAGAAATCTGTATGCAGGTCAGGAAGCAACAGTTAGAACTGGACATGGAATGAAAGACTGGTTCCAAATAGGAAAAGGAGTACGTCAAGGCTGTATATTGTCACTCTGCTTATTTAACTTATATGCAGAGTACATCACGAGAAATGCTGGACTGGAAGAAACACAAGCTGGAATCAAGATTGCTGGGAGAAATATCAATAACCTCAGATATGCAGATGACACCACCCTTATGGCAGAAAGTGAAGGAGAACTGAAGAGCCTCTTGATGAAAGTGAAACTGGAAAGTGAAAAAGTTGGCTAAAGCTCAACATTCAGAAAACGAAGATCATGGCATTTGGTCCCATGACTTCATGGGAAATAGATGGGGAAACAGGGGAAACAGTGGCTGACTTTATTTTTCTGGGCTCCAAAATCACTGCAGATGGTAATTGCAGCCATGAAATTAAAAGACTCTTACTAATTGGAAGGAAAGTTATGACCAACCTAGATAGTATATTCAAAAGCAGAAACATTACTTTGCCAACAAAGGTCCGTCTAATCAAGGCTATGGTTTTCCCAGTGGTCATGTATGGATGTGAGAGTTGGACTATAAAGAAAGCTGACTGCCGAAGAATTGATGCTTTTGAACTGTGGTGTTGGAGAAGACTCTTGAGAGTCCCTTGGACTGCAAGGAGATCCAACCAGTCCATCCTAAAGGAGATCAGTCCTGGGTGTTCATTGGAAGGACTGATGCTGAAGCTGAAACTCCAATACTTTGGCCACTTGGTGCGAAGAGCTGGCTCATTGGAAAAGACCCTGATGCTGGGAGGGATTGGGGGCAGGAGGAGGAGGGGATGACAGAGGATGAGATGGTTGGATGGCATCACCAACTCAATGGACATGGGTTTGGGTGAACTCTGGGAATTGGTGATGGACAGGGAAGCCTGGCGTGCTGCAGTCCATGGGGTCGCAAAGAGTCGGACACGACTGAGTGACTGAACTGAACTGAACTGCCTGAGAAACTGGATGAAGTGATTTAGGAGGTGGCTGTTTCTTGAATCTGTGTCTTCCTCACCTTTGCCATCTGTATCAGTTCAGTTCAGTTCAGTTCAGTCGCTCAGTCATGCCCAACTCTGCGAAGCCATGAATTGCAGCACGCCAGGCCTCCCTGTGCATCACCAACACCCGGAGTTCACTCAGACTTACGTCCATTGAGTCCGTGATGCCATCCAGCCATCTCATCCTCTGTCGTCCCCTTCTCCTCCTGCCCCCAATCCCTCCCAGCATCAGAGTCTTTTCCAATGAGTCAACTCTTCTCATGAGGTGGCCAAAGTATTGGAGTTTCAGCTTTAGCATCATTCCTTCCCCAAAGAAATCCCAGGGTTGTTCTCCTTCAGAATGGACTGGTTGGATCTCCTTACAGTCCAAGGGACTCTCATGTGCCATCTGTATACCAGACTGTAAAACTTTGCCCTGACGAGAGGAGGCTAGTGGGGAAGGAGGAACTGGGTGTATGGGGAAGGGGCTGCAGGGACACTGGAGATGCCTCCCTCGGGTTGTTCGGGCACACTTCTATATGAGCAGGTGATTGTGCGTGAGTGTGTGTGTAAGGCAGGAGAGAGGGCAAAGATGTAGCTAAGGCAGAAATCTCACTACTTCAGAGTTTCAAGGTGAACTTCCAGGAAGCTCAGCTATCTGCCTTTTCTCTTTCAAAGACGTCAGAATGAAGAATTACAAACATGGGAAGGCAGGAGAAGTGAGGAACTGGCCCACCAGGCCCCCTCAGCCTTAATTCCTTCTATGGGCAAAGTGCCTTTTCAAAAATTTAGATAGGCTGCAAATAGGTTGCATATTTACATGATTCAAAGAGCAAAACAATACTTAAGGTATGCACTGCCATGCTCCCATCAACCTTCTTGTTTATCTTCCTTCCTAGAGTTTTTCTAGACAAATATAAGCAAATGAAGAAGATATATTTTTATTCCTTACTGTTTTTGAAATAAAAGACCTCGTACTGTATCTAAAGTTCTGCCTCTTTAAAAAGAAAAGCATTTATTATGACAGACTTCAAACACAGCAAAGTTGGAAGATTTTTAACAATTGGAAGACCAACCAGTTCAGTTCAGTCACTCAGTTGTGTCCCACTCTTTGTGACCCCATGGAGTGCAGCACGCCAGGCTCCCTGTTCATTCAAACTCATGTCCATTGAGTTGGTGATGCCATCGGAAGACCAACTATATGCCTATAAATTTATGCTTTACAATTAATGCTTTCCTATACTTGTCTTTTCACATACCTATTCATTTTTTTCATTACTCTACCCTTCAATCCATTCCTCTTTTTTAAAAAATGTATTTCAAAATAAATTACAGACATCATCACACTCCTATATAGTTCAGCTTGAAGATATTAGAGTTCAGTATTTGTTGTGCTGAAAGCTTCAGTGTACACCTGCCGATTGTGACAAGTGAACATCCCTGTGAAAGCCAACTCCTTACTGCGAGACAGAACAATGTGACTTCCCAGCAGTGTCCCCACATGACTCTCAGTCAATCCCATTCCCACCCCAGAGGCACCCACTGTTCTGACATTTTCTTTCCACCACAGAGCAGTTTCGTTTAACTTCACATAAATGGAATCATGTAGTTTATATTCCTTTATATAAGGCCTTTTTTCATGTAGCATAGTGCTTTTAAGATGCATTATGTTGCATTGATCAGTAACACATTCTTTTTTATTGCTGAATAGAACCCTTTGTATTGGGATATCTCACCCCACAGACCACAGTTTACTCATTCTCCTATTGATTGATGCCTAGTCTCTTTCTCATTTTTGGGCTGCTGACAGTCTACAAATGTTCTATTTTTTGTTACCATATGATGCATGTTTTCATTTCTCTTGGGTAAATACTTAGGAGTGGAATTAGCAGGTTGTACTGCAGATGGTGACTGAAGCCATGAAATTAAAAGACGCTTACTCCTTGGAAGAAAAATTATGAGCAACCTAGAGAGCATATTCAAAAGCAGAGACGTTGCTTTGCTGACTAAGGTCCGTCTAGTCAAAGCTGTGGTTTTTCCAGTGGTCATGTATGGATGTGAGAGTTGGACTGTGAAGAAGGCTGAGCACTGAAGAATTGATGCTTTTGAACTGTGGTGTTGGAGAAGACTCTTGAGAGTCCCTTGGACTGCAAGGAGATCCAACCAGTCCATTCTGAAGGAGATCAACCCTGGGTGTTCTTTGGAAGGAATGATGCTAAAGCTGAAGCTCCAGTACTTTGGCCACCTCATGCAAAGAGTTGACTCATTGGAAAAGACTCTGATGCTGGGAGGGATTGGGGGCAGGAGGAGAAGGGGACGACTGAGGATGAGATGGCTGGATGGCATCACGGACTCGATGGACGTGAATCTGAGTGAACTCCGGGTGTTGGTGATAAACAGGGAGGCCTGGCGTGCTGTGATTCATGGGGTCACAAAGAGTCGGACATGACTGAGTGACTGAACTGAACTGAGATAGGTGTATGTTGACCCATTTTATACCCCACCAGTGATGTACAAGAGTTCCAGTTATTTCACATGTTTGTTAATACTTTGTATTGTCAGCCTATACTTTTAGCCACTCTGGTGAATGTGCTCTGGTATTTAATTATGGTTTTAGCTTGAATTTCCCTGACAGCTAATGATAATGGGTGCCTTTTCAGTGCCTATTCATCATTCACACATCTTTTGTGAATGGTCTTTCTCTCACCCATTTGAAAACACTAGATTTTTTTTAATTTTAAAAAGATCTTCTGTCCATTAAAAAAATTGAGTTGTTTATCTTTTATTATTGAACTGTGGAAGTTCTCTTTTAGATACGTGCTTTGTGATTATTTTCCCTTGGCTTGTGGCTTGCCTATTCATTGTCTCCTTTGATGAGTGTAAGTTTTAAAGTTTGAAATTAGCAATTTTTTAAAGGCTTTTTTATTTTTTCTGTCTTAGAAACTTTTGACTACCCCCTCACTGAGTCAGACTCTTACACTTTCATCTAAAATACTTATGACTTTAAATATTACTTTGGGCCTATGACTCATCTCAATTTTTGAGTATCATCTGAGGGGTTAAAGTTCTTTTGTCCCCCCCATATCCTGTCCATTATTTCAGGGTCATTTTTTGCAAAGACTTTCTTTCTCCCATTGTATTACTTTGATGCAATTGAGTGTATAGTTTGAGGCCAATTTATGGGCTCCGTTATGTTCCACTTATCCTTTGCCAATCCTGTGCCAGAATTGCCTTTTTAGTATAAGTCCTCCTACTTTGTTTTATAAGATTGCTTTGATATTCTGGCCGTTTAAACTTTCATATATATTTTATAATCTACCTGTTTGGTTTTTTAAAAAAATTTTTACTCCAGTACTTTGGCCACCTCATGCGAAGAGCTGACTCATTGGAAAAGACTCTGATGCTGGGAGGGATTGGGGGCAGAAGGAGAAGGGGACAACCAAGGATGGGATGGCTGGATGGCATCACGGACTCGATGGACATGAGTCTGAGTGAACTCCGGGAGATGGTGATGGACAGGGAGGCCTGGCGTGCTGCGATTCATGGGGTCGCGAGGAGTTGGACATGACTGAGCAACTGAACTGAACTGAACTTGAATTTTGCCAGTCTGAAAGGAAAGAAATGGTATTTCAATGTTGTCTCTTCATTTTCATTCCTCTCATTAGCTGTGAGCTTGAGTATCGCACAGACTTTCTAACAGGAGGAAGGGAGCTGGATCAGATCAACTGGGGACAGAGCATTCCTGGGAGGACCAGCAGGCGCCCAGCATCCGCTCTCTTGCCCGGCCAGTCCCGACGTCCCCGCAGACATTTTCCTGACTTTCATTCCCCAGTAGAAAGCCACTGTATGGAATTTTGTGTTTATCATGTTACAGTGTTAACTACATGCTTCAGTGTTATAAACTTTATATAATTTTTTGATCTTTATGTAAGTGGACTCATACTATATGTATTCTATGATTTGCTTCCTTTTAATGTGGAAGCAAATCATAGAAGACATATAATGCATTTAAATACATAGATATTTCTAAAAGGTAGGTTCATTGAGGTATAATTTACATACAGTAAAACTCACTTTTTAACGTGTGCAGTTGAAACAGTGTGATAAATGTATACAGCTGCATAACAACCCCCACCGTCAAGATAGACAGTGTTCCTGCCACTTCACAAAGCTCCTTCATACCCCTAATCGTCACTTCCTCCACCTGGCAACCAGATCTGTTTTCTGTCACTATGATTTTCTTCCTTTTCCAGAATATCAAAGAAGTGAAATCTTGCAATATGAAGGCTTTTTCCAGTTTTATCCAGGTATAATCGACACACAGCACTTAAGGCGAGCATTATAATGATTTGACTCACTTACTGTGAAGTGATTACCACGATAAGTTTAGGTAAAATCTGTCAGCCCACAGATATGAAACAGTAAAGAAGTAAAAGTGTTTTTCCTTATGGTAGAACCCTCAGCCTTTCTTCTCTTAATAGTTTTCATGTATCACGTCCATCCATGTGGGCTGTGGTTCTCATGTCGCACGTTTACGTTCCTAGCACTTATTTATCTTACAACTGGAAGCTTGTACTTTCTGATCACCTTCATCTGGTGGGCTGCCGTCTATGGGGTTGCACAGGGTCAGACATGACTGAAGCGACTTAGCAGCAGTAGCAGCAGCAGCAGCATCTAATATCACCTTCCCACAATTCCCAGTTCTAACAATCACAATTCTGATATCTTTTTGTATGAGTTTGGTCCTTTCTCTATTTTTAAATATTTGAATTATTTGGGTTGTGGTTTTGCTATTGAGTTGTATGAGTTGATTGTATATTTTGTATAGTAACTCATGATCAGATATTTGATTGCAGCTATTTTTTGGCATTCTGCAGGTTGTCTTTTGTGTTGATCATTTCTTTTGTGGTATAGAAACTTTTTAGTTTCATGTAGTCAACTCACTCTTTTTTGTGTGTGTGTGTGGCTTGTGATTTAGGGGTTGTATCTCACATCCAAAAAATCATTCCCTAGAACTGTCAAGATGCTTTTTCCCATGTTTTCCTCTAGTTTTATGGTTTCCAGTCTTACCTTTCAGTCTTTAATCCATCTCAAGTTAATTTTTGTGACATGTAAGACAGTCTAATTTCATTCTGTCACATGTGAATATTCAGTTTCCTAGCACTGTTTATTGAAGAGACCTTTTCTTTCTCTGCTGAGGATTCTTGCCCCACTGTCAGATATGACTTGGCCTTGTCTGCACTGGCTGGTTTCTGGGCCCTCAGCCTGTCCCATCGGTCTCGGGTTTGTTTTTATGTGAGGATCTTACTGTCTTGGTTATTAAAGCTTCTTAAAGTAGCTTGAAATCAGGCAGCGTGGTGCCTCCTGGTTCCTCGTTTTCAGGTGGGGTCTTTTGTGTCTCCATATGCATTCTAGGGTGGTTCTATCTGATTCTGTAATGCCGCGAGGTCGCACGGACCTCTTAACACCATTCTTCCTGTGCATGAACACAGGACAGCTTTCCACTTATTGGAGTCTTCTTCAGTTTCTTGCATCAGTGGCTTGTAGTTTTCAGTGTAGAGATCTTTTATCTTCCAGATTCCTAGGTATTTCGTGATTTTTGATGCAATTGTAAATGGATCGCTTTCATTATCTTCAGACAGCTCATTGTTGATGCATAGGAGCGCTGCTGACTTTTTGCTGCTGATCGTGTGTTCTGCAGAGTCACTGCGTTTGCTGATTAGACCGAAACGTTTTGGTGGAGGGTTTGGGTGTTTTATAGACAACACTGTACCATCTGGAAGTAGAGACTATTTTGCGTCTTCCTTTCCACTTCTGACACCTTTTATTTATCCTTTCCCGGCCTGGTTACTCTGACCAGCACTTCTCGTATGATGTTTAGGAGTGGTGAGACTGGGGGCCCTTGCTGTGCTCCCAGTCTTAGAGGAAAAGATTCTAACCTCTCACCATTGAATACGACGTTAGCTGTGGGCTCGTCATATGTTGCTTTTATTATGCTGAGGTATGTTCCTTTTATGCCTACTTTGTTAAGGATTTATCATAAATGTTGAATTGGGTCAAATGCTTTTTCAGCATCTATTGAGATGATCATATGTTTTTTCATTCTGTTAATGTGATGTAGCACATTGATTTTGTGACTATGGAACCATCTTTGCATCTTAAGGGTAAATTCCCTAAGATTGTGACGAATGGCCCTTTTGATTATGATGAATGGCCCTTTTAATATGCTGCTGAATTCAGTTTGCTAGTACTTTATTAAAAATTGTTACATTTATATTCATCAGGAATGTTGGCTTGTAGTTCCTTTTCTGCTGTGTCCTTTTCTGGCTTTGGCACCGTGATAATGACGACCTTGTAAATTTAGGGAGCATTCCCTCTTCTGTGATTTTGTAAAGAAAAGTTTGAAAAGGATTAGTATTAATTTTTTTTTAATGTTTAGTAAAATTCACCACTGGAGCCATTTGGTATCCAACCAGTCCATCCTAAAGGAGATCAGCCCTGGTATTTCTTTGGAAGGAATGATGCTAAAGCTGAAACTCCAGTACTTCAGCCACCTCATGCGAAGAGTTGACTCACTGGAAAAGACTCTGATGCTGGGAGGGATTGGGGGCAGGAGGAGAAGGGGACGACCGAGGATGAGATGGCTGGAAGGCATCACTGACTCGATGGACGTGAGTCTGAGTGAACTCCGGGAGATGGTGATGGACAGGGAGGCCTGGTGTGCTGCGATTCATGGGGTCGCAAAGAGTCAGACACGACTGAGCGACTCAACTGACTGACTGACTGACTTTCCTCTAGTGGGAAATTTTTTATCATTTATTCAATCTCATTGCTAGTAATTGGTTTCTTTCTTCCTGCAGTCTTGGTAGGTTAAATATACTTTTTCCTCTTCTGGGTCTTCCAGTTTGTTGGCGTGTAGTTGTCCATAGTAGCTTCTGATGATCCTTCGTATATCTGTGGTATTAGTTGTAATGTCTTCCTTTTCACTGAAAATAGTGTCAATTTGGGTTTTCTCACCTTTTCCTCGGTTTTTTAGTTCTGTCGTAGTTTTGAGTTTTAGGACATCTTTTTTTTTTTTGACAATCTATTTTCCCAGTTTTGTTTAGTTGCCTATATGAGTGTTCTTGTAGTTCAGTAAACTTCTCTAAGAGGATTATTCTGGGTTCTTTGTCTAACAGTTCGGAGATCTCCATTTCTTTTGGGTCAGTTGTTGGAGCTTTATTAGTTTCACTTGGTGGCATCCTGCATGCCTAATGCTTTGTGATTCTTTATTCCTTATTCTGGCATGTTGGCGTCTGCACATTTGAATAAGCAGTGCCTTATTCCAGACTTCACAGGCTCACGCTGGCAGAAATGTTCTTCACCAGTCGTCTCAGTCTGGGTTCCTGGACCCGTCTGCTAATAACATCCTCAGACAGTGGGGCTTGCTGTTAGGGTCTGTTTGAGGGAGAAATCATTGCTTGAGTGCTGAGATTGAGTAGGGGTGGGTGCTGCTGGCTGAGAACAGCTGGATACGACGACTGGCTTGGTCCCCTGCCCTCCTAGGGCTGGAGGATGGGCTCCCCAGAGACCCCAGTTCCCTGGTCAGGCTTACCAGCTGCCTGCGACTGTATGCTGTGCTCAGCATAGGTGAGGCTCTGGAAGCTTCCCTGCCCTTCGAGGACAGCACAGCCAGGCCCAGGGCCTGCACAGCTCACTCTCTGGAGACCCGGATCAGGCTAAACTGTACCCTGAACTCCTTGCTCAGATGGAGTCGCTGGTCTTGCCTTGCAGAGGAGGAAAGCTGCGGGCTAGCCTCTCTGTTCAAACGCCTCTGTAAGCCAGCTCGTTGGACGGGTTCTGCAGCTCCTGTGTGCTGCGGTTAGCGTCCCTGGTTGAGTGGGTGAAACAGTGGCAGGTCTATGAATGAGCTTTCCTACCAGGGTGCGGTGGGAGAGCCAGCTCTAGGCACGGGAGGCTCTTGGCGGTCCTGGCGCGAGCTGAGCCGTGCCCGAGTTCCTTGGCTGAGCAGCGCCAGGGGCTGTGCTCCGCGGCGACCAGCCCTGTCTGCCGGACTCTCTGCTGGAGTGTTGTGGGCCCTGCACCTCGCCGCGTTCCCAGTCAGGTTTCGGGCTGGGCGGAGCCGCACTCCGCCAGGGCCAGGCTCCGGATTAAGTCGCGTGCCTTCCTGAAGCACAGGACTCTCGAGGTCCAGCAGGGCTCTCTGTGGTCTTGACTCGAGCTGACGCGCCCTCCAGTCTCCTGGCCCAGCAGAGCCGCTGGTTTCGCTCTGCAGAAGGTCTGCTTCCCTGCCTGAGTCCCATCCTGTGCCCGAGAGTCACAGGGCGCTGCAGCTTCCGGGTATCCGAGCGAGGCTCTCTGCCCAGGTGGGGCGGGGGGCGATCGCTCAGCGCTGGTTGTTGCAAGCCCCTTTCCTCTGCTTCAGAACCCGCTTCCTGGGGGCCCAGCCCCACGGCTGCCCGTGAAAGCCCCCTGAGGCAAGACCAGAAGGCATGGAGGCTCCCAAGAGGAGCCGTGGAGCCCGGGGGGAGCGTGTCCACCGTGGGCTCCCTCTCCCACTGGAGGCCCCCTTGGGCCCAGGGCCTGCGTGGGCCCGGGGCAGGGGCAACCCCGCTAAACGCAAGTCCGTCTCGGCCCCCGTGGCGCAGGGGGGCGGCAGCCTCACCTTTGTCCCGGCAGTGTCCCGCCCGGCTCGTCCGTGAGCGGTTGTTGGCGGTGCCTGTGGGGAGAGCCGAGCCAGGAGCACCCAAGTCACCGTCTTGCCGGCATCCGTCCTTCACTGTAGTCTTCTGCGCTAGGCTCTCTCCCTTCGTTCTGTTGGGTGAATACCTACAGGTGGGTTTTCCTGGACCCTATGATAGGCATATGTTTAAATCTGTAAGAAAAGGCCAGAGTGTTTCCTGTCCCCTCTGGCCTCCCTGCCAGTAATATACGAGCTTTTCAGCGGTTCAGCACCCTTGCCACTGGTGGTAATGCCTGTCTTTATAGGCTTAGCCTTTCCGCAGCTCTGCAGTCGTATAGGTTTCAACTTTTATTTGCTTGATGGCAACACTGAACATCTTCTTATGTGCTTACGGGTTATTTTCCACTTTTCTTTGTTCAAATGTTGGTTCAAATACTTTATTTTCACCCAGTCTTTCAGTTGTCTTTCCATTTTAGTAAGAGCATCAAAGAAAAATCCTTTTAATTTTGAGGAAGTCCAATTTATCATTTTTTTATGGTTTTGCCTTTTATATTCTATTTAAAAATTCTTTGCCTTACTTTAGGTTACAAAACTTTTTTCCTGTGTTTTCTTTTAAGTTTTGTGATTTTACTTTTTATGTTTAGGATTATGATCCATTTAGAGTTAATTTTTATATGGTGAGAGGAAATGGCAAAGGTCTTTTTTTGCGTGGAGATATTTAATATTCTGGTACTCTGAAAATCAACTGATTGTATATACCATGTATGGGTCTATTTTGGGATCAGTTTGGTTTCTTTATGCTGTGTATTTTTATGCAGATACCATCTTTTTGATTATTGAGTTTTATAGCTAATTAGGTGGTTTGTCTTCTTTCTCTTCTTTTTCAAAATGTTTGGCCTTTACACATAAAGTATAGAATCCACTCAGCAATATCTGAAAGCGGCCTGCTGGAATTTTGATTGGCTTTACTCAAATCTACACGTCATCAGGGGAGAATGGAGAACTTAATACTGAGTTGTTCAACCCATGACCATAGGTCTTTCTCCACTAGTTTCTGTCATGTAAACAGTTGTGTGAAATTTCAGTTTTCAGTTGTTTGTTGTTATTAATAGTATATAGAATTGGGCTGATTTATATGTTGACTTTTTTTTTATTTTACTTTGTTTCGCTTTACAATACTGTATTGGTTTTGCCATACATCAACATGAATCCACCGCGGGTGTACACGTGTTCCCAATCCTGAACCCCCCTCCCACCTCCCTCCCCATACCATCTCTCTGGGTCATCCCAGTGCACCAGCCCCAAGCATCCTGTATCCTGCATCGAACCTAGACTGGCGACTCGTTTCTTATATGATATTATGCATGTTTCAATGCCATTCTCCCAAATCATCCCGCCCTCTCCCTCTCCCACAGAGTCCAGAAGACTTTTCTATTTATCTGTGTCTCTTTTGCTGTCTCGCATACAGGGTTATTGTTACCATCTTTCTAAATTCCATATATATGCGTTAGTATACTGTATTGGTGTTTTTCTTTCTGGCTTACTTCACTCTGTATAATCGGCTCCAGTTTCATCCACCTCATTAGAACTGATTCAAATATGTTGACATGTTATCCTGTGATCTTGCTAAATAAACTCATTATTGAGTTCTAGTAGCTTTTTTTGGTAATTCCTTAGTATTCTTTACATGGAGGGTCACGTTGCTGCCAATAAAGATAATTTTACTTTGTTCTTCTCAGATTTTATTATTTTTTCTTTTCATTACATTATTATACTTCTTGTGACCTCCAGTGCAGTGATGAATAAACATGTCAATAGTGGATATCCTTGCCTTGCTCTCAATTTTAGGGGAAAATTCATTTTTAAAAATCATTAAATATAATAACATCAGTCAGTTCAGTTGCTCAGTCCTGTCCTAGTCTTTGTGACCCCATGGACTGCAGCACACCAGGCCTCCCTGTCCATCACCAACTCCCGGAGTCCACCCAAACTCATGTCCATCAAGTCTGTGATGCCATCCAGCCATCTCATCTTCTGTCATCCCCTTCTCCTCCCGCCTTCAATCTTTCCCAGCATCAGGGTCTTTTCCAGTGAGTCAGCTCTTCACATCAGGTGGCCAAAGTATTGGAGTTTCAGCTTCAGCATCAGTCCTTCCAATGAACATTCAGGACTGATCTCCTTTAGGATGGACTGGTTGGACCTCCTTGCAGTCCAAGGGACTCTCAAGAGTCTTCTCCAACAGAAGCATCAATTCTTTGGCACTCAGCTTTCTTTATGGTCCGACTCTCACATCCATACATGACCACTGGAAAAACCATAGCCTTGACTAGATGGGCCTTTGTTGGCAACCAACTGGGGTCTCCTGCATTGCAGGTGGATTCTTTACCAGCTGAGCTACGAGGAAATCGCAGTAATAACTATAGATCTTTCATTTTTGTTGTAGTGTAGCTAGTTTACAATGTGTTAGTTTCAGGTGTACAGAAAAGTTATTCAGTTATATATGTAACTGAATAAATGTTCTTTTTTGGATTCTTTTCCATCATAGGTTATTATAAGATATCAAATATAATTCCCTGTGCTACACAGTATGTTCTTGTTTTTTATCTGTTTTATATATAATGATGTGTATCTGTTAATCCCAAACTCCTAGCCATAGATCTTTTGCATATAACCTTTAGCATTTGAGGATATTCCTTTCTGTTCCTATTGTGTTCATTTCTATCAGAAGCCATAGATTTTGCCGGATGTTTTTCTCCATCCAATGAGATGATCATAAAGATTTTCTTTATTAGTCTATTGACATGATTCATTATTACTATTATTATTATTCTGATTATTAAGCCAGTCTCACAGTCCTGGATTAAAACCTGTTTGCTCATACTTTATTTTCCTTAGTAGATTTGATTTCTTAATACTTTGTTACAGATTTTTAATGTCTGTGTTCTTGAGTAATATTGGTCAGGAGGTTTTCAAGATATCCTTGGTGTCAGTGTGATGCTGGTCTCGTAAAATGACTGGAGACGTATTTCTTCCTTTCCACATTCTCGGTGTGTGTAACACTGTTATTGCAGCTACCGCTGTTTGGTAGGATTAATCAGTGGAGTAATACGGTCCTGCAGTTTAGGTTTTTCGCTACACATTCACTGTGTATTCAGTAAACATACAGCTGGCCCTTGAACAGCAGGTTTTCACGATGCGGGTCCACCTACGTGTGTGCTTAGTCACCCAGTCGTGTCCGACTCTGTGGGACCCCGTGGACTGCGGCCCGCCAGGCTCCTCTGTCCATGGGATTCTCCAGGCCAGAACACTGGAGTGGGTAGCCCTGCCCTCCTCCAGGGGATCTTGGACTGAAGGGACCAATGCAGGGACTGAACCCAGGCCTCCCACACTGCAGGCGGATTCTTTGCCGTCTGAGCCAGCAGGGAAGCCCAGGTCCGTTTTGGTGGGTTTTTCATTAGTCGGCTCGTTGAATCTACGTGCAGAGCCGTGGATACAGAGTAACTGTGGATGGGGAGGAGCCTTCGACACAGGGGAGCAACTACATGCTATGTGTGAACTGTCGGCTGCAACGAGAGTCACCGTCCCAGGTCCCTACGCTGTTGTCCGAGGGTCAGCAGTCTTGCTATTCGGGGTCTGTTTCTTCTTGGCTGAGCTTTTGTACTTTGTGTCTTTTGATTTTAGTAAGTTGGCCAACATACTGGCACAAAGTTTTTAGTGGTATTTCCTTATTTTCCTTTTAACGTGTGCAGTCAGTAAGATTGTTCCCCTGTTTCATTCTTGATATTAGTCATGTGTATCATCTTTCTTTCTTCTTCCCTTGATCAAGCTGGTAGAACTTTGCTACTTTTATTGATCTTTTCAAGAAATTAGTATTTCATTTCAGTGATTTTTCTCTTTTGTTTTCCTTGTGATCTGTTTCATTGAGTTCTGCTTTGTAATATTCCCTTCTATCTTTGTACCCTGGGTTTAATTTGTTTTTCTTTTTCTAACTTCTCTAGGTTATTAATAGAAACCTTTCTTCTTTTTTAGTAAAAGCATTGGATGATATAATTTCCTTGTAAGCATTGCTTTAGCTGTGTTCCAGAAAATTTACTATTTTGTTTTTCCATTTCCACTGAGTTTAGGAATGGGGTTTCCCAGCACTCCTTTCCCCACCCTGATGGCAGACCATAGTCCTCTGAGACAGGACAGGTTCTAGGGTTTAGGGGGTTTCCTGCTGCAGAGGCAGATGGTTTTGTTTCTTTTTTAGAAGCCTTTTAAAACTGTATTTTTGCGGTGCTGGGTCTTTGCTGTGTGCAGGCCCCTCTCTGCTGCGGGACGGGGCCTTTTGGGGCCGCGGCTGCTCCTGCCGCCAAGCATGGGCTCCACGCATGTGGGCTCCGTCGCCCTGCGGCCTGGGGGCCTTTCTGAGCCAGGGCTGAGCCCGTGCCCCTGCATTGGCAGGTGGGTTCTTAATCTCTGGACCACCGGGAAGCTCCTGCTTTTGTTTCTTAGCACAGACATGCTTAACTTCTGAGACATGGGCTGGTTTCCTGTTTGTTCTCAAGCCTCAGCCAGCGGTGCCCCTGTGCCTTTGCTGGGCTGAGGTTGCAGATGAACTGCTCAGAGCAGCCACTCTCTGCTCTTCAATCTTGGCAGCTTCTTCATGTCTCCGCCACCAGGAGTGACATTCTCAGGGGTGCCACCCTCAGGAGCGTGTGGTGGAGACCACGCAAGAGAGGTGGCAAGTGGGCGCCATGCATCTGTTACACCAGCTCCCTCTCAGCCTTTAATGTGTTACAATTTCGGGTGTTTTCTGTTTGACTGCGTCCTTGATGGCTGACTCTTCTTCCTGCGCTCAGCCGAAGGTGAAACAGTTTGTGTGGCCCATGTCTGCTCAAGGACCTTGGCACTCTTGGCAGTTTACTTTGCTTGGATATCTTGTGACATCAGCTCTCTGAGAGTTAAAAGAATAGTACTGTGCAGTTTTTCTGTTGTTTCCTCATTGTTTAGGGTGGGAGTGACATTTTGTGGTGGCTTTCTACATCCTAAGCAGACGCGTCCAAGCTTATGTTTTTGAGAGCCGTTCGTGTTGACGCCAGTGACTGCAGCTCGTTAATTTTGGCAGCTGCCTGGCATTTACTATAGAAAGTGAAGTCGCTCAGTCGTGTCCAACTCTTTGCAACCCCACAGGCTGCAGCCCACGAGGCTCCTCCCTCCATGGGATTCTCCGGGCAAGAGTACTGGAGTGGGTTGCCATTTCCTTCTCCAGGGGATCTTCCCAACCCAGGGATCGAACCTCAGTCTCCCTCATTCCAGGAAGACGCTTTAGCCTCTGAGCCAGCTTCTGGTTTTGAGAGCCGTTCGTGTCGATGCCAGTAACTGTGGCTCGTTAATTTTGGCAGCTGCGTGGCATTCACTATAAGCACTTCTCAAAGCTCACTTTCCACGTTCCTGCTGATGAATGTTTCAGGTTTTTTCTCTATTGCAAGCTATGCTGTTATAAATGCTTTAGGGACTGTCTCCTGCTACGCCTGCACAAGTGTTTCTCTCAGACGTTCTAGGAAAGAAATTGCCGGGCCAGCGGGTAGATGCCGTGACTACAGACACTGCCGTTTACATCTGCACCTTTGCTTGGGGTCATCCACGCTTAAAAGTTTGCAAATCTTGTAGATAGAAAGTTGTATGTAGTTTCAGTTTGCATTTCTCTGATTAGTAATGAGATTTTTTTCCCCATATGTTTATGGGTCATTCATCTTTTCATCTTTCGTAAAATGATTCTTTTTTGGGGGATTCCATTTTTCTTTTGGGTTGTTCTTTCTTTTTAATCCATAAGGGTCATTTATATATTATTGATTATTAATGGTTGTCTGTTACATATATGATAAATATTGCCTTATATTTATAATTTGTTTTTTTGTCGTTTCACGATGGCCTTTGATGGAGTGTTCCGTTTTTCTCTAATTGGGCTATAGTCACTTTACAATGCTGTGTTGGTGTCTGCTGTACAGCAAAGTGGATCAACTGGATTTATACACGTACTCCCTCCCTCGTGGACTACCCGCCCCCCCCCCCAGCTGCACTGCAGACACTGCAGAGCCCCAGTCTAGGCCACTAGAGCGCAGAGCCCCAGCCTAGGCCACCAGAGCGCAGAGCCTGTCTAGGCCACCAGAGCACACTGGGCAGAGCCCCCGTCTGGGTCACCAGGGCGCAGAGCCCCAGTCTAGGCCACCAGAGCACACTGGGCAGAGCCCCTGTCTAGGCCACCAGCGCGCACCAGCCGAGCTCCCCGTGCTGCAGAGCCCCACCTATGCCACCAGAGCACACTGGGCAGAGCCCCCGTCTGGGCCACCAGGGCGCAGAGCCCCCGTCTAGGTCACCAGAGCACACTGGGCAGAGCCCCCGTCTGGGTCACCAGAGCACACTGGGCAGAGCCCCCGTCTGGGTCACCAGAGCACACTGGGCAGAGCCCCCGTCTGGGCCACCAGGGCGCAGAGCCCCCGTCTAGGTCACCAGAGCACACTGGGCAGAGCCCCCGTCTGGATCACTAAGGCGCAGAGCCCCTGTCTAGGTCACCAGAGCACAGAGCCCCCATCTAGGCCACCAGGGCGCACCGGCCGAGCTCCCCGCGCTGCAGAGCAGGTTCCCACCGGGTGTCTGCTTTACGCATGGCGGTGCACATGTCAAGCCCAGGCTCCTCGTTCATCCCAGGCCCCTCCCTCCGTGTCCACACATCTATTCTGTTCCATTGCTTCTCTAGCCCTGCCCTGCAAATAGGGGCAGGAATACCATCTATACCTTTTTCCTGAAGTCCACATATACGTGTTAACATACAGTATTTTTCTGTGTGACTTCACTCTGTGTGAGTCTGGGTCCGTTCACATTCCTACAGAACACCTGCTCTCGTTCCTCTCACGGCTGAGCAGTGCTGCACTGCATTTCTGTGCCACGTAATCTCCTCTACCCGCTCCTCTGTCGGCGGGCGTCTGGGTTGCTTCCATGTCTTGGCTGTTGTAAGTAGCGCCACAGTGAACACTGGGGTGTGTGTGTCTTCTGAATGACGGTTTTCTGAGGGGATATGTCTAGTACTGGCATTGCTTCCAAGATAGCTCAAATGGCAAAGAATCTACCTGCACGGCAGGTAGACCTGGGTTTGATCCCTGGTTGGGAAGATCCCCTGGAGAAGGGCATGGCAGCCCACTCCAATATTCTTGCCTGGAGAATCCCATGGACAGAGGAGCCTGGTGGGCTCCAGTCCACGGAGTCACAAAGAGTCGGACACGACTGAGTGATTAACACACATGGTAGTTCTATGTTTAGTTTTTTAAGGAAGCTCCGTACCATCCTCCCACCAGCATTGCAAGAGGGTTCCCTTTTCCCCACACCCTCTCCAGGATTCACTGTTTATAGACTTTTGATGATGGCCATTTGGACCAGTGTGATATGATATCTCACTGTAGTTTTGGTCTGCATTTCTGTAATAATTAGTGATGGGCATCTTTTCATACTGTTGGCCATATGTCTTCTTTGGAGACATGTCTATTTAGATCTTTCACCCATTTTTTGATTGTTTTTTTTTTTTTATATTGAGTTTCATAAGCTGGTTGTATATTTTGGAGATTAATCCATTGTCAGTTGGTTCACTTGCAAATACTTTCTTCCATTCTAAGGATTGTCTTTTTGTCTCATTTATGGTTTTCTTTGCAAAAGTTTTAGTTAGGTTCTGTTTGTTTCTTTTTGTTTTTAATTTTCATTACTTTAGAAGGTGGGTCAAAAAAGATCTTGCCGCAGTTTATGTCAGAGTGTTCTGCCCATGTTTCCTCTCAGAGTTTTATAGTGTCCACTCTTCCATGCAGGTCTTTAATCTATTTTGAGTTTATTGCTGTGTATTGTGTTAGGGAGTGTTCTAATTTCATTCTTTGACATGTAGCTTTCCTGTTTTCCTAGCATCACTTATTGAAGAGACTGTCTTTTCTCCACTGTATATTCTTGTCTTCTTTGTCATCAACTAGGTGACCATAGGTACATGGATTTATCTCTGGCCTTTCTGTATTGTCAGCTGGCTTGTATTTCTGTTTTTGTGCCAGTGCCACACTGTCGTGATGACTGTGGCTTTGTAGTATAGTCTAAAGTCAGGGAACCTGATTCCTCCCGCTCTATTTTTCTTTCTCAAGGTTACTTTGGCTGCCTGTAGTCTTTGGGCTTCCCTCAGTTGGTAAAGAATCCACCTGCAATGCAGGGGACCCCGATCTGATTCTTGGGTCGGGAAGATCTACTGGAGAAGAGATAGGCTACCCACTGCAGTATTCTTGGGCTCCCCTTGTGGCTCAGCTGGTAAAGGGTCCGCCTGCAATGCGGGAGATCCCGGTTCTATCCCTGGGTCGGGAAGATCCCCTGAAGAAGGGAACGGCTACCCACTCCAGTATTCTGGCCTCGAGAATTCCATGGAGTGTACAGTCCACGGGCCCCAAAGAGCGGGACACGACTGAGCTACTCTTGCTTTCACTCGACGTCTTTAGTGTTTTCATACAAATTATAAAATTTTCTATTCTAGTTCTGTGAAGACGGCCGTTGGTGGTAATTCTATAAGGATTGCATTGAATCTGTAGATTCCTTTGGGTCATTTTAGTCATTTTGGCAATAATGATTCTTGCAAACCAAGAACACGATATATCTTTCCATCTGGGTCATCTTTGATTTCTTTCATCAGTGTTTCTGAGTCGAGGTCTTTTGCCTCTTTAGGTAGGTTTATTCCTAGAAATTTTATTCTTTCTGTTGCAGTGGTAAGTGGGATTGTTTCCTTCATTTCTGTTTATGATCTTTTGCTGCCAGCGTATGAGAGTGCAAGGGGCTTCTGTGCATTAACTTTGTATCCTGCAACTTTACCAAATTCATTGATTAGCTCTGATAAGTTTTCTGATGGCATTTTTAGGATTCTCTGTGTTTAGTATCATGTCACCTGCAGAGACAGTTTTACTTCTTTTCCAACCTGAATTCCTTTTATACTTTTTTCTTATCGCTGTGGCTAGGCCTTCCCGCATTGCTGAATAGTGATGAGAGCAGGCGCCCTTGTCTTGTTCCTGATTTTAGAGGAAAAGCTTTCAGGTTTTTACCATTGAGAATGATGCTTCCTGTGGGCTTTGTCATTTATGTCAGCTTTCCTTCCAGTCCCTGAGAAAGGCAATGCCGAAGAACGCTCAGACTACTGCACAGCTGCACTCATCTCACAAGCTGGCAAAGTAATGCTCAAAATTCTCCAAGCCAGGCTTCCACAGTACATGAACCATGAACTTCTAGATGTTAAAGCTGGTTTTTGCTAACATCCATTGGATCATGGAAAAAGCAAGAGAGTTCCAGAAAAACATCTATTTCTGCTTTATTGACTATGCCAAAGCCGTTGACTTTGTGGATCACAACAAATTGTGGAAAATTCTGAAAAAGATGGGAATACCAGACCACTTGACCTGGCTCCTGAGAAATCTGTATGCAGGTCTAAAGCAACCGTTAGAACCGGACATGGAAAAACAGACTGGTTTCAAATTGGGAAAAGAGTACATCAAGGCTGGATATTGTCACCTTGCTTATTTAACTTATATGCAGAGTACATCATGGGAAATGCTGGGCTGGATGAAACACAAAATGGAATCAAGATTGCTGGGAGAAATATCAATAACCTCAGATATGCAGATGACACCACTCTTACGGCAGAAAGTGAAGAAGAACTAAAGAGCTTCTTGATGAAAATGAAAGAGAAGAGTGAAAAAGCTGCCTTAAAACTCAATATTCAGAAAATTAGGATAATGGCATCTGGTCCCATCACTTCATGGGAAATAGATGGGGAAACAGTAGAAACAGTGTCAGACTTTGTTTTTTTGGACTCCAAAATCACTGCAGATGGTGATTGCAGCCATGAAATTAAAAGACGCTTGCTCCTTGGAACAAAAGCTGTGACCAACCTAGACAGCATATTAAAAAGCAGAGACATTACTTTGCCAAAAAATGTCTGTCTAGTCAAAGCTATGGTTTTTCCAGTGGTCATGTATGGATGTGAGAGTTGGACTATAAAGAAAGCTGAGCGCCAAAGAATTGATACTTCTGAACTGTGGTGTTGGAGAAGACTCTTGAGAGTCCTTTGGACTGCAAGGAGATCCAACCAGTCCATCCTATTACTCAGCCGTTAAAAAGAATTCATTTGAATCAGTTCTGATGAGATGGATGAAACTGGAGCCGATTATACAGAGTGAAGTAAGCCAGAAAGAAAAACACCAATACAGTATACTAACACATATATATGGAATTTAGAAAGATGGCAATGACGACCCTGTATGCAAGACAGGAAAAAAGTCACAGCTGTGTATAACAGACTTTTGGACTCAGAGGGAGAGGGAGAGGGTGGGATGATTTGGGAGAATGGCATTCTATCATGTATACTATCATGTAAGAATTGAATCGCCAGTCTATGTCTGACGCAGGATACAGCATGCTTGGGGCTGGTGCATGGGGATGACCCACTGAGATGTTATGGGGAGGGAGGTGGGAGGGGGGTTCATGTTTGGGAACGCATGTAAGAATTAAAGATTTTAAAATTTAAAAAAGTAAATAAAATAATAATAATAATAATAAAGGAAATCAGTCCTGAATATTCACTGGAAAGACTGATGCTGAAGCTGAAGCTCCAGTACTTTGGTCACCTGATGTGAAGAACTGACTCATTGGAAAGACTCTGATGCTGGGAAGGATTGAGGGCAGGAGGAGAAGGGGACGACAGGATGAGATGGCTGGATGGCATCACTGACTCAATGGACGTGAGTCTGAGTGAACTCTGGGAGTTGGTGATGGACAGGGAAGCCTGGCGTGCTGCAGTCCATGGGGTCGCAGAGTTGGACATGACTGAGTGACTGAACTGAACCGATTGAGGTTCTCCTATGTTATGTGCATAAACATTTATAATTTTTTTCTTCTGGGATTGAGACCTTGATTATTATGTGATGTCCTTCCTTATTTCTTGTACCAGTCTTTATTTAAAGCTTAGTTAGTCTTATATGAGTATTGCTACCCAGCTTTCTTTTAATTTCTATTTGCACGGAATGTCTTCCCATTCCCTCACTGTCAGTCTTAAGTGTCCTTGAGTGTGAAGTGGGTCTCTTTTGACAGCGTATTTATGGGTCTTGTTTTTGTACCCATTCAGCCAGTCTGTGTCTTTGGTTGCTGTGTTTAATCCATTTAATTTGAGGTAATTATCAGTATGTTTGACCCTATTACCATTGTCTTTATTGTTTTGGGTTTGTTTTTACAGGTTTTTTCCATCCTGTGTTTCTTGCCTGGAGAAGTTCCTTTAGCATTTGTTGTAAAGGTGGTTTAGTGGTGCTGAATTCTTGTAGCTTTTGCTTGTCTGTAAAGCTGTTGATTTCTCTGTTGAATCTAAATGAGATACTTACTGGGTTGATTAATCTTGGTGGAAGGTTTTTCCGTTTCATGGCTTTAACTATTTCCTGCCACTCCTTTCTGATCTGCTGAGTTTCTGCTGAAAAATCAGCTGATAAATTTTGATACAGTTGCATTTAGTATTTTCTTTCTGTATCTTACTTAAGGATCATTTTCCTGCTTCAAACTTGTAACCGCATTTCTGACAAAGTTGTTGGTGTTTTGCTTTTTACATTTATCTTTTTAATCCACTTATCAGTCTTTAAGTTAAAAACAATGTATACATAGTGTGGGAAGTAGGAACTTAAAGGCATTTTCCCCCCCTGTGGATAACCTCATCTCCCTGTTCCATGTTGATGAATGGTGTATCTTTCCTGGACTCATCACAGTACCAGCTTTGCCACGTATCAGGTGTTCGTATTTGGGATTATTTTCAGCTTCTCTCTTGTGGTCTATTTTTCTGTTGTGCTCTGTGCCAGTACCGTATTATAGCTTTATGATGCACGCGTGCTAAGTCACTTCAGTTGTGTCTGACTCTTTGCGACCTTATGGACTGTAGCCTGCCAGGCTCCTCTGTCCATGGAATTCTCCAGTCAAGAATACTGGAGTGGGTTGCCAGGCCCCACTCCAGGGGATCTGCCTGAGCCGGGGATCGAACCCAAGTCTCTTAAGTCCTACATTGGCAACGGGGGTCTTTACCACTAGCACCACCCAGGAAGCCCAGTTTTATGATAGGTCTTGTCTAATGGAGAAATCTCTATACCTTGTAATGTGTGATTTTGTTTAAGAATGTCTTTGCTCTTCTTGACCCTTTTTTCATATACATTTAGAATAATTTTGTTAATTTCTATAAGAATCTCTATTGAATATTGAGTAAAAATTGCATTTTTTTTAGTAAATAATTTAGAAAGTATAGATATTTTCACAAGACCAAGTGTCTTGGCCATTAAAAGACATAGCTCTCCGTTTATTTAGTTATCTTCTTGAATGTTTTGAAAACTCCATGAAGGGCATGCATGTCTCTCATTAGTTTGCTTCTGGGTATTTTATAGTTTTTATCGCTACTGCAATGGCATTTACAAATATTATTCTTTTTTATTCTTTGGTGAATAAATGTAGTTGATTTTTTTCAAGTTTATGTTTAGAAATTTAGTTCCTTTATTCATCGTAAGAATGGTGGATGCTCAACATCATTAGAATGTTTGCAACCAGCTAGGAACACTATATGTATATTTTATTGCCTTTGTTTTAGGGCATTCAGTACAAGGCTGAAGTGGTGATGGATATTCTCTTGTTTTATCGCTGATTTTAAGGGGAATGCTGCTGTTTCATGAATGTTTACTGTAGGTTTTTTTTTTGTAGATTTTTTTAAATGACTTTAAAGAGGTTACATTTTTCTTTCCAGTTTACTGGATTTTTGATTGGTAGACTTTCATGATTTTTTTTCCCCCTATTTTCTCTGTTTATGTGATAATTTGGTATTAAATAGATCTTATAAAATGAAACCATTCTTTCTATCATTCTTAAAATAAACCTAATTCAAAATTGATATTTTAAATATTTTATTCATTGCTGGATTAAGTTTGCTTTTAACCTTGGAAGAGGTTCATTCATATTTATGATGAAGATGGGCTTGAAAATTTCTTTTCTTGTACTTTTTTTACTGTTTGTTTTCAAAGTTATATTGGTTCATTAAATGAATTGGAGAGTCTTTCTTTTCCTCTCTCTGGAAGAAACTGTAAGAAGGACTCATCAGCTCCTTGAAAGCCTGGGGGCTCATCTATGAACTGTATACATTTAGGCTCGGGTATTGTCTTTGTGAGAAGATTATTATTTTCTTACATTTCTTTTAACTTTGGATAATTATAGATACACAAGAGGTTACCAAGAAATGTACAGGGGGATTCTGAGTGTGCTTCCCCACGCTTCCCCACTGTTTTGACATTGGGACAATCGACAAGGATTATTCAGATTTCACCACTTACCTATACAACATTCACGTTCCTGTGTGGGTGTTGTTCTTGTTCAGTTGCTCAGTCGTGTCCAACTCTCTGCGACCCCATGAACTGCACCACACCAGGCCTCCCTGTCCATCACCAACTCCCAGAGCTTACTCAGACTCATGTCCATTGAGTCAGTGATGCCATCCAGCCATCTCATCCACTGTCGTCCCTTCTCCTCCCACCCTCAATCTTTCCCAGCATCAGAGTCTTTTCCAGTGAGTCAGTTCATTGCTTCAGGTGGCCAAAGTATTGGAGCTTCAGCTTCAGCATCAATCCTTCCAATACATGACTACTGGAAAAACCATAGCTTTGACTATACAGACCTTATTTGGCAGAGTAATGTCTCTGGTTTTTAATATGCTGTCTAGCTTTGTCATAGCTTTTCTTTCCAAGGAGCAAGCATCTTTTAATTTCACGTCTGCAGTGATTTTGGAGCCCAAGAAAATAAAGACTGTCACTGTTTCCATTATTTCCCCATCTATTTGTCATGAAGTGATGGGACTGGATGCCATGATCTTCTTTTATTGAATGTTGAATTTTAAGCCAACTTTTTCACTCTCCTCTTTCACTTTCATCAAGAGGCTCTTCATTTCTTCTTCAATTTCTGCCATAAGGGTGGTGTCATCTGCATATCTGAGGTTATTGATATCTCTCCCAGCAATCTTGATTCCAGCTTGTGCTTCTTCCAGCCTGGCATTTCTCATGATGTACTCTGCATAGAAGTTAAATAAGCAGAGCAACAGTATACAGCCTTGATGTACTTCTTTTCCTATTTGGAACCAGTCTGTTGTTCCTTGTCCAGTTCTAACTGTTGCTTTCTGACCTGCATACAGATTTCTCAGGAGGCAGGTTAGGTGGTCTGGTATTCCCATCTCTTGAAGAATTTCCCACAGTTTATTGTGATCTGCACAGTCAAAGGCTTTGGCATAGTCAATGAAGCAGAAGTAGATGTTTTTCTGGAATTCCCTTGCTTTTTTGATGATCCAACAGATGTTGGCAATTTGATCTCTGGTTCTTCTAACTTTTCTAAATCCAGCTTGAACATCTGGAATTTCTCAGTTCACGTACTGTTGAAGCCTAGCTTGGAGGATTTTGAACATGATTTTGCTAGGATGTAAAATGAGTGCAATTGTGAGTAGTTTGAACAATTTTTGATGTTGCCCTTCTTTGGTATTGCACTGAAAACTGATTTTTTCTAGTCCTGTGGCCACTCCAAATTTTTCCAAATTTGTTAGCATATGGAGTTCAACACTTTAACAGCATCATCTTTTAGGATTTGAAATAGCTCAGCTGGAATTCCATCACCTCCACTAGCTTTGTTTGTAGTGATGCTTCCTAAGGCCCACTTGACTTCACATTCCAGGATATCTGGCTCTAGGTGAGTGATCACACCATCCTGATCGTCTGGGTCATGAAGACCTTTTTTGTACAGTTCTTCTGTGTGTTCTTGCCGCCTCTTGTTAATATCTTCTGCTTCTGTTAGGTCCATACCATTTCTGTCCTTAATTGAGCCCATCTTTGCATGAAATGTCCCCTTGGTATCTCTGATTTTCTTGAAGAGATCTCTAGTCTTCCCCATTCTGTTGTTTTCCTCTATTTCTTTGCACTGATTTCTGATCACCGAGAAAGGTTTTCTTATCTCTCCTTGCTATTCTCTGGAACTCTGCATTAGATGGGTGTGTCTCTCCTTTCCTTCTTTGCATTTCACTTTTCTTCTTTTCTTGGTTATTTGTAAGGTCTCCTCAGTCATTTTGCCTTTTTGCATTTCTTTTTCTTGGGGACGTTTTTGATCACTGCCACCTGTACAATGTTTCAAACCTCAGTAGCTCTATACAGTTCACCATGTGTCAGTCAGTCAGTTCAGTCGCTCAGCCGTGTCTGACCCTTTGCGACCCCATGAGTCACAGCACGCCAGGCCTCCCTGTCCGTCATGCGTAGCCTTGTGTAGCTGCCCCTGTAACTATGTAATAATTATGGGCTGAACCATGATCACAGTCTGCCTCATGCTTCTCTTTACAGCCACACCCTCCCCTCCTCTCTCTCGAACTCCTGGCAATCACCAACCTTATCTCTCTCTGATATTGAGTGAATGCTACTCAAATGAAGTCATGCAGTGTGTATCCTTTTACAATTAATCTTTTCACTCTGCATAATTTTCTTGAGGTTCCTTCAAGCTGTATGAATTGACATTTTGCTCCTTTACGTTGCTGAGTGGTGGTTCTTGGGGTAGGTGTAGCACAGATATTGCTACTGAAGAACATCTGGGTAGTTTCTAGTCTTCGGCTGTTATGACGAAAGCTGCTATCAGATTAATTGTGCATGGTTAAAAGTTATTTTAAATGCTTCTGTGATCTTACATGGTTAAAGTAAATAGTTTTAAAGATGTAATGATACACTTTGCTAACATATTTAGGACATCTTTCTCCTAAGCCTAGGAACTTGACCCCTGAGTTTGTAACAGCCTGGCAATGAACTGAAGCATATTGAAGGGTGTAATTATCTAATTTTTCCAGCTTCATTTAAAATAATAGAACAAACAGAAGAGGCTGCGATGAACATGTGTATAAAAGTTTATGCATGAAATAAGCTTTCTGTTATCTTGGTTAAGAACTATTCTGAATGCCTACTTTTTCTTGAGAAAGCTTTGGCAATTAGTGTTACTAAGAATTCATCAATTTTGTTTAATTTTGGATGTTTTCAGATTTATTATCATAGAGTTCATAGTATTCACTTATTGCCTTTTCAATCCCTGCTGCTTCTGTAGATATTTATAAGTACTTTTTCATTCCTAAAATAGTTCGTTCTTTTTCTTGGTGTATCTCATTGAAGAACCAACTCTTGGTTTTGCTTTTCTTTTCGAGTTTCAAACAAAAGTCTTCGTTTTGTTTATAAATATGTTTGATATATACTGATTATGTCAAACATATCAGTGTAGGGGAAAAAAATTAAAAAGCAGTTTTCTTTCTTGTCTTGCATTGTTCCTTTAAATTTTGTCCAGATAAAGAAAGCCTTCCGCTTGCCCTGGGTGGAAATTAAGAGAGGCCTCATAGCTCAGGGTGTCTCACCTGCAGCATTACTAACATTTGCGGCCAGAGAGTTCTTCGGTGTGGAGGTCTGTCCCAGTGTGTGGGAAGGCTGGCAGTACCCTGGCCTCCATGCACTATGTGCTCGTGGCACTTACCGTGTGAGAAGCACCCGAGGATGCTGCTAAACATCTCCTGGGGGACAAAATGCTTCCGATCGGAAGCCGCAGCCACGGCTTTTGTGTTCAATCTTAGAAAACATAAAGCTCTAGAATCGCCTCATTTCTGATTTTTTAAAAATTTGTGTTTAATGGAAGGGTAATTGCTCTACAGAACCATGCTGGTTTCCGCCGCACATTGACGTGAATCAGCCCTAGGCATACCTGTGTCCTCTCCCTCTCGAACATCCCTCCAGCCTCCCTCCCCACCCCCGTGGGTCATCATTGAGCCCCGGTGTGAGCTCCCTGAGTCACACAGCAAATTCCACTGGCCGGCTGTTTCACGCATGGCAGTGTGTACGTCTCCATGCCACTCTCTCCATCTGTCCCCTCTCTCCTTTCCCCACCCCTGGTCCATAAGACTGTGTCTCCAAGGCTGCCCTGCAAATAGTACCATCCTTCTAGATTCCCTATATAGAGAGTGTCAATATATGGTATTTGTTTTTCTCTCTCTGACTTCACTCTGTATAATCCACTCAACCACCTCCTTACGCTGACTCGGATGCGTTCCTTTCTGTGCCGGAGTAATATTCCATACGTACCGCAACCTCTTTCTCCATTCATCTGTCAGTGGTTATACAGCATGACTCTGTGTCCTGGCTGAGTCCAGGTCCTGGCTGTAAATAGTGCTGCAGTGAACACTGGGGTTCATGTGTCTTTGTCAGTTATGTCTTTCTCAGGGTATGTGCCCAGTACTGGGATTGTTGGGTCATATGGTAGTTTTATTCCTAGTTTTTAAAGAATTTTCATACTGTCTTCCATAGTGAGGTGAAGTTGCTCAGTCGTGTCTGACTCTTTGCAACCCCGTGGACTGTAACCTACTAGGCTTCTCCATCCACGGGATTCTCCAGGCAAGAATACTGGAGTGGATTGCCATTTCCTTCTCCAGGGGGATCTTCCCGACCCAGGGATTGAACCCGGGTCTCCCGCATTGGAGGCAGACGCTTTAACCTCTGAGCCACCAGGGAAGTCTTCCATAGTGGCCATACCAATTTACATTCTATAGAAAGTGCAAGAGTGTGCCCTTCTCTCCACATCCTCTCCAGCCTGTGTTGTTTGTAGGTTTTCTTGATGATGACCATTCTGACTGGTGTGAGTTGGTAGCTCATTGTACTTCTGCTTTGCATTTCTGTAATAATGAGCCATGTTGAGCATCCTTTCATGTGCTTGTTAACCATCTGTAGGTCTTCTTTGGAGAAGTGTCTGTTTAGGTCTTTTGCCCACTTTATGATTGGGTTGTTAATTTTTCTGATATTGAGTTGCATGAGCTGCTTGTATATTTTGGAAATTAATTCCAGTTTCATTTCTATTGTTTTCTCTCATTCTGGAGGTTGTCTTTTCACCTTGCTTATAGTTTCTTTTGCTTTGCAAAGTGTTGCACTCAATATGTCAGCAAATTTGGGAAACTCAGCAGTGACCACAGGACTGGAAAAGGTCAGTTTTCATTCCACTCCCAAAGAAAGGCAATGCCAAAGACTGCTCAGACTACTGCACAATTGCACTCATCTCACACACTAGTAAAGTCATGCTCAAAATTCTCCAAGCCAGGCTTCAGCAATATGTGAACCATGAACTTCCAATGTTCAAGCTGGTTTTAGAAAAGGCAGAGGAACCAGAGATCAAATTGCCAACATCTGCTGGATCATGGAAAAAGCAAGAGAGTTCCAGAAAAACATCTATTTCTACTTTATTGACTATGCCAAAGCCTTTGACTGTGTGGATCACAATAAACTGTGGAAAATTCTGAAAGAGATGGGAATATCAGACCACCTGACCTGCCTCTTGAGAAACCTGTATGCAGGTCAGGAAGCAACAGTTAGAACTGGACATGGAACAACAGACTGGTTCCACATAGGAAAAGGAGTACATCAAGGCTGTATATTGTCACCCTGCTTATTTAACTTCTATGAAGAGTACATCATGAGAAACGTTGGACTGGAAGAAACACAAGCTGGAATCAAGATTGCCGGGAGAAATATCAATAACCTCAGATATGCAGATGACACCACCCTTATGGCAGAAAGTGAAGAGGAACTAAAAAGCCTCTTGATGAAAGTGAAAGAGGAGAGTGAA
Organism: Capricornis sumatraensis; assembly: GCF_032405125.1. NCBI lineage: Eukaryota > Metazoa > Chordata > Mammalia > Artiodactyla > Bovidae > Capricornis > Capricornis sumatraensis. The sequence goes on along the minus strand of NC_091077.1, from coordinate 107,339,679 downwards.
AAAGTTGGCTGAAGCTCAACACTCAGAAAACGAAGATCATGGCATCTGGTCCCATCACTTCATGGGAAATAGATGGGGAAACAGTGGAAACAGTGTCAGACTTTATTTTTTGGGGCTCCAAAATCACTGCAGATGGTGACTGCTGCCATGAAATTAAAAGATGCTTACTCCTTGAAAGAAAAGTTGTGACCAACCTAGATAGCATATTCAAAAGCAGAGACATTACTTTGCCAACAAAGGTCCATCTAGTTAAGGCTATGGTTTTTCCAGTAGTCATGTTTGGATGTGAGAGGTGGACTATAAAGAAAGCTGAGTGCCAAAGAATTGATGCTTTTGAAGTGTGGTGTTGGAGAAGACTCTTGAGAGTCCCCTGGACTGCAAGAAGATCCAACCAGTCCATCCTAAAGGAGATCAGTCCTGGGTGTTCACTGGAAAGACTGATGCTGAAGCTGAAACTCCAATACTTTGGCCACCTGATGCAAAAAACTGACTCATTTGACAAGACCCTGATACTGGGAGGGATTGGGGGCAGGAGGAGAAGGGGATGACAGAGGATGAGATGGTTGGATGGCATCACCAACTCAATGGACAGGAGTTTGGGTATACTCCAGGAGCTGGTGATGGACAGGGAGGCCTGGTGTGCTATGGTTCATGGGGTCACAAAGAGTCGGACATGACTGAGTGACTGAACTGAACTTGCTGTGCAAAAACCTTTAAGTTTGATTTGGTTCCACTTGTTTTTTTATTTTTTTATTTCCATTACTCTAGGAAATGGGTCATAGAGGATCTTGCTGTATTTATGTCACAGACTAATCTGCCTATGTTTTCCTCTAAGAGTTTTATAGTTTCTGGTCTTACCCTTGGACTTCATGGAGATCAAACCAGTCTATCCTAAGGGAAATCAGTCCTGAGTATTCACTGGAAGGACTGATGCTGAAGCTGAAGCTTCAGTACTTTGGCCACCTGATGTGAAGAACTGACTCACTGGAAAAGACACTGATGCTGAGATTGAAGGTAGGAGGAGAAGGAGACAGTAGGGGATGAGATGGTTGAATGGCATCACCGACTCCATGGACATGAGCTTGAGAAAGCTCAAGGCGTTGGTGATGGACAGGAAAGCCTGGCATGCTGCAGTCTATGGGGTCGCAAAGAGTCAGACACGACTGCTGAATTGACTGGCTGACTGGTCTTATGTTTATGGCTTTATCCATTTTGAGTTTATCTTGGTATACGGTGTTTGAGAGTGCTCTAATTTGATTCATTTACACGGAGCTGTCCAGGTTTCCCAGTGCCTCCTTTGTCAAAGTGAAGGTGCCTGTAGTTGTGTGAGTTTATCTCTGGGATTCCTATCTTCTTCTTGGTTTATATTTCTGTTTTTTTTTTTTTGCCAGTACCATACTGTCTTGATGACTGTAGCTTTGTAGTATAGTCTGAAGTCAGGAAGGTCAATTCTTCCAGCTTCATTCTTCTTTCTCAAGACTGCTTTGGCTGTTTGGGATCTTTCTTGTTTCCATATGAATTGATGAATTGTGAAATTTTTTGTTCTAGTTCTGTGAAATATGCCATTAGTAATTTGATAGGGCTCACACTGAATCTGTAGATTACATTTGGTAGTATAGTCATTTTCACAGTATTGATTCTTCCAACCCAGGAACATAGAATATCTTTCCATCTGTTGATGTCATCTTTGGTTGCTTTCATCATTTTCTGTACACAGAAAACAATAAGACAAAAACCTGTTTTTCTCTCCTTAGAAGGAAATGGCAACCCACTCCAGTGTTCTTGCCTGGAGAGTCCCAGGGGCGGGGGAGCCTGGTGGGCTGCCGTCTATGGAGTCACACAGATTCGGACATGACTGAAGCGACTTAGCAGCAGCAGATAGGTTTATTGCCAGGTATTTTATTCTTTTTGCTATGGTAAATGGGATTGATTTCTTAATTTCTCTTTCTGATTTTTTGTTGTTACTGTACAGAAATGCAAGTGATTACCGTGTATTGATTTTGTATCCTGTGACTTTACTAAATTCACTGATTGGCTCTACTGATAGTATCTTCTTGATAGTATCTTTATATTTTTCTATGTATAGTATCATGTCATCTGCAAACAGTGAGAGTTTTACTTCTTTTCCAGTCTGGATTCCTTTTATTTCATTTTCTTCACTGATTGCCATCACTAGGATTTCCAGAACTATGTTGAATGATGCTTGTGAGAGTGGGCATCCTTATCTTGTTCCTGATATTACAGGGACTGCTTTCAGTTTTTCACCATTGAGAATGTTGTTTGCTGTCAGTTTATCATATATGGCCTTTATTATGCTGAGGTAGGTTCCTTCTATGCCCGTTTTTTGAAGAGTTTTTATCATAAATGGGTGCTGAATATTGTTGAAAGCTTTTTCTGCATCTATTGAGATTATCATATGGTATTTATGTTTCAATTTGTTAATATGGTGTATCACATTGATTTGCATCTATTGAAGAATCCTTGCATCCCTGGCATAAACCCTACTTGATCATGGAGTGTGATCTTTTTAATGTGTTGTCGGATTCTCTTTGCTAGAATTTTGTTGAAAATTTTTGCATCTATGCTCGTTAGTAATATTGGCCTGTAGTTTTCTTTCTGTTGTGATGTGTTTGTCTGGTTTTGGTGTCAGGATGATTGTTGCCTCATAGAATGAATTTGGAAGTATTGCTTCCTCTGCAATTTTTGAAGAGTTTCAGAAGGATAGGCATTAGCTCTTCTCTAAATACTTGATAGAATTCGCCTGTGAAGCCATCTGGCTCTGGGCGGGTTTTTTTTTTTTTGGCAGATTTTGGTCACAGTTTCTATTTCAGTGTTTATAATTGGTTTGCTGATAATTTCTAATTCTTCTTGGTACAGCCTTGGAAAGGTGAACTTTCTAAGAATCTATCCAGTTCTTCCATTTTATTGGCATTTTATGGGGATATAGTTGCTCATAATAGTCTTTTATGATCTTTTGTAATTCTGTGTCGTCTGTTGTAACCTTTCCTTTTCATTTCTAATTTTGTTGATTTGATTCTTCTCCCTTTTTTTTTTTTTGATGAGCCTGGCTAATAGCTTGTTAATTTCATTTATATTCTCAAAGAATCAGCTTTTAGTTTTATTAATCTTTACTGTTGTTTCCTTCATTTATTTTTCAATTATTTCTGCTCTGATCTTTATGATTTCTTTCCTTCTAGGAAACTTGCGTTTCTTGGTTCTTCTTTTTCCAGTTGTTTTAGGTGCAGGGTTAGGTTGTCTCCTTGATGTTTTTCTTTTTCTTAGGATAAGATTGTGTTGCTAATAAGCTTCCCTCTTAGAACTACTTTCGTTGCATCCCAAAAGTTTTGGGTCACCGTGTTTGCATGACAAATGATAAATGCAAAATCAGAGGAATGATAACAGGAACAGTGGAACACACTCAAACAAAACCAAAACAGTCCAAAGGAAAGAAAGTAAGAGAGTGAGCCACTGAGCAAAGAAAGGAAAAAATCATATCAACCAATTAAAAACAAGACTAACTGAAACACAAACTGGAAAACAAAACCCAAGCAGGGTGCCAAGTGGGCGCCCTGCAAAGACAGCAAAAGGAAGTAACAAACATGAGGAAGGAGAGAAAAGGAAGCCAAGAAGGGTAGAAAAAGTGAAACAGAAGTACATAAAAAGGCTCATATATACACAGAAAAGAGTAACTACAGCAGGAAAAGAATAAGAAAACAAACGGAAAAAAGAAAAGAAAGAAAACCCCACAGAGCTGCAAAAAGCCAACACAGAAGTATATGAAGGAAATAAAAAGTGTGATTTAAAAGGAAGAGTCCTCAAAAGCTTAAGTGGAGAGATAAAGATCGTATATTAATGTGTGTGTACATGTAAATATGGAATCTAGAAAGATGGTACTGATGAATTTATCTGCAAGGCAGCAATGGAGAAACATACAGAACAGACTTACGGACGCGGGAGAGGGGAGGAGAGGGTGAGACTATGGAGAGAGTAACATGGAAACTTACTGTGTGTAAAGTAGATAGCTAATGGGAACTTGCTGTATGACTCAGGAAACTCACACAGGGGCTCTGTAACAACCGAGAGGGGTGGGATGAAGGGAGGTTCAAGAGGGAGGGGATGTATGTACACCTATGGCTGATTCATGTTGATATTTGGCAGAAAACAACAAAATTCTGTAAAGCAATTATCCTTCAATTAAGAAATAAATTTAAAAAAAAGCTTAAGCAGAGTTAATAGTAATAATAAAATCAATAATGACAGCAAGAGAGGAAAAAAAGAAAAATATTCAGAACCAACCACGGAACAAATCAGAATGTAAGAATAACGAGGAGTATTTTTCTTGACTCCCAGCTGTGAGCATCCTTTCCCTCAGTGAGTGTCACAGTCTGCCTCTGCCCCCTCACAGTGCCCTCCAGTGCTCGGCTGGTTTCTGGACCTGCTCTGGGGACAGCTCCGATTCTAATCCGGCCCCGTTGCTGCGTATTCTTGCCTCCAGTGTGCACAGGTGGCAGAGCTGGTGTGCTCTCTTTTGTGGGAACTCTCATTGTCCTGTCACATACCCCACAGACACACAGCCTGCCCCGCTGATCGTGTGGACGTGAGCTGAAGCTTGTGCATCTGGTGGGAAGTGTTTCCATTGCCTTCCTCAGCCACACTGCCCCTGGGTTTCAGTCTCCACACCTGTGCGTGGACTGTCCGCAGGACTTTGCTCCTGAGGCTGCCCTGGAGGCCCTGGACCTGCCCCCAGGGAATACTGGGTGTGGAGGTGACATGGTTGCCTGGATTGCAGGGACCCTGGCAGGGCTGCGTGTGCAGGGATGCTGGTCGCCTCAGCTGCAGGAGCTCTGGTTCTGGGAGAGTCTTTTTCTAGCTCTGGCAGCTAGCATTCGAAGACCCTCTTTGGCTGGTCCTGCTCTGTGGCTTGGTGCATTCAGGCACTTAGAGGGCGCCCCCCTGGCTGAAGTCCTTCTCTACTTCTCACCGCATCGGGGACGTAAAGGGCCGCCCTCCCTGGGTGGGTCTTTCTCTACTGGCCAGCTGCCCGTGCAGAGAGGCTGCAGTGGCGGCTCCGCACCCTGGATGCGATTCAGCAGCATCGTCCTGCCCCCGTGGCCGCCCAGCTTTCCCCCAAAGGCAGATCGCCTCCCTCTTGTCCCCTGGGGCCGGCACAGTGGACCTCGCCCTAGGACTGCTCTCCAGCTGTCCCGTACTCCAGGGGACTTGCGTCCTTGTCCAGAGGACGTCGGGCGGTGGCAAGGATACCCGTGTGGTCCTCATTCCTTTCAACCTGCCGTAGATCGGCTGCTGTGCCCTCCGACAGCGTCAAATGCTTCCCCTCTGTCCAGAAGCACCACCCCATGCGGGGGTCTGACTCCTGCTCCCCTCCCTCCCTGCCGGTGCAGGCCCAGTCCCGCTCGCTCGCCTCTCCTTCCCCGCCTTCCTTCACCCTACCGGGTGTTGCGTGGGTCTACTTACTCCTTCCCAGTGGTCGGGGACCGGAGCCCGCTCTCAGGTGGCGTCCTGCGCGATCTGCCTCTGCGGGCGCATCCGCGGTGCGGCCGTGGAGAGGTGCGCTCCCGCGCGCCGGGCTCCTCCACCGCCTGGTCTCCCATTTCTAGTCTTTTTGTTGGATGCTTAGCGCATGAATTTCAGCTGTTGGGCTTTTCGTGTGTGTGTTGATAAACTTAGTAAAATGTATTGTAATTCATTGTAATTAATGAATTTTAACAATTTTTATTGGGCTCTGGTTGATTTACAGTGTTGTTAGTGTTAGTGGAAGAGAGTCTGGAGATCCCTCTTCCTGTGGGCCTTGGTTCCTGGTAAGGATGCAAAAAAGAATCTGAGGGCTTACCTGTTGCAAGAGAGCTTATGGAAGATAAAGAAAGAAGAGACACAATACCTCAAGAGAGTGGTGGGCCAGGGTGAGGAGGAAAACAGCGCTGGGAGCCAGGGTGTACAGTTTTTAAGACAAGGTGTTTTGCACAATCCCGGGGGTCACTGATTGATAGTCTTAATTGACAGTTGTAGGTTATGTAATAAGAGGCTCTGCTGAGCATGACCTTCCCATAATTCAGTCTGTTATAAATAGATGTGTATATTCATAGAATATTTATGAGCATTTAATGAGCCCAGAATATTTTGGGGGTCCAAAATCACTGCAGATGGTGATTGCAGCCATGAAATTAAAAGATGCTTGCTCCTTGGAAGAAAAGTTATGACCAACCTAGATAGCATATTCAAAAGCAGAGATGTTACTTTGCCAACAAAGGTCTGTCTAGTCAAGGCTATGGTTTTTCCAGTAGTCATGTATGGATGTGAGAGTTGGACTATAAAGAAAGCTGAGCGCCAAAGAATTGATGCTTTTGAACTGTGATGTTGAAGAAGACTCTTGAGAGTCCCTTGGACTGCAAGGAGATCCAACCAGTCCATCCTAAAGGAAATTAGTCCTGAATATTCATTGGAAGGACTGATGCTGAAGCTGAAAATCCAATACTTTGGCCACCTGATGAAAAGAACCGACTCATTTGAAAAGACCCTGATGCCGGGAAAGATTGAAGGCGGGAGGAGAAGGGGACAACAGAGGATAAGATGGCTGGATGGCATCACCGACTCAATGGACATGAGTTTGAGTAAGCCCCAGGAGCTGATAATGGACAGGGAGGCCTGGCATGGTGCAGTCCATGGGGTCGCAAAGAGTTGAACACGACTGAGCGACTGAACTGAGCTGAACTGAACTGAGCCCAGAGGCCACCAAAGTTTATCTAAGGACGTGTAGCCTGAGGTGTGTGCATGTGCCAGAGTGGGGAAAGTCCCCTCAGTCAGCCAGTGAGGGATTTTTCTGGTCCCTTGACCATTTTGGAGTACTGATGGGGTTGCAAATAGCTTGGTGAGATTAGGCAGCTATTGATCACTCAGCTGACGGGGCTGCCTCTCACTGCTCATGGCTAACTTCCTGCCTAACATTTCCCCCTCACGTGCATGGACCCCAGTTCGTGGGGGAGATGGGCCTCATTTCCTCAGACTGCTTTCTGCTGCCCTGGGGTAAAGAGGGGCCTTGCGTGTCCATTACTTGCTAACTGTCCACGAGAGTGGCTGGAAGTTGCTGTTGATGTCTAAGGGGGAGCAGTATGAGGAGGCTGTCGCAGAGGCTAAAGGCTGGTATCCTTGTTGCATCAGGAGTTGGGCTTGCATCTTATTAACCTGGAAGGAAACAAACTGGGATAGTACGTTGAGAAAGCAAGGAGTAAACAATGGAATTAAGAAAATGCACACAAGTGGGGTAATTAAGAGCCAAGAACCACTGCTGAAAGGTTTCTTTGATTGGAGCCAGGACATCACTGTGGTTTCCCTATTTAAGATTGGATTTGTTTTGAATAGATTACTGGTGATTTTTCTCTGTCTGTTGATGTAGAAGCAGCATTCTTTTTCTAAGAAGGAACAGGAGCCACCTTTGACCTTGGTTTAAAGGTCAAGTGCCTGCTGACTTTAGAGTGCCACACTTTCCAATGGGTTTATTTGGGTGTGAAGTTCTCCCAAGATGGTAGACATTTTGGACATGGCTGTGGTTAATTCAGTGAATATGAAATGAGGTGGGCTTCCCGGGTGGCTGGGTGGTAAGGAATCCACCTGCCAAGGCAAGAGACACAGGTTTGATTTCTGGTTCAGGAAGATCCTCTGGAGAGGAGGAAAGAGCAGCCCACTCCACTATTCTCGCCTGAAAAACTCCATGGACAGAGGAGCTTGCAGGCTACAGTCCACAGGGCCACGAAAAGGCAGACGTGGCCAAGCACGCTCACATGCATCGATCCCTCGCCATTCCAGAGATGCAATAGGATGGCGGTGAGGGGATGAGGCCAGGTGCCACTGATGTCCGCCATGCTCTAGTCTGGAGATGGACTCCTTTATGGGGCACTGGGGACGATCGTTGGCCCAGGTGACGCCTGGCAGGATGTAACCCAAGGAACATTTTCCTTCCACCCTCAAGGGCAGGTGCATGTATGCTGAGGCCCCACAGATGCAGAAGAGGCCTTGAGGCCAGGAGGACTTGGCTCCATATAAGTAGGAGTGGAGTGTAGCTGGGGGATAGGTGCTGTGCCATGGTGACTTGCAGCTGGTCTCTGCAGGGAAACAGACGGTTGGAATTTGCCCGCGTGGACACTGGAAGTGGGATAGAATTTTGAAAAGTGGATTTGTTGCCTCCAGACCAGTAATTGTGTGTGAAGTGAGGGGTGACCAGAGGTATTTAGTGAGACCCATCCTCTGGAGATGAAAGTACTAACGGTGTCTATGGTCAAGAGGGGCTTATTTGGCACCTGTATTCTATCTTTTTTTTAAATTTATTTTTTAACTGGAGGAAAATCGCTTTATAATGTTTTGTTGGTTTCTGTCATACAATGCGGATCAGTCATAATCAAATATATATATATATAGATATATATATATCCCCCGCCCCCCCCCTGCCCCCACCCCGCCCTCGAGTCGTGACAGGGCTCCGGGCTGAACCCCGGGCCGCACAGCACCTTCCCGCTAGTGGTCTGCCTCACACGGGAGGATCTGCAGGCTCCTCTCTCCGTCTGTCCCCTCCTTCCTCCACTGTGTCTGCAAATCTGCTCTCTGCATCGCCCTCTCCGTTCCTTCCCTGCACGGAGGCTCACCAGCACCATCTTTCTGAATTCCTTATCCATGAGCTTCCCTGAGAGCTCAGTTGGTGAAGGATCTGCCTGCAGTGCAGGGGACCCTGGTTCGATTTCTGGGTCTGGCAGATCCTCTGGAGAAGGGAAAGGCCACCCACTCCAGTGTTCTAGTCTGGAGAATTAGATGGACTGTATAGTCTATGGTCTCGCAAAGAGTCAGACAGGACTGAGCAGCTTTCACTTTCACTTTATAGATTTTAATATATAATATTTGTTTTTCTCTTTCTGACTTCATTCTAAGTTCATCCACCTCATTATCACTGACTCAACTCTCTTCCTTTTATGCTAAGTAATATTTCGTTGTATGTATGTACCATATCTTCTTTCTCCATTCATCTGTGGACGGGCTTCTCGGCTGCGTCCATGTCCTGGCTATTGTAAATAGTGCTACGATGAATGTTGGGATAACATGTGTGTTTTACTGTGTTTTTCTCAGGGTGTATGCCCAGTAGTGGGATTGCTGGGTTATATGGTAGATTTCTTTCTTTCTTTCTTTTTTTTTTTTAAGGACTCTCCACACTGTTCTCCATAGTGGCTCTGTGAATTCACATTTCCACCAACAGTGCAGGAGGGTTCCCTTTTCTCCACATCCTCTCAAGCACTTATTGCTTGTAGATTTTTGATGATAGCCATTCTGACTGGTTATAAAGTGATGCCTTATTGTAATTTTGATTTGCATTTCTCTAATAATGGGCAGGGAGACCTAGCATGCTGCAGCCAGTGGGGCCGCCAGCAGAGTCTGACTCGGTGACTGAACAAGAGCAGTCTTGCACAATGTTGAGCCTCGTTTATGAGCTGATTGCCTGTCTGTGTGTCTTCTTTGGAAAAATGTCTGTTTAGGTCTTCTGCCCATTTCTTAATTGGGCTGTTTGTTTTTCTGATATTGAGCTGCATCAGCTGCTTCTATATTTTGGGGATTAATCCCTTGTCAATTACTTCATTTGCAATTATCTTCTCCCATTTTGAGGGCTGGCTTTTCATCTTGTTTATAGTTTCCTCTGCTGTGCAGAAGCTTTTAAGTTTAATTAGGTTCCATTTGTTTTTGTTTTATTTCCATTATTGTAGGAGGTGGGGCTTTCCTGGTGGTTCAGACAGTAAAGAATCTGCCTGCGATGCCGGAGACCTGGGTTTGACCCCCTGGGTTGGGAAGATCCCCTTGGAGAAGGGAGTGGCAGCCCACTCCAGTATTCCGGGCTGGAGAATTCCATGGACAGAGAGCCTGGCAGGCTACAGTCCACGGGGTCACGAAGAGTCAGACGCAACTGAGTGGCTTTCACGCTGGAGGTAGGTCATAGGGAATCTTGATGTGACTTCTGTCTAAGAATGTTAAGAATGTGCTGTGTATGTTTTCCTCTAAGAGCTTTATAGTTTCTGGTCTTTAACACATTTTGAGTTTATTTTGTGGCACCTGTATGTTAGAGGCCAAAGAGCTGTTGTATTTGGAAGGGCCAGCCGTTTTTTATGTGCTGGTCAACTGTTCCTCGGATAGTTTGGCTGTGTTCCGGTGTTGTTCACTTACCAAGGAGGAGTCAGGATGAAGGTGTGGGTGCACTGTGCGGAAGTGTTACTGACAGGGAACCCCTGTGTGGGTGCCTCCTTTGAAAGCAGAGAGGGTATGTGAGAGCCTCGGTTAGGTGTTAGGACATGTCTGGGCTGTGGTGTTGATAGATCGATAGGAATGGGATCTAGGTGTTCTCAGGACTTGAAGAAAGATATAGTCTATATGATCTGACCTAAAGCTTGCGGTTCTGGGGTCGGGTTGAGCATCTGCATAAGCTGAGACATTGGGCCAAGTTTCTATTGGCAAAGGTAACATTGCCTGAAGGCTAGAGCCGGAGATGCACAGCCATCAGGAGGATAGGCCATGGGCAGTAGCTGGAGTTGTTAAATAGTCCTCTGTGTCTAAGAGATGTTGAGAGGGTGTAGGTTGGATGATGGGCCAGAGGAGGGGTAAGATGAGTGTGCGAGTGAGTCTGGGTGACATGGAGTCGAGACTGATGCCTGGCATAGGCCTCAGAAAGAAGGATAACCCAGGTTGGCACCATAGCATGCAGTAGGGTCATCCCTGGGAGGACACAGGTTCAGGAGAGGAAAGGACAACGGGAAGGCAGGACTATGACGTGGGGAGCTGGCCCCACATTTTAAGTGTTGTCACCAAGATGGCTGGATGGCATCCCCGCCTCAAGGGACATGAATCCGAGCAACCTCTGGGAGATAGTGGAAGACAGAGGATCCCAGCACGCTGCAGTCCATGGGGCCTCAGAGTCAGGCACGACTTAGCATCTGAACAACAACAGCAACAACAACACTGTTTCTCAACTTTGATCATTTTGAAAAGGAAACGAGGGTCTTCAGGTGCCTCACAGGTGTGGGATGTTGGAGTGCCTGAGTCTTCAGGAGGCAGTTTCCAAGGCTTCACCCTGGAATGGTGAATCCAGTTGGAGATTCCTGGAACCTTGATGGCTGTAGCTGAGGAAAGGAGGTCTGAAAGAGGCCCCTTCCAAATAGGGTCCAGTTGGGACTTGGAGACCCATCAGTCCAGGTTCTACAAAGGACTTTTCCCCAGGCTGATATAGTATAGGTGACTGAGGGCTGGGAGGGTGAGGTTTTGCCAGGGTCCAGCCCCGGTGGATCCAGGGAATTCGAAGGGGAGACGGAGTCGGCGAGGAAAAACTTATTTATTTAGAAATGTAAAGAGAGATTAGGAAAGAATAATGTAGTAGGAAAATTAGTGGAGAAAAGAGGCTGAATAACTTGGTTTACGTGGAAAACCAGTAAAGTTTCAAGACAAGGAACTTGTACCATCTACGTTAGGCCGCTGGCGCCCGCTTGAATAGCGGAGGGTGCCCCGCCTTGGGCTCCCTCTTGCGTGGGTCTCAGAAGCCAGGGCAAGTAAGTAGACTCGGTGAGCCTCCACTTTCCAAGGGATCAGCCTGAAAAGGAGAGGGAGGGAGTGGGAGAAAGAGAGAGAGAGAGAGTCGACACGGGGGGAGCCAGATTTCCAAGAAACCCGTTCGAGAAGCTGGTCTGAGAAACTGGTCCATCCTTCGTTGTCTGGGAAAGCTTTTTATACTTTTGGTTGTGCATGGAGATCAGTGGATAATACAAAGTTATGCAGCATCAGCAGCCCTGACTCTTAGCGAGACCAGGCTTTCTCTCTGCATACCGAGCTGTATACACAAGTCTTAGGTGATTTACATCATCTTCTGGCCAGGAGGCCTATTAACATTTTACGGCTCTTTTCTGATAAGGGTCTGTCAACCAGAAAACTTATTTGCCCTTAAAAGTGTTGTTCTTTCCAAAGTCTGGTGCCCCTCTCAGAAAGCACTAATTAAGGTCACATTCTTACATAGCAAGGACACAACGATTTATAACAAGGAAAGAGGAGTACAGTGATTTATAACAAAGAGAAAGTTTACTAACTCAAAAGTCTAGTGTTGCTAACATCAAAACTACTATATTCCTTTTTTTTATATCCCAATTACATTGATTAATATTCTCCAGGTACCTAAAAGATGAAGACTGTGGAGGTCTGGCAGCAGTCATTGACTCAACAGTGAAACCCATCACCAATATAATTTTTAGCTTTTCAGAAAAGGCTCTATATCTTTAAGATGCTTTAAGCTAAGTTAGAAAGCTATCAGAGGGGTTTAAGCCGAAACATTCTTTTTATATGCAGGAGACTGTTAGCTGGAGCTCTAAGTTAATTCTTTTTAGAGGAAGGTGGTGGGGGACAGCCCCCTGTCAGTGTCAGAGGAGTTGGTAAGAGCATAATGCAGTAAGGCAGGCAGACTCTGGTTTTGGGGGTAGATGCTCGAGAAAATTCAGTGAGGCTCCCTTAAGGCCCGACTTGCCTTTGCCTGTCAGACCCCTTAACCTTTGCCACAGGCGGGACTCCTCGTGCTGGCTCCCAGCAAGGTTTTAGGCCAAATTCCCTACAGGTCTGTTGGAATATTGAGTTTGTTTCCATGAGATTGTATCCCTAGCATTTCCCTTCCAGAAGGAGGTCGGTGTTAGGAAAGGACATCTGTATAAGCCTTCATGTGGACTCAGTCTGGGGGGATCCTTTGGAGTTATTCTGCTGTGGAGGATGGCAATGGGTCAGAGGGTTACTCAATTTAGAGAAGCTTCCTGAGTTAATTTTCTGAGGGTGTTTTTAAGGAATTGATTGGCTCTTTCTACCTTTTCTGAGGATTGGGCCTCCAGGAGCAATGAAGAGCAAGCCAGCCTTATGTCGAGGGCTTTGGCAACGGGTTGGGTTATCGTGGAAGTAATGAGGACCCAGTATCACTTTGATGGGAGCAGGGAAGGCCAAGCCAGGTGGTGACTTCTTAGAGTTTATTGTTAACTTCCAGGGCATTTTTCTGTCCTAGCTGGGTAGGCCTCTAGCCATCCTGTGCACGTGTCTATGAAGACAGTAAATATTTGTAGTCCGGGGAAAGAGGCGTTGGGGTGACCATCTTCCAGTCTTCCCCAGGGTAAGTCCTGTGTCACTGGACGGGTTGGACCAAGGAGGGACATTTACTTCCCTGGGGGTTAATGTAGGAAGTCAGACAAGAGCTGGATACCTGCTGGATTATGTAAGTCCTTTGTCTTTTAGGGCTCTGGATACTGAGGCAGAGAGGGCACCTCTTCCCAGATGTGTGAATTCATGGCGGGTCTTAGTGAGTTTCCGCTGGGGGCTCTGGGGACAAGAAGGGTCCCTCAGAGCTGGACCATCCAGTTGAGTCCAGAGGGAAACCCTTCCGGGCTGCCATGCACTTTCTTCCTCCATAGAAATAGGTAGAGGAAGTGACGTGGGGCAGGGGTGAAAGCCCCTGTCTTGGGGCTTCCTTAGAGGCAGCCTGCTTAGCTTGGTCCACCAACTGGCTTCCCTCTGTAATGTCAGGTGAGCCTCACTGATGGCCTTTGCAATGAGCAAGGGCTACCTCTGTACGCAGGTGGATGGCCCACAGTAGGTGGCCAACCTGAGGGCCATATTTAATGGGGTTGGTTTCTGGAGGCTGGATACCCTCTTTCTTTCCAGATGCCTGCATGGGCATGTAGGGTCAAGAAGCAGATTTAGAACCAGTGTAAACTGTGAGCCTTCTTCCTTTAGCCAATCCCAACGCTCGGTGCAGTGAGTTCGGTAAGTCATTTGGATGACCCCGAGGCTGAGCTCAGGCATCAGTGATCTCGTGGGGAACACGATGGTGTATCCAGCCTTGTGTTTTCCCTCTGCTGTGTAACTGCTTCCATTGGCAAACTGACCCTCGTCAGCGTTGGCCAGAGTTTCTTCCAGAGTTCTGGGGCTGGCAGTTAAGGAAACTGTCAGGACCTCAGAACAGCTATGGCTAGGACTTTTCTCCTCAGGTGTGGGCAATAGATTTGCTGGATTTGGAGTCTTGCAAACACCCACGGATTTGATATCTGAGGATCCTATTGTCCAAAAGCCAGGCCGAGGCCTGGTTGCTAAGTAAATCTGGTCCATGATGGGCAGTTAGAACCAGAGTGAGTGCTCTCAGGGTGAACTTACGCCCCTCCTCAGTTGGAGGAATAGTGTTCCCTGGGCCCTAAGTCAGGGTCAGCCCTTAGCAGTGGGATTGAGCTGTTTGGAAAGTTGGCTACTGGCTGTGGAATTTCTCCTAGATTTTGGGTGAGGACTCTTACCTCAACAGCCTCTTTTTTGTGGGTATAAATTTGGAATGGCTGGGTCTAAAGCTGGGAGCTCTGCAAAGGAGATTTTTTAAATAAATGTTTCTATGATGCTTACTCCTTGGAAGGAAAGTTATGACCAACCCAGATGGCATATTAAAAAGCAGAGACATTACTTTGCCAACAAAGGTCTATCTAGTCAAGGCTATGGTTTTTCCAGTGGTCATGTATGGATGTGAGAGTTGGACTGTGAAGAAAGCTGAGTGCCATAGAATTGATGCTTTTGAACTGTGGTGTTGGAGAAGACTCTTGAGGGTCCCTTGGACTGCAAGGAGATCCAACCAGTCCATTCTGAAGGAGATCAGTCCTGGGTGTTCTTTGGAAGGAATGATGCTAAAGCTGAAACTCCAGTACTTTGGCCACCTCACGCGAAGAGTTGACTCATTGGAAAAGACTCTGATGCTGGGAGGGATTGGGGGCAGGAGGAGAAGGGGACAACCGAGGATGAGATGGCTGGATGGCATCACTGACTCGATGGACATGAGTCTGAGTGAACTCCGGGAGTTGGTGATGGACAGGGAGACCTGGCGTGCTGTGATTCATGGGGTTGCAAAGAGTTGGACACGACTGAGCGACTGAACTGACTAAGGACCTTCTGTAGCCCCCACTCAAGGGGTATTTAATCACCTTGTAGGGCTTCGTATAGAAGCTGTGAAATGAGACTCTAGTTGGGTGTCTAAATCCTACAGTACTGGCTTAGGCCCAGGAGTGCGTGTAGCTGGGTGGTGGGAGTTTGTGGGTTGGATACAGTCTTTCTGTGGCCTGCTGAAAGGCTACTCCTGCCAGGGACCTTATTTTTCCTAGTTAGGAAACTTGTTGTTATACTTGGTGAGCCTTAGATTTGGACACCCTGTAACCCCATCCGACCAGGAAATTTGACGAACTGAGTGGCATGTTGAATATATTGGTGTTGAGTAGGGGAGCAAATCAGGAGCTCATCAGCATATTGTATGAACATTCCCTCTTCAAGTGTTAAATCTTATAAATCTTGGGGTAGCCCCTATCCAAAAAGATGGGGGTATCCCTAAATCCCGAGTGTAGAAGAGTTCATGTCTCTTGTTAAAGGGCCTGTAGTGGAGATTCCCATTCAAACGTGAACAAGAATTGCGATTCTGGAGCCAGTGGGGTGCAGAAGAAAAAGCATCTTTTAAATCTAGGACTGAGAACCAGCTGCTATCTGCAGGTACTTTTCACAAAAGTATGCAAGGATTGGGGACCATCGGGTGTAGGGGAATTATTGCCTCATTAATGATTTATAAGTCCTGGTTGAGACAGTAAGTGTCGTTGTTTTTCTTGACTTAGGTTCTTGAATTAGCTTAGTAATTTGTGTCCTACCTGGGTCCTCGTTTGTGCCAGGGGCTGACTGAGTTACAAAGGTACCTTCAGCTTATCACTCGCTCCTCGTAAGCACCCGGATCCAGGCTGGTGTATCTAACAATGCTTCCCTCAGCCTGTTAAGGAAAGCTCTTGGAATTTCCCAGCCTCCTGGCCGACTGCTGTGACTTTGGAGTTGTTTGTTGCTTTATGTCGGGCTGCCTTAAGGCCAGTTTTGATACAGATGATGAAATGAATTCTTTTCCATTGATGTTCTTTCTGACTGTAGTCCCACCTAGGGTTGGTACTGGGGAATGCCGTTTCCCTGGCGGGGTTATTTAGCATCAGAAAGGTGGAGTCCATCAACGATTCTGTCTTTTGACTGTCTTTTACCTCTGTCTGTGTCAGTATCAGAGAGGGTCTGGTTTTGAGTTTTGGTGATCTCTCTCTAGGTCATTTCATAAGCCATAGAAAAATATTGGAATCCCTTGATATATTTAGTGAGATTATCCGAAAAGCTACCTTTGATCTGTTTTAGTTCTACTAATGAGAAGGGCTTATGGACTGTGGCCCAAATCTGCCTCCTAGCGCTTCCACCAAGGGACAGACTTGTACCGGTGTGGGTAGTGGAGGTCCCATGTAAGGTGGTGGGGCAGAGCTAGATGGTGATGTGGCTGGTGAAATCGAGGGATTCTCCTTAGGTAGCAGGGTGGCAGCGGTGGGACGTTTATAGGTTGTGAGAAAGTCCCAGCTGTCCCACAGGAGGAAGAGAAGTTGTACATGAGATACCAGACCATTTGCCCTGCGGTTTGCAAAACAGGTCTAACTGGAGACTGGTGTTATAGTTAACGGTCCCATTTAGGGGCCAGGATTCCCCATCCAAAAGGCGCTGTTGGGGCCAGATTGTCCAAAAGAAAGTGAGTCTCCTCTTCGGTGGTTTGGTCGGGTTGAATCTTGACCAGTTTTGGAGGATGCATCTCAAGGGTGTCCCTTCGTGGACAGGCGGTTGGTTTCCCATCTGGAGAAGCAGTCAAAGAGCCCGGTGTCCCTGGGGCATAACTGGCGTCTGGCCTGTGGGCTGGGACTACCTGGGACTCCGGGAGGACGTCTCCTGCTTGGAGCCAACTAAGAATGTCTGGGACACCTGGTGGCCAGCCCGGGTCTGGGCTGTCCATCATCCTGGTAGGAAAGCGGGGGCTTGTCTCAGGCTCTGACGCTGGTCCCAAGAGGTGGGCTCAGGCATGGACAGTGGTCAGGTGGGCTGGGGTGTGGGAACAAGAGTCTGTTCTGACTGACAGAGAATTGAGAGAGGAGAGGATTGAGAAACGAGCAGTCCTTTGCACTTGCAGCCTGAGAGAGAAGGTCTCTTTCTTACACAGATCGGAGTCACGGCACCGGAACGTTAGCGGTATAGAGTGTGGAGACCCCTCCTGTGGACCTCGGTTCCTGGTAAGGAGGCAAAGAAGAACCTGAGGGCTTACCCACTGTGAGAGAGTTTATCGAAGACAAGGAAAAAGCAAACAGAGAGACCTCAAGAGAGAGGCAGGCCAGACCAAGGAAGGCAATGGTCCCAGAAGGCTGGGGTGTAGAATTTTTAAGGCAAAGTTTTTTGCATAATCCAGGAGGTCTTTGATTGACAGTCTTCATTAACAGCTGTAGGTTATATAAGAAGAGGCTCTACTGTGCATGTCCTTCCCATAATTCAGTGTGTTATAATTATATATCTGCATTCATAGAATATTTATGAACATTTAATGAGCCAGTGGCCACCAAAGGTTATCGAAGGACATGGTAGATAGGTGGGCTCATGTGCCAGAGTGGGGAAAGTCCTGCCATTCAGCCAGAGGGGATTTTTCCAGTCCCCTGACCATTCTGGCGGAGAAGGCAATGGCAACTCAATCCAGTACTCTTGCCTGGAAAATCCCATGGTCGGAGGAGCCTGGTGGGCTGTGGTCCATGGGGCCGCTAAGAGTCGGATATGACTGAGTGACTTCACCTTCACTTTTCACTTTCATGCATTGGAGAAGGAAATGGCAACCCACTCCAGTGTTCTTGCCTGGAGAATCCCAGGGACGGAGGAGCCTGGTGGGCTGCCGTCTATGGGGTTGCACAGAGTCGGACACAACTGAAGCAACTTAGCAGCAGCTGACCATTCTGGAATACTGGGTGCCTGTTTGGGGTGGGATTGGCAAACAGCTTGGTGGGCTTAGGTGGCTGTTAGACGTTCAGCTGATGGGACCGCCTCTTCTTGCTTATGGCTAACTTCCTGCCTAACATTAACTTCAGCTGTTCCGCACAGTGATTCAGTTACACATATACCTATCTTCATTCTTCTTCAGATTGTTTTTTCATATAGGTTATCACAGGATACTGAGTAGAGTTTCTTGTGCTATGCAATAGGTCCTTGTTGGTTATCTTATATATAATAATGTATGTTTGTTAATCTCAGGCTTCTGATTTATCCCTCCCCATCCCATTTCTGTTTTGGTAATCACAAGTTTGTTTTTGATATCGGTAACTCTGCTTCTATTTTGTAAATAAGTTGATTTGTATCATTTTTTAAAATTAGATTCCACATATGAATGATATCATATGATGTTTGTCTTGCTCTGTCTGACATCACTTAATATGCTAATCTCTTAGTCGATCCTTGTCCCTATAAATAGCGCCGATTCACTCTCTTCTGTGGCTGGGAGATGTCCCTATAAATAGCGGCGGTTCACTCTCCTCTGTGGCTGGGAGATGTCCCTATAAATAGCGTCGATTCACTCTCTTCTGTGGCTGGGTAATGTCCCTATAAATAGCGTCCATTCATGCTTTTCTGTGGCTGGGTAACATCACTATAAATAGGGTCGATTCACTCTCTTCTGTGGCTGGGTGATGTCACTATAAATAGCGCCGATTCAGTCTCTTCTGTGGCTGGGTAGTGTCCCTATAAATAGCGGCGGTTCACTCTCTTCTGTGGCTGGGAGATGTCCCTATAAATAGCGGCGGTTCACTCTCTTCTGTGCTGGGAGATGTCCCTATAAATAGCGGCGGTTCACTCTCTTCTGTGCTGGGAGATGTCCCTATAAATAGCAGCGGTTCACTCTCTTCTGTGCTGGGAGATGTCTCACTGCGTGTATGCTCCACTGTGTATACACATGTGCCGCGCCTTCATCCATTTCTCTGCTGATGGGCACTGAGGCTGTCCCCGTGTCTCGCTGTTGTGGATAGTGCTGCAGTGGACGTTGGGGCACATGTGGTCTTTCTAACTATGGTTTTGTCTGGATATACGCCCAGAGTGGAATTGCTGGATCATACGGCAGTTACATCTTTAGTTTTGTTAAGGAGCTTCTGTACTCTTCTCCATGGCAGTTCTATGAATTTACATATCCAGAAACAGTGTAGAAGGGTTCCCTTTTCTCTGCATCCTCTCTAGCATTTGTGTGTAGACTTTTTGACGATGGCCATTCTGACTGCTGTGAGTTGATACCTCATTGTAGTTTTTGTTGTTGTTTTTTGAGGGCATGGAAAGTTTTCTTGTTAATGTAATTGAGGTCCCTGGGAGAGGAAGGGAGGTGTTTCCAGCAGGTCTGAAATGGCGTGAGAGCACGCACTCACACCAGTGCACTGGCCTCAGTCTCGGCGATGGTCAGAGGGTGGAACCAGAGTGAGGACTCATGCAGACAGAGGTGGTGTGGTCTGAATCTCTAGCCAAGGTCAAAGGAGGGAGCACCCAGGTTGTCTTATCAACTTGTCTCGATGTGGGCACAAGGGGAAGTGGATGGGGTAAGGCTTAAAAGCTGTGAACTGTCCAACATCGAAATAGAGGGAAGCAGACTGGCTGTCGCAAGACGGAGAAGCCGCCCCAAGGTTGCGGGCAGGTCTGCGCGGGAGGCGGGAGGCGGTGTCCCTCCGTCTCTCTCCGCTTCCATCCTCCTCACCATCCATCATCACCATTTAATTCACGGTGGCTCCTGGACCTTTACCTTTTTAATCCGTATCACAGGCAGCTAGAAGGGAAACTGAGAAAAAGCGTAAAAAGTGGCTTTCCTCAGCCATCTGCCCCTCATGTTAAAAGCTTCTTGGAGATTCCTCCAAATAACCTTTTGATTCCATCTCCTTGATTTTATGCCCATGAATTATTAGCGAGAGTTTGTAGCCACAAGGGGGAGTGGGAATGTGGACTCAGCTACCCCGTGTCGCTCGTAATTACACGTTCATAAGAGTGTGATAAGGAGAGGACGCCTCATTTTTTTAAACGTTTTGCTTTGTGCTGGGGTACAGTCGGTTCACAATGCTGTGACAGTCTCAGGTGGACAGCAAAGGGCCTCAGCCACACATATACATGTATCCATTCTCCGCCAACTCCCCTCCCATCCAGGCTGCCACGTAACCCCGAGCAGAGCTCCCTGTTCTCTAGAGGGGGTCCTTGTTGGTTGCCCGTTTTAAATGCAGCAGCGTGTACCTGTCTATCCCAAACTCCCCACCTGTCCCTTCCCTCCATCAGCTGTAAGTTCGTTTTCAAAGTCTGTGAGTCTCTGTTTTGTAAGTAAGTTCATCTGTATCATTTCTTTGTATACTCCACATATAAGGGATGCCAAAAGATATTTCTCCTTCTCTGAGTATGGCAATCTCTAGGTCCATCCACATTGCTGCAAATGCAGTTATCTCATTCTTTTTAAGGGCTGAGTAATATTCCATTATATATGCTTAATATAGACATCACACCTTCCTCATCCATTCCTCTATAGATGGATGTTTAGCCTGCTTCCATGTCTTGGCTATTGTAGAGAGTGCTGCAGTGAACACTGGGATGCTTGTACCCGTTTGGATCATGTTTTTCTCCAGATATACCCAGGAGTGGGATTGCAGTGTCATATGGTAGCTCTATTTCTGGTTTTCTAAGGAACCTACATACTATGTATATATATGTATATGGTGTGTGTGTGTTTATGTGTGTATAGGTTTTTAAGGAACCTATGTATAGACTGAAAAGATATTGCTGAGATTTATGTTAGAGAGTGCTCTGCCTAGGTTTTCCTCTAGTGGAAAGTTTTATAGTGTCTGGTCTCACATTTAGGTCTTTAATCCATTTTGAGCTTATTTTTGTGTATGGTGTTAACAGATGATCTAATTTCATTTTTCCACATGTTGCTGTTCAGTTTTCCCAGCACCATTTGTTGAAGAGACGATCCTTCCAAGACTGTGCGCTGGGCCCCTTTGGCGTGAGATTAGTAAGTGCGTGCATTTGCTCCTGGGCTCTGCCCTGCTCTGTAGGTCTGTGCTCCTTTCTCTGCTGGGGCCGCACTGTTCCGCTGACTGTGCTGACATCAGACTGCCTCCCTGCGGCTTCCATTTTCATTTCTCTGCGCGACGCTGAGCATCTTTCCATGTGCTGTTTGGCCGTCTGTTATTCTGTTTTGGATAAATGTCTATCTAGATTTTCTGCCCATTTAAAAAAATTGATTGGCATACAGTTGATTTGCAGGGTTGAGTCTCTGCCCAGTTTTTGACTGGGTTGCTTGTTTGACAGCTGCATGAGCTGTTTGTGTATTTTGGAGATTAAGTCCTTGTCGGTTTCTTCTATTAATGAACCTAGATATTTGCCTTCCTTTCTTTCTCTGCTCTTCATAATTGGACTTTTAAAATTTATAATTCCCTCTTTTACTGTATGTTTAACCTTGTAGGGGACTCTGGTCTTCCCTAGTTAGTATTTGAGGAGTATACTTTAATATACACCAATGATTGTTTTCCTGGAACGTCTACTTTGGGGTAAACCGTGAGGGTATCTGATGCAGGACTGATTTCAAACCAAGCGAAAGGACGGGCAGGAGGGGGGAAAGCAGGAAGTCTGGGAGAGAAGTGAAGCGGAGGGAGGGTGGATGCTTTTGTGAATTTGCTGGTCTTGCATTTCTAAGCTTCCATACGCATGAGGGCAATGTAGGAGAGAGACTGGGATTTGATATAAAGAGAAATTTAGGAGTGAACCTGGCTGAGCAGACAGCTGCCTATCCCCTGATTTGATCGAGGTTAGAGGCAGTAATTCAGACACAGCAGGTGAGACGCTCTGGTCTCTGATCGGTGTTCCCTGGAAGACTCGCAGGCGGTTCTGGGATGGAGAAAACCTGGATTCTGGGATGCGGCCACTGCACCAGGTGCTCCAGTGAGGGGTGCGTGGGCAAACCCTCCACCTTCTCCCGCTCTCGCCCTTTCCCAAGGCACACTCACCCTCGCGGTGTTCCTTCAAGTCCCGCTGTGGCATTTCACTGCCGTACTTTCCCCTGACTTTTGGCAGGGGACGAGATGGGGACCGCAGGCAGGGGGAAGGCTTTCAGGGGCTGCCTGGGAAGTTAACTTGGCATTAAAGACCCAACAGGCTTCAATTACTCATTGACTTCTACCCAGGTCTACAGGGAAGTGTGTGGGGCCTGGATGTGTTTTCAGGAGGGGAAAGACCCTCTGCACACCGAACAAGACCCAGCCCGAGTGGAAGGTGGGACAAGGCCACGGGAGAATAGCCCCTAAGGCTGTCAATATCTCAGCTCCCGGTGACATTTATTTTTCTATTAATTCCAGGCATTTGTATTGCTGTGATAGATCAATTAGCCTCTCACAACGTTCTAGTCCATTGACCTTATCACTTAACTATCCTATGGTGCCTCTGTCACTGTAGGGAGACTGCAAAAGAAACATTTATAATTTTGAATTACCTACATCCAGGGCTGGGGAGACATTAAAAGGCTCAGTTTGGATAATCAGCACGTTGGATGGCTGAACCTTCAGGGAATCTTCCTTCCTCCCATCACTTCTGAACTCTGACAGCCACGCTGTAAAAGCAAGAGGGCAGACTTGGCTTTTGCACAGTGACCCCGCGAAGTTGTAGGGGATCACAGGCTCTCAAAGCCAGAAGAGGCATCCCTGTAGAGAGTCATTCTATCAGCCAGGATCTGGGGCTGCAGGCTGCAGAGGTGCCCTCTGGGGAGCTTAGTGAGAGGAGTGAGCTAGAAGGCCATCTGGAGGCCCCAAGGTCAACAGGAGGGTAGAGAATGAGCTTGGGAATGGGAGGAAACTGATGCGCTCTGGGGCACCAGAGTTTCCTAGAAGCAAGGTTTTCCCAGGAGCAGTGCCCTGCAGCAGCGCCTCCTGTCCTTCAAGACTCAGTCTGGGAGAAAGGCTCCAACTGGGTTAATAAAGAAAGATTATGGATCAGCCCTGGGGCTTCCATAGTGGGGCCTCCAGATACTGAAGAGGGAATCAGGATGCCTTCAGAGAAGCAAAAAAAAAAAAAAAAAAGTTTAATATTAGGTAATAACTTAGTCCTCCTTATTTTATAAGGGAGAGGACTGTGGCCTACGTAGTGATGTGGCTTGTTCAACTTCACAGACTAGTGAGCATCCAGCCAGGGATGAGAGCAGAGGCTTTCCAGCCCCGCTTGGTGTCTGCTTTGACTCTAGACGCCTTTGCAGGAGCAGCAGCCGCCTGGTTGCGGTGTATTCGAGTTGGGCCTGAGTGTGTTGGTTAGTCCGATCATAGAAGATTTGGGGAATTAAAAAACACACTTTATCGAGACTCAGCTTCTCACGGAAGGAACCATCACCAATACTTTTAATTAACAGAAATGAATTCTTCCACCTATGTTTTTTCACACATTACCACCATCTGAAGAAATCGTTATCCAGAGGGGGAGGTACGGTGAAGGGTAGGGCGTTAAAAAGTGCAGGGAATTTCAGAGATGCTGTCCATCTGAACTGGGGAGTGGGGCTCCCGTCCTACAGCTGGCATCCCCTGGTGATGGGTGCACCTGGTCCTGCTCAACTGAAGTCTAACAGCACGGGGCTGTCGGATGTTGCGTCAGATGTCAAGCCTGCCAGAGATGAGAGTGCCATCGCAGACAGATGGTCAGGAACTGCGGTGAAGGGATTCACCAGGGGCCACAAACACACCGAGTGCTGCGGGTGCAGGAGGCTCAGAGTGGGCCGTGTGGGCTCTGTCGGCCCAAGAAGCTGGAGCGGCTGCACCCCCCCGCCCCCCTGGTGGGAAACCTGGGCTTCTGAGAGGGCTGTGCTTG
The DNA here is from genome assembly GCF_032405125.1 of Capricornis sumatraensis. Lineage (NCBI taxonomy): Eukaryota > Metazoa > Chordata > Mammalia > Artiodactyla > Bovidae > Capricornis > Capricornis sumatraensis. Next base: position 107,315,925 of record NC_091077.1, on the reverse strand, counting down.
CCCTTTCTAATGCAAGGCTGAGGAGGGGACAGGGCCTGGTGTAGCGCAGGGGAGCCCATGTAAATACCACAGCCTGTGTCTTAGAAAGATATTGACTTGCCGACTGAAGGGGAAGCAGAAGCCCAGCATCTGGGCTCCGTGACCCGCCCAGCACCGAACGCGAGCCGTCAAGGGTGCACACGGGTAACTGCCATGCAGCAGTGGCTTGCCGAGTCTCTTTCCAAACATCCCTCTCAGCCACCTTTCTCCCCTGAATCCTCTTGTTATGTCTAAACAAATCCTGCTATGAAGCAGCAGCTGCAGAAACCCTGGCAAACAGTCCACACAGAGAAATGGGACTTGAACTTCAGTCTCGATTTCTAAACAGAGGAAGCAGTGATCAGACTGGAAGCAACACATGCCCATTGTCATCAGAATGCATAAGCTTCATTACAGAGAAACTGAAAGCTAATAATTTCTTAAACGCTATTCATCCCTAGGAGGCCAGTTACCATGGAAATCTCTCCTCCCTTTTCTTCTGCTTAGAGAATATTTATATGGAATAGGAAGAGAAACATAAACACGATGGAAAGATTCAACAAGACGAGGCACAGTCTGCTACAAATGTTTTACATTTATTATAAGAATACAGTTTACAAAAAAGTCCCACCGATCTATGAGCGGTAATTGGTCTATTGGAAACGAAAAAGGGGCTATTCAAAAATGATCTACGCATACAAAAATGATGAAATTATGTTTTAAAAAAGTAGAAAACAATTTAAAAACACCCTACAATGTTAGCCAAAGTGTATTTCTTCTGAATGTAAAACTAACAAATAAATAAGTGTTAAATACAGATCCGCATTAAAAATGGTAAAAGACAAGACAGCCACCCACCCAGATATCCATCTCATTCATTTTCAGACTTGTTTTACAAAGCCAGACAAATTCACCAAAGGCCTTGCTTGTGTGTCTTACACTTGAGCTTTTAATGAGAGGCACCCTATTTCCAGTGTTTGTTTAATCTGCTTCACAAATATATTATTTTAAACTAACAACAGAAGCCTACAGGCGCTTTAACCTGACAACATTGGTACTGAAAGGAAGCCGTGACCCAGAGTGCCCTGGTGGAAACAAGGCTTCCCAGCGGAGGCCCGCACCATGGGGGCTGAGGGCAGGCCAGTTCCCTCGCACCCCCGACCCTTGTCTTTTAACAAAGGGGAGTGGGAACAACCCAGAAAGGCACGTTTCTGCTGCACTCACTGAGGCCCGCACCAGGGGCCGTCCACCTTGGGCCAGAGTGCCACCGTCCAACGGCCCAGAAACCGTCTGTATGTTTTGTCTTCGCTTCCCGTGTGCTTGCGCTCCCCGAAGTCAGGGCTGCTCCTGGAACTGTGACAACTTGACCTGATTCTCCTGTATTTATATGGCTTTTCCTAACCCTATGTGGTTGTATGGCTATGACTTTAGAGAGGTCCGATTGTTCAGGGCACTCACCAGACCAAACCAAGAGAAAACACCAAGAAACCATACTGTAAAGTCAGCAGAACTCACACCACCAACAAGCCCTGTTAGACTCATGTTACTTAAGCAGGCTGTCTGCTTTAATATATTTAGCATGAGGTAAGCATGAAATCTATACACCTCTGACCAGCCAAGCTGTTTCAGTAGGAAATCTCAGTGCCGAAGGAAAATGGCCACTGGTCCTTGGTGAGAGTCTGATTCTGTCGCAGGCTGGCATGGGGTAACTGACACTTCATATGGTGAAATGGTCATCAAGCAAGAGGGAGCTTCATGTTTTATGGCCACTGTGGGCATGAACCTGAAAGAACCAAAACCCCTGTCTACCTTTATCTTTGATTTTGATTTGATGCTCAGAACCTACAGCTGGGATTGGATTTAGAATCACAGGAGATTATAAAACATACTTGTTATGGGGAATCAGGTGAGCCTTCTGGAACCAATCTCTTTGACACGAAAGTCAAAAATAGTGAATTCCATTAAAACATGTATATTTTCTGTGCATTTCAAGTGTGGAAGGCCTAGGATCAGAAGAGAAATCATGGCAAGTAAGTTCATTTCTGTTGGAATTGGTCTTCCACAAAGCAATTAGTCCGGCAGGGAATGGGCCGCCATGGCATCTTGTTGTCTAAATATAAGACCTGCTACACTTTGGGTTAGGGGAAAATAATCACAGTCGTATTAAGTGTGGCTCTGGGCACCATGCCCTCTGCATTTGCTTACAACAGTTGGTCATTTCTTAACAGCAGGCAAGGAAGTTTACTTCTACCAAGTCAAACTATTTGCAAAAGGAAAATTTCTAGGTAATAATATTTTGCCCCCCACCTCCCACCCCACTGTCTTCCATGTTTGAAAAAACAAAAACATGGATTAACAAGCTTGCAAAACTGCCAGCATGGTCCTCTTGCCTGGGATCTCAGTAATAACTTTCAAGATTCCCTCTTAGCCCTTACGTTTCTGAATCCAGGGCACTTAGAAATTTAAGTTCCTATCAGGGGTTGGAGGGAGGGCATTTAGTTTTTTGCTTCATAAATATCTTTCAGGTAACCCAAAAGATGACTCCCACCAAGGCTGGACAATTTGACATGAAGAAAATAAATAAGTTTGGAAACAACTTTGTTTTTCATCCTCAGATTTTTGCAGTTTTAATGTGGGAATTGGGATTTATTTTTTTAATGGCCATCTTATACTCATCCTGTGTACACTGCTATTTCCCACTAACATCTGTCCTATTCTTTCAAAATAAGACACTAGCTGCTGATAAGATGAACTGCCTGGGTGGTTCCAGTTTTCTCAGGGGTGTTTTAACTGAGTACAGAGAGATGAAAATAGTGTTTCTGTCATCACTTTAATTGTTGAAATCTGGTTTCTTAGTGTGTCATTTTAGAATCTGCTTTGGATAGATTCTGGAAGGTGCTTATTCTAAGATGTCAACAGACAAGACAGTGATGTTTGGCTTTGGAGGAAGAGTACTGCTCTGGGAGAAACTTGAAGGCAGAGCTTGGTTTCAACACAATGGCACTTTGGGGTCTGAATCTCTAGGTGGATGCCTTATTTTAAATTGGAGTCTTCATAATTGCTACCCTCATTTCTGAAGCGATGAAACAACTCTTTGACATTGTACAACTGAAATACTTTCAGACATTTCCTGACAAGAGGAGAGTGAAGGAAACAATAAAACTTATTGGCAGAGAAGAGTGGAGTGGGAAGACTGAAAATCTCCAGAGGCTGAAAATAGCCATTAGTGTTTTGACATTTCTCTGGAGGAGTTAGGTCACCTAACGAGCTTCCTTGGCCAAGTCAGCAGGCTGCTTCCCCGGGCGCGTCTTGGTCCTTCCGTCCTGGGACAGTCTCCCAAGAGCTGACTGGTCACGCACACACCACCCAGTCGTCCCGTGTCCTCCAGAGACCATGACACGGCCTCTCGGTGTTCCGAGCTGCATCTGCCCGGGGCCTCTCACAGGACATGTGCCGTCGGCCTGGTGGGTGGATGCCTGGGAGCTCCCTGGGAGGCACCCTGAGCACCCGAGAAGCTCTTCGGTCTAGGCTGATGAAGACACTGTCTGATAAAAGCTGATGAGAGAAGGCTCTTCTGTTTTGTTAAAAAGATTAAGAAACTGAGTGTGAGAGAAAAAAATCAGTACCAACCGGAAAGAAAAATAAAAGAAAACAGACGAACTAGCACCCAGCAGGGTTCCTTGAACCTGACGTGGCAGACATTGAGAAAAAGCTCCAAAATGGATAAGGCTGCTACCTTATTACAGATTGCTGCTACTGGGGTCATTACCATTACTGAGAACATTTCATTCCTCCGTAGAACACTCATATATTCTGACTTCAGCGGTAACGTTTGGGAAGGTAATGTCTGAATTCAAGATGTGAATCTTTTTAGTGACTCTTAAATGTTCTTCTCTGGAAGCTCCTACAAGCCTGCTGGCAAGGAGGGAAGCGGAAATCTGTTCACATCGCAAGCTGGAGACCCTCAGGAGGGACCTTTTCCTGCATAAAATACAACGTGGGTGCTCTCACTGCAGTCTTGCTCCAGCGCTGACCCCTCGGACACACGTGCACCACCTTCAGCTCCTCACTGCTTAAGAGGTGGGCTGAACCTGTCGTGTCTGCCCTCTTCCAGAAGAACCATGCAACAGTGGCTTCCTCTTGAGAGTACCGGGAACGCAGAGAAAATCAGATCAATGGCTGACTTGGTGTCCTTTAAGAATTGTTGCAGGGACTCAAGACCTACATGAGTTTAGTAACATACAGCAGGAAGCAGCTCAAAACTCCCCTTGAGGGCTGCCCTCCCTCGCCTTGCTGCCTGCATTTGCTGGCGGATGAGCCCCCGAGTCACCGTGCTGGTTCTCCGTGCTTGCTCTCTCTGCCCTTCGGTCTTCCTTCCCGGTGTCTCTGCCCTGCCTTCCGTGTCTGACCTTGGCTGGCCAGGCTGTGCAGAGATGGGCTTCAGGACGGTGCCCAGATTGCTTTCCCTCCCATGCCACCAGTGTAAAGACAAGGAGCACTGCTATTCAATGGTCGTTTTCCTCCCACCCTGCTGGACTGCATGCTTTCCCAGAGCAGAGCTCATCCCAGGAAGGTGTCCCTGGGGTGCCTCTCGGAGCCCGTGAGTTAACATCTGCCGCAAGGTAAAGCAGCACTGATCTCAGCATGCTCTCCCTTCCATGTGACCAGCCCCACTGCAACCACATTCTAGTAAGGTGTGAGTGATCAGCGATTGACTTTACGAAACAGGATCACTAACTCACATATAGAGAGACTTTGAGTAGTCTTTGTTGAGTCTGAACACACGTGGCCAAACCTGCGAGCTGTCCAGACTGTGAGCGTGTGTCAGCCAGCAAGGCATCGGCTCAGAGTGAGGGACGGGACACAGCTCCCGTGGACGGGAGAGGGGTTGGCTCGCCTGCATGAAGGCCCCACGCTGGCAGGTGACCTCTCTGCTTCTGCTAAACTTTGCGTGGGGGAAGGCGCTGACCTGCTGGCCCTACCCTCCTCAGGCCCCCCAGCGACACCGTCAGAGTCTTGGTTCCACTTTAACTACCTGACAGTCTCCGTAGGGGCTGAGTCTTCCTGCCGCAGAGGAATCTTTCTCTTCCTTCTTTGCACATGCTCGCCTCGGCGTCTAATTAGCAGAGGCGCTGAAGCCTACGCTCATCACTTCTCCACAATTTAAAGTGATCAGGAATTTAGTACAGTAGGGTTTTCCTCCCACCTAAGAATCTCAGTCCTTACTAGGCAGCTGAGTTTTAATGTCTACACTTAACAATTCAGAATGTAACCTTTGAATCTGCATGAGGCAGTAGGATGGTTTCAAAGGGGTAATATTTCCTTAAATCGAATTACGACTGAGACACATCGTTTGCACACCTGCTGTATTATAGCACTGTCTTCTAAAGGAGAATTTTATGGGACTCTGCAACTGTGCCAGTATCTCCTTCAAGCAGGTAATCGCCGTATGTGAAATCCTGACTTCTAAATCAGTGTATTTTCTTTGGCAGAAATCAAGATGTGATTTTGGATCCTCCCAAATAATACAGTATTCAGACTTGATATGAAACTCAAAAGAGAGAAAATAAATAAAACTGAAATATTTAATAAAAATTTTTCTGGTCTTTATAAGCAAATCAGAGTTAGTAATAAAAGAGGTAACACTTTATTTTAATGGTAACCTTTCATGCTGACTTAATAGTATAATGGAAGTGTAATATAAACTCATTTTCATATAAAATCTTTTTCCTTTAATTAACATATGAACAGATAGAGAAACCGTGTCTTTTGCAGTTATCTGCCCCTTTGTTGTCTTTTGTATTTTGCATTTATTCTGTTTGAGTGAGGGCTGTGACCTCCTAAATACAAAAATTAGTCTTCATGTGACTCAGAACAGTGTTTACAGACAGTCAATTCTGTTGATAGGAAACATCTAAAATACCAATCTTGTGATGGGGGAGTATGTGTATGTAAAAGGAAGGTTAAGGCAAACTACTTCTTTTTAGAAAATATCAGCTAATCTCACTTCAGAGGACACACAGTCCCAGAACAGGGCCCACAGGGCACACTCGGGAAGGTTTTCAGGTACACCCCTGACTCACCAGAATAAACCAGGAAGCAGTGTGACTGAGGTAACTGAATGATGACCTTGACGGGACTTTCTGTGTTGCTGTTTTTGTGTTTACCCCACTATAAGGTCCTCAGTGTGTGGCATATAATTAAAACACTTTCTTCATGACACGTGCCACACCAGAGCTGTGACGCTGTAGCTATCTTAGTGGTATCGGCCAAACTTCATGTGAGACCACATGGCACAGCTGAGACACGAGGGGAACATGCACAAGAAAATCGTCCTGTGTTTCAGGGAAATGAAGACTGTTCCGGTGACCGAACATTCTTTTAAAAACGACCCTCAGATGAAAAAAGCTGTGAAATATGAAAACTGGTCGAAACACTTAGACTCATGTTCTACACTGATAATGCTAGTGAGAGGCTTCAATAATACAGTATTTGTGATAAAATGGTGGATTATGGATGAAGAACTAATATTGACTTAAATTTGGGAGATAAAAGAGAAATGTTTACATGAGATCTGTCACTTGGGACCCAGTGACAGGATGGACTGAAATGAAACCTTCGGGTTTGAGCATCTAAACTAAGCCTATTCATACCCTTTATTATTATTTCCTGGAAGAGAAAGAGAATATTGGCTTTGGGAAGTAACCTTAGGTTACGTGGAACACAAAATAATTTTAGGTTTCTTGTGTTGATAATAAATGCCTACCCGACAGTAAAAGATTTCTTTCCTTGAAAAATGATGACCGACCTGTCTATTTCTCATACAGGTTCCTTGGTGACTCAAGACAGAAAAATGCAGGTGAGGGTCCAGCTGCCTGGGCTCACCTGACCCCTACTCTGTAGTCATAAATTTAAGGAATGACGGCAGAAACGGAACAGGAGAAGAGATGCAAGAGAATGAAAAACCCACTCACAACACAGATCTGTGGCCTGGCTGAATTACACTCAGACCAGCGGCAGTTTTGGTTACCACTGTTTCCTTACTAAGCAAGTCTATTTTGTATGTCTCTGAAGCCTTCTTTCCCTACATCAGCTTTCAGATTCAGAGGAGTATTTGCATGTGAGCTTTCTGGGTATGGATTAGCCTCCTAAAGCACATAATTCCAATAATTATCAGTGACAGAAGGGATGAATAAATTATGCTTTAAGCACAACAAAATTAATGGTAAAAAAGTGGTCTGCATAAGGTTTTCATAATGCATGTGCCTATATTAAAGTGAATATTCTATACAACTGATATGACCCTGAAAGAAGTTATTAATCCTGAACTATACCACAGCCTGCTTTGGGATACAGAATAAGATAGAATTTAAATGCTGCGGATGTCATGATGTTATGAAAAGCTTCTTTAATTTAAGCATAGAGATATGATGTGAATTGTAAATTCTAATGGCCTGGATGAGTGAAATATCAAAGCCGTGTTCATTCTTTCCACCAGAATGCAAAGATTAAGCTTCAGGTCTTGTTCTCAAAGTTAAAGCCCAAACCTTCATTCTCTCTCTTTGCTGAGAGCTAAGCTTTGGGGCTGCTAAGTGATGTGAGGCTGTTTTTGTTTTTAATAAAGGATGCTACAGAAGTGCACTTGGAAGCATTGGCAAAGGGCGGAAATGTCCCTGTTTTATTCCTGCTTTTGAAAGCCGGCAAGTGAGTGTAGAGCAGAGCTCTTAATCTTGAGTCTGTGCTGTGATCTACTGCAGTTTATGCCATCAAAAGAAGGTTTCACTTACTCATCATATTTGACAGAAGGGAAACAAAGCTGCTTTTACAAGAAGTTGCCTTGTATATTGCATTATTTTTGAGGGCAAGTTTATTATGCTTTCATTTGAGTCCGGATGTGGTAATCATGAAACGTATGAGACTCACACACATAGCCCCTTTTCTCTTCACCATTATTCCGTGCGCAGTGATATTCCCAGGAGGAAGCGGGTGGATGGGGCAGGAGGCATTTCCATCCCATAAACGCCTGCACTGAACGGCAGACCAAAGGATCACTGCTGTGCGTCTGGACACAGGCTGGAGCACGCACTAAAAGCTCCCAGGCCACATTTACCCCTGAGCGTGACCGTCTCTTACACACACGTGTTTCCTGAGGCAACTATATAGAGAACATGGGGTAAGTTCCCTGGATGCGGCTAAGAGTCAGCCGAAGAGAATCCTAGTTTAAACCCGGCAGCGTTTTCCCCGTGACGCATCTCCAATGCTGCACTCAGAGCTGTCCGCTAACGGTAAGAGTTCCCAGGTAGCGCTGTGAGAGTAAGTGAACAGGGAGCGGACAAAGCAGCCGCCTCTACAGCTTCCTCCTCGATAATGCTCCTCTGACTGCGGAGCCGTCCACTCCATTCCCAGCTGCCTGACTTCCTGGTATTATCTGTGTGTGTGTGTGGTGGGGGGAGCGTGCACACATGCCCGCAGGTGCACACACAGGAATGTGTTTATGAACTAGGACCATTCAGTTCGGACAGCCCTGGAAAGTGGCGCGGATGAAAGGAACTGAATTCCGAGATGTCTCCTCTCAAATGAAGGCGCTTCAAAGCACACTGTGACTTTTGCGGACTTGTGCATTGGAGCTTCCCTAAACAATTTCTGGTCACCGAGAGGGCTGTATCTAACAGCTTCTGAAAACATTTCTCAGAACCTTGTTCATGAATTCAGATCATAACGTGTGTGTGTCTGTGTGTGTGGAGGCGTGACTCTGCCACAGGTCACAGCCGTCCAAAACGGCCTCTAAAAGCCGTGGCCTCAACTGCCAGCTCTGTGAGGGGACTCCAGCCACCATCTCCGACAAAGAGGAGGAAAACCACAGCCTTACTGGGAGGACAGAAATGGGAGGGTTCTTATGCTTACTTCTGGTGAGAAAGGAGAAAAATCCCCTGGGAGGTCTGAACAGTTCTCAGTGTGAAGTGATATTTACCAACACGCTCCCGCCCTGGTGGCGCAGAAAGCTGATTTTGGTCGGGACATGCCTCGCAGACACGGCGTGCCGGGCGGCGCACAGACAGACAGAGCGGGGTCCATGGCCGGGGCGGCAGCGGGGAGCGGGGCCTGAAGGAGAGCGGCCCTGCGGAGCGCCAGAGCTCCCGGTGCGGGCAAGACAGGCGGGCTCCCCGCACGCGAGAGCCCGTGCCTGTCTGCTCCCGTGGGGCTGAGCTATGCACGCCCGTGTAAGGACTGCTGCTTCAATGCCTTTTTTTTTTTTTTCTTAAACAGCACATATTTTAAAAAACAGTTAATAAAAAAGTAACCTTAGAAGACGGTTGCACACAACAGGGTATACAATCATGGTTAACAAGGAGAATAGTATTACTCTGCGGGAGAAGAGGCCGCGTCCACGCTGCTCCGTCACTACGTGATCTTCTTCTTGATGACCGCGAGCTCTTTCTGAAGTTCACTGAACTTGGGGCGGTTTTCGGGTTTATAATCCCAGCACTTCATCATGATTTTAAATATGTCCTCTGGGCAGTGCTGAGGGGCTGACATCCGGTATCCTGAAGACACAAGAGAGGGACAAAGAATTTAGGATGGGGATAACCAGACATCACTGTTCACACAGGGCATCGCGCAGTTTGCAGTACCCTATGTTGTCGGTTAACAGAAACAAAACTGCCATTCTAGGGCAGGCTGTTTTTTTTTTTTTTTTTTCTGTAAGTAATGCAGGTTTTAATATTACAGAGCAACATCATTACTTCTAGTGCCACGAACCCATTTTGTGTTTGTGACAAATGAACAAAGCCTGATGTGAGAAACAGCGCATACAAGTGCATGTTTTAGCTGCTCTAAGTATTAGCTTTTAGATGCTGTGGGCAGTTTTTTTCTTTTTTTTAAATCACCTCTTCAGCTCAGGTTTCTGAAGGTGAAGAGAGGATGAGGATTTAGAAACATTACCTCAAAAGTGAAATAAGCATGAATACAAGTCATATTGCTTTACAGCTGAGAAGAATCTTTAATTCATAGTCACCAGGCAGTGTCCCAGCAGGGTGCTGGGTGGGATGCGTGTGCCTGTCCGCATGTCCTCAGGGTTAGGAAGGACGCTGTCAAGCCACCCTCCTGCCCCCAACCCTACAACCATGCCCCCGTGGGGGGGCCTGAAGCTAGGGCGCTGGCATTTGTTGAAAGCCGTGGACACACAGGTCCACGCGAGGGTGTCAGCATCGCATGCTCAGGCCTGCCTTTGAGCTGAGAATACCACCGGGTTTCTTCAGAACTGTTACAAGACTGTCAACTTCTTCCTGGAGTCTAACTACCTTTCAATTAGTAGGGACATTAACGGTATTTATTTGGCACAGAATAAAAAACAGGTACTGTTCCTGAGCCTCTTAACTGTTTCCCTGGAAGAGAGTGAACGGCACAGCCTTGCAGATGTTGTGCTAGGCAGAGGCAGTGGAAGAAGAGCCTAGAGCCTTCTGTTTCCAAGGTGCTGGGATGTTTCCAAGGCTTTGTTGTTGGTTTTTGTTGTGTGCAGATGTACCAACACCTTTTTGATTGGGCTTTGCTGACAGCTCGTGATAAAGAATCCACCTGCCAAGCAGGAGACCTGGCTTCGATCCTTGGGTTGCAAAGATCCCCTGGAGAAGGAAACAGCAACCCAACCAGTATTCTTGCCTTTGAAATCCCATGGACAGAGGAGCCTGGTGGGCCACAGTCCATGGGGTCACAGAGTCAGACATGTCTGAGTGACTAAACACACACACACACACACTTGTGCCTATCATGTACCCAAACAGCATCGCCTTCCTCTGTCCAGGAAAAGCAGACGCAGCCTCAGCCTGCCCCGGTGTCGGCCGTGAACACTGCTACCCTGTGTCTTGAACTCACCTCTTTCCACCTGTTCCCGGGCCTGCTGGTTTGTCATTCCAGGGTAGGGGCAGACCCCCAGGCTGAAGGTCTCCCAGAGCAGGATGCCGAAGCTCCACACGTCACTCTCAGAACTGTATCTCCCTGGAGGGCGGACAAACCACAGCCAGTGCACTGGGTAAGCAGGTGACCATTTCTGATTGTGTGTGTCTGTGTCAGTCACATGTTTAAACTTACCAGGGACTCAACAATTAGTGATCTTATTCTCTTGCCTCGTTTTGCTTTCCAGGAGGAGTAATACACCAATTAAATGAACAGTCTTCAGGTTGTTAGTTTAACCAAACCGCCTTCCAAATCACATTTCCCCCAACAAGAACACATACTCACTCACTGTGCAAGCTTACTCTTTCTGTGGCCTCTAAATGAGCTGGATGGTTTATATAAAAAAGATATAAATTTGTATACATCAATGCCTAGGAGATTAATTAAGCTGGGAGTTATGTAATTTTGTTTTCTGCCTGCATTCAATTTCTTTCTACTGAAATTACAAAGTTAGAGAAGCAAGGAGAGTTTCTTAACTTTAGTTTTTTTACTCTTCACTGTTTACAGATATTCTTACATGCCTAAAGGTCTCATTTTCTCCACTGACAGTTTCATTTATTGAAAACTCATTTTTCTGTGTTTTGAATAGAGTAGAAATTAACAGCTCGCTGATAAAAACAACTTCTTTAAATTACATGGTGCCTTGTTTTGTCAAAATATCTTGGTGCACCTGTTCTACTGAATTACATAAGCTAAGCTCTTGGTTTTGTTTTTTCTGTGGTAATCTTCTAGACAAACACAGAGATAAAAGCCAAACAAAGATACCTTCTGGAATGAATGTGACATCAAGGAGCGGAAGCAAAAAGGCTATGAATTTCCAACATTTTCCAACATATTTCTGCTTTATAAATGCCTGATTTACAAATACCCTGATTTATAAATGCCTAGCCTCTAAAAATGTCTTGTTAATTTGAGTAGGACGGCCTTTTTCTCTTTCTTGCAAACAGTACAAGGAAACAGCACAATAGTGCTATGCTAACTGCTCTGACGTCAGAGACTGGAGTGTTCTGGGGGATCATCGTCTCCAGCTGTGTGAATTAGTTTCCTTCTTACTAGACAGTAATTATGGACATTCACTATGTGAGTCGATTAGTTGCCTTGTCTGTACATCAACTTTTTTCATGCCTGACATCCAATGATTTAAAGCTTTTCATGAAAATCATTCAATGGCCACTAGTTTAGACTAATTAACTCTTCAAAGACGTGTACAGCCCAGAGAACCCAATGCCTTTTTGTTAGACGATATCTGGGAAGAGGTCAAGAAGGGCCACTTGTGCTGTAAACCAAGATCACACTCTGGAAGTGAAAGCTTATAACCTAACTCTGTGACCTGACTTTTGAATCTGGTTTTAACTGGATTATTTTAAGGAATTAATTAGTATTTCTTATTGAGGTATAACTGACATATAACATTATATGAGTTTCAGTTGTACAGCATGATGACTCACTATTTGTATCTACTGCAAAATAATCACAGTAAGTCTAGTTAACACTATCAGCCACTGTCACAAAAAATTTTTTCTTGTGATGAGAACTTTAAGGATCTACTCTTTTAGCAACATTCAGATATACGATATAGTATTAATTACAGCAGCCATGCTTTAAGTTACATCTCCATGTAGAACAACAAATAAGACTTTCATAAAGTATGTTTTCTCTTGTCAAAAAATGCTAGGATTTAGAGCCAATCTTCAGTAATTTTATTCTGGGAGAACTGAAACGTTTCTCAGGTTTGCTGAGACATGTGCGCGTTGCGGAGTCCAGCTCCAGCAGCCAGGGGACCAGCCTGAAGGGATGAGCGGTGTCGGCGGGAAATGATGCAGCCTCTGACTCGAGGCGCGGGGCTACACGTTTATTTCAAGCATCAGGTCTTCTTTTATCCTTTGACAAAAGCATCAGGTCAGAGGTTTGACATTTTCAGTTCCCCCTCACACAGATTATTGTCTCATTGTTGCCCTTCAAGCAGAGCTCCTGCTTCAGCGGTCCTCTCAGAGTCGTGTTTCCTTGTGAGTACACTGCATGCTATGTCTGGGCTGCCTACCACACTCCTCAGTTTACTTCTTATCTTTCTAATCCTGCTTGCCCCTAGTATCCTAAGCTCACTATCTCCTAAAAAGGCTTCTAGTATTCTTAATTATTCCTAAGCCCTAAGAGTTGGTGATGGACAGGGGGGCCTGGCGTGCTGCGATTCATGGGGTCGCAGAGTCAGACACGACTGAGCGACTGAACTGAGCTGAAGCTCAGCAAACTTCCTTTGCCATAAACAATTTCCCTCAAAAACAGGTCTCAGATAACAATCCTTCCCGTGGCCTCAAGCTGCGGCCTACATGCTCATCCTGGAACATTCTTTGCAAAAATCCTTGAACAAATGTCAATGGTTATTTTATAGATTATTTTCTGGGCACAACTGCAGAAGGCTTTGTGCTTTCTCACGCTTCTCTCAAGAACAATAAGCACCTTAATATTCTTTCCAGCCAACTCAACCAAAGAAAGGAAAGAACAAGTTAGAATCACAAGAGCTAACTCCTTCATTCCGGGTCCATGCCTGCACAATGAGGAGAGGGCTGGTGCCGTGCCTCCATTATGTCAGTAATGCCTAATGCCGCTCGTGACAAGCACACACTCAGTAACTCCCTCACTGGTTTGGGTAATAAATACTCCTGACTTCCTTCTCATCCTGTTAGAAATCTCTCCCTCAGCTAAACTGTTCTGCATTAAAAAATTTTTATCAATATTTTTATTGAGGTATAGTTGACTTACAGTATTAATTTCTGCTGTACAGCAAGATGATTCAGTTACACACATACATACATTTTAAAAAAATATTCTTTTCCCTTATGGTTGATCCTAGGACACTGAATATTCTCTGTATATAAACATATAAAGTGGGGCCCTGTTTCTCCATTCTGTACATGAAAGCTCATACCTGCTAACCCCAGCCCCTCCTGCTTGGCCACTGCCGGCTGGTTCTGTGTGTCTGTGACTCTGTTTAACAGTCAGGTTCATTTGTGCCATGCTTTAGATTCTGCATGTACGTGGTGTCTATGGTGCCTTGCTGGGAGCCAGCACGAGAGATCCCACCCATGACAAAGTCATGCAGGACTCGAGGGACTCCCTGGGCTGATCCCACCCATGACAAGGTCATGTGGAGAAACCTGACGAGCAAGGCGGATCAGGACTCGAGGGACCCTCTGGACCTGCTCGAGCATCTACCCCCAAATCAGAATCTGTCTGTCTTACTATTTTATGCCTTTCACCAACTCTTCTGACATTAACAGGGGGCTATCCGTGACCACCTTTTTCTGGAAAAAATCAACTTAGGGCTCTAGCTAATAAATATCCTGGACAAGATAAGAGTGTTTCAATTCAAACCCCCTGTTAGCATTCTAGCTTACTTGGCAGGTTTATCCAGACTCTTGCAACACTGTTGAGCCAGTGCTTGCTGCCAAGTTCTCACATCCCTTATCCACTGTGTTCCTGGGAGTGCATATAGTCAGGATGTAGAAAAAACAAGCAGTAGCCTTAGCATTAGCAACATTAGACTTTGAGTTAATAAGTTCTTTCTTTGCTGTAACCTGCTGAATCTTTGCTCCATAAAAATGTAATCTGTACTTTAAGGGTGACGCAGGCTAGGAATTTAAGAAGAAACACTTTAAGGGAAAATTATTGTTCTGGCTGACCAACCTTTATCAAAAAGGGGTCATAAAATATCAATAGGCCTCCGGGCTAGAAGATAATGTACAAAAAAATAAGACTCTTGCGGGAAAGAACCTGGTAGTGATAAAAGTTAACACTGATGGATGTTGAGCTGACTCTGCATTTTTCACCTTGCTGCATGTACAACTCAGGGTATAAAAGCTCTCTCTGAAAATAAAGTGATGGGCCTCGCTCACCAAAGAAGCTTGGTCTCCCGGTGTCTTTCTTTCTTTCTCTTTCTTACTCTTCTTTCAGGCTAGTTCCTATCTGGACCACAGAGGTCTGCCGTGTCTACTTATTTGCCTGGGCTTCTAAGACCTGAACGTGAAGGTGCCCCATGTCTTTACTCCCTCAGGAGACCAGGAGGGTGCCTGCGGCCTACAAAGACAGTGCAAGTCTCTTGTCTCAAGACGTTATTGATTTTCTGTGTAAAGCAAGGAACATCAGCCTCTTTTCTCCTCTATTTTCTCCACTACAGTATTCGCTCTCATTCTTTCCTTATCTTTAAATCTCAGTCACCGACGCCATCACCCTGAAGATAACCTGGATCCAACCAGGGCTGGACCCCGGCAGTGCCTTTCTCTTTCTTACTTCACTTGGTATGACAGTCTCCAGTTGCACCCATGTCATGGAAACAGCGTCATTCCATTCTCTTTCAGCCCACTGTGTGCATGGACCGCATCTTCTGTGTCCACCCGCCTGCGATGGGCTCAGGCTGCTTCCCTGTCCTGCTGCTGTGAACGCAGGGGCGCGTTTCTTTCTGAGTTAGGGTGTTGCCTGGGTGTGTGCCCAGGAGTCAGCTGTGATCCGTGTCCACCGCCTGTGATGGGCTCAGGCTGCTTCCCTGTCCTGGCTGCTGTGAACGCAGGGGCGTGTGAGTCTTTCTGAGTTAGAGTGTTGCCTGGGTGTGTGCCCAGGAGTCGGCTGTCATCCATGTCCACCGCCTGCGATGGGCTCAGGCTGCTTCCCTGTCCCGGCTGCTGTGAACGCAGGGGCGCGTTTCTTTCTGAGTTAGAGTGTTGCCTGGGTGTGTGCCCAGGAGCCAGCTGTCATCCGTGTCCACCGCCTGCGATGGGCTCAGGCTGCTTCCCTGACCCGGCCACTGTGAATGCAGGGGTGTGTGAGTCTTTCTGAGTTAGGGTGTTGCCTGGGCGTGTGCCCAGGCGCCGGCTGGCTGGACCATGTGGTGATGCTGCGCTTGGTCTTCTGAGGAGCCCCGTCTTGTTTTCTGCAGTGGGTCACCCAGTTACGTTCCCACCAACAGTGGCCTCCCTTGTCTCCACACCTTCTCCCGCACTGACTTGTACACTTAACAATGGCCATTCTGACTGCTGTGAGGTGGCACCCCACTGCAGCTTTGATTTGCATTTCTCTGATAATTAGTGATGCTGAGCATCCTCTCATGTGCCTGTTGGTCATTTGTTTTTCTTCTTTGGAGAAATGTCTATTGGGTTGTTTATTTGTTGTTGAGTTGTATGAACTGCTTGCATACTTTAGAAATGAAGCCTTTGTTAATCGCATCATTTCCAAATATTCCTTGCCCTTCTGTGGGTTGTGTTCTTGTGTTGTTTTTAGGTTCCTTTGCTGTGCAAAAGCTTGTAAGTTTGATTAGGTCCCCTTTGCTTATTTCCTTTTTATTTCTATTGCCTTGGGAGACTGGCCTTAGAAAACACTGGTATGCTTTATGTCAGAGACTGTTTTTTCTATGAGCTTTTCTAGGAGTTGTATGGTGTCTTAAAGACTCAGGTTTATGTCTTTCAGCCACTTTCAGGTTGTGATGAGAAGGTGTGTTGATCAGCGCTTTGTGAAGTTAACATGAAAGCCTGCTGAAAGCAGCCCCTCATGGCCCACCAGTGACCTTCATGTGTGCTATGCTTAGTTGCTCGGTCCTGGCTGCCTCTCTGTGACCCTGTGGACTGCAGCCCGCCAGGCTCCTCTGTCCATGGGATTCTCCAGGCAAGAATACTGGAGTGGGTTGCCATGCCCTTCTCCAGGGGATCTTCCCGACCCAGGCATCAAACCCAGGTCTCCAGCATTACACACAGATTCTTTACCATCTGAGCCACCAGGGAAACATGTCTTTATTCTATGACATGCTAAATTTAGGTCTGGCTCTTACAGATATTGGAATTAGAATTTTGAATTAAAGTATTTGGTAAATACTTTAGTCAGCTTGAAATTCAACTAAAATATGCTCTGATTAAAAGGCAGAACTTTACTGGCATAACTGCTCAGCAGTAAGAGAGATTTTAAAGGCCATGTAATATAGAGAATCTGGCAAACAGGATGAAGAACACATTCTAGAGAGTGGATTTTACTGAGAAGTATTTAAGGCTCCCTAGTCCAGCACTGGCTCCCTTATAGGGCTGCTGTAAGAATCAACAACAAGATGCTTAGCAATGTTTCATTATCTAAGAAAATGTCTCCATTTAAAAAAAGATTACAGTCCTTTCTTTCATCTTGTGATCGCTCTCCTTAGGAATATGACCACCGCAGAGAAGAACCGCTGTGGGAAACAGCAGGGCTGCCATGTTCTGTGGATTTTGAGGAGCGGTGGGATTCCTCAAAGCTTACCAGCACTTCTCTTGCCAGCACACGGGAAGACAGACTAAGGGTGAGGCTTAGTATCCCTGAAGTATTAAGTTAAAAAACTACATTGCTGGAAACTAGAACAGCTTAGTCAACGTCTTACAATGACAACTACCTGCACATATCTATTCCATAGCATTGCTGACATGCAAAATGCAAAGCAGGTTGTGGTGTCTGGATCCATCCCAAGTTGTTTCCAAAACAATTATATTCCAAAGCTTGATCTGGAAAACATTCGGTGGTTCCTCAAACACTTAAGCACAGAATTACCATATTCCCTAGTGTGTACTCAGAATTAATTGAAAATAGGTACGCAAATAAATCCTAGTATACAGATGTTTAAAGCAGCACTATTCACAACTGCCAAAAGGTAAACACCGCTCAAATACACATCAATGGATGAACAGATAAATAAATTGTGGTAGATACATATAATAGAATATTACTGAGCTATAAAAAGGAGAAAAATAATGAGACATGCTATATAACATGGTTGAACCTTGAAAACCTTATTTTGCTAGGTGAAAGAAGTCACATACCAATGGTCACATGTTCTATGATTCCATTTATATGAAGTAGGCAGAACAGGTTATATACATAGCAACCAAGAGCAGGTCTGAGGTTGCCAGCGTTTGGGGGAGTAACTTCTTAATACGGGTGTAAGGCGTTATTCCGGAGTGAGGAAGATGTTTTAGAACTAGACAGAGGCAGTGCTTGTACAGCTCCGTGAAGGCACTAAATGCCCCTGAACTGCTCGCTTTACAGCAGTCAGGTTTACATCACATGAATTTCGCCTCAAAGCTTTTTTTAAATTACCTGTCTTTAATTTAGACTTTTGTAAATACTTTATATTAATTTTTCATGATGAAGTACTTTTCACTTCAAATTAACAAAGAATAATTTTATGATATGTTTTAAATTTGATTTTTATTTTATGTTGGAGGGTAGGTGATTCAAAATGTCCTCGCAAAGTGATTCAGATATGTATACACACAGATTCCATCTCTCTCTTCCCAAAAGATTTATACAAGTTCCAGAGACTGAGATGCTAAGAAACCATGTCAGTTTTTCAGAGTGAGAAACTACAGGCTTAGTATTTTAGGAACCTAACATCAGATGAGGTTATTGGACCAAATATAAGGCATTCAAAGGAAATGGTCCAGAGCCACACAACACTTTGACTCTGGGTCTAATCTGACTATTAAAATAGAAATAATCTTTTTCTTGGATCACAATAGAAACTTTCAGATGCACACTCACACTTAACAGTGCTTGTAACTCTACCCATCTTTTAAATCTAGCAATCTTACACACAGAAATCTGATCAATAAAATTGCTGAATTAAGTCTGTCCTCAAGGGTGCAAAGTCTGAACTCACACACACCCCGTGTGCTGCCCCTCAGCTGATTCTCGCTTGTGCTCTGCTCTGCCCCGGGCCCCTGCCCGTGACTGTTTCATGCTGACGGAGTCCACTTTGACCACCAGAAAGGAAGGGTCTCTTCTTACCATAATTAAGCGCTTCTGGTGCCGTCCACTTAATGGGGATCTGCTTCAGGCCAGAAGATGAATACACACCACCATCCTCTTGACGAGACATTCCAAAGTCACTGATTTTCAGCACGTTATTCTCACCTACCAGGCAGTTTCTTGCAGCAAGATCCCTAGGTCACAATAAGACACAGAAAACGTCGTTCACATTGGTGACTTCCACACTTCACATGTGCACATCTGCAGTGTGCTCGCAATGAGGTTAAGAATACATATGAGTTTCCAGTCTTTCTCTCTGTCACAGGTAAACATCACCACGAGAACACGTGTGCATGTGGTGGGCCACATGCTAATCTAGGCGCCACAGGCATCATTTCCACTGAAACAGAAAGCGCTGATTCTAGTGTTGAGAGAGAAGCCACAGGAGCGACTAGGCAGACTCGGTATCACGCCTCTCTGACTGGCTGTCCCAGAGCCGCACTAACAGAACTTTCTGGGACAAGGGCGCATGCGGCCCCGCGGGCCCGTGTGTGCTGGCTGGCAGGCAGCACGGACCACGTGACTACTCAACACATGCAGTGTGACGGGTGCGATGGGGAAACTGAGCATTTACATTTTCTTACTTTCAGTTAAATAGCTGCGTGTGCCTTTGGCAGTGCACCCGTGGAATTCCCAAAGGCTGGAGAATGGCTGAGGTGCCAAAGAGGCTGATGTCTTTCTTTTCCTCTTTTCCCATTTTGTATCTGGGATACACAAAACCCTCCCTGGTGATCTGCCCTGCCTGTCTCACCTTGTTCTGCGTGTGTACTAAATTGACTAAGTTCCTTCATTTGTGTCTGACTCCTTGTGACCCCATGGACTTTAGCCCGCCAGGCTCCTCTGTCCATGGAATTTCCCAGGCAAGAATACTGGAGTGGGTTGCCATGCCCTCGTCCAGGGGATCTTCCTGACCCAGGGATCGAACCTGAGTCTCTTTCGTTTCCTGCTTTGGCAGGGGGTTCTTCACCACCAGCACCACCTGGGAAGCCTCTGTCGTGCTCTGGTGTCTCCATAATTGCTTATTCCAGCCACACTCCACTTTGTTTTGTCCCCAAACACAGGACAAACCCCCTCTGCATGACAAGCCTATTTCCACGGCAGGGCTTTGCACTCCGCTACTCCCCTTGCCTGGAGTACTCGCCGTCTAGACTTTTGCATCGCTCGCTCCTCTTCATTCATTCTTAGCTCAAGGGAGACTTCTGTGAGACTTGCCAACCTCCCCTGCAGCTAGCTCCAGCCGTAATCCAAATACTGGCCAATGAGATATAAGCAGAAGAACTGTTTAGTTTCTTTAAAAGAAAAGGGAAGTACCCATTACATTTCTCTGTCAGAGAACTCTATCCTGACCTCCCTTAACTAATAGAAGGATGGTGGTTAACAAAAGAGACCAAGTCTGCACTCTAGTTCTAGTGGGAAGACAACCAATAATCAGATTCATATATGTAATATAGATGTTTATATATAGACATATAAATAAAGTATATAAGCATGCACACACACAGAATATCAGAGGAAAGGTCAAACAATGTTGAGTGTTAAGAAAAAGAGCTATATAAAGGGAAAAAGATTTTCAAGAGGGAATCCTATTTTAGATAGGCTGTTAGGAAAGGTCTCTTTGATAATGTGATATTTGATCAAAGACCTGAAAGAAGCTAAGGAGCAAGCCATGGGGATATCTAGATGAAGAGCATTCAGGGTAGAAAGAATAGTATTTATAGATACAAAGGCCCTAAAATTGGCCCATACTTGGTATATTCAAAGAACGTCAAGGAAGCCAGCAGAGCTGGAGTGGAATGAGTAAGCGAGAAGATAGATTTAATCAGAGTGAGCCAGGACCAAATGATGCATGGCTTTTTAATACTAAGCCCCTTGGATTTTATCAGCTAGGAGGTAGGCGGGGTTCTGCACACAGGACTGACACAGAGTGACTTAGGTTTTGAAGGATGATATGCTACGTGTGGAGAGTGGACTGGCAGAACCAGAGAGCCCAGTAAGCAGCTTATCTGTGAAGCCTAGAAAAGGAGATGACGGCCTGCACTAAGATGCAAGTGGTGGAGGTGGTCAGAGCTATCAGACTCAGGATCTATTCTGAAAGCACAATCAGGAGGACTTGCTGGTGGATTGGATGTAGACTGGGAGAGAAAAAGAGCCGTGGCTGACCCAAGGCACTGGCCTAAGCAACTGGGAGAATGTGGCTCACAAGGGAACGGGGACCTGGGGGAGAACCCGATTCAGAGCGTGGCAGACACAGCTAGCTGCTCCCTACTGTCCATTTAATCCTCTTTTTTAGCTTCCCCCCGCCGCTCCCCCCACCTTTTTTAGCTGAATATATTGTCATTCAGCTAAAAACTGCTAGTTGTCCCAACTTCCCCTGCAGCGAGATCTGGCCGTGATCTAAGTTCTGGCCAATGAGCTGCAAGCAGAAGAGTTGTCTAGGATTTCTAGTAACTCTCTTTTAGAGGGGAAGGACCATTACATTTATCTCTCCCACCAACGAAAAGAGGAAGCACACTAAAGCTGGAGAAGTAACGAGACAAGGGGCCCAGGTCCCTAATGACAAGTGTGCCTGCCACATACAATCTGGACTGCTGATCTTTGTATGTCTAGATTTTTTCTTTTAAATGTGTGAGAGAAATTCCTATGTCATTTAAGCAATTTTTGTTTCTTACATTTTTCTTTTTTTTTGGATATATGTGTGTTTGTGTTACGTGCAGTCAAAACTAACTCCTACTGCAGGTGGGGAGCCTGGTTTTGGACATACTGAGTCTGAGCTGTTGGGTAGGCAGTTGGGTGTATTAGTCTGGAGGTCAGAAGAGAGGTCGTGGAGCTGTCCACTTTCAGGTGACACTTGAGGTTATGGGATTAGAGAATGCTTTCACCTAGAGAGTGCGTGTAGAGAGGAAGGAGGATTCAAGGACTGCGCTCCAGAGCACTCTGTGATTTAGAGAGGGACTGAAGACAGAAGGCTGAGGAGGAGCAAGTGAGGCGGGGGTGGGGGGGTGGGGGTGGGGGTGGGGGGACCAACAGAGGAGCTGGTGTCCTGGAAGGCAACTGAGGAAGGCTTTTCGAGGAGGAATCAGATAGTAACTGTCAGCTACTACTAAGAGGACAAGCGAGATGGGGATGATGAGCTGGCCACGAGATTCAACAACGTGGGATCTAATGAGACTGACAAGTGTAGTCTCAGGAGTGGTAGGGATGGCGTGACTGGCGCATGTTTGAAGAGGATGAAAGAAAGAAGTGGAGACAGGGAGGTTTAGCCGCTCTGAGTCAGTTTTCTATAAAGGCATATCGAGAAATGAGGAGGTGACTAGAGAGCCTTTCAGGTCACAGGGGTTTCCCCTCTAACTTGTGCAGACAGTAATACTCGTGTATAGAGGGTAAACTAATGCAGGAAGGGGAGGTGGGCATTGCTGGTGTGAAGCCTTTGTGAAGAGGTGGTGTGCTGTTCAGAGCTACTCCCCAGTGCCCAGAACAGCACTGGGCACTAGGAGGCGCTCAGCAGATGTCTGCTGGGCGCACACACACATTGCTTTATTCTAGGAGTGATCCCTGCTGAAGGTAGGCTGTCTGTTCTGTGCTTTCCTTTGTGAGTCTTTCCTCCTGAGGAACAATCAACAACCTGCTTCTCTTTCAGCTGAGATGGTTTTATATATTTATCTTTGGAATGCACTTCTACATATCCAACATGAGCCAAGACTTCTGAAAAATTGTAGTCTAATTTATATACAGTTGGTCTTGTAACATAGGAAGTACCTTGAGCACTGACTTTAGCATTAGCTGACTGGTAATATGGTATTTCCTCAGGGAGTTAAATTAGCCTTGTACATCTTTGTAGGAAACTTGGGCAACAGCACCTAAAGACATTCAGAAAGGAATGTGGCATCTTCTACCTTACTAACTTGGTAAGATTAGCTTTATTTATTAGATCTAGTTTCACAATGGAGAAGCTTAGAAGCCCAAGGTTCAAATTAAATCACTGACTCGCTTCCCAGTTCTGTGGAAGAGTGAGGGACTCTGGTTTGTTGTTAGACAAAGTGAGTGGTAGTAAAATACTGGTTCGTTCTAATCTGTAGGAAGGAACTTTTCTATAAAAGTACATTCTGTGTGCTTAGGAATGCCACGACCTACCTATGGCCTAGATGGCCTGAATGAAAAACAGCTCTGTGACTTATTTGACTGTCCTTGGGAAAAGAATCTCAAAAAAAAAAGAGCAGATATATGTATATGTATAACTGAATCACTTTGCTGTAAACCTGAAACTTATGCAACATTATAAATCAACTATACTACTGTAAATGTTTTTTAAAAACTGGATCTGGAAATGCAAAGTTCTAGAATAATCAAAGCAACTTGAAGAAGCATAAAGCTGAAGGACTCACCTAACCTGATTCTAAATATTACTAGAAAGATATCATCATCAATACAGTTAAGTAGAACAGATATATTACAGATCACTGGAGCAGAATAGCGGGTCCTGAAATGGATCACAGACGTGTGGTCACCTGACCGGACAGAGGTACGATTGACTGCAGCGCGAACCTCCCAGTCCTGGCCAGGGGACTGGGCGACGCCCCCTCAGGGCCAAACGCCATTTCTCTCGGTCGGAATGAGCTGCCATTCAGCGTGGCTGTTTAGGCATGTACAGGGTTTCGGTGTTGGACCTTTCCTCAGAATAAGGCCTGTGCTGCACAACGACATATGCTGTCTTCACTGCAGTGCCGGCGTGGGGTCTGTCCTCTGAAATGAGGATTTCAGTTCTATGAGGGATGAAGCTAAAACTAATTTAGAGATACCTTCAACTCAATGTTGTGGGCTGCACGAAGTTCAAGTGCATGGAAATGGTGTCTTTGGGCATACTCTATGAATTAAAATAAAACCTCAGGCCTTCAGGCAATAAGCATGCACTGCATCCTCACCCTTTGCCTAATAGTCTAAAAAGTATTAAAGGAGATAGGAACCACAGATGCAGTCTCTGGGCTGAGAAGCTGACAATCTAATTTGGGAGATAAGGCAGACACACACCTCTGTCCCTTCTCTCCTCTCCGTTCATTTCTTTATTTAGCTCCCAGCTGCCTCGCCCCAAGTCAGACACGGCAGGAGACTAATGCTCCCTGCCTCTCCCCACCTGAAACTGCAGGAGAGCAAGTCAACGTGAGCCAGTGTGCTACCGACTGCAAATCCTACAGGAATTCAGGGATGGGGAATCTCCTAACAGGCTGGCGTGGTATTCACAGAAGGTAACTGTTATGCTGGGGAAGACTGAAGCGGGAGGAGAAGGGGACGACAGAGGATGAGATGGCTGGATGGCATCACCCACTCAATGGACATGAGTCTGAGTAAACTCCGGGAGTTGGTGATGGACAGGGAGGCCTGGCGTGCTGCAGTCCATGGGGTCACAAAGAGTCGGACATGACTGAGCAACGGAACTGAAATGATGGGAGATAACTTGATCTTACCGGTGCAGAGGAACAGCGCAGTGAATGCTACTGGCTGCCCAAAGGACACAGAGCTGTTCCACTTAAGTCTGCTGCATAACCTTACTTAAAGATTCAAACTTTTAACTGTATACCAAGGGTCTCTTACAAGCTGTACACAGTATGAGACAGGCTAATTAGGATGAAATGGGCACAGAGAACATTTACGGGAAATCCGGTGCCAGCAGGTACTGGAGATGAGCACATTTTCTTTGCTCTCTCTGGAAATTACAACAGTGAGCAGCTTGCTCTGGAGTGATGCTGCCTCTCAGAGCAAATACTGTGATGAACCAGGGACAACCAGAAGGCTGGGCCAGTGTTCTCCTTTGCTGGCTGCTTTATCCCAAATGCCATTCACTGCTTGCAGCTAAGATTAATCCCTCAGTAGGAAAGGAGTTAAGAAATATTTGCCTCTTTTCCCACTAGGTCTGGATAATTGTTACTGTTTAGTCGCTAAGCCGTGTCCAACTCTTCGCGACCCCAGGGACTACAGCCTGCCAGGCTCCTCTGTTCATAGGATTTCCCAGGCAAGAATATTGGAGTAGGTTGCCATTCCCTTCTCCAGAGGATCTTCCTGACCCAGGGACTGAACCCACGTCTCTTGCATCAGCCGGGAGATTCTTTACCACTGAGCCACCAGGGAAGGCCCCGGTCTGGATAAAACTGAGTCACAAATAACTCTCGGCACTTAGGAGGAGAATACCTGAGATCTCCTCATTCTAACACAGGGCGGAAAGCCATAACCCAGGGGCGGGGGATAAAGGAAGCCGACTTAATGTGCCTCATTATGCTCTGCTAAAGAACAGGACTCTCCTATCTTACTACTGCACAGCATATGTGTCAGTGATGGCTGCAAGCACACCTGGGGAGCATGATAGAGGAGAAGCTGAAAGCAGCAACTCTGAAACATTGCATCGGTGATTCCCTAGCTCTTGGACCTTTGGAAATTTACTCATGCTTAGCCTCAGTTTTCTCATCTGTAAAGTAGGAAGTATCTGCCAAAGACTGTTGTGAAAATTAGGTAAACTGTTTAGCACAGCAATTGGAAAACAGCAGTGAGACTTGAATTTTAGTCACAAAAACTGTGTATTGGAGAATTACTGCCTTCTCCTCCCTTCTAACTGGAATAACTGTTAGACCACCTTTCTATTTATATAAACACAGAAGCCATTCAATTTAGTTCTCCTAACAGCAACAATTTATGTGGCATTTGCTAAATGTCAGGGACTATGTTAAGCTCCTTTCATAAAAGCCACTTAATTCTTCTGGTTACGGTACCGATGACCTCTGTCTTTATACAGGAGATGAACCTGAAGGCTGGAGGGTGAAGTGGCCTAGGGCTGCAGGGTCAGTGGGGGGCTACTGAGGTCTGGCCTCAGAGCCTGCCATGCTGGCCCCCTGCCATCATGCCCCTCAACACGCCTCGCACTTCTCTTCCAGAACGCAATCCCATTACACACCCCGTGATCTGCAGCCAGTGGCTACAGCTTCCGAATTTTAAACAACCCAGGAGTTAAAAGTTGATTACCTTTAAGAAAGGAAGTGACACTCCACTCTCCCCTGTGAAAAGGGAGGGGACCTGAAAAACCTGTTTTCAGAAGAAGCCGAAAGTCAGCAAATGGTTTGAAGTGACAGACGCATGTCCACTGGGAGGGGGAGGCGGGGCAGCATGGAGCGGGGACCACGACACGGTCGCCACTACTGAGCCGACAGTGATGGGACCAGAGATGAGGCAAAAGAGAAGTGACCAGCCACACCCTTCTGCAGATCCCACGGTGCGTCTTTCCACCTCGGAATCACCTTCTCTTCCTTTGAATAAAATCCATGTGAAGGTGAAGACCTCTCTCCATGCCTCATTTTCAGGCGCACCTGTGACTTCACTCCCCACCTCGTTCCTCAAGCTCCCTTCCCCTCACAGCTTCCTGCACCACACTTCCCACCTCTGCCTCGGTGAGCTCTGTGCCCCCATCACTAATGGGGCCCTTAGTTCTAAAAGAAGAGGACCCCAAAGGAAGGCCCAGCTGCAGAACTGTGGACATTAGGCCCATTATTAAACTGTGTTTTTTCTGTTCCTTTGAGAAACCGCTGAGTGCCACGCATTCTGGGGGGCAGGAAGGAAGGCGCTGCTCCCGTGTGTGCAGACAGGTGAGAGGGAGAGGGTGTGATGTGTATCTCTGCTGAGGCCTGCCCCAGTGCTCGGCGGGCTGGTACAGTGAGAGCCACGGGCTCCTGAAATCCCTGGCCTGCTGCCCGTGGGGACACTTAGAGGCCTCGGGATCTGAGGCGCTTCATTTGCTTAAAGCCTCTGCAAAAATGCAAACATGCTACCTGTGGGGAGGGAGGTACATGAGACTTTTAAATCACATTTTGGTATAAATTACTCCAGTAGATAATCAAACTGATGTCACACAGAATCTGTGTAGACAGAGGAGCCTGGCAGGTGCGGTCCACAGGGGCGCAGAGTCAGACAGGCCTGAGCGCGCGGCGGCACAGCACACAGAAACTCACGATGACGGTGCAGGCCTGCTCCGACAGTGGGGAGAGAGCAGGCAGAGGCTGAGCACCCAGAGCAGGCCACGGAGAGCCGGCCTGGCCTGAGTGTGGTGGGCTCCCGGGGGCGGGCAGGCCTGGCGCTGTTGAGTATGAGTGTGCGGGGAACATCAGCCTGCTGCTGCTGAGCCGCTCAGTCGTGTCCGACACTGTGCGACCCCGTGGACTGCAGCCTGCCAGGCTCCTCTGTCCACAGGATTCTCCAGCAGGAGCACTGGAGTGGGTGGCCAGGCCTCCTCCAGGGGACCTTCCCCACCCGGGGATGGAGCCCGCGTCCCTTACGTCTCCTACACTGGCAGGCGGGTTCTTTACATGTGCCCCCTGGGAGTGCAGGCGCAACTTCTAAAAAGCTGTCCAGGGATTGCCCTAGGGAGTTTCTTCTAAACCAGGTGACCTTCTCTCAACAGCACAGCAGGGTCAGCCCTGGAGGCTGAGTTGCCTCCACCCGAGTTTGCGTGTGCTGGAGAAACGCGGCCCTGGGCTGTCCATGGAGAGACAGAGGCTCTGCTGACTCCCCTAATGAGGCTGCTGTGGGCGAGCTGGGCCCTGAAACTGCTCCCTGAGAGCTGGCTGCAGGAGAGCTGCTCATGGAGGCCCCGGAAGCCACCTGCCGTCACCAAAATGGACGTGGGGGGAGCACATACCTGCACTTACTCTGGCTCTTTCATCCCCTTTCCATTAGCAACTTCCCTGTAAGAGAATCCTAGCTGGATACGTGCAAGTATGGACTAGGCATATTCTTTCCTTTAGCTTATAGACAATTCCTAGATAGTTAGAAAGGGAACTCATACCACAAATAGGGATATTGAAAAAACCCAGAACCACAAACACGCAGTGATAACACCTGCTTTAGTCCTCAATGTACCTGAAAAACCCAAGGGGAACTTCCTTTGTCTTTAAGTACTGTGACTAATCTGGATGGTTTATCGTTATGAACCTCTGTCTGTATAGTCAGAAATGTTGCTGCTGCTAAGTTGCTTCACTCGTGTCCGACTCTGCGCGACCCCATAGATGGCAGCTCACCAGGCTCTCCCATCCCTGGGACTCTCCAGGCAAGAACACTGGAGCGGGTTGCCATTTCCTTCTTCAGTGCGTAAAAGTAAAAGTGAAGTCACTCAGTTGTGCCCGACTCTCAGCGACCCCATGGACTGCAGCCCATCAGGGTCCTCCGTCCAAGGGATTTTCCAGGCAAGAGTACTGGAGTGGGGTGCCATTGCCTTCTCCAATAGTCAGAACTAAGCATCTCTTATTCATAACTTTCTACTATCACTTGAGGGCCACATGATGATGTTAGATATCAAATTGGTGGAGACTACTACAAATTATAAATAAATACTGATCTAAAAGTGAACCTATTAATAAAGAAACAGTCTGGTCAAGAAGAACTGGGGCATGGTGGGCAGTGGGGAAGACAAATGAAAAAACATTGATGGAAAGTAAATACCAAAAATCTCTTTAGTTCACAGAAACATACCAAATCCCAGTGGGGAACTCAACAACAAAACAGAGCTGTCCTAAGCATGCACAGTTAAGGCCAAGAGATACCTGCCCTCCACACTTGGTCTCAGTACTAATGGCAAGAGCCTCTGCTCATAAGACTTCTGGAAGGGTGATTTGAAAAACATCCGCCCTCTCCTGTTCTGACAGCAGGAGAAAGAAGCCACTTGCTTGAGTGACTAATGATAAAACCTACGCTACACTTGGAGGCAGCTAATTCCTCTGAGCAACAGATAGAAAGTGACAGAATCACTCCTTACTGAACAGTCATCAAGATAATAGCAACCATTTGTTGAATGTTTTGTATTTGTCAGGTACTGTTTTAAATCTTTTTCAAACAATTCATTTCCTGTCAATACTCAGCTTTGTGAGTACTGATCTGAATATGAAATACATTTCAGATTTTTCCAGGAGCAATAACGAGAACACCTCCTCTGCTGGGGGTTCTGGACCAGGAGTTGGAGACCTGGGTTATCGCCAGGGTTTTCCTTGACAAGCCATATAAACGAATACCCCATGCATCATTTTCCTGGGTCTCGGGAATGAGAGCACCAGTTCTTGACTTTCTTGAGTCTAAGTCTTCCACATAATATGCAACCATTTTATGACTTGTTTGTACCACATTTACCCTGATGTGAGAGTTGTATTTTTACAATGGCTGACAAAGAAGATACAATATAATGAAAAAGCTCCTAAGGATTCAAAATTGTTTTGAAACAAATTTGTATTCCACTAATCACAACAGTAAAATAGAATTGCATATGGACATATACAGATACATCACTCTGCTCAAACGAAGCTTGAGGCGCCCTTGGGCACTTGCAGTGGCTTGGAGGAGCCGGTGGTCCGTGGTCCAGCACATGGTAGCCAGTGTATGGCCCTTTCCACTGTAACGCTCTGTAAGCTATGGTTAAAGGCACTGTCCCCCTGTAACTGGCTGGATGAATTCGCCACACAGGGATGCTCGACGGTCCTGGTGAAGGGTTTCCTACCTTTCTGTCACAAGCGTGAACACCAACATTGATGGATGAGGGCTAGTTATAAGTTACAAGCTTGAATCAAGAAAACACACTTCCTGACCTGGTAAGAATAAGAGTGACTACTTATTTAGCACCTCGTATATGACAGGCATGATATAAGGAGCTTAACCTATTATCCCTAACTGCTATTTAAATGTAGGTAGTTCAGTTCAGTTGCTCAGTTGTGTCCGACTCTTTGCGATCCCATGAACTGCAGCATGCCAGGCCTACTGTCCATCACCAACTCCAAGAATCCACCCAAACCCATGTCCATTGAGTTGGTGATGCCATCCAACCATCTCACCCTCTGTCGTCCCCTTCTCCTCCTGCCCTCAATCTTTCCCAGCATCAGGGTCTTTTCCAATGAGTCAGCTCTCCACATCAGGTGGCCAAAGTACTTTAGTTTCAGCTTCAGCATCAGTCCCTCCAATGAACACCCAGGGCTGATCTCCTTTAGGATGGGCTGGTGGGATCTCCTCGCAGGTATCTCTGTCTTAAATGTAGGCATCACCAGACTTCCTGGTGGCTCAGGTGGTAAAGAATCCCCCTGCAATGTGGGAGACCTGAGTTCGATCCCTGAGTTGGGAAGATCCTCTGGAGATGGGCATGGCAGCCCACTCCAGTATTCTTGCCTGGAGAAGCCCATGGACAGAGGAGCCTCGTGGGCTGCAGTCCACGGGGTCACACAGAGTCGGACACGACCGACACTACTGTACCAATAAAGAAACCGAGGCGCAGAGATTAACTAACTTGCTTAAGGAGATAGTGGACACGTAGCTGAGTGTGGAATCTGTCTTGCTCTGGAGCTCGCATGCTTCCAGTATTCTACAATGCCGAGTATCCTTTTGGTTCCTTTGAACGACTGTTTTTATCTTGACAAAACTTAAGCTCGGCAGCCCCTGAGTAGACAGACTTCTGCCATCTTGTTCCTGAGACTTGATGAAATAG
This sequence comes from Capricornis sumatraensis, assembly GCF_032405125.1. Taxonomy (NCBI): domain Eukaryota; kingdom Metazoa; phylum Chordata; class Mammalia; order Artiodactyla; family Bovidae; genus Capricornis; species Capricornis sumatraensis. The sequence continues at coordinate 107,285,651 of NC_091077.1, read as the reverse complement.
AGCTCGGCTCAGTGCTTAAGCTCCAGGATACCGACTACACTGAGGACTAAAATACCCGTTACCTTTGCTATTCTATTTTCCTTTCCTGCATAAAGGCACATGACAATTATAAAGGCACAGAACGATTCCCCCCAAACCATTTGTTATTGTTTACGTTTCACTGTGTGACACACGGCCTCACACTGGCAGCTAAATTCAGACACTAAAGGCACGTAAAGAAGGAGAGCCACTGTGTATAATCTGTGACGCACAAGGCGCGTCAAGGCCATTTGAATTTTTACGGTCTGCAAAACGTCCGGATACTAATGAACTCACACACAACAATCACGGTGGAATGCACCTCGATGCAGATAGCGAACCATCCGCAGACAGTCAACTCTTTGCAGGACTATGTTCTCTGTGCGGGGAAGGCCACAGGCTTTGCACTTGGCCGAGACAGCCCATAAGGACTGCGTCCCCCCAGCACCCTGTCCCCACTTCTTCCACCCGGACTCAGCTGTCGGTCAGACTGCACAGCTGCTGTGGTCTGGTGATGCGTGGGAGCCTCTCAGGCCGCACTCTTAGTCGAGCAGGAGGACGGCCATACCTGGCGTAGGAACACGGAGTCCCCTAACCACAGCCCGAGCCCGTGTGCAGAGGGGAAAGATCCCATCCTGTTCGCTGTGGCACCAGGCCCTTTAACGAACACTTTTCAGTATTTATAGGAATTCAAGAGAAGTAATGACTTCCTTTCATGTGTCTCAACAATTCTTTCCTTGCCTCCCATTTACATTCCTTTCAAATGCCATTTTCATTATTCCCATTTCAGTTTCTAATGTTGTTTTCTAGGTTTATGAAGTGATATCCCAGGTGGCTTTTATTATAAACTTTCCTTCAGTCCTATGATTGCTTTCAGTATATGAAATCCAAATAAGGAGAGCCAGACTTATGAATAAGATCTACTTTATAATAATTCATTTTTTATCTTGAAACAAAGATCTGAAATTCAATTTCTTTTCTGTCTCTCTGTATTTTCTTTTCATAGTCAGGAGAGCTTGCTTATCTTAGCTCATTTTTAATTCTGTATTATGTTTGATAAGACTTCATTTTTATGGTATTATATTAAGACTTGTTTCATATATGTAACTGTTTTTCTCATATACTTCTACAAGGTAAAAGGTTTTTAAAATATTCACCAAATGTCCTCCTATGATTAGTTATTATTCGTTCCGTGATTCTTTGCAGTAATCCACACAAAATCTGCATTTTGCATTCATGAAGGATTTCTTATCTAAGCAAATATTACCTCTGCATACACATGTGTTCTTTTGGTCTCTTAATGAAATCTACATTTACCAACTTGCACACCGCAGTTAAACAAAAGTGTCTGAAAGACTCAAAGTGGACAAAATAATAATTTATATACATGTAAAGCCTATCATGCCTGAAGGAGTCCACATGTTTTTGCAAATTACAGTCCTCTCCAGACTCTGAGAGGAAAATGTGACAGCTGCTTTGACAACATTCAGGACAGTGCACAGCAAGGGGGCAAGTCAGGGTGGCTCTTGCTGAATCTTGGCAAAATTACATTAAAACAGTCACCTATGAGGCAACTTAACTGGGACACAGGACTTTTAAAGTTCCATGAGATACCAAATTATTCTTTTAGTGTCATCAGTTGAATCTTAGCTGACATTAGGTAGTAGTTGAGCCTTTCAGATTATTTAAAGTATTTCTAAAGCAAAGGAATTAGAGGCTGCATTTGCAAACAGACTGCCTTATTAAGACCTTGCTACTTTGGCACAAATGTTCACTAATCTGACACTGAACGCATGCCACGAGGCTGGCACGGATCCTAAGACTGTGACGCCCAACCTTTGTGATGACAGTGATGGCACAGGGAAGAAATAATCTCGGGCTATTTGATCTGGGAACTGATTAAGGAAACCAGTACTTTGGCCACCTCATGTGAAGAGTTGACTCATTGGAAAAGACTCTGATGCTGGGAGGGACTGGGGGCAGGAGGAGAAGGGGACGACAGAGGATGAGATGGCTGGATGGCATTACCGACTTGATGGACGCGAGTTTGAGTGTATTCCAGGAGTTGGTGATGGACGGGGAGGCCTGGCGTGCTGTAATTCATGGTGTGCCGCAAAGAGTTGGACATGACTGAGTGAGTGAACTGAACTGAGTCTGTTACACAGATGAGTTTTTAGGTTCTAACAACCCAGCATTCTATAGTTACTGCTTGATAATGTACAAAAACTTCTGCTCTATATCAAAAAGACATGCTTCTACTTTACTTTGTATTTTTAAAATTACTATTCCATTAATCTTAGAATCTAGCTATAAGATGTACACAAAAGAGAGTATCCATCCATGCACTGTATGCACCTATCAACCAGTGAGCTCACCAATGGTTCAGCTTCTCTTTACTAAGGCATTAATAATTGCCAACATCCTCTGGATCATGGAAAAAGCAAGAGAGTTCCAGAAAAACATCTATTTCTGCTTGATTGACTATGTCAAAGCCTTTGACTGTGTGGATCACAATAAACTGGAAAATTCTGAGAGAGATGGGAATACCAGACCACCTGACCTGCCTCTTCAGAAACCTGTATGTAGGTCAGGAGGCAACAGAACTGGACATGGAACAACAGACTGGTTCCAAATAGGAAAAGGAGCACGTCAAGGCTGTATATCGTCACCCTGCTTATTTAACTTATATGCAGAATACATAATGAGAAACGCTGGACTGGAAGAAACACAAGCTGGAATCAAGATTGCCGGGAGAAATATCAGTAACCTCAGATATGCAGATGACATCACCCTTATGACAGAAAGTGAAGAGGAACTAAAAAGCCTCTTGATGAAAGAGAAAGAGGAGAGTGAAAAAGTTGGCTAAAGCTCAACATTCAGAAAACTAAGATCATGGCATCCGGTCCTATCACTTCATGGGAAATAGATGGGGAAACAGTGGAAACAGTGTCAGACTTTACTTTTCTGGGCTTCAAAATCACTGCAGATGGTGACTGCAGCCATGAAATTAAAAGACGCTTACTCCTTGGAAGGAAAGTTATGACCAATCTAGACAGCATATTAAAAAGCAGAGACATTACTTTGCCGACTAAGGTCCATCTAGTCAAGGCTATGGTTTTTCCTGTGGTCATGTACGGATGTGAGAGTTGGACTGTGAAGAAAGCTGAGTGCCGAAGAATTGATGCTTTTGAACTGTGGTGTTGGAGAAGACTCTTGAGAGTCCCTTGGACTGCAAGGAGATCCAACCAGTCCCTCCTAAAGGAGATCAGCCCTGGGTGTTCTTTGGAAGGACTGATGTTGAAGCTGAAACTCCAATACCTTGGCCACCTGATGGGAAGAGCTGACTCATCTGAAAAGACCCTGATGCTGGGAAAGATTAGGGCAGGAGGAGAAGGGGATGACAGAGGATGAGATGGTTCGATGGCATCACCGACTCGATGGACATGGGTTTGGGTGAACTCTGGGAGTTGGTGATGGACAGGGAGGCCTGGCGTGCTGCAGTCCATGAGGTTGCAAAGAGTCGGACTCGACTGAGTAACTGAATTGAACTGAACTGAATAGGTACTGGGTCTTCTGCTGTGTGCTGCAGGTAAAGATAGCCCAATTCCTTCTCTCAGGAAACTCAATATTACAAGAAATAGCTATGCAAGTACACACATTACAATGTTGGAGGTGACAAGTCTGAAAATTAGGAGTGGGCTCTCCACTGTGGTATGAAATCTTGGCTAACTTGTGACTGTGATGAGCAGAACGTGCGGAAGTAGAAGTATGAAGTTCTGGAGTGTAAGCCTTAAGAGGCCTTGCAGCTTCCACTCTAATTTTCCTGGAACACTCCAGACACTGTGGAAAAAAGCCTGGGCAAGACGCCATCTAAAGAGAGAGGGGCACATCCTCCAGTGGGCAGGGAGGCCCAGGCCGTGTGAGTGGGGCTGTGTTAACCCTCCAGTCCCAGTCAAACTGTTAGGTGTCTGAGGCCACATGAGTGACCCCGGGGAGAAACGCAGAAAACCATTCAGCTGAGCCAGCCCAGACTACCAACCCAAACTGGTGAGACAGAAAGGTAAGAAATGCTGTTTTAAGGCACTCTGTTGGGGACGGAATTTGATGAAGCATTAGACGATGGGAATAGCAGATTTATTAAGCATTTATTAGCACTCAGAGTGAGGAGAGCTCAACAGCAAGGGAACAGGGGCGGGCAGGAGAGCGGAGAGCAGTGCTCGCTGCTGAGGGAAAGCCTACGGCTGCTCCCTGCGGCTCCTCATCCGCCTGACGGAGCAGCGCAGGCATCTTCTTACCGGGGCAGCTCTTTCTCCGGGCTTGGCTCCTGGTCCTCTGCTTTGAACTTGTTTTTTCATCTAGCTTTTTATGGGCCACAGAGCTTTTATGGGCTGAATTTTTCCCTTTCAAGTTTTCTCTTTGCACTTATGACCACCAGGCTCTTTGATGAGTGTGCCTTCCAGACGCGGCTGCTCTGTGTCCAGAAAATGATACTGCCAGAGGGCTCTACCTGGTACCATCTCTTTACGACCAGTCACTTCCAACCGGGTATAACAGAAAAAAAATCGAGTATCTGGCAGGTGGAAGCTAGCTGACTTAGAGACACACTTCCCTGGGATACTTTGAGGGAGTTCTGCTCTCAGAATAGATCAAATCACAGTGAGGGATATAGGTAATGATGCCCCTGAGTCATCAATAAAGGTGATAACTATGGGGAAAACTTGGTATCAGAAAGTAGGAGAATGTGATAGGCACTTTCTAACTATTTCCATGAAAGATTTAAAATTGACAAGGAGAAGGCCAAGGGATAAATTGATTTGCTTCTCTCAAAAAGTATGTAATTTGCACTTCCTATTTGCCAGGCACTCTTCTAGGCAAAACAGTGACAAGACACACAAATTTATGTTCTTATGAAACTTAGGCTCCTTTGGCACAAACTAGATAAATGATGCATTATCAAAGAGGATACATCTAAAAGAATTACTCAAGGACATATTTGACATAATGTAAAAAAGGGATCCATAAAAGAGGAAGATGCAGTGTGCAAAAAACAGCAGAAGCAAGGACACGAGCGACACGATTATGTCAGCATAACTGTTGATCTGTACCGGACTCATGTTGATGTGTGGCAAAACCAACACAATAGTGTACAGTAATTAACCTCCAATTAAAATAAATAAATTTATTTAATAAAAAAGGTTCCTAGACCTCTTCAACATGCTAAGTGGAAGGGAGGAGATGGGGGTGGCTAGGATGATCGGCGCTCAAGGCGTTGGCCTGCTCCCACGAGAGAAGGGGACTACGGTGTAAAATGCTCAGGGGTAAGAAGTGCATGTGAACGTGAACTGAAGCGACAGTCACTCAGTCGTGTCCGACTCTTTACAACCCCACAGACTATGCGCTCCACGGAATTCTCTAGGCCAGAATCCTGGAGTGGGTAACCTTTCCCCTCTCCAGGGGACCTTCCCAACCCAGGGATGGAACCGGGGTCTCCTGCATTGCAGGCAGATTCTTTACCAGCTGAGCCACAGGCAATTGTGGCAACAGTGCCACCAGAAAGCAGAAAAAGAGCACCAATAAGAATAAAAAGAACTGCATTTCTAAAAAAGTAGAATTCACCAAAATGACACATCACTGATCCTAAAGGGGAAATACATCAAAGAGTGAAAACAACAGGAAACCCAGACTTATTATGAGCGAAGGCACAAAGCAAAAGCAGCCCAATCCCACGTGAACACAGGCCTGGCTTAGAAGGGGCAGTGTCTAAAGCCTGCGGCAGGCAGCAGGCCCGCGAGCCAGCAGGGAGGAAGGGAGGCGGGAGCAGAAGCAATCACCAGACAGCGAGCAGAGCGGCGGCCCCATGCTCCCAGCAAACAGCCGCCGAAACACCGGCAAAGGAAATGGAGGCCACCTCTGAGTACTTTAATAATTCTCTCACTAATGGGAGAGGCGGCATTCAGATTCAGTCCATGAGGAAACAATCAGAGTAATCACGGAATCCCACACTGTCCCAGTGTGTGGTCTGACTATTGATCGGGAGTGATGTCATTCCGTGGAGAAGCTGTGTCTGTCTCACTCTCAGCTTACTGAAGCCTGGGGCCCCTGGGGGCACCTTATCGGGAACAAGTCTGTCTCTGAGAAAGAACCGGCAAACCTTCACGAGGCCTTTCCAGCTGGAATCTCAGAACCAATTATCACGATTATTGTCAAAGCTATAATAAATAGCTCAGGTTTTCTGCGGTTTAGTTCTTTTGCTGACTGATTCTATTAATATAATAACAGGCAAATCTCAACTATTATGCAGACGGTTTTATTTTCTTAATGTTTCTATAATCCATTGTATTAGCTATAAAATAGATATGTAAATTTCATTAAATTGCCATGTGCTAAACAATAAAATGATTATGTAAAATCATACCAGGCAACGACACTATTCTATAAAGGTTTTATTATCCATATTCTTGATTATATTTATGTCAGATTATCAAAGTATATAGTAAGTGGCAGCTATGTTTTCAAAAGAATATTTTCTTTAAAACTGAATTTTATATATTAAAAATAATTTTGTTCTTTTTTCTGATGGTAGTGGAAGAGTAGATGTTTATTTTTATACCAATATCCCCAAATTTTTTTCTGCAAAATTTGCCATACCAAAGTTCTCTCCAGCAATAACAAAAAGAATTCCTCTCATGCTGAACTTGGAGAAGGCACTGGCACCCCACTCCAGTACTCTTGCCTGGAGAGTCCCATGGACGGAGGAGCCTGGTGGGCTGCAGTCCATGGGGTCGCTAAGATTCGGGCACGACTGAGCGACTTCACTTTCACTTTTCACTTTCCACTTTCAGGCATTGGAGAAGGAAATGGCAACCCACTCCAGTGTTCTTGCCTGGAGAATCCCAGGGATGGGGGAGCCTGGTGGGCTGCCATCTACGGGGTCGTACAGAGTCGGACACGACTGAAGTGACTTAGCAGCAGCAGCATGCTGAAGTAATAATGGTTCAGGAAGATGATTCAAAGATAAAGTCTTCCTGGTCCAAAGGATATGTGGCATAAAGATAAAGGCCACACTCAAAGAAAGGACGTTATTTACTAAAAACTCAGAAGTATCTATGTGGTTTAATAAAATGCCAGTGGTGTACCAGAGAGTGCCAGTCAGTGGGTAAACATTTTAGTTGACTGTGTTATTAAGAAAAATAACACTGGAGAAAGTGGGTCCAAATTATTTAACAGATGAAATAGCAAAATTTCTGTGCATAGGGATTTTTAGGATGTTAGCATAAAGAGAGATGATATGATTTGTTATCTGGGAATGTTAAAGGGGCAGATGACTGATGCAGCAAGCATTTCCTGGCACCAAATATGTGGCAAGTACTGTGCAGTGTTAGGAAAAAATAGGTTCTGTCTTCAAGGAGTTTATCAGTAACAAGCCATGCTGTTGGAGAGATGGCAGAGGGCTAGAGGGCAGGGTGGGCACAGACAAGAGGATGGAGCACCCCAAAATGCTGTAGCCTTGAAGAGAGCCTCGCTAAGGGACTGCAGACTTGCCAGGGCAACTATCCAGACACAAAAACGATGTGTGACATAGCCGGGAAAGAACATCTCTCAATCTTATCCTCACACACAGGGTCAACTGAATCAGTCTTCCAGGGCTATCAAATCAACATAATGGGGTTTTCTGAACTTCGCACTGAGTTCTAGTCAAATTAAAATACTTGCTTGCTAAAAACTTTAAAGGGTTATTTCAAGCCCTATGTACATCTGAACCTTTGCATTTCACCAGGCAAATAAAAATGTTTTGAGATTTTTTTCTAAAAGATGGCTTGAAAGAGCTATGTATAGGACACCTAAGGAAATATTCTTGGTACTGAAGAGTCAGAGGAACGGGAAAAAGCAGACAATCAAAAAGGGATTTCCATTCTATTTTGACCTCCAGGAAGGGACAGGACTGGAACTGGGAGTCCCCAGAAGATGACAGGATACGTTCTGACCAGAGGGTGTACAGAGCCAGAAACAGGCAGGTAAGCAGGTAAAGAACCCAAGGAGAAGGGTGAGAAACGGTGAGAAAGCACGGACAAGAGGCAGGAATCGTGCGGGTCTTAGGTCTGAAAACAAGAATTAAACCGCAAAATTTTTAAAAAGAAAAACATAGGAGAAAACCTTCACAACTCTGGTTACAAAGGAGTTCTTAGACATGCCACCATAAGCGTGATCCATAAAAGCAGAAATTGATGGACTAGATTTCATTAAAATTAGAAACATCTCTTGAAAAGAAGACCAAGGAAAGAGCAAGCCACACACTGAGAGAAAAAAAAAAATTGTGAAATTTCTGTCTGATAAAGGAATTTCTTTCCAAAAAATAACAAATGCTTATAACTCAAAGACAAAAGCTTGATTAACAAAAAAATGGGCAAGAGATTTGAACAGTCGCTTCACAGAAGACATAAGAATGGCAAATAAGCACAGGAAAAGAGACTCAGTATCATTAGTCCTTAGGAAAGTAAAATAAAAATTAAACTCATAATGAGATAGCACTGCGTTCCTACCAGGAAAACGGTAAAAAGCCTACTGGCAACAAGTGTTACCTACTGCAGGAGTGAAGTGCAGCTGCCCTGCAGAGTCGGTGAGCAAGCAAAAGTAGAACATGACTTGGAACACAGTTTGACAGTTCCTCGGAACTTTTCCATGCAACCCAGTCATTTAACTTCTAGATATTTACCCAAGAAAAGCAAAAAAATATTCACACAAAGACGTATATGAATATTCATAGCACCTTTGTTTATAACAGCCCCCAAGTGGAAATAATCCATATGTCATCAAACTGGTAACTGGGAAAACAAACTAACATAAAATGGAATGCTGCTGCTGCGTCGCTGCAGTCGCGTCCGACTCTGTGCGACCCCAGAGACGGCAGCCCACCAGGCTCCCCCGCCCCCAGGATTCTCCAGGCAAGAACACTGGAGTGGGTTGCCATTGCCTTCTCCAATGCATGAAAGTGAAAAGTGAAACTGACATCACTCAGTCGTGTCTGACTCTTAGCGACCCCATGGACTGCAGCCCATGAGGCTCCCCCGTCCATGGGATTTTCCAGGCAAGAGTACTGGAGTGGGGTGCCATTGCCTTCTTCAACAACATTGTTTTTAGTGAAAAAAGCTAGAACAAAAGACTAGTATATATTCAGTTCAGTTCAGTGGCTCAGTCGTGTCCGACTCTTTGTGACCCCATGGACCACAGCACACCAGGCCTCCCTGTCCATCACCAACTCCCGGAGTCCACCCAAACCCATGTCCCTTGAGTCGGTGATGCCATCCAACTGTCTCATCCTCTGTCATCCCCTTCTCCTCCTGCCCTCAATCTTTCCCAGCATCAGGGTCTTTTCCAGTGAGTCAGCTCTTCGCATCAGGCGGCCAAAGTATGGATTAAATACTCTCATTTACCTGAAGTTCTAGGAAAGGATGAGCTACAGGGAGAGACAGGATGAGCGGCTCTCAGGCTGGGGCGGGAGCAGGGGGCTGAGCCCAAAGGGCACCGCAGGCCTCAGGGTGCTGTGCGCACTCTGCTGGTAGCAGTCTGCACACACAGGGAGACTCGCCAAACTGTACCCTCAAAACTGGTGCTTTTTCTTGTCTTTCTATCACCATAAAGATAATTAAAAATATGTAGGGCATCTTAAGATACTTACACGTGTATTTCATCATTTTTAAGTTAATGGTGTTATTATTAATAAAGAACTTGGGACAGCATGTTACTTTGGGATGTCTTTATACGGGATTTCAAAATAATTAAGGGACCATACAGTCAAATAATTTATTTTTAAGTTAAACCAAACAAATAAATGTATTAAAACATTGTCTCTCCTTAATCTGTGAAAGCGCTTCTGAGGGTAAGTGTTCTGCTTTCTTGACTATCTCAGTGAGATTTTCCTTCAGTCATTTTCACAAGAACAGCATCAGTGTTTGCCCAGTATTTGTTAGTGAAGGAGTAAGGCTTGGAGGAGAGTTTTGTGGCTCCTAAATGACTTTTTCTAATGCTGAGCAGCTAACTGGTCTTCATGGCACTTATAGTTTCTTTTGTAAGAAGAACTTTTCTTACAGGTCTTTTTTTGGTAAAATAGTCAAATGAAAATTCAATAAACTATCTCCGTATTACTTTAAGGATTGTTGTTTAGTTGCTAAGTCATGTCTGACTGTTTTGCAACCCAATGGACTGTAGCCTACCAGGCTCCTCTGTCCCTGGGATTTTTCAGGCAAAATACTGGAGTGGGTTGCCATTTCCTCTTCCAGGGGATCTTTCCAACCTGGGGACAGAACCCACATCTCCTGTATTGCATCTCCTTTACTGCTGAGTCACCAGGGTAGCCTATTTTAAGGATATTATCTCATAAAAATGGTGTCTATATTAATACCCAAATGAAAGTCCTTTATTTTCCTTTAAGAGCTTAAAATGCCAAATTCTTACCAAAGAAGCTAAAAAGGAGAACTCTTACGGCTTGGCTATGGCTATACTATTAGGTGTAACATAACTCATCATTTACATATTTTTATTACTTCATATTTTTCAAAAGATACTAACAGTACAAAGACAACTTGAGAGCAAGGCATTCCTGAAAAAGTACAGACATTGTTTTTAGACCACTGAAAACATTTAATAAATTCTTTTAATATTGTATGGCCTCAAAATTAACAAGTTTTAAAAAAGCATCCTAGAGAAAGTATTACTAAATGATAATGAAGCAAATAATGAACATTTTGCAAACAGTGAAGCTGAAAGGCATACATTCGCCATATCAGTGTCACACTTCACACTGAGCAATTAGTCCCAGTCTTAGCCTTTTGCGGTTACTTTGCTCCTGGCTTCTGCACTTGATGTTTATGGATGATAGTGCCCCCAAAGCCTTCAGTGTACGCTGAAGAGAAAGACTTTGAGAAAGGTAATCATGCCAAGAGTGGGGGAAAACAAAATAATACATCAAAGTGTGGTTTCCCCCCAGATTCCCATATGCCCCATCCGTCAGCCTATGAGACTCCCCAGAGAGTTAAGGTGCTGAGGTCTACTTCCAGCTTAAATGCAGAATCTTGATAGAAAAACTCTCACAGTGTTTTTATTGAGTCACACAACTGGCCTGGTCCCAAAGGTTTGTCTCTCCCTTCATCTGTGACCCAAGCAGTTGACATCCTGCTTCTGAAAGGAGACACAGAGAAGCGTGTGGGATGCTGTCAAGGGCTGCCAAGCTGCGCCTACTCATTTTAAAATGAGACAAAATACAGAGATGAGACAGAGATGAAAACAAAATGATAGGACAGAGAGGAGGAGGCACTGTGGAATAGGATCCTGGTGAATTAACTTACTTAGGACAGGGAACTGGAGGCTAGCAGCTCTCGGTCATGAACACCTGAAGCAAGGAAGAAGAAGCATACGATGCACTAGTACCTCGTACCGCCAGGTGTGACTGGAAGCTTCCATCACAGGACTTTCTTCCTCATGCACCATTTACAAAGACTCTTTGCAGTTATGTCTGTAACATTCCTTCTAGGGAAGTTATCAGGACGCCAGCGCGGAGAGGAGATGAGGGAAGACTGACTGAGCCAGCTCTGCGTTCAGAAAGCAGCAAGGCTACTGGGAGGCCAGGATTCTCAGCCCTGTCACCTGACTCCTCACCGCCTCCTCCCATGTGGTCTGAAGACAGTACCATCAGGATCTCTGAGTCTGGTTTTTGACTGAATCCCTAAGAGACACCCGTGCAGCTCCACAGGCTAACTTTTAACTGTAGGGGGAGAAAGTGACATGAGATGCCTTATTTCCTACTGTATGACATCTGAAAATAGTAAGCATGAATAGCATTCCAACGTATCACCAAACATTTGAGACAGAAAGATGCCTTGAGTTCATTTTCTTTCCTCTTCAGCAGATGCTCTTATAAGATTCAAGGTGGGACCAAAAAAAAAAAAAGATAGTCCTTTTCTTTGCCACTTTAATAACCATTGCTAGCAAAAGAGAGTTTCAATAGGCTGGCAAATCAAAACTGGTCAATGGCCTGTTATCAGTGCAGACGATCTGCTCTGTAGATTACTGCAGTCACATTCTATTTTTGCTCAGAGCCAGCAGGACAGGCTTGGGGAGGGTGGGCTGGGGCTCTTCACAGACTCCAGTCCGTGACTCTGCATTCATATTTTGACCTTCAAATGTCACCGAAGTATGTTTCCAAATAAAAGTGCTTTCTTCTGGCACCTATCTCAGCTATAATCCCTGAATCTCATTTTGGCAAACAGGATTCTTTTGACACCTTATAAAAATCCCTCCATCACTGACTCCAACCCACATTCCACATTATATGCTTCTTGACAATTATCGCCCTTGGTGTCTTATAAACTAACTTATATTTTTCTTGACTATGTGTATCATCTCCCCAGTAAGATTTTATGTTCTGTATAGAAATTAATGGTCCTTCTTTGAATTCCCATAAGCATTCATTCATTCATTCAGCAAGTAGTGATCTCTGCTCATAATGCCAGTTGGTTACTATAGGACCTGTAGCACATAATTAAAACATAATATAGAATACGGTATGTTATTATGTAAGAAGGTCAAAATGGTAGTAGAGAGAAGGTAAATATTATTTCTGATTGGTGGACCACAGAGGAATCTAAGATGGAAATAATGAGTTGAAAGTCTTGAGGAAAGAGTAGGGTTTAAAAAACACTATTTAAAAAGTTGAAAATGCCATCTATCACTTTGTTCCCTACTGTAAAAGCACCACATATACTTTTAGGAAAAAAATGGAAAATATAGACTGGACTGAAAAGGGGGAAAAGAGCAGCCATCCTCCAACAAGCCGGAGGCCGCGACTGTTCCCATTAGGTTGATCCACTGAAGCCCCCTGTTTTGCACGTTCATTTCTAAAAGTGTGATTAAACACACTGCAGTGAATCCTGTTTGTTTTATCCATTAATATATTAAATAACCTTTTCATACTATTTGTCCCACAGGATTATTTTTAATGACTTTATACTGCATGGACGTATCATTTTCTGAGATATTTTAACTTTTTAGGATGAAAAGGCCTCTAAAGGGAATGGACAGGGAAGGAAACGAAGATTATTCTAAGCAGAAGGAACCATCTAAACAAGGGTGTAGACGTGGAAGAGTGCAGTGGCCTCAGGGGACAGTGAGCACTGGGGTTTCTGGGGAGGATCAGGAGGCCCAAAGCCCATGAAGACTAGTTCTCAACTGTGAACGTTATCCAAAGGCAGTGCTGAGCCACTCGAGATTTCCTCGAGTGGGGTCATGGGCACAGCTGGACTTTATGAGAATACTGAAGCAAGGCAAGATGGTGCACTGAAGGAGAGAAGAGAGGCTGCACCTCTAGGAGGAAATTAATTCCAAAGTGAAGCGTTCTCCCTGCCGCCATTTTCCACTTCATTTATTTCACACACTCTCAGATTCTTTCCACAAAATAGAGTACTTTTTAAAACAAGATTTTTTTCTTCCCTACTTGCTTCATCTAGCTAAATCCTACTCATTCTTCAAAATGTAATCAAGGACCATTACTTTTGAAAAGTCTTTGCTGACTGTGCACCACAGCCCAGTTCACTGTGTGTCTCACTGAACGCCAGCCACAGGTTTACTGGTCTGACTGCTGTAATGTCAGCTCTGCGCAGAGCCTCTGACGAGACCCGGCGCCTCAACACCCAGGTACACGCCACAGACTCATCCTCGATGCGCGTCTGCTGAACTAACGCATGAAGAGTCCCAAATCCCCAGTATTCGGAAGCTAAATTTAAACTAGTGGTTCATTTTTTGCTTTTATTTCCAGAATTCTGGGAGTGGATCATAGAGGATCCTGCTGTGATTTATGTCTGAGAGTGTTTTGCCTATGTTCTCCTCTAGGAGTTTTATAGTTTCTGGTCTTACATTTAGATCTTTAATCCATTTTGAGTTTATTTTTGTGTGCGGTGTTAGAAAGTGATCTAGTTTCATTCTTTTACAAGTGGTTGACCAGTTTTCCCAGCACCACTTGTTAAAGAGATTGTCTTTACTCCATTGTATATTCTTGCCTCCTTTGTCAAAGATAAGGTGTCCATATGTGTGTGGATTTATCTCTGGGCTTTCTATTTTGTTCCATTGATCTATATGTCTGTCTTTGTGCCAGTACCATACTGTTTTGATGACTGTGGCTTTGTAGTAGAGCCTGAAGTCAGGCAAGTTGATTCCTCCAGTTCCATTCTTCTTTGTCAAGATTGCTTTGGCAATTCGAGGTTTTTTGTATTTCCATACAGATCTTGAAATTATTTGTTCTAGTTCTGTGAAAAATATGGCTGGTAGCTTGATAGGGATTGCATTGAATTTGTAAATTGCTTTGGGTAGTATACTCATTTTCACTATATTGATTCTTCCGATCCATGAACATGGTATATTTCTCCATCTAATTAAAATTAAAAGCTTCTGCACAACAAAGGAAAATATAAGCAAGGTGAAAAGACAGCCTTCGGAATGGGAGAAAATAATAGCAAATGAAGCAACTGACAAACAACTAATCTCAAAAATATACAAGCGACTTATGCAGCTCAATTCCAGAAACATAAACGACCCAATCAAAAAATGGGCCAAAGAACTAAATAGACATTTCTCCAAAGAAGACATATGGATGGCTAACAAACACATGAAAAGATGCTCAACATCACTCATTATCAGAGAAATGCAAATCAAAACCACAATAAGGTACCACTTCACACCAGTCAGAATGGCTGCGATCCAAAAATCTGCAAGCAATAAATGCTGGAGAGGGTGTGGAGAAAAGGGAACCCTCCTACACTGTTGGTGGGAATGCAAACTAGTACAGCCACTATGGAGAACAGTGTGGAGATTCCTTAAAAAATTGCAAATAGAACTACCTTATGACCCAGCAATCCCACTGCTGGGCATACACACCGAGGAAACCAGAATTGAAAGAGACACATGTACCCCAATGTTCATCGCTGCACTGTTTATAATAGCCAGGACATGGAAACAACCTAGATGCCCATCAGCAGAGGAATGGATAAGAAAGCTGTGGTACACATACACAATGGAGTATTACTCAGCTGTTAAAAAGAATTCATTTGAATCAGTTCTGATGAGATGGATGAAACTGGAGCCGATTATACAGAGTGAAGTAAGCCAGAAAGAAAAACACCAATACAGTATACTAACACATATATATGGAATTTAGAAAGATGGCAATGACGACCCTGTATGCAAGACAGGAAAACAGACACAGCGGTGTATAACAGACTTTTGGACTCAGAGGGAGAGGGGGAGGGTGGGATGATTTGGGAGAATGGCATTCTATCATGTATACTATCATGTAAGAATTGAATCTCCAGTCTATGTCTGACGCAGGATACAGCATGCTTGGGGCTGGTGCATGGGGATGACCCACAGAGATGTTATGGGGAGGGAGGTGGGAGGGGGGTTCATGTTTGGGAACACATGTAAGAATTAAAGATTTTAAAATTAAAAAAAAAAAAAAATAACAAACAAAAAAACAAAAACAAAAACAAACAAACAAAAAAAAAACTTGTGGTTCAGTTCAGTCACTCAGTCATGTCTGACTCTTTGCAACCCCATGAATCGCAGCACACCAGGCCTCCCTGTCCATCACCAACTCCGGGAGTTCACTCAAACTCATGTCCATCGAGTAGGTGATGCCATCCAGCCATCTCATCCTCTGTCGTCCCCTTCTCCTCCTGCCCTCAATCCCTCCCAGCATCAGGGTCTTTTCCAATGAGTCAACTCTTCACATGAGGTAGCCAAAGTACTGGAGTTTCAGCTTCAGCATTAGTCCTTCCAAAGTATATTCAGGAGTGATCTCCTTTAGGATGGACTGGTTGGATCTCCTTGCAGTCCAAGGGACTCTCAAGAGTCTTCTCCAACACCACAGTTCAAACGCATCAATTCTTCGGTGCTCAGCCTTCTTCACAGTCCAACTCTCACATCCATACATGACCACTGGAAAAACCATAGCCTTGACTAGATGGACCTTTGTTGGCAAAGTAATGTCTCCGCTTTTCAATATGCTATTAGGTTGGTCATAACTTTTCGGCCAAAGAGTAGGCATCTTTTAATTTCATGGCTGCAGTCACCATCTGCAGTGATTTTGGAGCCCAGAAAAATAAAGTCTGACACTGTTTCCACTGTTTCCCCATCTATTTCCCATGGAGTGATGGGACCGGATGCCATGATCTTCATTTTCTGAATGTTGAGCTTTAAGCCAACTTTCTCTTTCATCAAGAGGCTACTTGGTTCCTCTTCACTTTCTGCCATAAGGGTGATGTCATCTGCATATCTGAGGTTATTGATATTTCTCCTGGCAATCTTGATTCCAGCTTGTGCCTCTTCCAGCCCAGCGTTTCTCATGATGTACTCTGCATAGAAGTTAAATAAGCAGGGTGACAATATACAGCCTTGACAGACTCCTTTTCCTATTTGGAACCAGTCTGTTGTTCCTTGTCCAGTTCTAACTGTTGCTTCCTGACCTGCATACAAGTTTCTCAAGAGGCAGGTCAGGTGGTCTGGTATTCCCATCTCTTTCAGAATTTTCCACAGTTGATTGTGATCCACACAGTCAAAGGCTTTGACATAGTCAATAAAGCAGAAGTAGATGTTTTTCTGGAACTCTCTTGTTTTTTCGATGATCCAGCAGATGTTGGCAATTTGATTTCTGGTTCCTCTGCCTTTTCTAAAACCAGCTTGAACAAAATGGTAGGCAAACTAAAATATACAACTTTACAAATAACGAAATTTCACAAAAATGGAGAATCACTAAGGAAAGTAAGTTGATTATTTTTGGAGCTTATTTTCATAACAGGAAGTCTGTCAAAGATAACAGCACTGGAGTGCAGAGGCCGTCTCACTAGGGAACTGCTTTTAATGCTCAGTATCAGAAAAAAAATGTCAGAACTCGTTGCCAGTGATCAAATAAGACCACTAGCAGTGTATATTCCTGCAGAAAAGGACAACAAGAAGATAAATAGTTTAAAAAATATATAGTCCAGGCTCGAGAGATGGAGGGGAGAGGGAAACAGAATTTAGAACAGTGGAGACATCACAGCCTTCTCCTATGGCTGGTGACAGCAGTAAGCTGCATTTTAAAGCGCTCTCATGGAGAGGTCACTAAGAAAAGCAGTTAGAGCACTGAGCCGCCGGCAGACCGAAACACACCAGTGTCTCTCAGAAGGCAATAAGACTCGATTCTATCTAACTGTGCATATATCTTCAATTCACTGGAAAATACCAAGTCCACAGGCTCCACTGGCTTGTGGAGGGAGTAAACAGCTACACCCGGCTTCCAAACAATGTAACCAGCATGAAATCCAGGTAACTTAGCAGTTTTCAACAGATAACATGATATTTTGGGTTAAATGGCCTCTGAGAAATAAGTGGCTGGGTGTGTATAGTACATTGACGTATTACTAGTCTGCCCTGCCTCCTCCTGTCTGGCTCTTTCCATTAGTACCTGGAGGAGAGCCGTGCCCCAGGCCCCCACCCCGCTGCAGTACCCCCCAGTACCCCCCCGCCCCCACGACCTCGCCCCTCCCTGGGCCCGTGGTGACCTGCGTTCGCCCTGTCACCTTACTGTACACGCGTGAGCCCCCGGGCCTCAGCCTGCGGCAGTGCCCCCCATCCCCACCCCCGACCCCTTCTCCACAACGTCACCCCTCTCTGGGCCCTCAAACCCTTCCACATCACTGTCCCCCAGGCGTGGTCCCAGGAACTCCCCTTCTAGTCCAGAGGCTCCCTACGGTCGCCACTGTTCCACCTCTGACCACCACCTCTAGACTGGTGACTCCTAAACCTGGGTCTCCACCCCGGAGCCTCCTCTGTTCCAGAGCTTCCCCACAGGCCTGCAGACATCGCCATTTTACTACCCTTCAGGAACCTACGGTTCATCAGGATGCAAGTGCGTCCCTCCTGTGTCCCTCTGACAAGGAATGGCGCCCACATCCACGCTGCTGCAGTCACACTCGAGACGGCATGTTCATGTTTCACTGTGTTTCTGCCCTTACGTTCTACTGACGAGAAACCCTGCCCGCCCTGCCAACTGAAGACCTTTAGACGCACCAGCTGCTCACTCTGTCACTCCCTTCGTTCAGCCCACCCTGCCCGCCTTCTGGCTCCTCTCTGGTATTAGTTTCTTTCAGCCTGTTCTCTACACTGCAGACAGTGCTATTTCCGTGAGGCAAACCTTACTTCATGAACCCAAACTGCCCTCGAGAAAAGGTCTGAATCCCTTAAAATAGCTTATAAGGATTTTCATGATTTAGTTCTAGTTTCTTTCTTTGGATTATTATTATTATTTACTTTCTCCTGTTACTCACTTGTTACAAATCTTAACTACATGATCAATGAGAACTCTTCTTATCTGATCCACAGGAATATCCTGAGCAACTCTGTCAGACACCTTGATGAGATGCACTTACAATCACAGTGCCCTTAGTCTACTGGCATATGACACTCTCAAAAAATGAGCAAAAAAGGCGCGTTCTTGACGAGCTCATGCTGTCCTTCTTACCATCACTCTCCCTTCGGTGGCCTCACAATCTATTTAAGGATCCATTTCAGGATTTTCAAGAGGGCCTCATCGAGCTGACTAGTACAAAATTCAATTTAAGTTTTCATTCATGTGAATAATCAAGACAGTCTTTGCAGATTGTATAGTGTTTCAGCTCATTATCTGTTCTCCATGAGTTTTTATATCACCCCCAACAGTTTCAGTCGGTTCAGTTGCTCAGCCGTGTCCGATTCTTTGTGACCCCATGAACCACAGCACTCCAGGCCCCTCTGTCCATCACCATCTCCCAGAGTTTACTTGAACTCATGTCCACTGAGTCGGTGATGCCATCCAACCATCTCATCCTCTGTCGTCCCCTTCTCCTCCTGCCTTCGGTCTTTCTCAGCATCAGGGTCTTTTCAGATGAGTCAGTCCTTCGTATCAGGTGGCCACAGTATTGGAGTTTCCGCTTCAGCATCAGGCCTTCCAATCCAGTTATCTCATTGTTGGGTTTTCTTTGTGCCCTGGGCTGCAGTCCGCCTCAGCCAGAAAACTCACTCTAAGCAGCTGTATTGGTCCTGTCTCATCGCTGCTGAACCGGGAGGGCCTCTCAGCAATGCTGGCCCCTTCACTGCTCTCTCCTAACTTGCCCTGTCGCTTGCTAGAGCGACCACATCTTACCCATCAAGAGCCGGCTCGATTCTCCCTAGTCTGAGCATTACTCTCACCAAAAACTAGGTTTTTATTTTGATTATGTTTCATATTTTCAATAGCTTCAGCTCATTTTAATTTGTAACCTGCTGATGTTGTTTTTACAGAGTTTCTCACTAGAAAGTATCTTAGGCAGTAACATATCAGTTAAGATATTAACACAGCAGTATCTGGTCCTTTCATTCCTGAACATGTGGAAGACTGCCTTCTTCGCCTCCTCACAGCGAGGTGGGCCACATGACAAAGGGCTCAGGGGGTGAAAAGCTCCCCTCCAGCCACCCAGCTCTCCTCTCGCCCTGGTGACCACGGCACGCCCTGCAGTGGTGGAGGCACAAGCTGAAACCACCCTGATCTCCAGGTCACTGCTGGGAAGGGAGCCGCTCTACAGGCACAGGACTTGCGGCATGTCCCATTAGCAAGAAACACTCTCTTAGGCAGTGAGCCCTTGAGATGCAGCATTTCTGTATTATTGCAGCATAGTTTACCTTTTCCTGGCTAATAGGGCATTTTTCACTATTATTTCCAAATTTTAGTTTTGAAGGGCTCCTGATCCAACTGAGTCATTTTTTTTCCCTTTAGGATTTTAAGATGCTAAAATAGGTTGAATAATTTACTCATCTCTTATTCCCAAAGATATCTCTGTCCTAAACCCTGAAACATGTGAATGTGTTACCTTTCGTGGCAAAGGGATTTGAGATTTTGAGCTGGGGATGTTATCCCAGATTACCTGGTCAGGCCCAGTGTAATTGCAGCCGTATGAGAAGGAGGCAGTAGGCCATTCAGAAAAAGGGAATGTGACAAAATACAAAAAGCAGAGCTGGAGTGAGGCACTTTGAAGACGGAGAGAGGGGCCATGAACTATTCATGCAGGAGGCCTCAGGAATCTGGCAAAGGCAGGGAAACAGACTCTCCCCTGGAACACCCCAGGAGGAGTGCAGCCCCGCTAACACCTTGCCTGCACCCCCACGAGACCCACTTTGAACTTCTAACCTTCAGAACTCTAAGAGAATACATTTGTGTTGCATTACATCAATAAGTTTGTGGTGATGTTATAACAGCAACCGGAAAGTAATACAGATGTTGAATAGTACTTTTCCTTCCTCTGAAAATTGTGACAATGACTTTCTAAAGTCTGATGCAAGCACGTCTAAGTAAGAATGATGTCTTAAACTACTCTTCTTCCCTTTCTCTTCTAAACATGAATAGTGTGTGTCTCAGTCGCTCAGTCGTGTCCAACTCTTTTGACCCCATGGACTGTAGCCCACCAGTCTCCTCTGTCTGTGGGGATTCTCCAGGCAAGAATACTGGAGTGGGTTGCCATTTCCTCCTCCAGGGGATCTCCATGACCCAGGGATCGAACCTGGATCTCCTGCATTGCAGGCAGATTCTTTACTGTCTGAGCTATCAGGGAACCCCTAAATACGAATAGTAGGTGTTACTGGATACAAGTTTCTACTTCTTGTATTCTTAAACCTACCCATTTTACCATTTTCACCTTACGGACATGGGTTTTGCTTATTTTTTATTTACTATGAAAAGATTTCTCCCTCCTTTCATTTCTGAATTATTTATTCTATCTTCCCTGGTCATATGGAACACAGAAATCAATTCACAAGTCCTCACCTTATATACTGTAAAGATCACTCTGCCTGTAATAGTCCCCTCCAGCATGCAAGCGTGATGATGCCCTCCAGCAGCAAAACAAATATGGTACAATCTTTGGAGGCTTTTTCCTATTCCTTCAGTTTTCATGCCTCTGGTAAACGTTCAGAAATGTTATATAGACACCCCTGACACCTGAGAAGATGTATGATGACCAAACATCCGTTACACCTGTTTTCTGATTCCAAGTAGGAGACTTCTAAGAACTAAACTCTTAAGCAGGCTGGACCTACCTAACTTTCCAAGAGTCTGTGATTTTTCCACTTCCCGCAAATGTAAGTGTCAGTACCCTTGCTAGTTTCTGTAAACCTAGAGATACTTAAATATAAGAGAGTGCTTAGAAGAAACATCTGTCGACGTCAGCAAGGAAGATCACTGAGGAGAGACTCATTAACTGCTCCTCTGCTAGCTGATGCTCTCTGCTACTTCCAGTCAAACTGTACACAATGCTTTGGGGCTGGGACCTTAATTTTTGAGGCTCTGATAGCTGAAGAGACTTTTCTAAGGTGAAAGCACATTGGAACTAAACTCATATCTTTAGCTCCTAGGATAAATGATCTTGACCATCTTCAACTATGGTTACCCCAAAATTTCAGAAAAGCTGTACAAAGTGACAATTCTCATATTCATTTTCCCTCAGAACAGGAGGCATCACAGTAAACTGTAATTTGGAAGATACTTTATAAGGAGCTAAAATAATGCAATCATTTGCTTTCTGATTTTAGAAATCAATTTGGGATGACACCTGGAAAATATTTCTGAATGTCTGTAAACATGTCCATCAGACTGTCTCTGAAACATCAGAAATTTGAACCCTGTTTTGAGCTGATGTCAGATTATGCATTGACCACAGTTATTGTAACTTTTCTGACAGAAGATTACAGCTGTTAAATTAATGACAACACGAATTTATAAAGGTTTCTTTGCTGGAGAAATTTCTTCTGGGGTCAAGTTCACTGTTTTTTTGCTACCAAAATGCCCTAATCCATCAATGAAGGAAAGTGTCTCCTATTAGTGAAAGCAAAACAGGAATTACACACCCTTGACATGTTTTATAACTCTGCATATTTTCTCATCTTTTGCCCTGGGTAAATGTGTGTCTATAGCTTCGGCATTCTTGCCTCGAGAACCCCATGAACTGTATGAAAGGCAAACCAGCATGACAACAGAAGACGAGGCCCCCAGGTCAGCAGGGGTCCAACATGCTACTGGGGAAGAGCAGAGAAACGGCTCTAGAAAGAATGAAGCGGCTGGGACACAGTGGAAACCATGCCCAGCTGTGGATGTGTCTGGTGGTGAGAGTAAAGTCCGATGCTGTAAAGAACAGGACTGCATAGGAACCTGGAATGTCCATGAATCAAGGTAAACTGGATGTGGTCAAGCAGGAGATGGCAAGAGTGAACATCAACACCTTAGGAATCAGTGAACTAAAATGAACATGAATGGGTAAATTTAATTCAGATGACCATTACCCCTACTACTGTGGGCAAGAAGAATTCCTTAGAAGAAATGGAGTAGCCCTCATAGTCGACAAAAAAGTCCGAAATTCAGTACTTGGGTGCAATCTCAAAAATGACAGAATGATCTCGGTTTGTTTCCAAGGCAAACCATTCAGCATCACAGTAATCCAAGTCTACGCCCCTCACGACTAATGCTGAGAAGCTGAAACTGACCGGTTCTGTGAAGACTTGCAAGACCTTCTAGAACTAAAACCAAAACGAGATGTCCTTTGCACCATGGGGAACTGGAATTCAATAGGCGAGGACATCGGAGTAAAAGTGAAGTTTGGCCTTGGAGCACAAGATAAAGCAGGGCAAAGGTTAACAGAGTTTTGCCAAGAGAACGCACTGGTCACAGCAAAGATCCTCTTCCAACAACAAGAGAGACGACGCTACACATGGACATCACCTGATGGTCAGTACTGAAATCACATTGATTATATTCTTTCAGCCAAAGATGGAGAAGCTCTATATAGTCAGCAAAAACAGGACTGGGAGCCGACTGTGGCTCAGATCATGAGCTCCATATGGCAAAATTCAGGCTTAAATTGAAAAAAGTAGGGAAAAGCACTACACCATTCAGGTATGACCTAAATGAAATCCCTCATGATTAAACAGTGCAGTCGACAGACCTGGTAGACAAAGGGCCTGAAGAGCTGTGGGTGGAGGTTCGTAACATTGTACAGGTGACCAGAACCACCCAAAGTAAAAAAAAAACAACAAAAGAAGGCAAAGTGGTTGTCTGAGGAGGGCTTACAAATAGCTGAGAAAGGAAGAGAGGTCAAAGGCAATGGAGAAATGGAAAAATACCCAACTGAATGCAGAGTTCCAGAGAATAGCAAGGAGAGATAAGAAAGCCTTCCTCAGTGGTCAATGCAAAGAAATAGAGGGAAACAATAGAATGAGAACTACTAGAGATCTCTTCAAGAAAACTGGAGATAACAAGGGAACATTTCATACAATGATGGGCACAATAAAGGACAGAAACAGCAAGGACCTAACAGAAGCAGAACAGATTAAAAAGAGGTGGCAAGAGTACACAGAACTATACAAAAAAGATCTTCATGACCCAGATAACCATGATGTTGTGATCGCTCACCTAGAGCCAGACATCCTGGAGTGGGAAGTCAAGTGGGCCTTAGGAAGCATTACTATGAACAAAGCTAGTGGAGGTGATGGAATTCCAGCTGAGCTATTTCGAATCCTAAAAGATGATGCTGTGAAAGTGCTGCAGTCAATATGCCAGCAAATTTGGAAAATGCAGCAATGGCCACAGGACTGGAAAAGGTTATTTTTTTCTCCAATCTCAAAGAAAGGCAGTGTCAGATAATGTTGAAACTACCATGCAATTGCGCTTATTTCACATGCTAGCAAGGTAATGCTCAAAATCCTTCAACCTAAGCTTCAACAATACATGAACCAAGAATTTACAGATGTACAAGCTGGATTTAGAAAAGGCAGGGGAACCAGAGATCAAACTGCCAACATTCATTGGATCATAAGGCAAGGGAAGTCCAGAAAAACACCTACTTCTGCTTTATTCACTACAAGAAAGCCTTTGACTATATGGATCACAACAAACTGGAAAATTTTTAAAGAGATGGGCATACCAGACCACCTTACCTACCTCCTGAGAAACCTGTATGCAGGTCAAGAAACAACAGTTAGAACTGGACATGGAACAATGGACTGGTTCAAAATTGAGAAAGGAGTGTGTCAAAGCTGTATATTGTCACCCTGCTTCTTTAACTTATATGCAGAGCACACCATGCAACATGCCAGGCTGGATGGATCACGAGCTGGAAAGGTTACAGGAGAAGCATCAACAGCCTCAGTCATGCTGATGATGAGGAAGACAGAGAGGGTCTAAAGAGCCTCTTGATGAAGGTGAAAGAGGAGGGTGCAAAAGCTGGCTTAGAACTGAACATTCAAAAAACTAAGACCATGGCATCCAGTCCCATCACTTCATGGCAAATAGATGGGGAAAACTGAAAACCATGACAGATTTTATCTTCTTGGGCTCCAAAATCACTGTGGATTTGACTACAGCCATGAAATTAAAAGATGCTTTCCTTAGAAGAAAAGCTATGAGGAACCTAGATAGTGTATTAAAAAGCAGAGACATCTCTTTGCCAAAAAAGGTCCACATAGTCAAAGCTATGGTTTTTCCAGTAGTCATGTATGGATGTGAGAGTTGGACCATAAAGAAGGCTGAGTGCCAAGGAATTGATGCTTTCGAACTGTGGTGTTGGAGAAGACTCTTGAGAGTCCACTGGAATGCAAGGAGATCAAACCAATAAATTCCAAAGGAAATCAACCCTGAATATTCATTGGAAGGACTGATGCTGAAGCTCCAACACTTTGACCACCTGATGTGGAGAGCCAACTCAATGGAAAAGACCTTGATGATTGGAAAGGCTAAAGGCAGGAGGAGAAGGGGATGACAGAGGATGAGATGGTTATATAGTATCACTGGCTCAATGGACATGAGTTTGACTCCAGGAAATAGTGGAGGACAGAGGAGCCTGGCGTGCTGCAGTCCATGGGGTTGCAGAGTCAGACACGACTTGGTGACTGAAAACAACAAATAGCTTTTGTACCAGTTTGTAAATTTACCAATCCACATTTTTTTCTTCTGTTAAGCAAGAGTCCTTATTATGGTCTTTGAAGTGATAATTCAGTATAGTCTATGTAAAACAGACAACCTAATTTTAAAGTTGAACTTATCAGTCTTACCATATATTCAGTTTGACTGAATTGAAACTTATGATTCTAGTTCTTATGTCTCAACATGGTCTGTGAAAAAAATATGACCACTAATGCTGAGACACTCAGTCATGTCCAACTCTTCGTGACCCTATGGACTGCAGCCCACCAGGTTCCTCTGTCCATGGATCTAGTAACACGCAGAAATAGAAAAAACAAATATAGACAATGTTCTTTTAAAAAATTTTGAAACCTCCATCAAAAATGTATAGCGTAGCAGGAAAGTATCATTCAATGAATTATAACAATTTTCTGTCCAGCAGGGACATTTTAGACTACTTTCCCATTTTCAAAGGGAAAAATAAAGACAAATAGTTGAAGATATAAGCTTTTCCAAACACTTGTCTATAATTCATTATTTTATAGAGTCCATCACTTATTTCCAGTATAATAGCCATTTTGTAAAATGTCATTTTGATTATCTTGAACAGTTTTAAACACTCCATTAGATGATTCAGAGATAAGTATGAGAAATTTGCAGTGGGCTCTACTTCAAGGTGTAATGATTAAGATGTCATAAATACATTACAGATTGTTTTAATAATAACAAAAGAGCAAATACACCTGAAACATCATTTTTACTAGCTTCTAGGTAAATTTATATGCATGGAGAGTACTAATGATAGTGATTAAAACAAGTATCACTTTAAAGATATATTGAATTCTAGGGCCTGAAAATGGACTTCATTGTTCTATTTTTTCTCTGAGGAACCAGCGAGCTAACTGGGAATTCCCTGGGGGTCTAGTGGTTAGGACTCCCTGCTTCCACTATAGGGTACGTGGGTTCCATCCCTGGTCGGAGAACTAAGACCTTGTAAGCCACCTGGTGTGGCCAGAAACGAAACAAAGCAAAAAGAACCAGCTAGCTGACGTCCATGGCATTCTATGGATTCGTTTGCTAGTTTTCTACCTCCTAGACAACTGCAGGTAGTACTCTGCATTCTAGAGCGTTGTCCTTAAAGCTTACTGGGGAGAAAGATGACAACAAAATAAACGATCCTAGTTTAGTGTTGTGAGTGCTGTGATAGGGTAAAAAGAAAGTTAAGAAACCAAGATTTGGTAGAGAAATAGTCCTTGCTAAGCAACACGAGGTCGAACCGGAGTCTGAAAGAAGTAACAAGGTGGGGTGGGTAAAGGACACTCCAGGGGAAGTGAAAGTTTATCTGAAGCCAATGGGATGCAAGAGAAGCTTACCGGGAATGGTGGGCTCAGAGGAAGGTACCGTGACAGGGACCTGGCATACCAGCTCATCAGGTCCCTCTGTTCTCATATGCTTGGGCTCAGGGATGAGACTGTGGACCCTCAGATCTGGGGGCCTCACGCCCAAGCCTTTTCTCCATCCCCTCTTCCTCCTTACCCCCATCACAAAGTGATCTCCGTCACATCTTAGGACTTCCCAGGTGGCTCAGGCATAAAGAATCCTCCTGCCAATGTGGGGGGTGCTGGAGACGTAGATTCGATCCCTGGTTTGGGAAGATCCCATGAAGTAGAAAATGACAGCCCACTCCAGTGTTCTTGCCTGGAAACCCCAGGGACAGAGGAGCCGGCAGTCCATGGGGTCGCAGAGTCGGACAGGCGTGAGCACGCGCGTGCACACGCACACACATACACCCACATCATATCTTATTTGTGCTTTGGGCTGGTGGTCAGTGTGAGGAGCAGGGCAGCTCTTGGTGAAACCTCTACATTTAGGAGGCCTCAAATTTGACTTTTCCATTATCTAAACGAGGTTACATATATGATCACAGAGACAGTCTGGATACTAAAATGATGTCACTATTTTTACAACCTGATTTTGCATTTCTGTATTTTTTAATATAACAGAAAAAAGGAAGGTGATCTGAGTAACCATTTTGACCTGAGATTCTGACTGAACTTGGTTAGATGGTAATTTATCACAAGGGGTAAAGTAGATACAATTTGGCAATATTTTATTCTCCAAAATAATATTATAATTTACTTATAGGGTAAAATGCAAGTCTCTATAAACATCTTATTTTTATAATATTTCTGATTCTCAGCATCCTTGAGACTAGTTTGCACACTCACTGCCACTCTGGTATATATGATCCCAACCATCAAGTCATGTTACAAGTGGTCTCCTGCTTTGTGAGAAGATACACAGAGCAAAGCCTCATTTTGAGTGGCCTGGCCAAGGAAATAAGCATTTAACACAGGAAAATACCCAGATGACTAAGGGTTAATAATCCTTTGAGAAAACTCTTTAAACAGTTTTAACCACTTTTAATGAAGAATCTTCTAAAATGAGGTACACACTCTTAGATTCCTATGCAGACTAAAATGAACCTCTCTCTGGCATCCACGACTTACTAGCAATCACTATTAATAACAATGACTAAACTTTGGTAAAAGAGTGATGCTTGAGTGAGACTTGAAAAGTAAGTAGTTTTTCAAATCACTTTGCTGAAACTCACACAACTACACTCCAACATAAAATATATAAATTTTTAAAAACTGTTAAAAAGTAAGAAGGTTTCTTCTCACTTGCTATCTGCTGCTTTGAGAATATTGATTCCTTCTTGTTCTGTCTTGTCTGTTTTCTCAAAGCACCTATTTCTTCTCTCCCTGATCTACACTCTTGCCATGGTCTTGTCTAATTTGCTAATTCAACTCTGTGAGAACTTGAAAAACAAACTTAAGAGGCTTATGTTTAAAGTTAAAAATAAAGATGCTCCAAAGGAAAATTCCCATTTCAAAAGTGTGGGAGTTTCTATGCTGGGGATTTTATGGAATTTATTCAGACTTCAGAGTTCTTTCATAGAGTATTTCCCATTCTTAACTGTGCTCTGGATAGTTGGAGTTGCTGATTAATTGCATGTTAGGTAAATGAGCTATTACAGATTCTGGTGCTCAAGTGTACGTAAGAGGTGCCTCTACTATGCTTAACCATATAAATATGTATGACATCAAAAAAATCGGATGTCAGCATTAGTGTTCCATTAATGGGCATAATTTGTAAGACTAACACTAGATCATTGGGCATTTTAGTTTATTTTTCCAGATCTTTCCATTCCTTTTTGGGCTATCATGAATAAGGTAGCAAGGAACCTGTGGTCACACACATCCTCCTGCTCTTCTGTAGTTAGTTGGTTTCACAGAATATATTCTTGGAAGTGAAATATCTGGGATGAAGCAAACATACCTGCATGACTTCAGGGGCATATTCTAAAGTTGTGGCCCAAAGAGGCTGTGCAACGCACTCCCACCAGGGCCATTTGCATGCCTGCTTTTCCATACCCTCATTCACACGGATTCGTGGCATTCTTTTCAATTCTTTCCAATGTGCAAGAGAAAAATAATACTCATTTTTAACTTGCATTTTTTATGACTTTAGGACTTTAACATTTTTTCAAATATGTTACAACTTTAAATATACACATGTGTTAAATTCTATTTTGGAGGGGCATTTGTATCATCATTTTTCTGTGAATAACCTTTTCGTCATTTTTCAATTGCCTTTTCATTGCTTTACCAATGTTTCCATTGAGCTGTTTACTTTTTATTCATTTATAAATAGTCTTTATGAGTAAAAGATGTCATCTGTCTCATATATATTTTCCCAACATTTTCGTCTCAATGATATTCTCAGTGTTTAAAACAAAACATCAATTGTCTCTAAATTGCTCCTTTATCAAATTACTGAATCTTTTGATACATTTTCTAAGACTTCGCTCTGCTTTTTAAAGCAGTCTCCTTTGCGCTTCTTCCCAGGCCATCAGTCCCGAGATAATGACGCAGGCAACACGGTGAGCAGAGCGGTGCCGATGCCACACTTGCCACACGCAGCATGCTTTACACGCGGCCGTCCTCTGCCACCGCTTCACCTGTGACAGGTGGGCTGGGAAGGACTCTGGGTCTTTTTGAAGCACACATAATTATACACGATGTCTTACAAATCATAGGTACTCTGTACAGGTTGAATACATGGATAAATGTCACAAAAGCATAGTTTAGAAATTCTGACATGTAAGTAAATGTTAGTGCATGTAGAAAGGTAAAAAAAAACAAGCCAGGTAAAACAATTATGAAAATGAAAGAAGAGATAATATATAGATAGATATGCTATAAGCATGAAAAGATTAGTAGTCAATACTACTACTCATGTCGGCAGCCTTGGAATACAGATATTTAATCTCTCTACTGCCAGCTGGATTATATCAGGAGTTTTCAGTTTGTTTCTGAGATGGAAAGGGGGTGGACCTAAGTCTCTACTTCATGGCTAGAAAATATTTAAAACTCCTAGAAAAGTGCTGAAAACTAAGGATATTTTTGCTGCAAATATATACCAGACTCCCTCTTTTGTTGTTTACTGTCATATAATTATGATGAAAAAGTGTTCTTAATTTTCCTGAGGAACATATCATATAGTTCGTCACTGCTTTGCTGGTATGTTACCTGTACATATATTAAAAAGCAAATACTGAGATGTAAATTGCCCAAGTTTCTCTATCTCTCTTTATTTATACAAAGTTCTGAGAGATTATTATTGTCATTTTAAGCATAATAATATACAGTTTATAAACTGTAAGGTCTATTTTGCAGGCAGCCAAATAACTTCAGCCCATTTACTCAAGGCCTTAAAAAAAAAAAGCAGGCAGGAACACATTAACATACATTTCCTGAGAAATGCAGTATCAATGTGACAACAATACAGTTCCAGTAACAACATTCTCTATGTATACAGCCTCTCTCATCCACAAATCTTCAAAAACAAAACAAAACCCAACCTCAGAATAATCTCAGAAAATGTTCTACCTTACTTGAATAAAGGTCCCCTGGAAAACACTGATTTGCTTCTGAATGTTAGATGTTGCCAGCCCTCAGGATGGCCCCTGGGTCTGCCTCCATGGAAAGATATCAAGCACTGGCTGATGCCACGTATTGCAAAGTATAAATGAGTGACTTAAGGAGGGGTGAGGAGAATGCTTTACAACTCAGGCAAGAACCTATTTGTAAAGCAAAAATAAAGCACTGAAGCACATTATTTGAAGGTAAATTTAGCTTTATAAAATCATATGAAAAATAATTTTACACATCTTATTTCCTTATCAGGATTAAAAAAAAAATTTTTTTTTCATGTAGTGACTCAGATGGTAAAAAAAAATCTTCCTGCAGTGTGGGAGACCTGGGTTCGATCCCTGGAAAGGGAAGATCCCCTGGAGAAGGGAATGGCAACTCACTCCAGTATTCTTGCCTGAAAAATTCCATGGACAGAGGAGTCTGGCGAGCTAAGGTCCATGGGAATGCAGAGCTGGACACAACTGAGCTACCAACACTTTCACTTTTCCTTCTCTATGTCACTGCAGTAAAGCTCTATAAGGAGATGTCTGCTGTAGATTTCAAAGAGAACAATTCCTTTGGGGAGAGAGTCAAGATCCTGTTTTGACTGTGCAAGCTCATGTGAGGGTCACCTTGCTCTCCAGGACACGCTGGGTAGTTAATGATATTATGTGCAGGGCAACCCTGGAGCTGTTAGAACATTTACAATGAAGGGAAAACCCGACTTTTGCCACGCAGAGCTTTCTGTAGCTGTCTGCTGCACATTATCAACACAAGCGTGTGCTCCTGTCTATAAGAAACGTAACAATAAGAGTTCAGTCAGGTTTTCAACCACTAAACAATCCTACTCAGATTATTTGAGCTTCCTGAAAAAATAAACCAGGAAAAGGAGATTCGATGAATAAAAACAGCAGACGTGTCTTTTGACAACCTGAAGGCTACTCATCGAAGAATTAAAGAGACACTGCTACAAATCCCATGTATTTCCTCTCCAGTTCTCTTAAGGTGGAATTAGAATGAACACAAAAGGCACTCACGTTTGTCTCTGTGTTCCTTCTACTTCCTCTGCTCTCCGGAGGCAGTAAGCTCTTGAAACACCGTGTCCTTGTCAGGCCCCAACTACATTTAGCAGCAGCTCTCTGGCCTTCGTGATTCCAGGAATGAAGGGAAATGGACCAGGTCCTTAAAAGGCTTTCCTGGGAAATTCCCTGACGGCCCAGCAGTTAGGGCTTGGCACCTGCACTACTGGGGCCTGGGTCTGATCCCTGGAAACCAAGATCTTTTAAGCCGTGCAGTCCACCTCCCTCCAAAAAACCCCAGCAATAAAACAACTTTCCTGTTCTGGCTAGCTCAGCGGGAAAAACAAACCAAACTAAAACAACCCCCCCTCCCCCCAAATAATAAACATACAAACAAATCCCATTTCTCAGATATTCCCAGTTTTAGGGAGGTGAGAAAAGGTCACCCAGATGTAGATGATCACGTAGAATGCTACGGGGCAGAAGGCCCTGAAGAATTCCCTCCGAGTTCCTCACTGCACACGGAAAGCTTGAGTCTCTGAGGAAGCCCACGGCTAGTCAGAGGCCCCACCAGGAGAGAAGGAATATCTACCCTTTCCATTTTACAAAGGACCCCCCACAACCTCTAAGACACAGGGAACTATTCTGATGTTCAGTTCTAAAATTAGCAATATTTTAATACTACTTACTCTCATAAAAACAATTATCAGTTAAAAAATGGTAGAAGGAAAAGTATCAGGGGAAAAAGAAAGGGCAAAGAAGAGACTCAAGGCTTAGGCAGCTCTCTACTTCATCTATATGAATTGCCTTCCCCAAGAAAACTCTGTTTTCCTGTATCAGGCATTTATGGTGAGTAATGGCTTTGAAAATTCAACAAGTATTTATTGAGACACAAGAGTAAATAGGATGCATTCCTTTCCTCACAGAGCTTACATTAGTTTGACACACAGACAACAAGCAAGTAATGAAGTAATACAGCTGCTGATGGCTGTCTCTGTTACTAGGGAAAAGGAGCCGGTAGGAATACAGAGTGTAAAAAAGGGAGAGGAGGAGGTGCCTTCAACGAGGCTGACAGGAAGGCCTCCGAGGAGGTGATGGCTGAACAGGGGAGGAGATCTGGGAATTCTGAAGTGTGAGGGGCAGTCAGGTTGGTAGAAAGGTCTGAGATGAGAAATCAGTGAAAGGAAAGGGAAGTTAAAAGGAAAGTTAAATGAAATAAGTTAAAGGGAAGTTAAATAAAATAAGGTAAAGGAAAATTTATCCACACTGGACCCTAGTTAGGGCTCTGATTTTCCCCAAAGGTTTTTGCTGGTTCTTTCTTTCACTCAATACTCGGAAGACTGATGAGGAAATCTATCTTTCAGGCTGGCAAGAAGACAACTAAATTTACGTGTCTACAGTCAAACATGTTCTTGCACAGAACAAGCTCTTTTCTCTGCGCCCCCCCCCCACCGGTGGACGTGGTCTGAGCCGTGCAGTTCTCGGATACCGCCCTTCCTGATGTGCCCAAGAATGCTGCAAATGCGGACGAGAACCGTCCAAGACACTAACCGGATGACAGAGCTGCTGCTGCTTCTCACTGACCCTGAGCTCCTTCCTAGTGAAACAGGAGCAGGTCACTCAGCGTAGCTGGGCTCTTGCCTAAAATCAGAGAGGCCCGAAGTGATGCCCAGGTGCTGCTCTGTCCTCAAGTAATCACAGCCCATCTTTAGTGACAGAACAGCAGCAGCAAGCCCCATTTGGTTCTGTCTTCCCATCAGCCTCTCCAACACTGAAGAGGCAGAACAGCCCCGCTTCCTTAGTGCTCACCGCTAGAACAATTCTGCAATTCTAATGCTCTGTGCTTCCCCCATTCTCACACAAAATGCTAGACTTCACAGAAGAGGCCAAAGTGAAGTGCAAAAGGAGCTCAGAGCTAACATACTGAACAGTCACTTAGAGGTCTGCTGCTTAATTTCTCCATATCCTCTAGTCCATCTTCAGCTGACAACTTTTATTAGCTGAATTTGCCTTCTGAAGCCCTTGAATAAATCTCCCTCCCCAGGTCCCCCATCGATACCGTACGCTCGGAGGCTTTGAATGCCTTCCAAGGGAAGATCATTTCTCACTCTTCTTTGGATCCCCGACACCTTGCACAGTCTGTACTGTAGCAGTTGTTTAATAAATGCTTCGTGAAGCCCTGCCATTCTTTCTATTTCCCTTAAGTATAGTTCTTGTCATTTAAAAATTCCAAACCATTTTGTAGTCCCTAAAGATCCACCTCTTTTCTGGAAACGTCCCGGACTGAAGCCTCCTTGTTTGTCTAATTCCCACACCTGCTCGGTGACTCACCATCAAACAAGACACCCACACTTGCCATGCATATAATCTAAACAATAAAAACAACTGAGAAGGGAGTTGGGGTCAGGTTATTACAAGTCAAGCAAACGAAGAAGTGGAACTGAGTTTTCAAATGCTCTACTGCCGTTCACTCACAACCCATTTAACGTTTTCAAAAATGCACATAAGAAGCTGTTCCTAGTGGAAAGCCCCATTAAGTCCCTAACAGAAAGTAAGCAGATTTCCATGGTGGCCTCTTGTACCCTCCTTCTATTTTCAGTCTCCTATCGGAGATGCTTGTTACTGCTTTTATTCCCTTGGCCTAAAGCTGCTATGTGAAATCCACGGTCGAAGAGATACTTTTCATGGAAACTTCACTGGTGCTAACAAATTAGGACCCCCAAAACCTTGGAATCCACGCTCTGGTAGCCATACTGGAGACAGCATTCCATGAAGTCCAAGGCCTCGTCCACTTGATGTGTGTCTAGACTCCTAAGCTGGTGGCTTTTAAAACCACAATAAACAAGCAAACTTTCTAGGAACCTACACTCCACTGACATAGCAGGTAGAACTGCCAGTGTGCTAGCTGTATTATTGTGCACAAATATGTAGTTGTTTCTCCCAGCAGGAGGATTATACATGCTCCCCAATGGAGCTCATGCATTGTCTTGTGACTTGATTTAGTCAGTAAACTTGAGAAGTGAAGACAACTTTAAGAGCCAGTTCACGACTTCGCAAGTTCCCTGCTCCTGTAACGGTAGAACTAGTAGGCTCTGTCTCTGGGTGATGACTGTGAGCAGAGCTCGTTTTCTGATCCGTGATGGACTGCAGTGAGAAATACATGCAGCTGTTTTAAGTTCCTAAGATTCTCGTGCTGTTTGTTACTGTAGCACAACCTAGCTTGCCCTAACTGATACAGAAGGTAAAACTTTCTTGTCCTTTGTGATGATTGGAGTGTGGCTGATACTTGAAGTCAGTCTGCAGGACCTCGGATGGCTTTCCGGGTTAGTGAAGCTTCTATCAAGCCCAACGTAGAGGAACAAAATGTTATCTTTATCGGCAATTATGTTATGACCTGAAACTTCTGTGAATTTTTCTTATTTCTAATAAATACTTTAGATACTCATGATGAAACAGGATATCATCAACATGGCTTGTGTGAAAATGGAGAAAGGAAGTTTACTTTCAAAATATGAGAAGTCCTCTTTTCTTTTCAATACTCATGAAATAGGTCCTCTCCAGAGCCACGGAGAACTCATATGCTGGGAACACAAGACAGGAGAGGCCCCTGTGCCCCCTGGAGCTGCTGGCCCAGGGAGGCCTCCGTGCAGCCGTAGACCTCCGTGCAGGCCGTTACAGGGACCACACGGAGGCAGCCACCAGCTCCTACAGACTCGCCCAAGTCTCTAAACATGACATGTTCAAGAGACGTGGAAGAGGAGGAGCTGTCACACAGCACGGGACCGGCGGATTCTGACGTGAGCTGAAGTGCAGAAACGAGCTATGAGGACGCTGTGCTCTCAAGTTCTCCACCAAACGATAAGAAGGTCTATCTATCTCCACCAAGTAACACTCTTTCCGCCAAGTCCATCCCTAGGATCAGATGACTTAGATGTTGAAAGGCACTTTCTATGTATTCTTAATGTCTCCAGTTATAAGACAGAGGGTTTTAATCTTTTTCTAACATTAACAGGGGTGTTAAAGGAAAATGCATTTGAGGTATGAAACTTTCATAAGGGGCAGCATCAAACACCAAAATAATTTCAGTGGGTTTAGCATTTAGTCATTTTTCTACCCTGCTCACTCCAAGAAAATCATCAATAGCTTTCTGGTGATAATTTTTAAAAAGATGTATTTTCTAGTTCATAACACTGTTTTTCCATATTTCTGTGCCCCAAGTAACAATACCACTGATGATATGCATCTTACAAATGACAGCCAAACTTTTTCCCATGGGATTTATGTGAAAAATTTGGCCAATATGAGCATGAAATGAACCAACCTTATGATTAATGTGTGGTAAGCTGCCAGTTCAAGAAGCCTTTAATTGCTTCAAAAAGGATATGTTTCATACTGTTTCTTCATTTGTGTCTGTGTAATTATCCAACACAGTGGAGGGGAATGTGATTTTCTTACAGGTATAATTCTGCTCCACTTTAACCCATTTGTTTTCTATTTAAGGGTTTATATGAATCACTATTAAGAGCCACTGAAATAATGCCTTCCTTTTTTATGTAACGTGAATACAGTTTTTGTGTTCACAGGATAAAAATAGGCTTAATCTGCTAACAGCAAAAAAAAAAAAAGAACTAAGCGCTCTCACTGTCTGCAGCAGCACTTCACATTACATAAGGCAGCGCTGTTTTGCTTACTAGGCACTAAAGGTATTTGCAATTTGAGCTTTCTCGGGGAGTAAGAGAAAAAAGTTTTGTCCTTTATTTCTGCTATGATTCAATAACATACTCGCCAGTCAGCTGGTAACTGATGGCAGTGTTCTGTCTGTGTTTCATGCTTTTATTGCAATCCTTCTAGCTCTGTGTAGACCCTGTCAGCTGCCTGGCTGCCCATCCTTCTAACTGATACTTACATCGCCACTGTAAAAGTGAGAAGTTTTCCATCAGTTCTTGTTTCCAGGTCCATTTATCAAAATACCAAGCTTCAGAACATGTCAGCAAAATGTGTGTTCCCGTATCTACACATCCTAGCCAGAAAAGAATGAGAGGGGGAGGGCTTGCTTTCATACCCAGGGCATATGTTACCAGGGCAATGTTTATATTGATTTAACCAGAAAACCTCTAAATCTTACTGGGAAGAAATGGAAAAAACAAAAAACAAAAAAAAAAAAACCACTGCTGACAATCTGAAGTGATGGTCAAACTTTGTTTCCTTAAAAATGCTCCCTTGGTAAAGGAGTGTTCAACAGGAATGTTTGGTTGTTCAATAGGAACAATTTTCCTGTTCTTTACTAGGGTCCTAAGTTAAGAGAAGACAGGGGCCCTGTCCTTTTGGGTACAGGGTGGGAGAGGGCCCCTTCTGCATTGTTGGCAGCAAGACAGAGAGTCAGGAAGGTGGCTGTGGGAGACGAGGAAAGTGCTGATTATTACAGAAAAGACCCAAGGCCCATCTATGCCTCCCTTGACCCATCTGGGCCCCTGTACTCTTCTGGAGTCTTTCAATGGCTCCTCTTCCTATTCTCAAACGTGGCTCTGGCCAGGCCCACCTCTCTTCTCTCCCCTTGGGCTATCTTACTCTCCTTCACGGCTCTGTGTGATCATATGATTCTTATTCTCTTTAGTGGCTTTAAGGATCACATAGCGGCATCAGCGGAGGCCGATGCCAGCATCCCAGTTTCATATTTCCCACTCCACTACTTCAGCAGAACTCTTCAAGATTCCTTTTCCTGGATGGCTACAGATATTTCAGTCTCAAAAAACATCAGTCTTGACCACCCTCCCCTCAGTCTGCTCCGACTCTTGGTCCCAATCTTGGTTGATGGATTGCCATGGGCCCCCTACTCACATTAGAAACACATACTTGAAATCTTGATGCTTCCCTTTCTTTCACTCTACACATCAATAACTCATAATTATTCTACATCTGGAAAAAACTCATGAATTCAACCCTCCCTTGGCAATCACACAGCATGTGTCATAGGACACACCCTCATTGCTTGCTGAGACAACCAGAACAGTCTCCTAACTGTTCAGAGATGGGAAGTGACTTCACAGCCCCCAGTCTGTGAAACATCAGATGGAAACTCAGGGAGAGCTACCTGTATCCTAAAAGACTGGGAGGAACTGGAGAAACGAGGAATTTTTGAGGTAGCAGTACTGCTTCAAACAAGAAAAACGGAAGTTCTGGAGACAGTAGCTAAGTCTAGCAAGGCTTTTAGTTAACATGGTCTCACAGAATCTCTCTTCCGTTTACTGTCTCTACAAGAGACAGTAAATAATGTCTCTACAAGAAATGCCCACCACAAGAAACATGCAAGAAAATTCATAGTGAAGGGTATGAATGATGAAACCTCCTGAAGACCTGCAAGAATCCCACAGGCAATTTGGGGAGACAAAGTACTTCCCTCTTTCCTTGAACCAAGAGCAGGTGCCCCACCCTCCTTTTCCTGAATATCCTTTGCTCCAGCCCTGCACGTGATATCCTCTCCTACTCCCAAGGCAGAAGTTCCTCTGGTTTCAGTGTGAAAGGGAGCCTCCTGGCCTGAGGTGGACTGCAGGGAGCAGGGGAGGACATCGGTGCCTTGGCCCGGGGCTGGGCTGGGCGGAAGGCCCGTGATGTCTTCAGGACAACATTGCAGGAGGGCAGGACGTCCATCCCAAGTTACACTGGTTGGGGCCGAGTTCCTGAGAAGAAGAGGAGGATCGGGCCTGACGTAAACCTTAGGCCCTGAAGACTGAAGTGGCATAGAAAATCGGTTTTGGTGCCCTTATTTGCTTCTTTGCTCACAGGGCTGAAGCCACTAGGGCGCTATGAAGAGTACCTTTCACCAAGCTCAGCCTCTTACCACCTCTGATTTTCCTATCCCTGTCTATGGCTCCTTGCCATCAGGGGTTGGCACTTCCGTTTATGGTACCTCTGGGTGGAAGGCTTGTTAGATCAGTATGTGACTAACGAGACGGGCTTCTGTTGAGATGGATTTAGAGACTGATGAGATGGCTCTGTTCCCTATCACTGGAAACTAGCCTTATCCTTCTCTTCTATTTCCCTGAATTCCTATAGGTCAGACCAAGGTTAGCAACTTCACAGAGGCTCCAGAGACACTTGAGCAGAGAAACGGAGGCCTGGCCTGAGAGCCGGCCAGGTACCAGCATGGCAGAACCACCCAGCCTCGGCTCACCCTTGGGGGGGTCAGAGACGGTGCGAGGCAGGCAACCCCTGACTGGCCACCGTCAAGGAGACCCGGGGCTTCCGATGCCACCCCCACTCTCTTCCCCAGAAGCCATGAGCAGAGCTCTGAAGCCCTCGGGACTGGCTCTAGGTTGGAAGCTTCCTTCCCTATGCCCCACTCTCTCACAGAGCTGACTGAACAGACCAGGTAGTTTATAAAAGCTGCTGTTTCAGTTCAGTTCAGTCACTCAGTCGTGTCCAACTCTTTGTGACCCATGGACTGCAGCATGCCAGGCCTCCCTGTCCATTACCAACTCCTGGAGTCCACCCAAACCCATGTCCATTGAGTTGGTGATGCCATCCAACCATTTCATCCTCTCTTGTCCCCTTCTCCTCCTGCCCTCAATCTTTCCCAGCATCAGGGTCTTTTTCAATGAGTCAGCTCTTTGCATCAGGTGGCTAAAGTATTGGAGCTTCAGCATTAGTCCTTCCAATGAACACCCAGGACTGATCTCCTTTAGGATGGACTGGATGGATCTCCTTGCAGTCCAAGGGACTCTCAAGAGTTCTCCAACACCACAGTTCAAAAGCATCAATTCTTCAGCACTCAGCTTTCTTTATAGTCCAACTCTCACATCCATACATGACCACTGGAAAAACCATAGCCTTGACTAGATGGACCTTTGTTGACAAAGTAATGTCTCTGCTTTTTAATATGCTGTCTAGGTTGGTCATAACTTTTCTTCCAAGGAGTAAGCGTCTTTTAATTTCATGGCTGCAATCACCATCTGCAGCGATTTTGGAGCCCAGAAAAACTATTTCAATTAAGACACAATTCAAAAGTACTTCCTCTCAAAGAAACCAACAGACCTTGGAAAATTTAAGCTACAGCATGAGACTGTACAGATAAATTGCAAAGCCTGTATTACCTGACTGTTATGTGAGGATGAGGCTTCTTCACTTCATATAGACAACATCAAAATTACTTTTATGACCATAAAAATACTACAGGTTGCCTTAGTAACAATCAGAGTTGAGAGGCTATTTTCTTTATACAAACACAATAAAAGTAAGCTAATGCTCAGACTGGAGACTTATGTGTTTTAACTATTATCCAGTTTTAATAAAACACTCTTTGGATTTATTAAATTTATCGATGTAAACAGATTTTGCAATGCAGAGATAAAAGGACGGATGTGAAGGTTAGGAATCCTAGATGGAAGCTCTGAAAGCATACGCATCCTCATTAAACCTCTGTTCTTTCACTTATAAATTGGTGATAATTACCTCCCTTGGTTTCTAAGAGGATCAAATGAGAATCTGTTTATGAGAGTAATTTGGAAGCTATAACAATCTAAATAAATGTAATTGCTATCATTGCTCTCAAGATCGTCTTTGAAAAGAGTGTGACTTGGAGAATAGCTATGAGAAACATTTCACAATTATTTTGCATGTGGTGTGCACGTGCTGGTCACACTTGCATGCGCAGTCGCTAAGTTGCGTCTGACACTCTGTGACCCCGTGGACTGCGGCCCGCCAGGCTCCTCTGTCCATGGGATTCTCCAGGCAAGAACACTGGACTGGGTTGCCATGCCCTCCTCCAGGAGATCTTCCCGACCTAGAGATCGAACTCAGGACTCCTCCATCTCCTGAACTGGCAGGCCGATTCTTTACCACCAAGCCACCTTGGAAGCCCATTCATACTTGAGGACACTTCAAAAACACAGAAGGGGTCTTCCCTTGTGGGAGAGAGGGTAAGCAGCCGCCTGCCAATGCAGGGGACACAGGTTTGACCCCTGGCCCAGGAGGATCCCGAAGGCTGCGGGGCAGCCACGCCCAGGCGCCACCACTACTGAGCACCCGTGTTGTGGCTCCTAAAGCCCAGGTGCCTGCGGCCTGTGTTCTGCAACAAGAGAACCACTGCAGCGAGAAGCCAGTGCACTGCCGTGAAGAGCAGCACCCGCTTGCAACTGGAGAAAGCCCTCACCAACAGGGAAGACTCAGAGCAACCAACACAAACTTACAGCAACAGAAAACACAGAGCCGAAAGACAGCCAGTGAAAGCACCCTTCTAATATACGTATTCCTGTTTCATCCCTACGCTTCTTGAGCTAGCTCATACCCAGTCTTGTATCAACATGCTTCATAAGTAAATCTGGGATGGCCCAGGCCAAGCAAAACAAAGCACGGCTGTGGAGGAGAGCCTTACTTACCAACAGTCTCTTTGCTTTCTTCTCTACTTTTGAGTGTTTGTTATTAGAACTCCAGCCTGCAGTGGCAGAAGTCATCAGAAGCAGCAAGGTGTCAGCAAAAGTCCAAGGGACAGTGAAGGCCCAAAGGTGAGGGCTCAGGCCAATTTACAAACAGATGGGGGTGAGTCAGGGCTGGAGTGAGAGGGCTGTGGATAATTCTGGAGGATATGTCTGTTGTGTCCTACCTATAAACATATGATAAACCAGAGAGTCTGCAGTTCAGTGTCCCCAATAAATTTCATCTTATTTCCCTGCTCAAAGCCCCTCAAATATTCAATCTATAATTATAATATCTGAATTCTTCTGCATGACAGGTTAGCCATTTGAAATCATGTTTAATTTGCCAAGAAGACAAACTACAGGAAACATTTATTTTTCCAAATGAGAGAAATGAGATATTCATGAGCTAATACACTTCCTTAAAAATAGAGAAGTTATTTATTTACCGTAACAACTTAGGAAGGGAAAAATTATTTCTGATGTCTTAGTCTAATCTTTTAGCTATCATTATTAATTAAGGGTTTAATTATTAATCAGAGGTAAAAATAGCATCTGTGATTAAAGTACTAGTCTTTAAGGATAAGTATCAGAGTTGAAATATATCATCCCACCCTCTCCCTCAGAGTCCAAAAGTCTGTTCTATACATCTGTGTCTGTTTTGCTGTCTCGCATACAGGGTTAGCATTCCCATCTTTCTAAATTCCATATATATGCGTTAGTATACCGTATTGGTATTTTTGTTTCTGGCTAACTTCACTCTGTATAATTGGCTCCAGTTTCATCCACCTCATTAGAACTGATTCAAATGTATTCTTTTTAATGGCTGAGTAATACTCCATTGTGTATATGTACCACAGCTTTCTTATCCATTCATCTGCTGATGGACATCTAGGTTGCTTCCATGTCTGGCTATTATAAACAGTGCTGCAATGAACATTGGGGTACACGTGTCTCTTTCAATTCTTGTTTCCTCGGTGTGTATGCCCAGCAGTGGGATTGCTGGGTCATAAGGCAGTTCTATTTGCAATTTTTTAAGGAATCTCCACACTGTTCTCCATAGTGACCGTACTAGTTTGCATTCCCACCAACAGTGTAAGAGGGTTCCCCTTTCTCCACACCCTCTCCAGCATTTATTGCTTGTAGACTTTTGGATCGCAGCAATTTTGACTGGTGTGAAATGGTACCTCATTGTGGTTTTGATTTGCATTTCTCTAATAATGAGTGATGTTGAGCAACTTTTCATGTGTTTGTTAGCCATCTGCATGTTTTCTTTGGAGAAATGTCTATTTAGTTCTTTGGCCCATTTTTTGATTGGGTCATTTATTTTTCTGGAATTGAGCTGCAGGAGTTGCTTGTATATTTTTGAGATTAGTTGTTTGTCAGTTGCTTCATTTGCTATTATTTTCTTGCATTCTGAAGGCTGTCTTTACACCTTGCTTATAGTTTCCTTTGTTGTGCAGAAGCTTTTAATTTTAATTAGGTCCCATTTGTTTATTTTTGCTTCTATTTCCAGTATTCTGAGAGGTGGGTCATAGAGGATCCTTCTGTGATTTATGTCGGAGAGTGTTTTGCCTATGTTCTCCTCTAGGAGTTTTATGGTTTCTGGTCTTAACGTTTAGATCTTTAATCCATTTTGAGTTTATTTTTGTGTATAGTGTTACAAAGTAACCTAGTTTCATTCTTTTACAAGTGGTTGACCAGTCTTCCCAGCACCACTTGTTAAAGAGATTGTCTTTCATACTTGTATATTCTTGCCTCCTTTGTTGAAGATAAGGTGTCCATAGGTGTGTGGATGATAGGGCTTTCTATTCTGTTCCATTGGTCTATATTTCTGTCTTTGTGCCAGTACCATACTGTCTTGATGACTGTGGCTTTGTAGTAGAGCCTGAAGTCAGGCAGGTTGATTTCTCCAGTTCCATTCTTCTTTCTCAACCTTGCTTTGGCTATTCGAGGTTTTTTGTATTTCCATACAAATTGTGAAATTATTTGCTCTAGCTCTGTGAAAGAATCCCAGGGATGGGGGAGCCTGGTGGGCTGCTGTCTATGGGGTTGTGCAGAGTCAGACACCACTGAAGCGACTTAGCAGCAGCAGCAGCAGCAGCTCTGTGAAAAATACCGCTGGTAGCTTGATAGGAATTGCATTGAATCTACAGATCGCTTTGGGTAATATACTCATTTTCACTATATTGATTCTTCCGATCCATGAACATGGTATATTCCTCCATCTATTAGTGTCCTCTTTGATTTCTTTCACCAGTGTTTTATAGTTTTCTATATATAGGTCTTTAGTTTCTTTAGGTAAATATATTCCTAAGTATTTTGTTCTTTTCGTTGCAATGGTGAATGGAATTGTTTCCTTAATTTCTCTATTTTCTCATTATTAGTGTATAGGAATGCAAGGGATTTCTGTGTGTTGATTTTATATCCTGCAACTTTACTATATTCATTGATTAGCTCTAGTAATTTTCTGGTGGAGTCTTTAGGGTTTTCCATGTAGAGGATCATGTCATCTGCAAATAGTGAGAGTTTTACTTCTTCTTTTCTAATTTGGATTCCTTTTATTTCTTTTTCTGCTCTGATTGCTGTGGCCAAACTTCCAGAACTATGTTGAATAGTAGTGGTGAAAGTGGGCACCCTTGTCTTGTTCCTGACTTTAGGGGACATGCTTTCAATATTTCATCATTGAGGTTAATGTTTGCTGTGGGTTTGTCATATATAGCTTTTATTATGTTGAGGTATGTTCCTTCTATTCCTGCTTTCTGGAGAGTTTTTTTTATCATAAATGGATGTTGAATTTTGTCAAAGGCTTTCTCTGCATCTATTGAGATAATCATATGGCTTTTATTTGTCAATTTGTTAATGTGGTGTATTACATTGATTAATTTGCAGATATTGAAGAATCCTTGCATCCCTGGGATAAAGCCCACTTGGTCATGGTGTATGATCTTTTTAATGTGTTGTTGGATTCTGATTGCTAGAATTTGGTTAAAGATTTTTGCATCTATGTTCATCAGTGATATGGGCCTGTAGTTTTCTTTTCTTGTGGCATCTTTGTCAGGTTTTGATATTAGGGTGATGGTGGCCTCAAAGAATGAGTTTGGAAGTTTACCTTCCTCTGCAATTTCTGGAAGAGTTTGAGTAGGATAGGTGTTAGCTCAAATATATTTTTAAGAATGACTACGGACTACCTTTGATGCAACTTTTTATACTAAATTTTGTTGATAGCCCTTACAAAAGTGCTGTAAAGAGCAGACACCATAGAGAAACTAGCTGACAGATGGGAGTAACTGAAAGCAGTTTGGGTGCACAAACCTGAATCAAGGAACGATCATTAGACAAATGGAGAAGACAGACGGTGTCATTTTTTCTTGACCGGATCTTGCTACAGTTTTTCAGTCAAACTGAAGATAACATGCACCTTCTTTTTATCTGAGATATACTAGTAACCGTTTTTAGACCTTGGTCATTATACAGAATCAAAATTTCCCCAGTTGAAAACGATCTACAAACATATGTTTAAAATGTTGCCTTTACTATTCTTTAAGAAGTTTTCCAGTAAAACAGCCAAAGTCACCAAAGTATCATCATTTACCCATATTTAGAAGTAAGTAATCCTTGAAACAGCTAACAATAGTCTTGGCTGGTACTTTGATCATTTTTCCTATTTGAAAAAAAAACCCAAAAAACTATCCAAGTAGGAAAAGGAGTACGTCAAGGCTGTATATTGTCACCCTGCTTATTTAACTTCTATGCAGAGTACATCATGAGAAACGCTGGACTGGAAGAAACACAAGCTGGAATCAAGATTGCTGGGAGAAATATCAATAACCTCAGATATGCAGATGACACCACCCTTATGGCAGAAAGTGAAGAGGAACTAAAAAGCCTCTTGATGAAAGTGAAAGGGGAGAGTGACAAAGCTGGCTGAAAGCTCAACATTCAGAAAACGAAGATCATGGCATCCGGTCCCATCACTCCATGGGAAATAGATGGGGAAACAGTGGAAACAGTGTCAGACTTTATTTTTCTGGGCTCCAAAATCACTGCAGATGGTGACTGCAGCCATGAAATCAAAAGACACTTACTCCTTGGAAGAAAAGTTATGACCAACCTAGATAGTATATTCAAAAGCAGAGACATTACTTTGCCAACTAAGGTCCATCTAGTCAAGGCTATGGTTTTTCCAGTGGTCATGTATGGATGTGAG
The DNA here is from genome assembly GCF_032405125.1 of Capricornis sumatraensis. Classification (NCBI taxonomy): domain Eukaryota; kingdom Metazoa; phylum Chordata; class Mammalia; order Artiodactyla; family Bovidae; genus Capricornis; species Capricornis sumatraensis. The sequence goes on along the minus strand of NC_091077.1, from coordinate 107,241,033 downwards.
AGTTGGACTGTGAAGAAGGCTGAGCACTGAAAAATTGATGCGTTTGAACTGTGGTGTTGGAGAAGACTCTTGAGAGTCCCTTGGACTGCAAGGAGATCCATCCAGTCCATCCTAAAGGAGATCAGTCCTGAATATACTTTGGAAGGACTAATGCTGAAGCTGAAACTCCAGTACTTTGGCCACCTCATGTGAAGAGTTGACTCATTGGAAAAGACCCTGATGCTGGGAGGGATTGGGGGCAAGAGGAGAAGGGGACGACCGAGGATGAGATGGCTGGATGGCATCACCTACTCGAAGGACATGAGTTTGAGTGAACTCCCGGAGTTGGTGATGGACAGGGAGGTCTGGCATGCTGCAATTCATGGGGTCGCAGAGTCGGAAACACTGGAAGGTGGGCATGTCTGTTTGGTTCTCTGACACATCCCAGGCTCCTGGAATGGTGCCTGAGACACAATAAAGCATTCAATAGACTACATGAATGAACACATGAATGCCTTCCTGAGGCAGCAGTTCATCTGCACAGTACTTATTTTAGTTGTCCTTTCTTTCAGGAATTTCCTTAGCTTACTGCATCTTTTCAATGAGGAGAGACTGAGAGGTCAAAGTCCATATTCCAAATGTGCCATCCGGCTTATCACCAGTTGCATATTTTGGTTTTATTTTCAGGTTACTGGTACTTTTTAAGTTTCTAAAGATAAACAGCATATGTTTTTGAATATTGACAACAGCATGTTGATTCTTCAAAGAAACTTAGTAACAATATTAGTGATAATTATAACAGCAATTGATTATTATATGTTGATGCTGACATGGCTCCACAATGATTCCCAGGCTCTGACCTAAAATAAAACAATTCACTAAGAGCATGTCAGAAAACAAATTTAAATTTTTTTCTTGCTCTTAGCAACTAACACCACACTGGCATTTGATGGCTGCTCAGTTATTATTACTGACAAAGGAAAAGTACTCACTAGTGTCACTGATAACGTTATTTATGAGGGGAATGACCTCTCATAGACCCAATAAATAAACACATTATGATCTCATCTTTTCTATTAGAAAAATATGCCTTAAAAATTCTATGATGTAATCTTTTAAAAATCAGTGTTTGATAACTGGGGAAAAGCTGAAGGAAAATACATTACTAGCATGAAAGCTTACGATATGGTTAATCTGACCAACTGCTGTTCATCTCCACTTAGGACCACAGGAGGAAGTCTTACATTACTCCAAGAGATTGTCAGCATTGACAGGGCAGCACCCTGCGGCTATAAAATTTAGTCAAATACAGGACAGAGTTATATTAAGGAAGGTTACTGAAGGTCTAACCCATAGGCAATCAGCCATTTTGGTGGCTTAATCATCTAAAGACCCAACAAATGAACAGTTGAGGTTGTTCAGTTTCTGGTGCTAAGTGCTTGGGCTTCCCTGGTGGCTCAGATGGTAAAGAATCCCCCTGCAATGCAGGAGACCTGGGTTCAATCCCTGGGTCAGGAAGATCCCCTGGTAAGGGCATGGCAACCCACTGGCAACAACACAGTACTCCTGCCTGGAGAAGTCCATGGCCAGAGGAGCCTGGCAGGTTGCAGTCCATGGGGTCACAGAGAGTTGGACATGACTGAGCGACTTTCACTTCACTTTTAGTGCTAAGTGCTATATAATTCTATCTGACCTTGTGAGATTTAACATATATTTCAAGAGAGTGAATTACCAGGAAAAAAAAGTTCTTTGAAATAAAATATTAGTGTTCTCTCTTCTCCAATTTCCTTCTGATAACCATATATGGAACATCTACTATGTCAGGCATATAATGCTGAATAAAACACGGTTGCTCTCTTGAGGAGCACACACTTAGATTCGGGAGATGGGCATGTAAGCGAAAAGCACGACAGAGCTCCAGGGGATCTTCCCCACCCGGGGATCGAACCTGGGGTCTCCTGCATTGCTGGCAGACTCTTTACCATCCGAGCCACCACGGAAGCCCCACTACAGAGGCAGGAATAGCAAAAAAAGAAGAAAAAACAGCCCAAAAACTCTGCAGAAGCGAATTCAAATAGTAAAAGTGCTTACTAAGTTCTGGACAGTTATTAGGCACTGGAGATACAATAATAAGAGAGACACTTGGTCCTTGGAGAGCCTGACAGTCTAATCAACAGTCTAATGCTGTGCTGGTCAGTAAGGTGGCCACTAGCCACACGTGACATCTGAAACAGTCCAAACGGAGATGTGCTTTCACCATAAAATACACACGGGATTCTGCAACTCTGCACAGCAGAAGAATGCAAAATAACTCAATGACAAGTTTCATATTAATTACATGTTAAAATGAAATGTTTTAATATGGGAAGTTAGTAAGCCATACTACTGAAATCACTTTTTTCTTTTTACAGTTTTAGTGTTGCTATTAGAATATTTTAAATAACATTTTTTTTAAAAGTCACTCAGTCGTGTCCGACTCTTTGCGACCCCATGGACTGTATAGGCCATGGAATTCTCCAGGCCAGAATACTGGAGTGGGTAGCCGTTCCCTTGTCCAGGGGATCTTCCCTACCCATGAATCGAACTGGGTTCTCCTGCATTGCAGGCAGATTCTTTACCAACTGAGCTATGAGGGAAGCCCTTTAAATAACACAGTGGCTGATATTACATATTTATTGAACATGCTTAATAGAAGAAACAGATAAGTTAACAGAGGACTATAGGTTGTCATCTTTGATAACTGCTAGGATAGTTCAGTAAAGAGAGGAAGGAATATAAGAAAGCCTTCTCAGGAGAAAACTAACTGATCTCTCTTAGGCAACAAAATGTGAAAAAAAAATCAATTAAAGATCACCAAATATATGTTCATATTAAATATAAAAGTTTTAAATGAGCAAATATATTTTAACTGTGTTATTTACCAAGGTATAAAGTCTTTAGTAATCTTCTTTATCATCTTTAAAACATGAAGATGGCTTTTTTTCTTTTACTGTAAAGTATGTCCACTCAATCATTTTGAAAGCAGAGATAAAGTGTAAAAAAGAAAGGCTACCCACAATTATTCATACACTGCTACATGTCCTAAAGTACTTGTATATAAATGTGTGTGTGTTGGCATGTGTGTGTGTAAGCATGAGTCCTCGGTCGTTTCTGACTCTCTGTGACCTCAAGCACTGTAGCCTGCCAGGCTCCTGTCCATGGACTTTTCCAGGCAAGGATATGCAAAAATACAGAAATAAAGATTTATTTTTATAAAATTAAATCATACTTTATTTAGTATTATGACTATCTACTAGTAATAAAAGTAGGGTCTCATTTATGTTGAGATTTAGAATGTTTCCTAAAATTTGCTGTTACATGCAATGACATGATAGCCAACCCAAAACATTATAGTTTTCAAAACTTTTTTAATGTCTTCTTTGGTTACTGCTTTGAGGTAAATTCTTAAGAAGTAAAAAGCTGTGTCAAAGGGTATGCATTTTTACAGATGTTCACTACATTTCAATAATCTGAATCTAAAAACCTTGCACCAAATGTACACGTCTTCCATGTTAGGATGTGTTTTTCTCTACTAACTTGTAACAGGAATGAAAGACTTAAAAAATTGTTACCAATTCGATAGCAGAAATGGTATTTCATTGTTTTAAATTTACATTTCATTTTCAAACATTTATTAGAAATTAATGAACTTGTTCATATTCTAAATCAACTGCCTGTTCATGCCCTCCTCAGTTTTCTATTTGCTTATTACTTTTAAAGATCTCTTTATACATTATGAAATATTCAGATTTAGTTTACCACACCTATTTCAAACGTTGTCTTCCAGGTTTCCATGTAACAGTGATTGGTTGATTGCTATGTGGAAGTACGTAACAGAGGAATGAAGGGCAGAGAGTCTTGAAATTCAAGGAGGTCTTGATAAAATTACTAAATAATACAGAACTTTAATATATCCTTTTTTAGCATTAAATAGAATAAGCGAAAAATAAACAAGTTAGTATATACAGTTGTGCATGTATGGATGTGAGAGTTGGACTGTGAAGAAAGCTGAGCGCCGAAGAATTGATGTCTTTGAACTGTGGTGTTGGAGAAGACTCTTGAGAGTCCCTTGGACTGCAAGGAGATCCAAACAGTCCATTCTGAAGGAGATCAGCCCTGGGTGTTCTCTGGAAGGACTGATGCTAAAGCTAAAACTCCAATACTTTGGCCTCCTGATGTGAAGAGTTGACTCACTGGAAAAGCCTCTGATGCTGGGAGGGACTGGGGGCAGGAGGAGAAAGGGACGTCAGAGGATGAGATGGCTGGATGGCATCACTCACTCGATGGACATGAGTTTGAGTGAACTCCGGGAGTTGGTGATGGACAGGGAGGCCTGGCGTGCTGCAATTCATGGGGTCGCAGAGTTGGACATGACTGAGCAACTGAACTAAACTGAACTGAATGAGAATGTTAAGGTACATATTTGGAGCACCAAATTTTTAAGTTACAAATTTTCTGTATTTCCAATTATAATTATTTAACCTTGGCAGAGTATTCAGATTCTTCATCTGGAGCTGATTTTGTAATAAAATAAGGTGTAAGTATTTAACCTTAATCATCTGCTGTCATCATAGCCCTATCACTGATGGTTCGCTAACTGGTCCAGGACCATTTATTCAAATAAATGTTTTTCTACTAATTTACAATATCATTTTTATTGTACTCTAAATCTCTATAGTTTATACTGTAGTCTAATTCTTGACATTATATTCTATTTTCACCAATATTTTATATATATTTATGCCCACACTTACTGTTTTAATTATTATAGGTTTATAAAATATTTTAACATACAACTGGGAAACTTCTTCATCCTTTTTGCTTTTACAATGCTTTCCATTAATTTCGCATATTTATCTTTCTTTATAGAGTCATTTTATATAAAGTTTCCAAACCAAAACACTCAGTTTTAATATGAAGCACATGTTCCAGCTATGAAGATAAAAATTACAACCCATTTTACTTGCATAATATGTGAATTTATTATTTTAACAGACTGTTACCCACATACTTCAGGCCTGTGTGCCTGATGCACCTCGGGCACTGCTGTGTGCAGTGTGGGCGCCATAATCCCCGTAGTCATCACTCTGCGCTGCTCCACTGCAGACTGCACACAGGATGAAGTGTGCGCTATTCAACAGCAACACCCAAATGATGACCAACCATCCTAAGCGCAACATCCTGCTTTTTATTAAGGAACTCCCAAATATGAACTAGAAATGTCATCAAATTATTAACTAGGCCAAAGACAACAGTCCAAAATCACCTGTTGATACTAAAAGTGCTTTCTGTGAATGCTTTATCAATATGAAGACCATTATTTTATGCCCACAAAACTGACCACTCAAAGTGGTCACAGATATTTACAATGTTGTAGACATGCCAAAGTTCAAAATTACATGTAAAAAAATGTACCTTGAGGATCTAGGAACTGAAAATATGCTACTTCATAATTAAGAAACAGTTTTTACTTCTCTCATGAAAAAAGTTGTATATCTCAAAAAGGTATGACAAAGATGTGTGTGTTCAATAATTGGGTAGAGAAGGAGGGGCTGAGAAAATATATGTCCCGTGTCCATGCTAGAACAAACTTCACCTTCAACACTGCTGCCTGCAGCTGGCAAGCCCACTTTTATATTTTAAACATCAATTTAAATGCTAAATCAGAGGCTTATGTAATTTCCGATTTACAGCTTTCAATAAAACTGGCAAAAGTTAAAACCAAACATGGATGAAGCAGTACAGAAAAAAAAAAAGAGAGAGATAAAATGCCTGGTATGCATAAGAACTGTTATTTCTTCCTGCTGGCAATGACCCTTCATAACATAGTGACATATAAGTTATAAAGTGATTAAAAATTTATGGCAATAGTCGATGTATGAACAATCTGCTTGTTCTGCAGTTACCTAATATGAGTATATATATATTCAGTGTGCTCAAGGAAATACCCCAGTGCATCGGTATCGTGCATGAATTATTTCAGCACCTAGCTGTTCCTCTGGCATGTAGCACAGTTCCTATGCACAGTACAGACTTATTTATTCGATGAATAATGAATGACTGACATGACATTTAACAGTTTCTGTATACTATAGGTAAAGAGCAAATGCTGAAAGTGAGAGAAGGAGAAAAAAATTATTAAGAACCAAAATTAGCATTTTAATACTATTATGAAATAATAGTTGTTATTTAGAGAATATATGTATTGATTTCAGGGTTCTACTTCTGAGAGTACTCGCTGATTCCGGGTCCCTAGTGAAATGTAAAAATTAACTTTGAACATAAAAACATAAAGGATATTTTCACTTTTTATGACTTCTAACATAGTTAATTAGGAATATCTTTCTTAAAACAAAAATTTTTACAAACAAAAACTTTAGTTTTCATTTTTAACAGCATACTTCTATGGATTAATATTAATACTTTTGTATTAATATTAATAATTTATTATTATTTTAGGTACGATGAACACACAATATATACACAACTCTTCATTATGTATTATAATAAAATAGTAGCAGAGATAATTCCCAAAGGCAGATAATCTTAAAATGAAATTTTGTACTGGTATTCAATACAGATGTATGACAGAGCCCTCCTTGTTTCCCCAATGTGACTACATTGAAAGTAAATCTAGATGGAACCGCATATAATACATGCCAACCGACATTTAAAACATGGTAAAAAATACTCTTGGGATTTTGCCTGTTAACAGGTTTCTATGTGTTGGAAGTATGTGCAAGGGTTAGAGGCTACTACAGTCTTTTCAGCTGGCGGGTGGACCCCTGGTGACCTTCCAAGACAGAGCCTGGGAGCCGGTTCCCCGAGTCTTCACACTGCTAACTCCTTCGGTTTTCACCAAGTAAAGAATTCCCAGTAGTCTTTCCCGATTTCCTGTGTAAGAGGATTCTCCCATCCCACTTCTTACAATTTATTCTCATCACTGCAGCCTGTTTGCTTCCATTGCAGCTTCTGTCACAACTACTGAATACCTAATTATGTGTTTACCTTTTTACTGCCATCCCTACCTGATTATAAACTACATAATTCCAAGGAGTTATACAGCCAGTACCTAATACAATGCTTTGCACAAAATGAATATTCCAGAAAATGTCTGCAAAATGAAAGAAAGCAGAGATTAGGCCTGAGGAGGTTTGCTCTAGTCGCTGTAAGTTTGTAGCTGTGAATAGGCAATAAATTCTTTTTCATTAATCAATCCTTTTATTGAAAACGAAAATTATCCAATTATGTTGACTTAGAAAGTTTTCCTGGAACATGCTTGGATTGTGACGGGTACACTGTTGAAATTAAGATCTCACCCTCTTTTTTCCAAGCACCTTCTGTGTAGTAGCTCCATATATAAGGAATAAGGTAAGTAAGCAGAGGATAAAAGCAAGGGAGCAAAGTGCTGCTGCCCAGCCCTTCCGAGAGGAACAGAGGCTAGGCCTCCTCAAGACCTACCCAGCAGGCGGCCTGCACGGCTCTGACCTCAGAGCGCACACGGAGTGAGGCCCAGACACCTAGACAACTGGGTGCAAGGGAGAGGGAAGCAAGTCCCCTCTGGACTTAATTAGCTATCCGAGACCACACAGTGAATGTTTAGAGGTATTTTTCTGTGTTTTAAAGGTAACAACAGCAATTATTTCCAGGCACGTAACTGTAGTTGTCCATAGAGAATTCAATAAAGGTCAGGGAGTCTCTCAGACTGAAAGTATGGTTTCTGGAACTGAGTAAATTACTGGCTGCATCAGGATAAAAACAACAGCTGCAGATATGAGTCTCTGAGCACTAAGAAATGAATGAGCCCCCAGGGAGGTAGCAGTCTGAGCCCTCACTGTCTCGTCCTTTCCGGCAAGCCAGAAGAACAAGGAGTCCTGTAGATGCTGCCTAAAAAGGAACAAGCTTATTCAGGACAACGTGTGGGTGCTGCTCCCTAAAACTCCTACCTCTCAAGTGACAAAGCCTCCTAAGAGACGATTTATAATACAGAACAAATGGGAATATCAGATTTTTAGAAGCAGCATATCAAGAGGTGAAAGCAAAATACAGTTCTTCCTGTCTGCTACTGAAACATTTCAAAACCAGTACTGTGACTACTAACACTAACTCAGATTGATGGAGTGATGAGAATATTCCAGGCACTGTGCTAAACACAAGTGTCACCAAAATCTTTTAAGTACTATGATTACCCCAATTTTACAGACTATATACAAGTTTGGAGTAGGCTGTGTTATGCTGTTGAAAAGATATGCCTGTGGTAGGAGGAGATAATGAACTTAATTGCAGATGTTTTTACAATCTTTGAATATAATTCACCTCTAATAAACACTTGGTAAACTTCTTCCACAAAATAATTTATATAAACTTATGTTTAAATCCCTATTTTCACAGTGACTGTTACTTTATAGTTATATATTTATCCAAACAGTGGTTCACAAATCATTTGAATCCACTGTATTATATATATGGTTCTAATGTTTATAAGGTGGAAGTATAGTCAATAATTCTAAATATTTATCTCCTGAATTATCAGGATCTTGAGAACAGTAAGTTTACTGAAAGAAAAAAAAATTGCTTTAAGACTTTCCCTAGTGAGTGGTAGTCAACTTGTCTTAAAAGGAAAACTCACATTTCTTGTCTTATATTTTCTTTCTATTAAGTGGTTTTCTCTCACAAGAGGTTAAGTAATTGGATCAGAGTCACGGTTTTGAGATGTCAGTTGAAGGCTGCTGTCCATCAAGGAAGGTAGTAAAGAAAAACTACTAACAAAAACATCTATAAGAAAGGACAGACGGAATCTTAGAGCTGACAGGTGTTGTACTTCTCAGGACAAATGATGCCTTTCTGAATCCAGAGGAAGGGAGCAGAACCCAACACAGTGAGTTCTCGGGATCTACGCAGGCTCTAATGAAAGACATCTCCATCTCACCAGCGCGCAGAGCGCTCACACTCTGCATGAACTACTGGTCTTTGTACAAGCCACTGCATGGAAAAACACCGCTAATAATTCCCCCTGCACTTTGTTTCTCAAAGCTTTCCAACTGGTTATTGTAACAAGGATGAAGGAAACTGCCAAGCACCTGGTTTTCTGTTCCTTTGACATGTTTCTGGCCAGTATCACTGCTAACATAAGCTCGCAAGAGTAATTCATAGACTTAAAGAGATACTGACTGAGATAGTCTGAGATGACTGGAAAATTAAAATATTCTGCAGCTAAAAGAAGCAATGATAAAAATGTAAATTAACCTTCTTCTGCCTAGCATTCACTGACCCAAGTATTAAAACTTCAGTTTTTACATATGCTACAAAATGATTACTCAGCTTTTAATTTAAAAAGTAAATGTGAATGCAATGTTATTAAGCAAAGAAAATGAGAAAATATTTAAAAGATATTTCTCATGGGTTTAAGAACTATGTCAGGTATTCTTGGGTATATATACTCCACAAGGAGTACATAATACTTTATTTTTATTTCAACAAAATAGCTTCTAGGTCTGATCCTATACAATAAAAATAATAACGTTACCTATTTGTATAGTTTACCGCCTATAAATAACTTTTATTTACATGATCACATTATCATTCAGTCAATGAGCATTTGGTGACTGTGACTTGACACAAAGTCCCTGCTAAACGACTGTGGGGGCAGAGTCATCATTACATGTCACTACTGAGGAAGGACATCCGAAAAATCATCACAAGAATGCAAGCATCCTACACCCAGGAACCCCATCTTACATACGGTTTACCATCACTGACATTTTAACTTCACAAAATGATCAACGTAAAGTTACCCCTAACTGAGTATGTAACAATATCCAGATGATTTATAAGAGCTTGATATTTCTTTGCTTGGCATGAACTTGTGGGATTATAAGGTATACATTAAAAGCATGTAGAATTTCATACAGTGATCTCATCTGTGTACAGAGAAAAAAGCTTAGCATTTAATGGATGACCTTTACCACTCTAGGAAGTTATCCTGGAGCGCAAAACTTCTCTGTACTTGTAACATTATAAGCATAATGGAGTTAACACATTACACCTGAGAAAGAATCAATACTATCAACAAAGTTCCTTAAAATAAAAGTAAAATCCCAGATGGTGGATGAAATAGAAACCTAAACACTTGGACAAACTGTCTCACAGTAGGTTCTCATCCAAGAGTTCTGACATATACTGGCAAAAGGTAGCTAAATCTTTTATCATAAACCTGAAAATTCCATTCATCTTCTGCTCTGACATTTTTAAAATGCATGATCACATATAGATGTACTTTTTCATTATTTACTTCACTTAAGCTCTTCCTCTAAAGTGCTAGATAATTTTCATTCGTAGAAGAGGAAGACATGGAACATGATATTATGCTTAAAATGCCATTTATCTTCACTCAAACTATGTGTTTGTCTCTACTTACAAACAGTGACATCCCAAAGGCAAAATGCAATGCAAATGTTCTATGTGAATGAAGACCGGCTGCACCAGAAATAACCATCATGAAACACGGTGGCAGCCTGCAATCAAGGCCACCAGTGCAAGTAGAGCGTGAATATGCGTTTGTTTCTCAGAATAAGGCAGAGCTGCAACATTTTAAACAGTAACTTGGTTCAGATTTTATTTAATTCATCGGATATGCCATAGAACTGGGAGAGTGATTTAATTTCTTCCCATTTTACCCAAATGAATTGTCAAATTGTACTTGCAAACAGAAATAAAGTTATTTGTTGTTGACACAGTTGTTTTGTTTCTGATCATCTGACAGAACATTCTCTTTGCAAATGGAAAAGAGAAATCCTACCAAGAAATGGAGCTCCCCTGGTGGCTCAGCTGGTAAAGAATCCGCCTGCAGGGAAGGAGACCTGGGTTCGATCCCTGGGTCAGGAAGATCTCCTGGAGAAGGGAAAGGCTACCTATGCCAGTATTCTGGCCTGGAGAATTCCATGGACTGTAAAGTCTATGGGGTCACAAAGAGTTGCACACGACCGAGAGATTTTTCACAGCAATGAAGAAACAGCAGCAGTCAATGCTTCTGCCAAAGCTCAAAGTACAATTCCATTATAGCCGCTATCTATAGTTGGTGGTATTACACTGTTTATCAACATCTATCAGCAAAGAAAACTGGTAAAAACCTGTATTTCATAGGTTTCCATCTCTCTTAAGTGTAGGTTAAGCATTTTTGGGAGTGTGGCGACCCTCTTTGGGACATCAGTACCATCAGTCTGAGACCGGTAACATCTGGGGCCCACACACATTCTCTCCTGCTCAATCGTCTGACCTGACGAAAGTCATATTTCCCCAGTTCAGAGTCCTTTATCTGACTTTTGCAGCTCATCATTTTCCATGTCACTGTCTGGTTGTACATGTATGTCTTTTATGCTCTTTAATGGGAAAACCTCCTCCTAAGAGAGATTCTTACTCATTTTAGAACTCCCTGACAGAGCCAGCAGAGTATGATTTGTTCAGAGTACACCAACATGGCTTGGGAAAGGGAGGGGGAGAAGAGAGAAAAAGAGGAGAATTGATAGTCATATTTTTACACAGTTTAGTCTTAGCATTTTGAGGTATAAAGAAAAAGCCTCTAACTACAAAACCTAAGAATGAAAATATCACCAAGTGCAAGGAGTCAGCAGAAGCTGAAAATATTAATCCTTCCAAAAGAACAGTGGAGTCTTTCCTGGCAAAAGCCCCTGTAAAATCTGTCTGGTGGAGAACTAACAAGCCTTACTTATTGAGGGGCCTAAAAATAACTTGGAGTGTTTTCATAATCTTAGGGTGAAAAACCTGAAGATAAGAAAACCATTATTATAAGTGAATCTCACAAAACTCCAAGTTAGAGATAGTGAAGTGAAAGTCGCTCAGTCGTGTCCGACGCTTTGCGACCCCATGGACTATGTAGGGTTAGGGTTAGGGTTACTGGAGTGGGCAGCCTTGCCCTTCTCCAGGGGATCTTCCCAACCCAGGGATCGAACTCAGGTCTCTCTCACTGCAGGCAGATTCTTTACTGGCTGAGCCACAAGATGTAGAGATGCTGTGCCACTTCTGCTTTGCGTGTGTAAGCCGTTCACTTCTTATGACTGCCCAGGTTTGTGAGCTTCATGACAGTGTTATTTGGAAAACATCTGTATTCAATTTGGGAATGAGATCATTGACTCCTGTCAATAAATCATAAATCATCTTTAGTTTTTCATTTTTTCCGTATCTACTACAGCTTGAAAGTGAGTGTTACTCGCTCAGTCGTGGCTAACTCTTTGAGACCCCACAGACTATAGCCTGCCAGGCTCCTCTGTCCATGGAATCTTCCAGGCAAGAATACTGGAATGGGTTGCTATTCCCTTTTGAGGGGGATCTTCCCAACCCAGTGATTGAACCCAGGTCTCCTGCACTGCAGGTGGATTCTTCACCATCTGACCCACCAAGGAGGCCCCAACAGTTTAGGCCTTTCTAATATTTTGACTAATTAGTCTCCCTAGTCTTATATGTTAAGAGTATACTTTATTGAATCTGTTAGAGAAAAATGTAAGATCTTCATTAGCAACAAACAAGCAATGAATGGTTGTTATGTTCAGGCCTGAGACATTAAAGTAAAAGAATCACTTCTGTAGTATCTTTTATAATGATAGCTCTGAGTTAAACTCACTTTTTGCAACAAATATCTACTGGCTCATTTATTAAGAACTGAGGCGGCAGAAGGAGAAAGGATGGCAAGAAGGGAGGAGTCAAGAAGGAAGGAAGGGAACCACCAAGCAGCTAACAACGTGGCTGGAGAGGCAAGACGTTCATTTTGGAAGACAACAGCATAGAGAATGGCCGCTGGGGACAAAGAGAAGCAGAAGCTGGTGGGGGAGGCGGGTTTGAGGCTGGCCTCAAAGGGAGCAAAGAGAAAGGCTGGGAAGAGTGATGAAGCCCTTTTCAAATGTTTCATCCACAAGCCACAGTTTTACTGAAACTGTCGCACCGTTTTGTCTATGTATTTTCCATAGCTGCTTCTGCGCTCTAACGGCAGAGCTGAGCAGCTGGGGTGGAGATGACCCGGAAAGCCTAGAGCACGATCCGGCCTAAAGAAACAGTTTCAGAGCGAGGATTCATACATGCCTTTTATTATATTTTTATTATTATTTATAAATAATCCTTTTATTATTCCCCAAAATTTCACGTTACAATCCTGTGCACAGTACTACAGACACTTTAATAGGCAATAAGGTCTGGATATCAGTATATATAAAACGAGGAATGTTAGACCAGTCACAGAAAATCACTTTCACAAAGCTTAGCTTATTTCTGTCGGCTTCCCTGGTGGCTCGGCTGGTAAAGAATCCGCCTGCAATGCAGGAGCCCTGGGTCTCATCCCTGGGTTGGGAACATCCCCTGGTGGAGGGTACGGCCACCCACCCCAGTATTCTTGCCTGGAGAATCCCACGGACATAGGAGCCTGGTGGGCTACAGTCCATGGGGTCATGACCGAGTAACATGATAAGCACAGTGTTGTATAATTTGAAAGTGGCAAATGAAAAAATTAATAATTGATGGTTACTGGGAACCTTAAAAGAAATTGGTGATATTGAACTTCGTCCTGGGTGAGCCATGGTCCCATCTGTATTCGTGGTAAGTTACGAAAGGCATGGCTTATGGAATCTATCCCATCTCAAGTCCTCGTCCCTACAAGGGAGGAACGTGAAAGCAGTGGGCAGGGAAGTAGGCACTCGTCACTGACTCTAAAGGCCTGGGTGCACAGTCTTTCATCTGAAGAACGTCCTTTAGCACGAGATATCATTACCACAGGCCCCGAAAGCACGTAAGGGCAACACTGCCTTAGACGCGCCATTCTTACGACTGACTCCATCCTTTTCTAAGCGGATGTCTCGCTTTACCCATTATTTATTTCCCATGGCTTTTCTCTTGCATATTAAATAGTTAGCATAGATAACATTTTGAGTATACTATGAGGGAAATTTACTTTTTTATCATTATAAAATAGTATTTTAAAAAACTGAATATATTTTGTGGTGCAAAAATTTTAAGATTCTTAACTAATAATCTACATTAGATTCTTTAATACACACATTACTCAGCTGTCCTATGTGGCAGGCACTGTGCTACTGTTGGGAGTAAGGCCTTAACATGAATGAAGCCCAGTTTCACCCCTCAAGACAGTCACAGTTTGCTGTGCATGTAAGTTTAAAGCAACCATATTTAAACAACTTCGGATGAAGAAGTGAGTAATTCCAAGAGAAGGGCTTCAGAATAAAAAATTTAAGTGAACTTCTGATGCCCCAATAGGTAAAAAGAGATTTCCTTCAACAGATACTGTTTGAAAGCAGTGGTTCTAAACCCTCTCATTTTGTAATAGGAGAAGTTTCCTGGGACTTCCCTGGTGGCTCAGTGGTAAAGAATCCACCTGCCAATGCAGGAGTGAAGTGAAAGTCGCTCAGTCGTGTCCGACTCTTTGAGACCCCATGGACTGCAGCCTGCCAGGCTCCTCTGTCCATAGAACTCTCCAGGCCAGTATACTGGAGTGGGTAGAGCCTTTCTCTTCTCCAGGGGATCGTCCTAACCCAGGGATCAAACCCAGGTCTCCTGCACTGCAGGCAGATTCTTTACCATCTGAGACACCAGGGAAGTCCAAGAATACTGGAATGGGTAGGCTTTCCCTTCTCTAGGGCAGTCCAAGAATCCTGGAGAGGGTAGCCTATCCCTTCTCCAGTGGATCTTCCAGACCCAGGAATCCAACCAGGATCTCCTGCATTGCAGGCAGATTCTTCACCAGCTGAGCTACCAGGGAAGCCCCCTGGGGAAGTCAATGCAGGAGACAGCCGTTCAGTCCCTGGTCCAGGAAGATCCCACGTGCCTTGAAGCAACTAACCGCCACACCACACTTACTGAGCCAGTGCTCTAGAGGCTGGGGCCGCAGCCACCGAGGGCCTTGCGCCCTAGGGCCTGCGCTCTCCAGCTAGAGAAGGCACTGCAGCGGGAAGCCTACGCACCATGCCTAGAGCAGCACTCGCTCAGCAGCTGGGAAAAGGGCCCGCGCTTCTCCTCGTCAACAATGAAGCCCCAGCACGGCTAAAAACAACTAACTAAATAAAAACTACATTAAAAGAAAGCTTCCTGAAATTTCCCGTTTCTCGCGTTTCTTAACTTTAAGAAACGTGAGAAAAAGATGTAAAATACACTTTTCGGGGGGGGGGGGGTTCCCTTTCCTCCTGCAGTTGAGGGCTCCTGGTACGTCTAAGTCATAGGCACACCGGCAGAAGAAGCTAGAGCAGACCAAGCTCCGGCAGGCAGGAGTAAACCACTTTTCCGTCCACTAATGACATAAAAGGCCCCGCCCCCGCCCCCGCCCCTGGCCCAGGATTAACCCTGCAACTGCCAACAAGGATCCCGGGAGACAAGGATCCCGGGAGACAAGGATCCCGGGGGACAAGGATCCCGGGGGACAAGGATCCCGGGAGACAAGGATCCCGGGAGACAAGGATCCCGGGAGACAAGGATCCCGGGAGAGCGCTCCAGGGCCGCTGGGCTGGCTTTCGGTTCAGCAGAGACAGAAATCTATTCTTATCTCTTTTCAAAATCCAGGGGATTCTAGAGCACGACCATGTTTTCTGGCACTGGAAAAGACAGTTGGACAGGCAGATGGATCGGGAAGACAGGCAGATGATGAAATGGGCACAGATTTCTGCAAAAATGTGCAGGTTTCACGCTGTGGAGGAGAAGCAGCGTAGCTGAGACGTTGGATCAGAGAGCTGCCTGTCTGCTCCCCGGGCCGGGCACAGACGGCGGCGTGGGGACGGACAGGAGGATCCCGCGCCGGGCCCTGCTGCAGGGGACGGTCCTTTTTCAGCA
Organism: Capricornis sumatraensis; assembly: GCF_032405125.1. Classification (NCBI taxonomy): domain Eukaryota; kingdom Metazoa; phylum Chordata; class Mammalia; order Artiodactyla; family Bovidae; genus Capricornis; species Capricornis sumatraensis. The sequence continues at coordinate 107,225,175 of NC_091077.1, read as the reverse complement.
ATACCGATATACTGGATATTAGGATTGGAATGGCTTCAATTCAGCTCTACAACAGGGAGCTGTGAAACACAGTGGGGGAGAAGCTAGTTCCTCTCTTTTGTAATGAAAACTAACAGCTATCACATAAAACCTTTTTTTTCCTTTAGCATTTTTCTTCTAAATAAATAAAGCCTTGAAAAAAGTAAATATGAAAATCTGCAGTCAAACAGCTCTGAGCAGTGACCTCGCTCAGCAGTCAGTCTGGAGCAGCCCACGGGAGGCCCACCGAGAAGGCCACTGCCAACAGGAAACTCGACCTCTGACCACTGTGGCTGAGGACGCATCTCTGTCCTTTAGTGTGGCTACACAGAGCCACGCTCCAAACGCAGAACAGGGTCACCGTCTGCTTTTACCTCATCCAAACCTTTTTGCTGACAATTGCAACCCATCTATTTTTTCATCGATCTTTGTTTTCTTCCATTTTCTAAAGAGATTTGGTGAACAACTCCATCTTCGTCTGTGACTGGACATTCATTTTACCACTGCACATCATTTGAATTGGTACTTAGTCTCCTCAAAGGCTTCTTATCTCTTAACCTTATGGTGCTGACTGTGAAGTAGGTATTGCCCCTCCCTTAACAGAGGGAGAAAATCTAGATATAATACACCTTTTTCAGAGGATAATTTCTCTTTAAATTTATTATCTTTTTTTAGTCATAGAAACACTAGGGAAATGTCTTTATTTTAGGTAAACCAATATACATGCCTTGAGATGTGAAAATAACAAGAGACAATTTCTGTGTTGCCACTGTTAAGTCCCAGTCACTTAAGAATAGTACAAAGCTTCCCTGGTAGCTCAGCTGGTAAAGAATCTGCCTGCAATACGGAAGACCTGGGTTTGATCCCTGGGTTGGGAAGATCCCCTGGAGAAGGGAAAGGCTACCCACTCCAGTATTCTGGCCTGGAGAATCCCGTGGACTGTTGAGTCCATGGGGTCACAAAGAGCAGACACGACTGACCGACTTTCACTTTCACAAAGCTATAATCTGTGTTCACATTGCTCACTGTTGCATTGTTTCAAACGTTACAGTGAGCTCTTCTGGCCAGATAGCAGGACTCCCAAGAAGCAAAGTCAGTTATGCTCCTGGTTTTTTTCCCAGAGGAAAAAACTCTCCAAAGGAAATAGGTTTCTTTCTATGAACGGTGCTTTTATAAAAATCTTTTGACTGATAGTTTATTTGTATAGCATTAGGGACATTTCTGAGCACAATGAAAATAAACATGTTTCCCATTTCACATTTTCCAGTTGTCACTGTTATTTGTGGTACTATGAAATTATCCAAGATGAAATAATGCATATTAAGATTTTTAAAGGAAACACACTCTCAAAGTGAATCTTTAAGTAAGCAAATAAGCTAAATAAACATTATTCTAGAATTATTTTTATTGTCAAACTAGATTAATAGTACTAGAAATGACAAACACTGGATACTACTATCAAAAGTCAAAAGTAATTTTGAAATGGCCTCCTCACTTAATAATACAAAAGCTAAGGGGACTTTTCTGTCGGTACAACAGATAAGAATCCTCCTGCCAATGCAGGGGATGTGGGTTTGATCCCTGGTCTGGGAAGATGCCACGTGCTGTGGAGCAGCTGAGCACATCTGCCACAGCTAGCGCAGCCTAGTGCCCGCGGCCCACAGTTCAAGAGGCCACCATGAGAGGCCCGCCACGGCATCAGAGGGGGCCCACTCACTGCAACCAGATAGCCTCTGCACAACAAAAAGGACCCCGCACGGCCAAAATAAATAAAATTATCACTGAACTTTAAAACCCTAGAGGAAAAATGACCTGACAGCTTATATATATATTACAAAAATATAGTTTAAGAAGTCAGATAGATTCTTACACTCAAAAATGTTTCTTTCGTTCATTCATGAGTAATTCAAAGTTTCACCGATTCACAAATCCATCTAATTCATTCATTTTGCTTTCATCATTTCCGCACTGTTGGCTCCACATCAGACCTTTTCTTCAGTTCCACTTTTAAACACTCACCTGCCTTTTCAGCGGCTTCACAAATACCTCACAGGCACATCAGATTCACACGCCTCAAAATAAACTCCCTTTGTCATCCACAATCCCGGCCCATCCCTCCTCCCCCAAACCCCTAACCATCCAAACAGAAACACCCTGCTCATCTTCCAGGATTTCAAGAAGAGAGACCTGTCATCCACCCAGACAAGCAAGAAACATGGAAGACGCCCTGATGCTGGCTTCCTTGAAAGCGTCCCTTCCCTCCACTGACTCTCCACACCACAGCCAGAGCACCCTGCATGGAACACATGTGGGATCTCTCCTACCGAACACCCCACGGTGGCTTCCCCTCCTCTCAAACTCTGCACAAACCTCCCTGTGAGGGCCCGCCTCACAGGGCCTGCCCCTGCCACCGCTCCAGTCTCGTCTCAAGCTGGCATTCCACCTACTCACAGTCTGGCTGCCTCTCACTGCCCTGCAAGGCCATTCTGCTGCCAGCCTCCAGGCCACCCGCCCCCAGTTGCCTATTTCTTCTCTTCTCCCCCATCTTCCTTTAGTTGTTTACCTTTTGGGCAAAACGTCATTTCTTCCAAGACGCCTTCCGTGGCCCCAGGACAGGATCACATCCCACTGTGCAGCTCTTACATGACTGTCTGCATTGCTACCTGCTGTCTAGCCAGGCTCTAGATCTGAAGCTCCTGGAGGACAGAGGCCCTACCTGACTGGCTCAACTTATGCATTCCGAACACCAACAATGTGCTTACACATAGAAAGTACTTAAGTAAACATGTGATGACTTCAGTTGAGCTAACATTGTGGAACACTTGCCCTGTGCCTGCTTTTCAATACCCAGATACTTACAAAGTAAGTGGATAAAGTATTCTTCAATTAATTTGAGTAGGGGAGAGTAAAACATTTCTGCTGCTGCTGCTGCTGCTGCTGCTGCTAAGTCACGTCAGTCGTGTCCAACTCTGTGCGACCCCATAGACAGCAGCCTACCAGGCTCCACAGTCCAAAACATTTCTAAGTTCTGCTAAATACAGTCAAAAGTCAGTTTGCAAATCTCTTGGGAATCAAGCTTATTTTTAATACACCTGGTCACATAAAAGAAATTCAATAATTTACCCCAATATTTATGGGGTGGCTCCTGCAGTTCAGACCACTGTATGCTACTTTCTGAATCCTCCTATAAAAGGCCTTTGGAAATCCTATTATTGTGTCTCATCCACACCCTTTCCCCAATGCACTTTATCAAATTATCAAATATCTTTAATTTTCTCATTTTCCTTCAGAGCAGGGAGCATGATTAGACAGAAAACTTATACAAAGAAGGTATTCAATACAAGGTTTCTGATTAATTTAGTGTGTGGATATGGAGAGGCTTTGGAAATTATGAATAAATTGAGGAATTTCACCAGGCATGTTTACATGATGTCACAAAGCAAAAATATAGAAACTCCAATAATTGTTTCTACTAGGATGCACATTTAAGTATAAATAGGATATGAAAATTATAATTTTCTTTCCTTTAGATAATATATATTTGAAAAAACAGTCAAATATTTATAGTATGGCACAATATGATAAAAAATAAATTTTTAAATTACATACCAATTATGCTTTCATTTGGTTACAAAGAGGTTTACAGATTCTTTGTGTATCATGCCATATGTTTATGTCCTGCCTTGGGTTTTAAAACATCTCAAATAGCAGACATAATTATTTCAATTTTATTCCATCATTACTTTATGTGTAAATAGACTCCTAATTTTAAAGCAGGATAATGGGAATTTTAAGGATGAAGGGAGAAATATTGCTCCCTGAGAATTAAAGTTACTCATTATAAACAGTCTTAAACGGCAAGGAACCACCTCCCTCAGCACTATTCTAGCTGCACCGTTCACATTCTCTAGAGATTTACACACGTGAATGGGCAGAGGGCACCTAAAGGAGAGAGGTAAAAGAAATACATGCCTAATGACTCTCTAACACAAAACAACACATCTGATGTTTGCTGCCCAATTATTCTGAAGCACACTGTTAAAGCTAACACTTTCCAGCATGTTGTGAACTACTGGTGCTTTCTGAAGTCTGATCATTGTCTGCAACAGGACAGAGTCAGGGTAACAAACAACTACTGTTAGAGGAAAGTGGATTGAAACAGGACAGTGGCCACCTTCCGCGACTCCTGTAGGATGACAGCATCCGGAGAAGAGCCCTGATACTGTCTCACTGAATTTCTGAGACGTTCACATTCACACAAGTCAAGAAGACGCTCTCAGCATCCTAAAACCTTCATTCTGACTCACAGCAAAACGGAATTTTGGTCTGTTTGCACGACACATACTGGTTCATATCACAATAATTACTTCTTCATTTATGCCATTTAAAGAAATCAATCAGTGGAAGATAAAAATAGAAGATTAACATTTAAGGGTGAAACAATTCAGGATTATTTTCCCAGAAAGTCCTTAGTCATCTAATGGCATTTGATCGGTACTTTGTACAGCCAATTAAAGGCCTATTTCATTTATTCATTAATTTATCCACGTATTCATTCATTCACACAGCAGGTATTTATCACACTTCTACCACTTGAAAAGCACCCTGTGAAAAATGTGCACAGAAAATTTGCACTATTTCCTTCCCTACAAAAAAAGGAAATCAAACTACGCAATAAAAAATGTCCAGCATTAAAGAGTCAGTTTGAGAACACAAAATAGGCAAGTGTTTCTTTTCTATAGTAATAAGAATATCTATTCATATGAAGTATAAGTAAGCGTGTAAGCGTGTCTGTTAAGTCACTTCAGTCGTGTCTGACTCTTTGCGATCCCATGGACTGTAGCCCACCAGGCTCCTCTGTCCGTGGTATTCTCCTGGCAAGAATACTGGAGTGGGTTGCCACGCCCTCCTCCAGGGGATCTCCCCCACCCAGGGATCAAACCCAGGTCTCCCGCATTGCAGGTGGATTCTTTACCGTCTGAACCAACAGGAAAGGCCAAGTAAACTGCAGCGGGTAGCCTATCCCCTATTCAGGGGATCTTCCCAACCCAGGAGCTGAACTGGGTCTCCTGCATTGAAGACCAATTCTTTCCCAGCTGAGCTACCAGGGAAACCGATGTCTAATATAACAAGGCAGCAAATCCTGCCGGCTCTGCCTTCCCCATTCCCCCAGAACGGGCCACGCCTCTCGCCCTCCACCACTACCTTCCCCAGTGTCTCTAGCTTCCATCACTGCAACAGCTCTCTCATTTGCCTTCTCCTTTCTGCACTTGTCCCCTGAGAGTTTATTTCTGAAACAGAATTCTAACTAATCCTTTCAAAACCTGGGACAGACCAAGTCAGTCCTCAACGGCCCCCATCTCACGCAGACTTAAAGCAAAGCGTTTCAGTGATTTACAAGAGCTGCCTGATCTGGCTGCAGTACCCTCTAACCTCACTTCCTGTCTCCCTCGTTGGACTTCTTTGGACACACCTGGCGCGCACCTGTCTCTGGGCCGTTTGTACCTGCTACACCCACAGCCATGGAAGTTCTTCTCACTGATATTCACAGGGCTCACCCCTCTCTCTCTTCTGGGTCTTCTCTTACAGACTACGAAACAGTGCCTGCCCCACCTTCCCATTCCCTTTTACCCTATTTTATGACTCCCTATAACATTTATCAGCATGTGGAATAGTGCATATTCACTTGCTTATTCTTTTTCAAATGTGTTTATTTTCTGCTTCCCCTCACTTTTGTGAGCTCCATAAAGGGAGGGTTTTGTTTATTCACCACTGAAGGGAGCAAAATTTGCCACCCCAAAATATGCCTTTTACACTTTGAGATAATTTTGAGCTGATTATTTGAGCAGACACAGAAGAAGCTCTGAAAACTAAGTAGTTACCATTTTGTAAGAGGTGTTTACATTTAGAAGGGAAATTTCCATTTGTAAGCGTTCCTCTTGGCTTCCCTGGTGGCTCAGCTGATAAAGACTCCGCCTGCAATGTGGGAGACCTGGGTTTGATCCCTGGGTTGGGAAGATCCCCTGCAGAAGGGAACAGCTACCCACTCGAGTATTCTGGCCTGGAGAATTCCACGGACTGTATAGCTCACGGGGTCGCAAAGAGTCGGGCACGACCCAGGAATGTCCACGTCACTCCGCGTCTCCGTCTGTACCAGGAAGAAAGGAGCAAGTAAGCCTCTGGAAACTCTTGCCGACGGAGCAGACAGGTCTTAAAGAGCCTGCATACCTGCCGTGCCCTTGCTGACTGCTCTTCCTGGTAACTTCACGTAACGGGTCTCCCTTCATCCCAGCATCTCCTTTTTGTCTTTAGCTGGAGATGGTATTTAAGGTGGTGGCCTGGGCTATCTGGGGGAGGTGCTCAGTTATCCCACACATACAGGAGGTGGGCTTGTTATTCCACTTCAGCTATTCTCCTGTTACTGTGTCTTCCATTACGGGAGGTCTCAGTCGAGAACCTGGGAGGGGAGAGGGAAAAGTATCACCCTCCCCTGTACTGCCCTAGCCACAGTATCTAGACGAGTGTCTGGCACAAACAATCCAGGCTGGAAACACATAGCTAACAGGGTAATGAGAGCAAGGCAGCAAATCGTGGAGAAAAGCGCTGGAGGCAGAGGCACCTGACTGGAGATACCTAGGCTTTCATTTCGTTTTTTCCCCAGGGTGAGGAGGAGGTAGCCTGTTGACAACAACAAGAACCAGTGGAGCCCAATGTTTAAAGCGTCACACTAAGCAAAATCACACAGATGGATAAGGACTCCGTGAACGGTGCCGTAAGCTCCACATCATGGCATCAGCAAGAAAATGAGCTGCTCAGAGTCAGTAAGGCCCTGTCCTGGGCAGGCTGTGCCATCATTAGAAACTCTGGAAGCCATGGTGAGGTGAACTGAGACATTCTGCATTTGCTTTGCTTTACATGGCCACCCTTTTCCAAAGTTCCTGTACCCTTGGCTAAATAGACAACCGAGTCTAATCAGTATATCCATCCAATGGTACAGATGTGGTGGTCTCTTTCTGCTAAGTTGTGACCTCTGCAAAGTCTGGGGGGATGTTTCTTATTGGAGGTCCTAGAGAGACCCCTTTCCTACTCAAGTAGCCTTGCCCTAACACTAATCAGTATGTCATTATTGTCTTCATTTTATATCAGAAGAGACAGAAGTACAGTAACTTTAACCATCATCCATTCAACAAACTTTTACTGAACACCAAAACTAGATGCTGGTAACCCATTCTCTGCATCAAGGACCGAACAAGGCAACAGCCTCTATCCTCATGGAGCTTACACTCTAGCTGACGTAGAAAATAAAAAGTAAACCAGTATTCACTTGATTTATCTATGTCTATGTGGCCTTCCCTGTGGCTCAGTGGTAAAGAATCCACTTGCCAATGCAGGAGACTCAGGAGACATGGGTTGGATCCCTGGGTCGTGAAGATCCCCTGGAGGAGGAAATGACCACCCATTCCAGTGTTCCTGCCTGGGAAGTCGCGTGGACAGGGGAGCCTGGCAGGCTACATGGGTCACAAAGAGTTGGACATGACTGAGAGACTGAGCACAGACACAGACACCTATAGGTCCACTGTGATACTCACTCATGCACTTACACACATGTAGGTGCGTGTGCAGACACAGGTGAGTGTCAGGTCATACAAGGACTGATGAAAAATACAGCAGGGTAAAGGTCACAGACACAGACACCTACAGCACCACTGTGATACTCACTCATGCACTTACACACATGTAGGTGCGTGTGCAGACACAGGTGAGTGTCAGGTCATACAAGGACTGATGAAAAATACAGCAGGGTAAAGGTCACAGACACAGACACCTACAGCACCACTGTGATACTCACTCATGCACTTACACACATGTAGGTGCGTGTGCAGACACAGGTGAGTGTCAGGTCACGTAAGGACTGATGAAAAATACAGCAAGGTAAAGGCTACAGGGAATGCAAGGGTGGGGCGGGGTAGGGGTCCAAAGTCGCACAGCTGATGTGCTGTAGAGCCAGGATTCAAACTCTGAGCATTCCAGCGCCAAACCTGTGGTCTTAACCACTGTGCTGAAGCTGTTAGATGGCTCTGAAAGCTTGCAGACCAGTTGGCAATGCAACAGGAGACAATCAGACTGGCACAGCGACACTTGAAAAGGCTTCTGTATTTTATCAAATTAAAAAAATTAAGGATAATAATTGGACAAAGTGAAAGTGAAGTTGCTCAGTTGTGTCCGACTCTTTGCCACCCTTTGTACTATAGCCCACTAGGCTCCTCCATCCATGGGATTTTCCAGGCAAGAATACTGGAGTGGGATGCCATTTCCTCCTCCAGGAGATCTTCCCGACCCAGGGATTGAACCTGGGTCTCTCGCATTGTAGGCAGACACTTTACCGTCTAAGCCACCAGGGAAGTCTATTGGACAAAGCCTCTAGTAATTCTCAGTATTAGTGAGGTGAGTCATGCCCAGTGAATGGCTCAGGCTTGAGTTCTCCAGTACCATATGTTGATTCCTCTGATCCTGCCTTGGAGGCCAGAGAACAGGTAACAAACCAAAAAAAAGAAAGGAAAAGAAAAGAAAAAAAACCCCTGAAAACAACAAGAACAAAAAAGCAAGCAAGAAGGTTAAGCTTGTTTCTATGTCATCTGTGTTCTAATGCATTCCTCAAAGGCCAGAATTTCTACTTGACCAGAATAATTAAGAAAAGCTAGCTACTCTAGTGTTAACAAGGTTTCAGTTTGGAACATTAATTCGACCGATGGTTACCCAAATTCCTGGGGTAGTCACGAACCCAGCTGCACAGTTCTGGGCTTAATCTCCTGTCTGTGGTATGGATGTGTTGTGAGCGAGGGTTCAAGGAGACTGCATGGACCTTCTGCAGGAAGGAGTGAACCCACCTGCACCATGGAACTGTGTGGGGATGAACCCTCCCGGGAAAAGGCGGAGCGAAGACTTATAAAGGAGTCTCTCACCCCCACAGTGAGGCTTTCTCTAACTCCCGTTTGTTAAATGGTTTCCTTGTGAGAGGTGCCCACACAGCTGATCATATTCACCAAAGGAGGAAACAGGAAACGGCAGCGAGCACATGGCTGAAGTGCTCTGCTTAGTGTCCCGGCTTTGTCATCCACTTGATCCAGACCCGATCTTCCACTCATCAGCTGTATGACACTGGACAACATACTTATTATACTTCGATGCCTCAATTTTTTCTACTCTAAAGTAGAGATAAATGGCCACAGAAGTATGAGGACTAAATAAGATAATGAAGGTACTTGCCAAATAGGAAGCACTCAATGAACGCATGGCAGCCATTCTCTTTGGAAGCCTGCTTAGCCCAGGCTCTATCCTCTGGGTATTATACCATTCTAAATGGCTCAGATGGTAAAGAATGCACCTGCAATGTGGGAGAACCAGGTTCACTTCCTGGGCTGGGAAGATCCCCAGGAGAAGGAAACAGCTACCCGCTCCAGAATTCTTGCCTGGAAAATTCCATGGACAGAGAACAACACAGTCATTGGCTCCTGTAAATCTATGTAAACCCCCTGCTGCCTACTTTTCTCTGTCTAGCCATGTTAGTGATTAAAAATGGGATAAACACTAAATACAGGCTTCCCTGGTGGCTCAGATGGTGACGAATCCACCTGCAGTGTCAGAGATCTGGGTTCGATCCCTGGGTGGGGGAGATCCCCTGGAGGAGGGCATGGCAGCTCACTCCAGTGTTCCTGCCTGGAGAATCCCCATGGACAGAGGAGCCTGGTGGGCTACAGTCCATGGGGTCGGGAAGAGTCGGACATGACTGAGTGACTAAGCACAGCACAAACACTTAAGCTGGGTCAGTCAGTTCCTGCTGCCAAGAACCTGAAACCAGACCTCAAAGACTAGTTCATTATCCACAGGTGTGGGGCCTGGAAGGTGGTAATCTGGATGTCACCGGAACGGCCTCGGAAGACAGGACAGAGGAACGTAGTCTTCAGAGCAAGAAGGAAATGAAGCAGCAACACGGCAAGAAGAAACAATGCAAGACCGAGTGAACAGAGAGAGTGAGCAGAGAGAGAATATGCTCTGGTTCCTGCCTGCTTCCCAGGTGCTAACTGCAGTGACGCCCAGAGCTGGCTGAACCTCCTGTCGTTTCCACTTCATGAGATAACTCTATCTTCTTCTAATACACTTCCTATTGCTTAAACTAGCTTCAGCAGTTTCTGTTCTTCATAATCAGAAAGGCCACAAGAGAAAATGGTGACCCACCTATTTGCATTTGTTTAAAGTAAAGGACCCTGATGCTGGGAAAGATGAAGGCGGGAGGAGAAGGGGACGACAGAGGATGAGATGGTCGGATGGCATCACCGACTCAATGGACATGAGTTTGAGTAAACTCCAGGAGTTGGTGATAGACAGGGAGGTCTGGCGTGCTGCAGTCCATGGAGTCACAAAGAGTCGGACATGACTGAGCGACTCAACTGAACTGAAAGTAAAAGATCACTTTAGACATTCTGAACCAGGAATTACTTAATGCAATTAAGTGAATAAAAATCAGAAATAACAGAGAATGAGGTATAGGCCAATTTCCTTCTACCATTTCTATGTAACACAAAACAAGGGTAGCCCTCACTAAACCAGGAAACCACTCACGTACTTCTCTGCTTCCTCTCGAGGACTTTTATTCTGTTTACTGGATTGAGCAGAGTTCCTGAATAGTACCCTACATATGGTACATCTTTCCTACTAGTAACCATAAGTCAAAACTCATTTTTACTGTGACCTGCTATCCCGAATCCCCCATTTCTGTTTTTCCAGAAGGCAGATGGATACTCTGGTATATTAACTCAAGCCAATTTGTTAATTGATTCCAGTATAAGAGAAGGTCTTTTTCATTCCTGGAAACATACATGTGACTTAAGGTAAAAAAAAAATCCCTTAATGAAAATGAATGAAACTAGCAATAGGAAATTCTGACACTGAATACAGTGGCAGGGTAAGTAATTTTTAGAAAGGTGTTCTTGTGAATACCAAGCCACACTAGATTAAAAAAAAAAAAGGTTAAAGTAGAGAGGACTATATATTTTTGAGACATTTAAAATTACAGAGCATTCCTTTTTGTACTGTAGCAAAATGGTTTTAGAAGCTAAAAATAAAAGTACAGCTTAATATATTTGAAATTGTAATCAGATGTTAGAACAAGAAAATCAGTCATAAATGCTTAGTCAACTGAGATTATCACATTTCTATGCTAATCTTGTGTTTTTAATTAACAGATAAACCAGAAGGGGGTATCTAAACAATAGTGTATAAAAACGAAAAAAAAAACAAAATTTCAAGCTCTAATTAAATGGAGAAGCAATAACAAAATACTGCTGCATTTCAGCAACTGGTCATTAAAAAAACAACAGAAAAATCTTGTTATGTCTTTCTAAAATTATGTTTCACAGGCTTCAGCATCCTCTTCTGTTTTTACTCGTGATCATAAAGAAACCAGATGTTGATCATAAGCTGAGCCATCACACCAAACACTACCTTCTGGCCTGAATTTCCTGATTGGTCAGAAGACTTATGTCTTGTGCAGAGTAGGTGACTCCAGGGTAGATTCAGAGTTGGGGCTCTCAAACCCGATTCCCAGCGTCCACATCCTGGATCCACCATGTTCATCTCATATGATCTTAGGCAAGATACTTAGCCTTCCTAACCGCAGTTCTCCTCATGTTACAATGGGCCCAACATAGTACCTACTGCTGTCTTGAGGACTCACTCATTCTCCTTTAAGTGCCAAGCACTGTTCTAGCCTTTTGGAATTCAAGAGCAAACAATATAACTGAAAATTACTGCCCTCCTGAAGTTTATGTTCTATATATTGCATCTAAAGCACCTGACTAGCATAATACCTAGTATTCAGTCATCAATAAATGTCAGCTGTTAGGATCGTGAATAGCTGACTGAAACAGAACACTGGAATAGCAATGTGTCAGGACGCAGTCACACATTTGCTTAATCTTTCTGAGCCTCAATTACTTAATCTGTCAAGTGATCTTAAGATTGTTCCTATTACAATATATGGCAGATCATGAGACATAGAAGAGATTAAAGAATATATGAAGATGCATTATACACAAGAATGCTTTTCCAATACATTAAAACCTTAGAAAAAACTCAGATTTTAGGTACTCAGTCACATTTTTAAAAAATAAAGAAAAACTCTCAAGAAAGGGAAAAACATAAATGCTCACTATCATACCAAATCTTCATAAAACATGAAATCACAAAAACCAAAAATAAGAAGTGACATCTTACATTTATCTTAAAAAGTATACATGGCTACTATCAGAAATCATTAGATGAAATAATCTTCCAGAACATACAAGAGAAATGCAATATGTTCCTTTCTGGCAATCTTAACTTTTCTTATTTTGTTTTTCCATTGAAACTTAAAATTGGTCTCATACCCACACCTTTTCACAAGATTATATGTTTTTCAAGGTTTTGTAAATTCTTTTGAAATTACTTTCCTGTTTCAGTTAAAAACCACAGACTTTAAACCATCTTAAAATTATCTGAACATAAGGCTAGACATTCCCAGGTTTAGCTAAATTAAATGGCATCACTCGGCCCTGGGTAAGAAAGGCCCTGTTTATCTGACCCAGCCCAATGCTCCCTGGACATCCCATCTTGATAATATCAAACTCTCTGTACTTCAGGATTAAATCATGCCTTCTCATGAAATACAAAACTTTGTTTTCAACTTTCCTTCAGCAAGAATATTCTTTCCCCTTGTATTCAGTGATAAACCCATCCATCAAGTATCACTCAACAATAACCTCCACAAAACTTTCCCGTTACTCCCCACCATAGCTCCCGCAATGACACATCGCATTAACCCTCTTGATATTGCTCCTGTGGTATTTTATACATGTTGTCACTAAACTGAGTATTCTTTGCATTATTTTCTGTCATGTCCACCTGAAGGCAGGGACCATGATTCTCATGTTGTCATCACCCTGGTACAGAACAGGCTACCATCCATGTTGATGAAGTACTGGAAACATCACTGTTCTCAATGGACAAGCAAAACCTTTACTAAACAGTAAAATATTTGTAGTCTTATATACTTTAATTTGTAGAGTTGTTAATCTTACTTCATAACAAAAAAGCATCATTGTGGTAGAGTAATAGAAAATGAAGAGGAATCAGTGTAAGATTTAAAATAGAAAAAGAAATCACATTCTATAGTAGTTCCCCAAAACACCTATTCTGGTGTTGACAATGACATACAATATCATGAAATTAAGAAATGCTTCCAACACTCTCAACAGAGTATGGTCTTTTACTCAAATACATGGCGTTCAAGAGTTTATCCTCCTTTACTTTTCACTGACAAAGAACACAGCCCAAAACCAGTTCTTAAAAATAAACCCAAATAAAAATAAACCTTGCAGTAGAACTCATCAGCAGTAAACCCATAAATACCATTACCATTTAAATCTAGTATAAGGTCAACTCTCAACCCACTTAACATTCAGAATAATTAGGCTTAATACTTTTTATATAGAGTGACACCTAGCAATCTAATGCCATTGTAAGTAACATCCCCTCTCAAAGTTTGTCAGTGTACTTCAAACATTTGCATGAAGTAAAAGGGAGAGAAAAAAATTCACATTGGCTTACTGAATAATCATAAAGTAAATGGAGTTGATCTCACCTAAACTGAAACACAGAGTATCCAACACTCTAAACAGAAATGGTTTCAATCAGAAACTCGGTGTATCAAGAGAGCACTTCTGGAAGTGAAATGGAAATTACAAGAACATTTTCCGAAAGTGGGCCATTTCTTTATGCAATTGCTTGTTTCCATTTTATGGGTCACACTTTTTCATCTATAATGAAACACTGCTCTGCTTTTCTCATGGTAATAAAAAAAGAAATGAAGCTAAAGTAAAGAAATGCATCCCCCACCAAAGTGAAGATACTATTTTGGGGAAACACAATTAAAAATATTTTCAGGTTCTGAATTCCAGTGACTTCTAATCAGTGAACAGTTATAAATTTATAACTTCATATAAAATTTAAAGCATATTTAATATTTTGCTTTGATTTGTAGGACAAACACTTTAGAATTCATGGACGTGTATTATATATATTTGGGGATGTCAAGAATGGAGCCTGGTGTCTTTCTTCATTTCTTGAAAAACTGAAAGGAAACTTTCAATTACACTTTAGAAATTTTAATTGAATTTTGAAATACCTCACTAGAATTTCTCCAATGAGGAAAAATACTCTTCACTGTAGTATATACTATATATGTTATATTTATATATTTATGCTATATTTATACTACATAAATATATATTTATTTCTTAGAAAAAAATGCATGTCTTGAGTATATCTATTAAATGCAAATCAATTAAAACTGCACTGCAATCGCTACTGCTCCCAAAGAATTAGACATAGAGGAACACAGTTTCATAGCACAAGTCACTTCATGAAAAATTCAGCAGAAAGAATGATTTACTTCCTCAATATAGCGCCATGTATTGGTGAGATACTAAAATGAAAAAAAAAATACTGAATTCATCCAGAAGATCATTTACGTAAGTGTGAAGAGGAACAAAAGACCACTGGCTAGAGATATCAGAAAATCCATCCAGTGATCATGATTAACAAGAACAGAACAGTAGATAGTTTAGAGGGTTACCAGTGAGATTGAGCACAGAAAAATATTACATGTGGCTATAATACAGCTAGTAAAATACCATATCCAAAATGTATTTATGAACTAAAGACAAAGACATCCTATGTGACAGGTGGCCAATCTGGGGGTTCTGTGTGAATGCTGGTGAGCACCCTGACAGATGTGACTCATCAATCACGGGCTCCGTCACCGGCCCTGGGATCCTTCTTGATGCGCCACGCAGACAGCCGCGACCAGTCGCTGAGGCCTGTCTGTCGAACCTGCTCTCGGCACGGTCGCTCAAGACGTGCAGTCAGGAGCATTCCCCACAGGCAAGCGGCACAGGACTAGGTACAGTCTTCTAAGCTAGGTGTTCAAGCGTGGGCTGACTTTCAAAAATTTGTAAATGCATGAACATTTTTAAGCAAAAGGAGAAAATAAAAATTATAGCAGATAATGTTGTGATTTTGTAAGTGGGATAAATTTTTAAAAGTTAACTGCCATCAGCAATTTGGAATGGTTTAAATTCTGATGATAGAAGCACTTGAAAAAAATACAGTCATCCATCTGTAAGAAAAGCCGTCACTGAAAAGCAGCAAGAAATTGAATCAGCAGTTCCCTCAACCACAACACAGCAGCAATTAAAGAGTGTTATTGGTAACTGACAATACAACAGTTTCAAGAATGGGTATTTATTATGGTTTAAAGTCACTGATAGTCTAGCAGTTTTAAAAAAATCTGAGACAGAATAAAAAACTACAGTAGAGCATTTGATACCCAAAGTAACTTTAACACCTGAACAATCAAAATTACAGGTTTTCTCTAAAGGGCAATCCTTTCCTGTTACTTTTAACATAAAGTAACAAAGTCATTACACAATTCCTGTCCAAAACCAATTTTTTAGAGTCTTTTCAAATATCTATTACATTGTGATTTGATCTACATTTATCGAAAGTAAATACAGTCACTATTGATAGAAAGTAAAACAGGAACATGATAGTGACTTAATTTTCATTGTCTTAATTTCCAGAAATATAGTATCCCTATGAGATAGTTGGATGGCATCACTGACTTACTAGACATGAGTTGGAGTAAACTCTGGGAGTTGGTGATGGACAAGGAGGCCTGGCGTGCTGCAGTCCATGGGGTCGCAAAGAGTCAGACATGACTGAGTGACTGAACTGAACTGAATATCCCTATTGAAATGTATTTTAAAACACATGTGATTGTTGAATCATATTTGAAACATAAGCTATAATTTTAGTTTCAGAATAAAACTGAATACTAAGCAAAACTGGGGGGGGGCATTAAGTAAAAAATGTTCACTGAGATCAAATAAATGTATATTTCAGGTGAATATAACTTTGTTCTGCTGCAATTCTACGTTGTACAACCTCACCAGAATATGAGGTCAAAGGCTACATGGTGAAACACATGAGGGAAGAATACATCTCAATAACCAACCAGCTTAAAGTACATAATGGTTTCATCTGACACTGAACCCTCCCCACTTTAAACAGTATCATGTGCTGCTTCCAGCAGATAAAAACTGCATCAAATCCTAAATCTTATTTCATGTATATACACAGCCATATTTAGGCTCTGACATGAATCCTGCAAGAGATCTTAATTTTTATTCACATTTAGCAAAAAAAAAAAAAAAATAGTTTCAGCTATAAGCAACTAAAACCACAATCTATAAAGCATTAAAACCAAGTTGCTGGTCTTAATATAATTAAAGCAAGTTTGCTAAAATCTCCTTTGAAGTAATTAGTGTGCTAAAATCTTTTTACCCTTGGCCACATATAGTCATGAATTATTTTACTATTAAGATTTTCCATAAGTTTATAAGTAATTTCTTTGAAAAGGGTGAAGAACACATGAAACAATATTATTCAGTTATAAGATTATAGCTGCTTATATGATTAGCTGGAGGCACATCTTATCACTATGCTATTCATGGTTATGATTTTTTAATTAGTAAATAATTGTCTAATAAGGAGTTACCTCAGGAAGACAGAAAACAAGTGTTTCTATAAAATGTCAAAGAATACTTTCACATAAAATATGAAAACCAACAAGAAATACATGTTGTGAAAGAAAATTCATTGCTTTATGATAGCAAGTACATCAGTTTTCTAATATCCTATTAACAGAACTGGAAAATGTTTTTAAAATATTCTCCTTACCTGTGTATACAGTTTTTACTCTCGAGATAGGACATACCAGAAGCAACATCTAACGAAAATTTCACTAATTGTTTGAGTTTTATATCATCCTTCCTCTTTCTCAGAAACGTGAGGAAATCACCTCCTAGAAGAATCAACAAGAGAAGATCACGATGAAAGTCACATTTATCACCTATTAGATACACCTTCCAGAACAAAAAGCATTACACATTTAACCATACTTTCTGCTCATTTAAGAGGAGGATAAAAGAAAATATGAAAAGAACACATCTTATTAGAAAGCAGACACTATGAATTCTCTGAGATGCAGTTTAGGCATCAAGGGCTTCACACTGTATATCACTCAGCACATAGTAATATTCAGTCATGCTTTTTTCCTCGGCCATAATTTCTCACCAATCTGCCTGGCTAAAATTTTCTAAGAAATCCTTTAGTCTCTAATACCAGATAAAAGATTATAATTATCATGAGTTAAAAAGAAAAGTAAATGATATCGAATTAGTTACCAGATTCAGTGATTGCTAAAAAAACTGAGATTACTAACACCATGAAAGAGTAAGACAGAAAAAAAATAGGCTATGAGTTTGATAAGATTTAGCTGCTGAGCCAGACTGCATTTTCATGCATCAAATGGACTCCAGTGATATCGGAGAGAAACTCATCAAACCAGCATGTTCCAAAAGAAGTATAATGCAAGCCACCTTAGAAATCTCAAATATACTGGTAGCCACATTTTTAAAAGCAACAATAATGAAAAGGTGAAAGTGACTGAAGTAATACATTTTTCTTTAGTTCCATTATGTATAAAATATTATTAAATCAACATGCACTATTATAAAATTTTGGTGAAAATATTTTACATTTTATCATCTTAACTCTTTAAAACATGTTGTGTATTTTACATTTATGGAATGTCTCAATTTAGATGCAAATTTCCATCAGAAATATTTGATCTGTATTTAGATTTCATCAAATTCATGATTTAAAAACATAGATTCACATACCTAGGTTGTTCAAAAAATATTATACTTATAAATTTTTCCAATAACTGAATCATAGTACTGGAAATGAAATTTTTAAATTTAAATCATGTAAGATTGAGTGAAACTCACAGTTCATCTTTTAGAAGCACACATGTCAAAACTCAAGAGCTCAGGTGCTGGATACGGCCAGTGACTACCAGACTAAACAGGACAGCCTTAGACCACAGTCACTACCAGCCTGGCATTAAAGGTTAAAGCTTGGTTACTGTTCCTTGCTAATGCACACTATAATGTACTGCATTAGTAAACAAAGTAAAACAAAACCTAGTCAAGATATATTGAATGAACGTTCTCTAAAAACAGCCATTCCTACTTTTTCTGTCTCTAGAGCCTCAGACATTAAGCCAGTTTTGCAAGAGGGATTAGCATTTTAATGGTCATTTCCTGATGCTTTTGATGCTCTTTACCAGGGATCTAGCCTCCTTAAATAGAACAACTCTAGAGGTGAAGATTAAACGGCTTTTTCTTTAATGAGAGTCTCAAGAAAACAAACACCAGCCTAACTCTCCTTAGAAAGTTCTTTTTCTAATCTCTTTCCCCATTCATAAATCAAGCATTACACAAATATAGGTGGACTACTTACAAAATCAGTAAGCTATATGCTTCAAAAGTAATCTTAATGGTGTCAGATTATTTACTTTTTTCTGTTCTTCCAAAGAGAATATCAAACTTATTACTAAGAACATTACTGAAATAGCTTCTATCAAGCTTGACTTAATTTTCTTAAAAAAAAAAAAACCTAAATGCAACAGTAAACAGCAAAATTAGCCACTAATTTTTCAACTTTAATAGGCAAAAAATGTCTATTAAAATGGACTTGAAAATTAATATTTAGTTCAAGTTACTTCCTGGGCCAATATTCTCATATACTGTTACATACATTTATCGATACCCTGGCCTAGTTTAGAAGAAGTGCACCCTTCTAATTTTGAAACCACACAGCATTTCGTTTACTCATTTGGAATAACTTTCAAATGAAAGAAACCCTTCTAGAATTTGCTTAAAGCAGCATATGACATGGCCTCAGTGCTCTGTGGAAACCTAACATTTCTTCTTTCCAAAATTAGCTTACATTTAGCACTTTTCCTTCTGCTTCCTGCTCTTTTTAAATTTGGACTTTCACCTAATCCTCCCTAACCCCCAGCCCAATCTGTAAACCCAGTGAAGAGAACCGCACCTCTCGTCAGTAGGCTAATTTCAGCAAACATCACAGGATGTCTAGCATGGCATAATCCTTCAATAAGCACTCTTGGATGAATGAGTAAATGATGTAAAAAACAATCACTTCCACATAGCTTATAAGCTACCTATGAAGATAATCTACATATGAATTTTTAAATTAATTTTAGTCATTTCTTCCTTAGCTCCTCTCCAATGGTTGGAACTATGCTTTTCAAGTACTTGCTCAAAATTAATGTTTAGAAAAGGATAACACTGAATCAATGGCACCTGACGGAGGCCATAAAAATCTTTAGATTCCAAAATAAAACTTGGTACATTTAAAACTCTGAGCTCACCTTGATAAGATGCTTATTAACACGACTGCCTTACAAACTGCATCATTAAAAAAAAATAATTTGCAAAGGAGCAATTCTTAACAGATAAGACTGTAGACCAACAGAGGCTTCCCAGGTGGTGCCAGTGGTAAAGAACCTGCCTGCCAACGCAAGAGCTTAAGAGATGCAGGCTCAATCCCTGGGTTGGCAAGATTCCTAGAGGGGGAGCGTGGCAGCCCCTCCAGTATTCTTGTCTGGACAATCTTTTGTCATTTCACTGTGCCACTGTAAAGAACCTCTCTGAACATGTGAGCCACCTACTAATCACATATGCAGCACATGTGCACACATGCTTGCACGTGGACGCATGCATGTAGCCTAGAGTACCCCACCTGACCACTGCAGGAAGATGGTGGTGCTCACAAATGTGTAGAACGAGGCAGGAACTCCTCTTCTCTAACTCTGTCTTACCAAGGCTTACTTCTATATGGACATACTGCATACTAAGCCAAGACAGGACGGATGATTTTCTAGATTTCTTCAGTGATGAATTTCTAAGACAATTTTTAGAATGCTTTTATAAACAACTTCTAGTTTACTAATGATACCATGGTGAAAAGAGCGTGGATAGTTAGGGCTCACCAATCGAGGTCTGATTAGCTGTGTAACCTGGGGTACAATCCCTCTAACCTTCCTTACAACGTAAGGATTAATGCCTTTTGTTTCTCAAGGTGGTTTTGAAGACCGAAATGTATCTAAACCACAAAGCAAATGCCTACCTAGCACATGGTACACACAATAAACACTGGTGTAACTTCCTATTTTGGCTTGAAGTTATTTTGTATATAAAACCAGGAACAGTTGTGGCAAGGACTCACTGTCACACAGCATTAATTTTTCCTCACTCACCTCACTGCCTTTCTCCCATTTTGGAGAGTATTTATCCCGTCTCAGCACTAAAGGCAATCCTAGACTTGCTTAACCCAGTTATCAGTGGAGTCCCATTCTCAAGTGACTGATTCAGGGATGTGCTCTCGGTTGCTCAGTCCTGTCCGACTCTGGGACCTCAAGGACTGTAGGCGGCCAGGCTCCTCTGTCCATGGGATTCTCCAGGCAAGAATACCAGAGTGGGTTGCCATGCCCTTCTCCAGGGGATCTTCTCAACCCAGGGATCGAACCCAGGTCTCCCACACTGCAGGCAGACTCTTTACCGTCTGAGCCACCAGGGAAGCCAGACTCAGAGGCAGGTACAGTGTTTAATTCAGGCCACTGAGATACAGGAGATAACTTCTAAAGGATGAATGAAAGAAACTTTTTAAGACAAGTGCCAGGAAAGGAGCTTCTCTGCGAGTGGAAGTATGCAGGGCAGCATGTGCTCCGCAGAGACTGGCACCCTTGGGATGAAGCTGTCGCCACGGAGAGCAGGAAGAGTGAAGGGAAGAGGACAGTTCTGGTGGCATCTCTGAGCCACTGGAACAAGCGCTGCCTCGACAATGACTTTCTTCTAGATCTTTGAACTGAAGGAACAAATAAAAGCTCTATAATTTTTTTTGATATAACTCCCACACTAGCCACTCAAAGATTCTTTATGGATAAAATAATAACTGTATCAGAAGATACTGAGAATTAAAAAGATACTATATATTGATACATTTAATGTCTAGAACAAGTAGGAAATAATAAATAGAAGCACTTAATTTTGTTTACAGCCAACATTTAGTAAGAGAATAGAAGACTGTTTTATTCTTAACAGCTCTTTCTCAAAGGTTTCTTACTTTGTGCTATGAAAATCTGATCCTATCTGCTCTCTCAGTATTAATGGGACTCTGAGGAACTGATCACATTAAACAAACTCATAGAGATTATTGTATAAACAAGAATACTAATTTATCAATTTCTCATTAGGGAAAAGGGATCATCAAGGCTATACCACTAATGACTTTCTGTCACTGAATCATGTAGAGATCTTAATTTATCTTCAAATAAATTTAAAGGTTATTAAATTAAGAGATACCAATCCCTAGTGATATATAAAATGCATAATTCATTACCCTTGTTTTTTAGGATATCAATTTACTCCAGAGAAGTTTGGTTTAGTTGTGTTCACGTACACATTTAAAATAGGCTCATAATCAAAGCAAGTATTAAATTATAGAGAGCTGTTGTAGAGGGTCCATTTATGCCATTGTTCAGAGTTGTTACTAAAAAATAAACTTCATCTTTTCTTCTCTTTAATTAGACTTCTGGCTGTGGGCCAGCCCATCAAAACTCAGGCGGGTACAAATTCATATGATAGTCGTAACAATGACTGCTGATTTAATCTGTGCTCTGTGAGACACAGAATAGATTTCGTACAATAGGAGGTAAGTCAACACGTTCCTGAAGAAAAGGATCGATGCAGACACTGAGGCCGCCAATACTGACTGCTACACGCAGGGCACACGTAGGAAAGGCGGCTTTCACGGAAAGGGAGATTAGACAGGAGGATGCGCTGGCTGCTAACCGAGGTGATGCGGGTTTCTTCCAAGAACCACCACACACACACAGACTGCAGCGCTGGATCTGAAAGGCTCGGTAATAAGCTGGACACGGGCCAGTCTGCGAGGAAAGATGAGGAACATGTAACACAGGAAAGCCGAAAACGACTCCAAGGACACACCGGCGTTTCGGATGCTGCGCTCTCTCTCCTTCCTAAAGCAGCGCCTGCTGAAGAGCTTGCTCCCAGCAGTTCAGCTGAGCCCAAGGCAGTGCTGAGAGTATGGCGTCCCAGTTTAGATTAACGCGCGACATTCCGCTTTTCAGGTGAGGTTCCTTAATAACCACGCTCTGCCAGCACTGCAGGGCACTGGGGCCTCTGGCATTTCTCCTTTGCAGATGATCTCTAACAACACAGCTCTCTAATGGCCGTAAAAACAGTTCTCTGAGATGAAAGCGTGCTCTTCACAGAACTTTTTAACTCGCCGGTTCAAGGGGCAGCAGCTATAATCTCGCTAGACATTATGTGACCTGCCAGGACAGATGCAGAGTCAGGTTTCACAGACCTTCAGAACATCGGCTTCCAGAAAGCACTCTGGAGAAAATCCGCTTTATTACACTGTGGAGGAGAGAGCTGAGCTCACCTGATTTTTACTTTTAAGGTGGTATTTTTGGTGATATAACTGAAATTCTAAGGCACGTGCCTGCAAACTATGGCCTGAAGAGGCCAAAATCAGTCCCATGCCTGCTTTTCCAAATAAAGTTTTACTGGAAACTTTAAACTCATTCCTTTACATGCTGTTTCCAGATGCTTTTAGTCCTCAACGCCTAACCATCTTACTACCTGGTTCTTTACAGAAAAAGCTCGCTGACTCTTGCTTTAAGGCATTATTCAGCATTTCATACAGCTACAGTCCCTCCTATTTAAAGGTTCTCATGATTGCCTTGGTTACTTTCAACCAAGATTTTACTATTCACCATGTTTTCTTTTTTGCATGAGGGCTCAATAGTGCCATTTTTTAATGTTCAAGGAGGAAGCTGAAAAGGTAAATTCACCAATTAATTTTAAGTTCTAAGGCTGCAAACCTATTCACACAGAAAAAAACATATGAAGACTGAGATCATAAACCCCTGGTATCCTCCCCATCCACAACCCACCATCTGCCACCAAGACAAAGAAATTACACTGTCTCTCCCTGCTTTCATGCCAAACAACCTACTTTTCCATATCGTGGCCTGTTATGCCCCTGAAAGCTGCCTTTGATATAAAGATAAGAATGGACAGGACGATCAGGTGTATAAAGAGGTTGGTTCCTGGAATACCCTTTAAATACTTAGATGCTACAAAGACATTTTTTTCTAAATAAAAAATTCAAAAGAATGCTTATTTTGATATATCTATCTACTACAGGAAAACCTGCAGAGAAAAAAGAAGAGGCATCAATTCAAGTTTCCTTAGATTTTTAAAGAAATGTGGGATAAAAAGACCAACTCAAAAGTACATTTAAATTTCATAAGAGAAAAAATGTTTATAAAAGCTAACAATATTTTTAGAAATTGAATTTATCATAGGCTACATATTTTAGAGACATTAAGTCCCTGAAAGCAATAAAATCAGTGACTACTTTATAAAAACTATTATATAATCTTATTCTCTAAAGTAATTAGAAACATATTTACATCTTCATGTTTACCCATTTCTGTTGGATATGGTCAGAATTTAATTTATGCAAAGGTTTTAATCATAAACACATTTATAAACTATGAAACTTTCTATCAAAATTAATTAAAAAGCATTACTTTATAATTTTAAAGAACACAGTGCAGCAAAGAGCTTGGAATGTCAGTGTTGAGAAAAAAAAATCACAAAAAAACAGGAGCATCTTTTTTCACTTTTTAAAAAGTTGTGGTAAAAACACATAAATTTTTCCTCTTAAAGTGTAATACTGTAAATTATATTGAAGTGTTGTACAAGCAATCCAGGTGAGCCACAGAATTGACTTTTTCTTTAACTTAGAAACCATTTTCATCATGGTAAAAAAATGCATAAACTTTAGCATCTTTACTATTTTTAAGTATCTAGTTCAGTAGAGTCTCCCTCTGAGATGAAGGTTTGATTCCATTTATACAAAGTCTCAAACCAGCCCAAACGAATCTCTTTTGTAAGTACGGAAAATGGTAGCCACAGGTGCGTATACTTATTGATGATCTAAACTTATAATTGGTGTCCTCTTCTGTGTGTGTTATATTTTGTTTGATCTACTATTTCACCTTATAACTAACTAATTTAACTAATAATAACAACAGGTTAAATAAGTTAATTTAAATAATTAAATTTTAATTAAATCTATTTATTTAATTAAATAATTTAAATAATTAAATAAGTTAAATTATTTTTTCATGGGTCAGAGATAAATAGCTTTAGTAGTCACAGCACAGCAGGGGCTGTTGTGAGTTAAGCATATACAGATCCTTGAACACAAAGTAGGATGTGCTTTGGGAGAGGAACGATGAGTTTCCAAAAGCTGCTGTTTTTTAGCAGGCAGTAAGCAAGCCAACAGAGTGCATCATGGGAAATGCCAGGCTGGATGAATCACCAGCTGGAGCCAAGACTGCCCAGAGAAATATCAACCATCTCAGATATGAACATGATGCCACCCTAACGGCAGAAACCAAAGAGGAACTAAGAGCCTCTTGATGAGGGTGAAAGGGGGGAGTGCAAAAGATGGCTTAAAACTCAACATTCAGAAAACTAAGATCATGGCACCCGGTCCCATCACTGCAAGGCAAACAGATGAGGAAACAGTGGAAACAGTGTCAGATCTTCTTTTCTTGGCTCCAAAAAAAGACTGTGGGTGGTGACTGCAGCCATGAAATTAAAAGATACTTGTTCTTTGTAAGAAAAGCTATGCAAACCTAGACAGCATATTAAAAAGCAGATATCCCTTTGCTGACAAAGGTTCATCTAGTCAAGGCTATGGTTTTTCCCAGTAGTCATGTATGGATGTGAGAGTTGGACTACAAAGAAAGCTGAGCGCCAAAGAATTGATGCTCTTGAACTGTGGTGTTGGAGGACTCTTGAGAGTCCTTTGGACAGCAAGGAGATCAAACCAGTCAATTCCAAAGGAAATCAACTCTGATTATTCATTGAAAGGACTGATGCTGATGCTGAAGCTCCAGTACTCTGACCACCAGATGCAAACAGCCAACTCATTGGCAAAGACCCTGTGGATGGGAAAGACTGAGGGCAGGAGGAACAGGGGGCTGTAGAGGATGGTGCCGGGAGCCACCGCGGGAGACCCCACCCATGACAAAGGTCATGCGGAGAAGACCTGACGGGCAAAGGCGGATCAAGATTCAAGGGGCTCCCTGGACCTGCTCGAGCATCCACCCCAAAACCAGAATCTGTCTGTCTTACTATTTTGTCCTTTCACCAACTCTTCTGACATTAACAGGGGGCTATCCCTGACTACCTTTCTCTGGGGAAAATCAACTTAGGGCTTTAGTTAATAAGTCTCCTGGACATGAGAGGAATATTTCAAATCAAACCCCCTCTGTTAGCATTCTAGCTTGCTTGGCAGGTTTATCCAGACTCTTGCAGCTACGCATGTGATTATTCACAGCCTCCCAACTGTGAGAGGCACGGGAAGCCTAAAAATATAGAGCCTTTTGAAGAGTTAAAAACTATTCGAGTAGTGCTGGTGTAGGATTTCACTGCTGAGCCAATGCTTGCTGCTAAGTTCCCATATCTCTTATCCACTGTACACCTGGGAGTGCATTAGTTAACATAGTTGGAATGTAAGAAAAACAAGTGTAGCCTTGAAATTAACCACATCAGACCTTTGAGCTAACTGGTTCTTTCTTTGTTGTAACTCACTGCACCTTTGCTCCATGAGAAATGTAACTCTGTTTAGCATTTTCTGAGGCTGACATAGATTAAAATATAAAGAAAAAACATTTCAAGGGAAAATAAGTTTTCTGGTTGAGCAGCCTTTATCAAAAGAGGGTCATAAAATGTCCACAGGCCTCCAAGGCCAGAAGATAATGTACACAACATTCTTTATGGGAAAGGTTTGCAGAAAAAATCCTGGTTTTGATAAGGGCAAAACTACTGGAATGTTTGGGCTGACTCTGTATGACTTTGCATCTTTCATTTCCCTCTATGTACAAGTCAAGGTATAAAAGTCTCTTTTGAAAATAAAGTTATGGGCCTCGCTCACTGAAGAAGCCTGGTCTCCCCGTGTCTTTCTTTCTTTCTCTCCTCTATTTTTTTATCTGCAACACTCTGTATCTCTCTCTCTAAATCATTCTCTTCACTGACACCATTTCTCCTGAGGGTTCCCCCTGGATCCTGCAGGGGCTGGACCCCGCCAGGATGGCATCACCGACTCAATGTACATGAGCTTGAGCAAACTCAGAGACAGTGAAGGACAGGGAAGCCTGGTGTGCTGCAGTCCATGGGGTCACGGAGAGTCAAGACATGACTTAGTGACTGAACAACAAGTGATATTTGGGGGTTCACAGGTGGCACAAGTGGTAAAGAACCTGTGTGCCAATGCAGGTGACATAAGAGATGCAGGTTTGATCCTTGGGTCGGGAGAAACCCCTGAAGTAGGAAATGGCAACTCATTCATTCTTGCCTGGAGAATCCCAAGGATACAGGAGATGGACAAGCTACCGTCCAAGCGGTCACAAAAAGTTGGACACAACTGAAATGACTTAGCATGCGCACAAATGATAAAATATCAAAGGCGGGAGAAGGGGACAACAGAGGATGAGATAGTTAGCATCACCGATTCAACAGATACGAATTTAAGCAAACTCTGGGAGATAATGAAGGACAGAGGAGCCTGATGTGCTGCAGTCCATGGGGTCATAAAGAGTCGGACATGACTTAGTGATTGAACAGTAACAATAACAAAGCAAGACTGCTCTTTATCTGAAAGGGAGACATAACCTTGTCCCTAGAAGCTGTTCACTACAAACATACCCCAGAGAAATGGCCCAGGTAAAGATCAGTCAGGGCCTTGTATTCTTGGCATAGCCAGTAAGGTGAGTGGGAATGCAAGAAATCAATGCACGAGTATCTTGTGACATATCTTAATAATAAGCTTGCTAGATTTCTAATACTATAAAAAAGTAGATCAGAGGAAGGTCATAAATATAATGCAACAATATTTCAGCCAGCCATTTAACTCATCATTATAATCACTAGGTTGGATTGAAGTGAACTAGACAGAAGTATAGCTAAATGGATTTGTAGGCTGAACAATGATACCCATGGAATCTAGATTTAAGATGTGATGGAAATTTTTTAGGAAATGGTCGAGTATGACTTGGAATTCTATGCTTAATCCTCTCATTTTTCAAAATTTTTGGCAAAAATCTGGATGAAGACAAAAAGAAAATGTTACATGCAGCACAAAAAAAGGAACTGAACTTGTTCTAAAAATCTGACCAGAACATTCTGAGGTGATATCAAAAAAGTGAAGTGAGAGTCAGTCAGTTGTGTCTGACTGTGACCCGAGGTGATATCAAAGTTGATTTCAAATATGCAAAGAGCTTTTTTTTTAAAAAAATGAAATAAGAACTTTATTTCTCATTTAACTTCAGGTTTCAAGTAAGGCTGATATTTTGTGTGCCAGGATATCATGTCTAAATTATTTCTTCAAAAATAGTAAGAGAAATGCTCATGTGTGAGCTAACACTGTCTTTTCCACCTTCAAATATCTGTATCAAGAAAATTTATCTCTCTTTTTGCTTAGAATAGAGAAGCTATGTTGCTTACCATTTAGGATTAAAAAAAAAACAAAGTGAGTATCTGTGATGAGTGGGACATACTTCTACAATGATGAGTAGTCAATGATAAAAAAAGATGATCACTCGTATCGGACAAGAGATTTTAGAGGTATCAAAATTTCCTAGGATGGATGACTTTCTAGCAGATTAAGCTGGCTTAACTCGATCTATCTTAGGTAAACATATAGAATAAGACTGTTGACATTCTAATGTTGTTGTTGTTCAGTGGCTGAGTTGTGTCTGACTCTTTGCAACCGTATGGACTGCAGCACACCAGGCTCCTTGGTCCTCCACTATCTCCCAGAGTTTGCTCAAACTCATGTCCACTGAGACGGTGATGCCATCCAACCATCTCATCCTCTGTCCCCCTTCTCCTCCTGCCTTCAATCTTTCCCAGCATCAGGGTCTTTTTCAGTGAGTTGGCTCTTCAAAGTAGGTGGCCAAAGTGTTGGAGCTTCAGCATCAGTCCTTCTAATGCATATTCACGGTTGAGCTCCTTTAGGACGGACTGGTTGGATCTCCTTGCTGTCCGTCTTCCACAGGTGAAGGGGCAGCAGGAGCTTCCTGGCGGGCCGCACAGGGTGCCGCCTCTCAGGACACAGACAAGGACTTGTGCAGCTACCCCACAGAAGGTCTCATGCCACATCAGGAAAGGAGACAGGGGACAGCAGTGCTCAAAAAACCTTGAGGCCTACTAAAGATTAATGGATTCTCCTTCTTCCAGCTGTTCTCAATCTAATAAGGAAGATACAAAAATTAGGGGAAAAAAAACTATATTAAAAGACACAGTTGGGACTTCTCTGGTGGTTCAGTGGCTAAGACTCTGAGTTCTCAATACAGGGGGCCTGCGTTTGATCCCTGGTCTGGGAGCTAGATTCCACATGCCACAATTACCAACCAAGAGTTATCATTCCACAACCAGATCCTGCAAGCAAGGAAGATTTAAGATCCTGAGTGTGGCAACTAAGACCTGGAGCAGGCCAAAAGGGAAAATAAAAGACAAGGTGAAATAGCAGTTAAACATATACACAAGTAATACGCAGTGATGGTTCAGAAACACACAGGGAGATCCGACTTCTGGGGCCAGAGAAAGATTCAGAAAGTCAGTAACGCTGTGAAAGATGGAGTGGGATTCCAAGGAGGGGGAAACACAGAAGAACCAGCTGAACTTATGTTAGAAGCAAAAGACAGAAATTGAAACTAAGGGCTCATGGGAAGTAAACAGCCACAGAACCAAGACTCCCATTTCTGTATGAGTTCATTTCTACTTTCATGTTGCTGAATATTTTGCACTAAACTGGCACGACCGATGATGAATAATTGAAGCTTTCTCCTGGGTAACTGCTGAGGGGGAAAAACTAAATTGGGTTCACTCTAATGTCAAAAATATTGATCATCTTTTTTCTTTAAGCTTGATTTTGGATATAAAATAAACATTAATTCCTTCTTTGGAGTTTTTCTAGTAGAACGTTACTCTGTGCTAGAAATAATTATCATTCTCTAGAAGCACACGGATGTTTGGCCATAAACCGATATTACTCCTAATTCAGATCATCATGAAATGGGTTCTCAATTACACTGAATGTTCTTGAATCTAAGTGGGTAAAAAAAGATATATTGAAGTTATTTGACTTAAATGTTTCTCTTAGGATAAGTACTTTCAGGAAGGCGAGAAGAACCATGCGTGCAGTAAAATTCCAGTCATCTAACGGAAAAGGAAAACAGTTGCCATACATCTTTAAGATTAACTTTAATAGAGTTTTACTCCTTAAGTTTGCACGCTGTCTTCTCATTCCAACTTTGTAATTAGCTGTAGGAACTTAGGCAAACTGCTTGATTTCTTTGGGTTCCATCTATTACATAAAGGGCTTTGGGTTATATGGACCTCAAAATTCCAATCTAGACCCCAAAGTTCAGTGCAATAGAAAGTGGGGATCTGCAGGCACCACCTCCGAGTTCCCTGTCTTAAGCTGCTCGCTCTGCACACGCTGCCTGCAGTCCTATCTCTTTGCACAGCAGCCGTCCACTCTCCCTACTGGGCCAGGGCTGGGGCCTTGTCATCTGTGTGCATGGTCTGCCGATGAGGCTGGAGCTTTCCAGACGCCCTCCCACTCCGGACACTCCCCATCCCAGGCATCACTGCCATCGCTTCTCTGAAATCTGGTCCAAGCATCCAAGAATAACTGTTTCCTTGCTTGCCTCCTTCACTCTGCACATCCAGTGTATGATCTGCTTCCTTGCCTCTGTCATTTAACCTCTACTGTCAGTGCTTTAACACAAGCACTTAGTTGTTCACTTTGGAATTAGTGAGAACTTTTGTTGTTTTGATATCGAATTCTGGCAAGAAAATGGAATCATCCTGCCTTATTCTTTCCCAGCTAATTCGCTCACATGATTCAGATGTAAAATCCTTAAGCATCTTCCCTATTTCACAAAAGTTGACCTTTACCAGCGTCACCAGTTTAAAATGAGTAACGCAGCCTCTATTCCTTCATAATCCATATAACTTCACTTTTACAAACAGCAAACATTTCATTAATTTAAAATAGATCTTTTGTTAAGTTATTATCTATGTGACCTTTTCGCAACTACTCACATGAAGTTTTCCAGGGCTTTTATCATCAACTCCCAGAAGGCACATCCCAGTAGGTAACTCACTTAGTACAACATGGTGTGCAAATAGGCAATTAAAACTATTTTCATTAAAGTGATAGGTTAAATGTCACAGATAAACCAACAAAAGATTTAGATACATGAGTATTTTCTTCCAGTTACTGCTGGTCATTTCTTATTGGATATTATTTTCATTTTATGACATGAATAAAAGCTCAGTGAGCAACATGGCAGAGGGAAAATGCCATGTACAACTGGGGGTTTCTTTTTCACTTTGGTTTATGCTCTTATAAATGTATTTGAGAACAAAAAACAATGGCTATTTATCAAAAAAGACAGGTTTATTAAATTACCAAATGCATAACCATAAACGTGACCATAGTAAGATCATAATCCAAACAATGTAGATACTCCTTTAAGTTGATTCCCACATTGCCAGAAATGGCTTCAAGAGCACAGGCTGGCCCTGAGGCCAGGAGTGGGGCCAGGAGGACAGAGGGGGCTGTCCAGCTGCCAGTGGCTGAGCTATTGTACAGGAGGCCATGATCGAAACCATCCCAAGAAAAAGAAATGTGAAAAAGCAAAATGGTTGTCTCGGGAGGCCTTAAATAGCTGAGAAAAGAAGAGAAGTGAAAAGCAAAGGAGAAAAGGAAAGATACATCCATCTGAATGCAGAGTTTGAAAGAATAGCAAGGAGAGATAAGAAAGCCTTCCTCAGTGATCAATGTAAAGAAATAGAGGAAAACAATAGAATGGGAAAGACTAGAGATGTCTTCAAAAAAATTAGAGATACCAAGGGAATTTTTCATGCAAAGACAGGCACAATAAAGGACAGATATGGTATGGACCTAACAGAAGCAGAAGATAAGAAGAGGTGGCAAGAATACAAAGAACTATACCAAAAAGATCTTCATGACCCAGATAACCATGATGGTGTGATCACTCACCTAGAGCCAGACATCCTGGAATGCTAAGTCAAGCGGGCTTTACGAAGTAACACTATGAACAAAGCTAGTGGAGGTGATGGAATTCCAGTGGAGCTATTTAAAATCCTAAAACATGATGTTGTGAAAGTGCTGCACTCAATATGCCAGCAAATTTTTGAAAACTCAGTAGTGGCCACAGGACTGGAAAAAGTCAGTTTTCATTCCAATCCCAAAGAAAGGCAATGCCAAGGCTAATTCATGTCAATGTATGGCAAAAACAACCACAATATTGTAAAGTAATTAGGTTCCAATTAAAATAAATAAAATGATTTAAAGAAGAAAAGAAAAGGTAATGCCTAAGAATGCTCAAACTATTGCACAATTGCAACTCATCTCACACACTAGCAAAGTAATGCTCAAAATTCTCTACGTGAACTGAGAATTTTCAGATGTTCAAGCTGGATTTAGAATAGACAGAGGAACCAGAGATCAAACTGCCGTCATAAACTGGATCATAGAAAAGGGAAGGGAAAGAATCTGCTTGCAATGCAGGAGACCTGGGTTCGATCCTTGGGTCAGGAAGATCCCCTGGAGAAGGAAAAGGCTACCTACTCCAGTGCTGATGCCTGGAAAATTCCATGGATAGAGGAGCCTGGAAGGCTAGAGTCCATGGGGTCGCACAGAGTCAGATACGACTGAGCATGCATGCACAGCATTTCATTTAATCTGTCATGTAATAGATCTGAAAAGTAGTTTGTCAATGAGCCCAATTGACACTCAACAGGAGAGCACAAAAACCCCAAGGTTTATTAATATTTATGGTCAACTTTACTGTAAAAAGTTTTGGAAGCATGTTCTTGGACTTGTTCAATAGTTTATACCTGCCTATGGATTATATAAAATAACTTCAATGTTAATTCAACAATGAAAGTTTTAGTTGCCTAAAAAATGAAGTAAAATAGGTCAAATATTTAATTCATCACAGTAAAACCTTTTTATTTCCTTAGCAACCTAGATTGTTATTCAAACAGAAAAACCCATATGGCTCATCTTTATGAGATGGATATCACACATACCTCAACACTGCTTTGGAAATCCAAGAACATTTTGAAAGATCCTTGACATCAATATCATCTTTCCTTTTGGCAAAAACCTTGTCATTTTCCCTGGGATACTGCCAGAACATATCCTAACTTGGACTTGGAAAAACTACTCTTCATAGCTTAATCATTTCCCACCTCAACTATTAAAATTACACTCTTCATAAATCTATCTTCAGTACACTCAGGGGGTGGAGACAGTTCAGCCAAATTATCTTTTCTAATCTGTCTTATATACTCTGGTTTTCTATACACCTAGCACGTTTGAGAAACTGTTATTCTGTTCACTGCTCTCCACCTCTGACAGGTTTTGAGCTCTCCAAAGGTTACTTGTCCTCCAAACAACCTCCTGCATGTCCACTAGTCTTCCAACCTTGATTAGTCTGTCTCTCGTTATGAATTTCTGAGTCTGTGAACTGTGACTCTGCTTGAACTGCACTTAAAACTCTTTCCTATGACAAATGCTTCATATTTTATCTCAGAATTTATTTCTCCGTCTTTATTCATGGGTGACTTTAGACAAAATGTTTGGTCTACTGCTATTTGAAATTCTGTTTGCATGTTTTCCAAACATGTAAAGGTTTTATGTGTTAAAAATCAAGAGAGAACTTACTGACCTACACATTGGGAACACTCTTTTCTATTAAATTAGAACTCAGTCGTCTCCCTATCCTGTTCCTGCTTCCAGACCGCCCATATCACAACCAGGAGGCGGTGGTGGTTCAGTCGCTCAGTCACGTCCGACTCTGTGCGACCCCAGGGACTGCAGCCCACCAGGCTCCTCCATCCATGGGGTTTCCCAGGCAAGGGTACTGGAGCGGCCTGCCCTTCCCTTCTCCAGGGGATCTTCCTAATCAAAGGGTTGAATCCCTGTCTCCTGCATTGCAGGCAGATTCTTTACTGCTAAGCTGTCAGGGAACACTCTAGTAGGAAGACAAAGAAATGCATGCCTCAGATTAATTTTTAATTAATTAACATTCTGATTGAACAATCTAGGCCAAAATAGATAACTACTTATGCTTTAAAACTACTGACGGTTTTCTAAGGCTGGGTATTTTTATTTTGAGTAGCGGGGCCTGATAGTAATCTGATAGCTCACTGAACTGAAAATCTAATCTATACTTCATGCTGCTCCTCAGCTCAGATTACTTTAGTAGCAACTAATATTTATTATTAGCTTGGACTCCTTGGACTGCAAGGAGATCAAACCAGTCAATCCTAAAGGAAGTCAGTCCTGAATATTCATTGGAAGGACTGATGCTGAAGCTGAAATTCCAGTACTTTGGCCCCCTGATGTGAAGAACTGACTTGCTAGAAAAAGACCCTGATGCTGGGAAAGACTGAAGGCGGGAGGAGAAGGGGATGACAGAAGATGAGATGGTTGGATAGCATCACCAACTCAACGGACACGAGTCTGAGTAAACTCCGGGAGTTGGTAATGGACAGGGAGGCCTGGCGTGCTGCAGTCCACCGGGTCGCAGAGTCAGACGTGACTGAGCAACTGCAGTGAACTGAATATTTATTAAACACTCAGAATGTGTTAAGAACGGTGCCATGTTCTTTTTTAAAATCAACTTTTATTATGGTCGCTTTACAATGTTGCATTCGTTTCTGCTGTGCAGCAAAGTGAATCAGGGATACATACACACACATCTCTTGTGTGGATTTCCTTCCCATTTAGCTCATCACAGAGCACTGAGTAGAGTCCCCCGTGCTGTGCAAGAGGCTCTCATTACTCGTCTATCTCATGCACAGCAGTGTCTATAAGTCAACACCCCTCTCCCGATTCAGTCCGTCCTCCTTCCCCCGCTGCTATCCGTATGTCTGCTCTCTGCATCTGGGTCTCTACGTCTGTGGCATTCATCTGCACCATTTTTCTAGATTCCACATGTGAGAACTGCAAAGGGAAAGGGGAGTCAGGGGCAGAAAAATGGTTTTTATCGCATTTCCTATGTACTCTTTGAAAGTGAACCTTTTTTAAAAAGTCAAATGCCTAAATTATAATTATGTTGGAAATAAAAGCTGACCCCCCTGGCCATGAGACCCTTTGTCACTTCGTCTCTCCTGTCTTTCCAAGCTCACCTTAAGCGCCTCTCCTGGGCTGCATGCCCAGGTCACCGTGGGCTTCTTCCCCTTCCGCAGACATGAAAGCCCCGCCCACCACAGCCCTGCAGTGGCAGCTCTCTGTGCTTTTCCCAGCCCTTGGCAAAGGGAGATGAGTTTCAATCTTTCATCTAAACACAAAAGTCACCTTCCAGAGAGGTTTCCTAAGACTCTAAAATAAGTTAGGTGCTATCTCTCTGAGATAGCACCTGTGACTATCTCTCTGAGCAACATTCTTAAAAGTAAAGTTTGCAATAATACATTTATTTGAGATTCCTGTTTAAACACATGTCTCTCCCACTACACTGAATTTCATGACTGAAGACATCATAGTTATATTTTCCACCAATGTATATGGTATATGGAATGCAACTGATGCTAAGTATTAATCAAATAAAGTAATTAACCCAAATCTCACAACAAGTTTAAAAAGAATGTAAAGAAAGAAACACACCTGTTTAAAAAAGGGATGTATTTCTAAGTTTTGAAGTCACTTAAGAACGGGGTGATATGTGCTTCAAAAAAATAGTTATTTCTGTATTTATTTTTTATCAAAATTGGTTAGAATATTTTTGACAGAATAATAAAACTCCTTCAAATTATAGCCTCATTAGCTCATAAAGTCCACTCTAAAAAGAACTGAATAATATAAATATGACTCTTAGAAGTAATACCAATTCTTCAACACTTACAAAATTTTAATATATGATTACCTATCCTTTATTTTTAAAAAGCACTTTAAAAAATGTTTTTTAAAAAGGCAAAGATAGATATCCAAGACTTTTATTCAACAAATGACAGATGTTAAACATAGAAAGGATTTTTTTCTTAATTTTAGCAGCCAAGATGGGAAATAATGAATACCACCTGCTGGTAGCAAGTAACCTTAGAAGATAAATTCATTTGAAAGTCTTATCAAAGATCTTCAAAAATGCTCTGAATACTAGTCCATAGACTAACATGTAAGAGAAGAAAAAAAAAGATAAAAACATATCTTAAAAAACAGAAAATATGGAATACATGTACTCCTGTAAGAAACAAGATTATTAAAGATGCTATAAAGTCACTTTCTAAATCTCTCCCAGGTTGCTATATAAAGCCTTTCATTTTGAATGCAGATAATGCCAAATGTGATACTGTTTTCTCAAGTTTGACACAGAATTTAGGCAAATTTTTTTTCTAGCAAAGGTTACATTTTCTACCTATATTTGTTAAGTGCTCAGTCTGAGGCACAGCTGTATCAGGTACTGAATAATATTCTTTCCAGAATTGAAATTCAAGCCCATAAACAGGCACCAATGACAATCAACTTCAGTTTTACAGAAAAGGACAAATGAAGACAAGTAAAGAGCCGAAAAGTCCCATACACACAAAACCTGATTATAATGACAGCTCTTAATATTACTTTCACATTTTAAATGACAAGAAGCTATGCAACACTTAATATAACATGCAATCCTTCAAGATGAATCTGTGAAAAAGTGTTATGTTATTCAGTAACTGAAAATCTAAACACAGAAAAAAGAGTATCTAAAGGAAAAGAGAGATAGTAAATATGACCAGCGGACTAGTGAAGAAATGAAAAAAATTTTAAAATGCATAATAGACTTTCATAAGTAATTAACATGACTGGTCATACAATCAGCATCTGGCAAGTAGAAGATTGATTAAAATCCTCAAAAATTTACTCAAATTTATGAAGGAAATGAGAGGAAAAGGCAAAAAGATACACATTCCTGTCCACTGGAGACAACATAACCCAGACTCTTGGGTCTCGAGAGCCTAAAAGATACTCATGTGTCTTCCAAGGAACTGGCCATAAAGATGCAGCTCTCTCTACGGTATTTACCGTGAAAGCTGGGAAGGACAGCAAGAGCACAGAGCATGTCTAGGTGAGGGCAATCGCTGCAAGGTGGCTCCTTAAGATGAAATAACTCATTCTTCTCATCTACGGGGCCCCACACGTCTTGAATTCCATCCCTTCCCTGACCTCATCTCCTATTACACCCCCTCACCCTGACTTCATCCACCCTGCTCTTTCTGCATCTCCATGAAGCCTGGAGGCTCATCTTCCAGGTGTCTACACAGCATGTTCCCTCACTTCCACCCGGCACTTCACTCGTTTTATTCCACTCCTGTTGAGGAGCTTCCCTGGCCAAACACTCAACCTATGCCCGTACCAACAGTCCTCCTCTTCCTGCTATGCTTTGTTTTTGCACACCATTTAACACACTATATACACGTTACTCATCTAACACATTTCTTCCCCCTCCAGAACACAGGGTGCAGCAGAGCTGGGAGTTCTGTTTTTTGTGGGGTCTTCTGTATGCGGCGTACATGGGAGGCACTCAGTAACTGTTTGAGCAAACGACTGAATAATCTAACAGAATATCTAGCCTTAAATACTTTTAAAGTAATATTCTACTTAAAATATACGGGTATATCTGAGTAGCATCGCATACTTTCTCAAGTATTAATGGATAAAGTTTTCATTTCATCCACAAATTTAGGAAGAGTCCAGAGTTTGTGCATAATTTTTGAATACACATGTAATTTACAACTAGATAGGAATATAAATAACTTACAACTAGAAAGGGGTAAACTTCATACATAAAAAAAGAAGTGAACATTACAATATCTTTGGCTGATGTTGACAAGAGAAGTTTAGCTTTTATATAAAATAGCTTGAACATTTATGGCACTGCAACATAAACAGAAATATTCCAACATATTAACTGTTCAACTTCCATCATAAGTAAAATAAGCATTTTTTAAGAACTTTGATTCAACTGATTTTCAGTTGTCTTAATCTTGGAAATATTCTGTGTTCCCCATTGTTTTAATATCTATTCTCCTTATAATTCTGATAATATGAAAATTCCAAGCTCACAGGCACTGTCAGAGTCATAAACCTGGGTAGAAAACTGAGGAAAACCTATTTATTTATCAAAACATTATATGTAAAAAATTTTATTTCAGCTAAATTCACTACAGTTTAACTAGCCCTGTTCATACTTCTAAGATTTGCAACAAATACAGTAAGCTTTCAGCAAAAAAGAAAATTATATCATGTATAATATTGCTTTAAACTTTCTTAGCAAGTTTTTTAAGACTTTTCCATGTACAGTAACAAAAACTTAATAACAGAACTAAAACTCATCAGTATTTCATACATGTGATGTTCATAACTCTTATTTTCCTTTAATTCATTATGGAACTTCAATTACCATAAAGACATTTTCAAAACAGGATCTAAAAGTGAAAACACACGTCAGAACATGCTTTGTCCTGCTCACTAAGCTTTCTGCCTCCGTGCACGAGATACTTTACAGGTATACGTGCCTTCAGATAATGAGAACATAAAAAACATGAGTCATACTGTTCAGATATAGACAATGAATTAGTGGCTCAAATGCACCACGGAAACTTAGTATTTGTTAAAGTGCACCAACCTTTGCTCATTATAGAGAAGACAATTCCTACACACTACAACCAGTCAAGAGGGGCCGCAGTAACAATTGTTATATTTTAGATTTCATTTCTCATAGATTTCCTTCGGGTTAATGTTTCCAGTGTTTAGCTCAACCTCTGAGAAAGAATATGTACTGTTAGAAGGGCGTGGTCTACCCGCCAAAAAAGCAAACAGAAAAATGCTAATATCACATGTATGTAGTACCACCAGGTTATCCATTTAAGTTGAGCATAAATTAAATAAAGTAACTAACTTCAAAATGTATTAGTGTCTTTAGTGTCTGGAGAAATGGCCAGTTTAAATTAGTCCATCTGCATTTGCTTTGGGATATTAGGCAGCAAATGAAACATTAGGGCAACCCAATATATCATTTGGCTGAGAAAGAAATATCAATTTAAAGATGCTATCTTTTTAAAATGTTTTGGAAATATTTTACATTATACCAAAAATATTATCTGTGATAGAAAATGTCAGCTAAGTGCATT
Organism: Capricornis sumatraensis; assembly: GCF_032405125.1. Taxonomy (NCBI): domain Eukaryota; kingdom Metazoa; phylum Chordata; class Mammalia; order Artiodactyla; family Bovidae; genus Capricornis; species Capricornis sumatraensis. Next base: position 107,186,809 of record NC_091077.1, on the reverse strand, counting down.
TATTTTGCTTTTCACTAATGCAAAGGACTTGAATTATAAAATAAAGACCAATATCTCAGTTTAGACGTTATAATATTGGTTAACATAGAAAAGTTATCCATTCTTCAAAATGGAGACTTACAACATGCTAATTTATAATAACTCATTTAGAATCATTCAAAATCTGTTTTAAAATGGTTTTCTATAAACATCTCCAAACAACAAAGTAATAAAACCCATAAAGTTAGTAATTTATTGGCAACATAAAAGACAGCCACTGAGTTGACATATCTTACCATTTTTAGTACAAAATATTAATCTGAGAATTACTGTTTGTCTTTTTCCTTGAACTCAAATTTACTGCTATGAAGTGATATTGTCATATAACTGGCAATTGACTGTATGACGGGGGATAGGTTAGATCTATGTAAGGTTAGGTACTAGTTCAGATTTTGAGGGCTCTTTTATACTGAGTGGAAACAGTGACTGACTTTATTTTTGGGTGCTCCAAAATCATTGCAGATGGTGATTGCAGCCATGAAATTAAAATACGCTTACTCCTTGGAAGGAAAGTTATGACCAACCTAGATAGCATATTCAAAAGCAGAGGCATTACTTTGCCAACAAAGATTCGTCTAGTCAAGGCTATGGTTTTTCCAGTGGTCATGTATGGATGCGAGAGTTGGACTGCGAAGAAAGCTGAGCGCCGAAGAATTGATGCTTTTGAACTGTGGTGTTGGAGAAGACTCTTGAGAGTCCCTTGGATTGCAAGGAGATCCAACCAGTCCATTCTAAAGGAGATCAGTCCTGGGTGTTCACTGGAAGGAAGATGCTAAAGCTGAAACTCCAATACTTTGGCCACCTGATGTGAAGAGCTGACTCATTCGAAAAGACCCTAATGCTGGGAAAGATTGAAGGCAGGAGGAGAAGGGAATGACAGAGGATGTGATGGTTGGATGGCATCACCGACTCAATGGACATGGGTTTGGGTGGACTCTGGGAGTTAGTGATGGACAGGGAGCCCTGGCGTGCTACAGTTCATGGGGTCGCAAAGAGTCGGACACGACTAAGCAACTGAACTGAACGGAACTTACTGTGTGCCAGGAGCCATGTTCCTTAATTTTTTGTTGGCAGAATCTACCCTTTCTATATTTATAACGAGGGAAAGAAACAAATGTCAGAGAAAGATCTAGAGCCAAAATATTGGGACTTGTTATCAAAGGAACTGTTGTTTCCAGTGACTACCATAATAACCTTCTATAGTTGTGATGTCATGTGTCAAACTGATTCTGTTAGAATCACATAAAAATATTTATAAAAGTTCAATATGAATTGGAAGGAAAAATATTTTTTAAAAGAAGTTAACCTTCTGGCTAAAATTAGCAAACTTACCCTAGAAATTACAAAAGAAATGAGTAATTAATAGAAAAAATATGATAATGGAAAGATTTCCACTGAAGGCTTAAAGACATTTATGAGAACAACATAAATAATAATGTCCATATTTCTAAGCTAGAATCTCTAGACAATATAAACTACATGAGCTCAATTTTTTTTCAAACTTGTTATAGATGTGAGATGTTTTGATGATGCATAAAACTTGGTAAAAGTTCCTCAGTAAGTCTAAAAACTCCAAAGCCATAAATCATTTCAAAATATAGATAAGTTTGAGGACTGCCAAAGGGCATGATCTGTATGACCTGAGGAATGGACCAGAAAATATAACATTCAATTAGTTCCAGGAACTTCTCAACTCAGTGAGAATATCCCCGAAAGAAGGAGCAGTCAGCAAGATCTAGTACAAGACTAGAGACTGATGGCTAAGTCTTG